>NC_142479.1:73115441-73797941 GCF_049115385.1 Moschus berezovskii | reverse complement strand
TCCAGGCGGGTTCAAGGACTCAGACTGAGATGAGATAAAGAAAGGGAACCTGCCGCCCCATCCCTTCCCAGGGGGCTAATTAAGGAGAGGGAGCAGGGAGGCCCTCTCCATTCAAGCCCACAGAGCTTGTTTGGAAAGATAAAAGGTTTTGGAAGTGCTTGGTGGTGCCGGCTGTACAATCCTGTGTACATACTAAGTCCACTGAGCAACACATGTAAACATGGTTAAAATCCTAAGTTTTAAGTTACATAGACTTTGTTGTTGCTGTTGAGTCGCTAAGTCATGTCTGACTCTTTGTGACCCCATGGACTGTAGCATGCCAGGCTCACCACAATATAATTTAAATTATGCATCAACCTGGAGTGAGATTTATGAAGTTATAAATAAGGTGCACAGACGCGGAGTCTTGCTTATGTAGATTTATGGCGTTTTTTGTTCCCAGTGGAACTGGCTGCAAAACCAAGGAAGTATTTACTTCCATTTCATTAGGTTCTACATAAAGTCCACACCAGATTAGAGGGGAGACGCAGGGAAAATTGAGTTTTCAGAGCTAAGGACTCACACAATCTCAAAGGATTAGAAATGGGCTCCTCTGACCTTCACATCTCTGTGCAGAGAGTCAACATCAGAACCAGTGATGGAAGCCAGGGCCTCACCCCCGGAGCCTGGCTCTCAATCCTCGGGACCGTGTGTCATCTCTTTACACGTAAAACGAGGTCATCCCTGCTTACACGTCACAGGGATCACAGGCTTGTTGAGGGGAGAAAAGACATACTTAGGTATCACCTTCCATTCTGTTTAAACAATAATTCCCTTTCACCCTCAAGTCTTAAGTCCACATCATTTCAAATTCAGCTCATAGTCACGTAAAATGGAACATGTGCACAAAAGTCCCGTTCTCCAAAATTAATGGGGTAAAAGCCATTATGTAACAAACCTGCAATTCAAAAAAGGAGCCTACTAAATTTAATAGTTTGACTTCATTTAGAGCGGAAGACAGGCAGCCAAGCTTCTGAGAGCTCCTTTTTTAAATACATAAATGGCTGCCACCATGTGAGATGGTTTTAATTAAATCTTGCTTAGCTGGAAGGGATTAATGAAAGGTAACGTCACATCAGAACACAGTGAAAGGAAAACCTCTAAGGCGAGCGAACTGCTTTCAGCTTTGCAGGGAAAGTAACGAAAAACTTGAGCCTATATTCTATTCGCATGTTAAAAGAAAATTATTGGTTTCGGGTCTGTAACAACGAAAACGGTCTTCTTGTGTGATACGTGTTAAAGTTGTGTGAAAACACGCCAAATCCATGTGCTCTATCACACAGTGTGATCTGCCATTCTGCAGCCAGCACACTAATTTTGCCCGAGCCTTTGTGCACATCCTCCCAAGTAAACCCTGTCAAACCCCAGTATTCAGTATCTCCTCCTTTCCCCAGAAGAACCCCTACAGCCTCCTCCTCAGCTTCCTGCCACCGAGTCCCACACACGCTTCCTCCTCTGTGTCACTCCCTGCTTGGAACTGAGAAGAGCTGAGGGACTGAACACGAGGCGTGAAGGGCAGAGACCAGAGGTGGCCCTCGTGTTCCTGGCCAGAGAATCGAGGCCAATGGTGTGGCCACGCTGAAGCCAAGAGGAGAGCCCTGGGGTGAAACAGAGCAGAGAAGACCAGAGAAGAGGGAGAGACAGAGAAGCAGGTCTGTGTCAGGCTGGCATTCAGCTTCCATATCAGACACGTCTATGATCCATCCACGGAGACCATTCTGCTGCTTTTCAGACCACACCCAAGATCTGCATTTCAGACTCTTCTGCTGACTACGAGGATACTCCATTTCTTCTAAGAGACTCTTGCCCACAATACCTTGGTCACCTGATATGAAGAGCCAACTCACTGGAAAAGACTCTGACGCTGGGAAAAACTGAGGGCAGGAGAAGGGGGTGACAGAGGATGAGAGGGCTGGATGGCATCATCGACTCAATGGACGGGAATTTGAGCAAGCTCCAGGAGACAGTGGAGGACAGAGGAGCCTTGTGCGGCAGTCCACGGGGTTGCAAAGAGTCAGATAAAACTCAGCATCTCAACAACAACAACAAACGACCCATCAGATACCCTTTAACATTTTCATTCTCTTGAGACTTCCCTGGTGGCTGGGTGGCTAAGACTGTGCTGCCCGTCGGGGGCCCCAGGTTCCACCCCAGTCAGAGAACTAGAGCAGAACCCAGGCACCACAACTGGCAAAGAGTCCACCTGCGGTGAAGACCTGGTGCAGCCAAACAAACAAATATTTCAAAAGATAATGACAGACACTCCAAAATTTTCATTTTCTTCATATACAGCTGCTCTTCATACATATGATCTAATTTAAGGCACCTGAACACAGAAGCGCCTAAGTACATGCTTTGACTGCTAATGCCCACTGGAACCTAGCTTTCTGCACTAGCAGCTGAAAGTCCTAAGTGACAAAAAGACCAGAAGGTGGTGGAAACGAGTGGAGCAGACCAGGGGGCCTGCGTGCTGTAATGACACCGCGAAGCTGTAAGAGGCAAAACGCATGCCACTTGCCTAAGGTCACCCCCAAACCTTTCCAAGAAAGGCAGGAAAAGAAGCTGCAGGTCCAGGATTCTGGAAGGATGGAAGGCAGTAAAAACACTTAGGAATCAGGCTTCAATTCTCAGTGCAGATGAAGAAGGGACTCCTACGGTGCAGACGAAACCTCCAGCTCACAGCTGCACTCCATCTGACCTGGAGCACTCAGCGGGGACAAGCCTGCCTCTCGCTGCAGTGGGGCTGAGTGTCAGGCAGCGTAACCCGCGAATCTCACCTGTTCTGTCTCTGGCCAAATATGCGTTTTTCTCAGCGTGTCTGCGCGAGGCTGACTCAGTCTTGTGACAACTTACAAACTTATAGTAATTCACGCACTCATCGCATTCCTCAGAAAACATTTATAAAGCGCCTACTGTCCACCCCTGCCCCCAAGATGGACAAGACATACAGTGTTTGCCTTGCGGGGGCAGAGGCTACTTAAGGAGGGCGTGTAAGGGGGAGGCGTCTGTCGTATTTCCTCTGCCCCCGCCTCTTCCTCCCTTTATCCCCTACTTTTTTCCCTCCTTCAATTACAATGCAAAGACCAGGGTATATTTTATGTTACTGAACAGCTTTTCCCTTTGTCTTTCTTTATTTTGGATGTAGACCATTTTCAAAGCCAATGCAGATGCCAGAGACGTGGATTCGACCCCTGGGTTAGAAAGATCCCCTGGAGGAGGAAATGGCAGCCCACTCCAGTATTCTTGCCTGGAGAATCCCAAGGACAGAGGAGCCTGGCAAGCTATAGTCCATGGGGTCACAAAAAGTCAGACACGACTTAGCAACTAAACTACAGCAATATACATACATACACTCATATACATAATATATACACACACATACACATATATATATATATATATACACAAAACCAAGGCAGTATCTAGAAAGTTAATAATTCAATAAATAAAAATGATACTCAGATGGGGCATGTGTGCTTAAGAACAGAGCAACACCCTGCTTCTCAAATGGAACCCAGTTGCTAAGAGAAGATAAGTCTGCAGCATCCAGGTAAAGCTTTGTTCGAAAATCAACTTCAGATTTCGCCTAACGGGGATGAACAGAAATAGGCTGGTAGAGCTTTGGGGGTGATCGTCACCGGCAGCTCTGTGGGACAGCATGTTCGTGTCTGGAAACTCCCTGCATCACCAGTGAACAGTGAGCTCACCTTTAAGTCCAAAGCAGCAGTGAGCAATAAACAAACACATGTGAGCGATAAACAAACGTGTAAATTAGCATTCTGCACACACTTCCATGGGGAAAACTAAAGGCCCACAAAGATTACAGGTGACTGTTGGCAAAAAAAAAAGTTATTTCAAACCTAAATTGCTGATGTGAAATGGAACGGGTGCGATTCAAAAATCTCAGGGGCATTTGTACAGACTCATCTTCTCACAGCTATTAACGAGTTTAATAAAGTCAGAATTCTAAAGGGTTCCATAGAGAAGGGTAATTAGGAGTCCCAAGGTAAAAATCATTGGCTTTTTTTATATGTCCTGCTTTATATATTAGCTAGTATTTGCAATCAAAAGCATACCAATGACTCTATTTGCTTGATGCTTGCTGATTCTGTAAAGCACTTTCTCAGTCTTTATTGATAATATAATACATGTTCCCACACAAATATTAAGCCACCCAGAAAACAAACAGTTGTCTTCCTCAAGGGACCAAGAGTTCAGGGAAGTCACCTTTACGTTCACTTCCATGAAGATTATCACCAATTTAAAAGGCAGGAAACATCACTGGGAATCTGAGGATAACAGCACTGGGGAGAGCTCAGAAAGACTCCGCTGCCGTAGTTTGCAAACTGTGCCCCCGGAAGCGTTTTCTGGGGGGAGTGGGGGAGGCGAGTGATGAGGTTACACTCTCCCCAGCCTCAACGTGTCTCTCCTTTACTCCCAGGCTACAGACTAATCCTCAAGTCAAAGTCCTGCTATCCTAACAGCCTCACGAAGAGTCAACATCTTCAGCACGTATTTGTTCAGTAAACAAGCCACTTGGTTATGAGCTGAAGGTCGGGGTAAACCCAAGAGCCGTGTCTATCTTTCTGGAGCTCATAAATTTCATAATCTATATCCATTGACTTTCAAAATAAAGTTGGATGTTTGTTCATGTGGCCACTCCTTCCACAAATACCCGTGAAGTTCCGAGGAAAAAGCCAGGAAGGCTGGCAGGCATGGAAGGACTTGGGGTTTAATAAAGCACAGTTCTTCACAGACCTCTGTCTGCAGGAGATGCCAGAAGCCACCTGAGAAGAGACGGTGAGAATCCTGAATGCAATTTCAAGAAAGATGATGTGCTGGAGTGTCAGGAAGAGGACTCAGCGGAAGACCAGAGATGAGCCCTGGACAGAAGCCAGCAGAGCCTGGAGCCTAAAATCTGTGAGGTGGGAGCGCCTCACAAAGGGAGCTTTCAACAGCGTGAGAGCTGGATCGTAAAGAAGGCTGAGCACCAAGAACTGATGCTTTCAAACCGTGGTGCTTGGAGAGTCCAGAGACTCTAGAGAGTCCCTTGGACTGCAAGGAGATCAAACCAGTTAGTCTAGAGAGTCCCTTGGACTGCAAGGAGATCAAACCAGTTAGTCCTAAAGGAGATCAACCCTGAATATTCATTGGAAGGACTGATGCTGACGTGCCAATAATTTGACCACCTGATGGGAAGAGCCGCCTCTGGGAAAGACCCCGATGCTGGGGAAGGCTGAATGCAGGAGGCGGGGGGGGGGGCGCTTGGACGGCATCACCGACTCCACAGACGTGAGTCTGAGCACTCGGGAAGACGGCAAAGAACAGGGAGGCCTGGCGTGCTGCAGTCCGTGGGGTCGCAAAGAGTCGGACACGACTGAGTGGCTGAACAACGATGAAGAAAGCAAGCGCCACTGCCCCAGAGAATGGGAGGGGGCCACTGTCCACAGGCTTCGGGTGAAAATGTAAACTAGACCGTGCTGGTGTCTGCACAACTCTGAAAACAGCAGAAACCACTGCACTGTAGACCTCACAGGATACCCAAGAGACCACACGTCATGTGAATTCAATGACTGTGTATTGTGAAGTATCTTTTTTCTGTTTTATTTTATTTATTTATTTTGCATAGTAAAGAGTATTTTATTTTATTTTTTTTGAACAGAGGAAAATTTATGCGTCGAACCTGGACTGGTCACTTATGATAATATACATGCTACAATTCCATTCTCCCCAATCATTCCACCTTCACCCTCTCCCACAGAGTCCCAAAGACTGTTCTAAATGCCTATGTCTCTTTTGCAGTCTCTTATACAGGGTTCAGGTTACCATTTTTCTAAATTCCGTATATATGCGTTAGTATACTGTATTGGTGTTCTTCTTTCTGGCTTACTTCACTCTGTATAATTGGCTCCAATTTCATCCACCTCATTAAAACTGATTCAAATGTATTCTTTCTGATGGCTGAGAAATACTCCATTGTGTATATGTACCAAAGCTTTCTTATCCATTCATCTGCAGATGGACATCTAGGTTGCTTCCATGTCCTGGCTATTATAAACAGTGCTGCAATGAACATTGGAGTACATGTGTCTCTTTCAATTCTGGTTTCCTCGGTGTGTATGCCCAGGAGTGCGATCGCTGGATCATATGGCAGTTCTATTTCCAGTTTTCTGAGGAATCTCCACACTGTTCTCCATAGTGGCTGTACTAGTTTGCATTCCCACCAACAGTGTAAGAGGGTTCCCTTCTCTCCACACCCTCTCCAGCATTTATTGCATGTAGACTTTTGGATAGCAGCCATTCTGACTGGTGTGAAATGGTATCTCATTGTGGTTTTGATTTGCATTTCTCTGATGATGAGGGATGTTGAGCATTTTTTCATGTGTTTGTTAGCCATCTTTATGTCTTCTTTGGAGAAATGTCTGTTTAGTTCTTTGGCCCATTTTTTGATTGGGTCACTTAGTTTTCTGGAATTAAGCTGCAGGAGCTGCTTGTATAATTTGGAGATTAATCCTTTATCAGTTGCTTCATTTGCTATTATTTTCTCCCATTCTGAAGGCTGTCTTCTCACCTTGCTTAGAGTTTCCTTTGCTGTGCAGAAGCTTTTGATTTTAATTAGGTCCCATTTGTTTATTTTTGCTTTTATTTCCAATATTCTGGGAGGTGGGTCTTGGAGGATCCTGCTGTGATTTATGTCGGAGAGTGTTTTGCCTACGTTCTCCTCTAGGAGTTTTATAGTTTCTGGTCTTACATTTAGATCTTTAATCCATTTTGAGTTTATTTTGGTGTATGGTGTTAGGAAGTGTTCTAGTTTCATTCTTTTACAAGTGGCTGACCAGTTTTCCCAGCACCACTTGTTAAAGAGACTGTCTTTTCTCCATTTTATATTCTTGCCTCCTTTGTCGAAGATAAGGTGTCCATAGGAGCGTGGGTTTATCTCTGGGCTTTCTATTTTGTTCCATTGATCTATATTTCTGTCTTTATGCCAGTACCATACTGTCTTGATGACTGTGGCTTTGTAATAGAGCCTGAAGTCTGGCAGGTTAATTCCCCCAGTTCCATTCTTCTTCCTCAAAATTGCTTTAGCTATTCGAGGTTTTTTGTATTTCCATACAAATTGTGAGATTATTTGTTCTAGTTCTGTGAAAAATATTGTTGGTAGCTTGATAGGGATTGCATTGAATGTATATATTACTTTGGGTAGTATACTCATTTTTACAATATTTATTCTTCCAATCCACGAACACGGTATATTTTCTGTTTTAAAACTATTTTTTTTTCAGTTTTATTGTGAGACAATTGATACAGAATATCATATAAGTTTAAGGTATACAACATAAGGATTGGAAAAATTAGTTAACATTCTTAATCTTACATAAATACAAAAGAACTTTTCCACGTGATGAGAACTGTTATTTTAAAAAGCTAATGTTGTTTAGTCACTCAGTCATATCTGACTCTTTGCAACCTCATGGACTGCAGCCCACCAGGGTCCTCAGTCCATGGGATTTTCCAGACAAGAACACTGCAGTGGGTGGCCATTTCCTTCCCTAGGGGACCTTCCTGACCCAGGGATCAAACCCATGTCTCCTGCATTGCAGGCAGGTTCTTTACCACTGACCCACCAGGAAAGCCCTGAAATAAATAGTCCTTGGCTGGCCTGGTGCAGCAGAGCCCCAAACAACACTGAAAGGCCACGCATCCCATTATGTCTTACTTCCAAATTTAAAATAATTTTCTCATGTTTTCGCTCTTTTGAGATGCTCTTCCCCTAGATTTTCTGGATTGAGATTTTGTTCTGAGTTATCCTGAGATGGTTCTGTCTGTGGATGTCTGAAATATGTTCTCTGGCGGTTTCTGGGGTGTCGTCGTCCAGCACACGAGCTTCTCCAACCCCAGCACCACAGGGCAGCGTCCTCCGCCCGCCCCGCCCCCCCCTCATCCCACAGCAATTTTACAGCCTGCGAATCTTCCTGAAATCCTAAACCCGCCAAGTTCCACCAAAGCCGTCTCCTGCCATAACCCTATGTCACTATTAACCACCTAGGCTGAAGGAAATGAACTGGCAAATCAACACATCATTGGTGGGGGGGCTCTTTGGTGGGGGTGGGGGGATCTTACTTTTGGCACGTGACAATTTCAAGGGCACGTCTCAAAGCTCAAGGTGGAGCATGAACTTGGTCCTTTCCAGTCGCGTTTGCTGCCTAAGCACATGGTCCCCTGGAGCAGCGCTTCCCTCAGCATCATCGGACCCTCAGCCAGACCGCCCCCTCCGCCAACCACGCCCGCGGGAGGCAGGCTCCCCGGGCAGAGGGCCCGAGAGCCACGTGGCCAGCGGTCCAGGGTCTCCGTCCGCGTGCGCGCGCAGGCACACATGAAAGGAACAGACGAGGCACCCGAGGCTTCCGGTAACATCTGCTGCACGGCGGGCACGTGGCTGCAGAAGGGTCTCCCGGCTAGACCGCGGGGTGTACACGTGAACGGGGTTGGCCGAGAGAGATAAGGAGTAAGAACAGCCTTCAGGAAGCTCCAGCTCAGCGCCTTTATCACGGATGAGGAAACAGCACAGGCAGAAGGGAAGGGCAGACGGAGTTCCAACCCCGGGGCTCGTCCGAGGGTCAGCGCGTCTACCAGGACCGCGCCCCTGGGGGCTGGTCATCTCCCCACAACTGGAGCTCCTGGGTCCTCAGTGTGGGTGTGGCTAGGGCCACTCTAAGGCTCTGATTTTCCGACCATCGCACTTGGAGGCGAAGATCGGCTGCACAGAGGAACCCGTGCTTACCGCGGGTCTGGACGCAAGGTGTCTCCTTGCTGAAAGGCTAGGGGTGGCAGGGATGTGTGGGGCCCAGGTGAGAAGTCGGGCGTGAGCCGCAGAGCGGCCCAGCGGAGGGGCAGGGGGGTGTCAGCGCTCCAGGCAAGTAAACCTGAGCGAGCACCGGACGTGCGCAGGGTGACAGAGCAAGCCCACAAGCAAGGAGACCGAGGCTGGAGGCCTGTCAGAGCCCCCCCTGGCCGCGGGCAGACAGAGCAGGAGCGGGCACCAGAGCTGCACTGACCCTCGTCCGGGTCTCAGGACGCGGTGGAGGGGAGGGGCCCTGTGCAGTCGGGGACGTCTGATGCCGGGAGAGGACAGGGGTCCGGCGGCTCCCCCAGCGCCTCGGCCTCCGCGGGGAGCAAGAGGAGTGTGCTCCTGGGTCGGGCCTCCGCGAGGGCGCCGTCCACTCCAGCCTGCCAGGCCAGTCTGTGGTCAGGGTCTGCGGATGGTGGCAGAGGAGGCGCTGTCTCTTCAGAAGACACCAGTGTCTCTGAAAACTGACTGGTCAGCGCACGTGGAGCCGGTGGTTCTCCACTGACTCTACGTCTGGGGTCCACAGAGGACCCCCAAGGAGCTGGGCCTCTCTGACCAGAAGCTCCTTGGCAGGAAGGAGGCTGGTGGGAGGGCATCTGCAGAGGACTGGACCGCCCCTCCCCGCTCTGCCCTGAAGTCTGCTCACTCTGCACTTCTCTTTGGCAACTGAGCACTAAAGCCAGGAAGGAAAGATGAGGTCAGTTCTGTGGAAACACCTGTCATGGATGTCTGCTCCCTTGACAAAGAAGAGAAAACTGGAGAAATGCTGATAGGGTTCCTGGGCTATAAATAATGACTCAGATGATCTCCACCCCGGTGCCTGCAGTGAGCACACGCGGAGACGTCCACACAAGGCTGGGGGCTGTGACCACAGCTCGGGGCAGCGAGGAGAAGCCTGGGTCCTCCAGGAGCTTCCACCTCCAGCCTGTTTGCTGGGAGTTCGCCTCAGCCCCCGCCCCCAGTAAACACACGAAGCTTTATTGACCAGACTGATGGAGCCAGTTCTGAGTCTTCTGTCTCTTCATCTCCCCTGTCCAAATCCTCCAAAGAAACTGAATCTGAATGTGCCCCACCGCCCCCTCAAGCTATTAGGTGACCTTGAAGGTAAGCCCTCCTCTCCCCCAAGGTCAAGCCGACTTTGCCAGAGCTTTCCACGAAAGGACGTAGGGAAAGAAATCTGACCCAATTTCCAGCTCTTCACCCCATTTTAAGAAGTGACTTTTGGGGCTTCCCTGGCGGTGGGGGGCAAGGATTGTATCTCTGGTTGGGAAACTAGGATCCTGCACAGCAGCCCCCAAAATCATTTAAAAAAAAAAAAGCTTTTCGCTGTTCTGTGTACCAGCCTCCTCCGTATTTGAGACTCATGCGGATTCAGCAGTCTGAAAATGGGTTTTACAATTGTTCTCCCCTAAAACCAAGCGGAGCTGAGAAGCCCCATTTTGCTCTGTGATGACGGTATTTTCCTGTGACTGTCTTGTCGGTGACACATCATTGCAACCCAGCTCTACTCAGCACCTCGGTGCTGGGTGTCTGTCAAGTGCAGACACGGACCCACATGACGTGACGAGCCCGGGACACGAGTGCATCGTGCGGGCAGCACACAGGCAGCAACGGTGACGGCTCGTGCACACGCGCACGCGGCCCCAGAATGGGGCGCAGAGCCTGTCTGGTAGGGAGGGTGTTGGCCACTCCCTGTGAGGCATACAGATGCCCCGGCATAAAACAAACTTTGCTCTGGGGAGCGCGGCTCATGGCACAGAAGCACTAGGGAAATGAAATACTAGGTCAGCAGTGGCAAAGGGAGCCTGACGCTGCGGCATTAGGGGCTCTACCCAAGGTAAGGTTCAGGTTCATTTATTCAATGCATCCTCAGGCTCTAGAACTCAGGCAACACTTCATGCAAACATGATAAAATACCACCCCCGCCCCCGAAAATAAAGATAACCAAATATAACGTAACGAAGCCAATATAGCCAAACATAAGGAAGGGTTTAGAAAAGGTTGTGTTTCTGTCTCACTGGAAATAGAGCCGACAGGACTCACTAGGTGGACACTCAGAGGTTCGAGGGAGCTCCTGGACCCGCAGGGGACTGAGCAGAGGGCCGCTGTCCGTGTGGAGTCACCCACTTCCTCTCTCACCCACGCAGCTTCAGGTGGGCTTCCACGTCTCGCTCTGTCTTTCCTGGTCACACTAGTAACTAACTCCTTGAATAGCAAGTCCTCACCCCCAGCACCAGCACCTTCACACATGTCAGGGGAATTTCCTCCTTGGCACGTGACCCCAAGGTTTCATTTCTCTGCTTCTTCCTCGGGCGGGCAGCCAGACCTTGTTATGCTCTTCCCCAGCCCGCCTGGACCCCGCCCCCCCAGCACCAAGAAGAGAGCCCACTCCCAAACCTGTGACCGACGAGCCGCCGCCTCCAGGAGCAGGGCCTTCCAAACCGTCTTTAACCTCCTGATGGAAAGCTGCACCCACACCTTCTCAGGCCCCTGAGTTCACAGAAACTAACAGATCCCATGGATGGAGGAGCCTGGTAGGCTGCAGTCTGTGGGGTCGCTAAGGGTCGGACACGACTGAGCAACTTCACTTTTCACTTTCATGCATTGGAGAAGGAAATGGCAACCCACTCCAGTGTTCTTGCCTGGAGAATCCCAGGGACAGGGGAGCCTGGTGGGCTTCCGTCTATGGGGTCACACAGAGTCGGACACGACTGAAGTGATTTAGCAGCAGCAGCAACAGATTCTGGGGCCGCCTTTTCCCAGACTCCGGCCCTAAGGCCTTGGCACATTCTGCCCCTTCGAACATCTCTTTCCTAAAGAACCACGAGGACCTGTGCTCGGGGGCTGGGAGACCCACCCAAGCGACATCCATGCTGCTCCTTGGCCTGAGATGGGGATGCGATGGGAGCCACAGGGACTATGGGACCGAGGTCACTGGGGGAGCCAGGGGGACGGTGCCCACTCAGCCAGCACACCCTCAGCGCTCCAGGAGGCCGCCCCACTCGGGTCTGCAGGTCAAAACTGACTTTGTGGAAATGACTGCTCCCAATGCCAGTGAATCACTAAAAAAGTGGACACCTGTATACCTGTGATTTACACAGGGGTGTGTGTGTGAATACACGTGCAGTTCTCCCTTCACAGCCTGTGCTTACTATTCTCTAGGCTGTACCAACAGTCTATGAGCTGCTTTCAGTGAGAGATTTTTCCTCTTAAAGATGACATTTTATCCCCCTAATTAAGCTATGAAACACAGAAAGCAACAAGTGGAGGTGGTAGGCAGAGGTGTTCGTGTTTCCGTGAACTGAATCTAAGAAAGCCGCCCTCATGGTAATGAGGACCCACATCTTGGCTTAGAAGTTTCCTTAAAAGGACACTGTTCAGATGCTTTAGTAAGGTTAAGAAACAGTTGATCAGTGTCTTATTTGGAGAAAGGGACAAACTCGAGATCATGAAGACGTCTGTAGACGCTACAGGTAAGGCTGTAAGAAATAAGACAGCCTTATAAATATTCTAGTATCAGGCAGATGGAGCTGCTCCGCTGAGACAACCCATCCCTGGAGGTGGACACCGGCGGCCCGGGGCTTCCTGTGCCCTCAGCAGGCAGCAGCACGCGGCTTTAGGGGACACGGGCTGCTGCTCGGAATGAAGAGCCTCGTGCTGCTCTCTAGCCTCCCGCGTCCTCCCTGCGTGCTTTCAGAGAGAAGCTGCTTCATGAGAAAGCCAGCCAGCCTTGGCCGCAGGGGCTTGTCTCAGAAACCGCAAGGACCACTCAGCCTCCACAGGCACAAGGCGCCGGCCAGCCTCCCTGAGTCCAGAGCAGGGTGGCCTCAACGGGAGTCACCCGTGGTCCACAGCCAGGGGCTCATTTCAAAAGGGATGAAATGAGAATTGAAAAATACTGAGAACTGTTCATGAACGACTGACACACCTCGGTGATGGCAAAACACCCTCCGGCATCTGGGAACCCTTATCACACGCCCGCTCTCTCCAGAAGACAACTTTTTTTTTTTAATTGAAGTGTAGTTGATTTACAGTGTTGTGCCAATCTCTGCTGTCCAGCAAAGTGACTCAGTTTCACACACATACTTTTTTCCATTATGGTTTATCCCAGACTAGATATAGCTCCCTGGGCTGTACGGTAGGACCTTGTTGTTATTTAAGAGTTCATATCTGCTAACCCCAAACTCCCAGTTCTTCCCACCCCACCTCTCCCCCTTGGCAAACACAGGTCTGTTCTCTGCAACTGAGTCTGCTCTTGTAGATAAGTTCATTTGTGACATATTTTAGATTCCACTTATAAGTGATACATTTGTCTTTCTCTGATTTACTCTGACAGTCTCCAGTTGAATCCATGTTGCCACAAATGGCATACTTTGATCTTTTTTATGGCTGAGTATCATTCCCTATTTATGTACCACATTCATTCATCTGTCGATGGACACTGAGACTGTAAACAGCACTGCTGTGAACACGGGGGTGCAGGCATCTTTCTGAATTTGCGTATCTCTGGACACATGCCCAGGAGCGGAATTGCTGGGTCATAGGTCGTTCTATGTTCAGTTTTCTACAGTGGCTGCACCAACTTACATTCCCACCAACAGTGGAGGAGGGCTCCCTTTTCCCACACTCTCTCCAGGATTTATTGTTCATAGATTTCTTTTTTTTGATGGTGGCCAGTCTGACCAATATGAGGTGACACCTCATTGTAGTTTTGATTTTAATTTCTTTAACAATTAGCAATGTGGAGCATTTTTTTATGTGCCTACTAGTCATCTGTAAGTCTTCTTTAGAGAAATGTCTATTATGGTCTTTTGCCCATTTTTCAATTGGGTTGTTTGTTCTTTGGTTGCTGAACTGTAGGAGCTGTTTGTATTGATACATACTGGAGATAAAGCAGGTGTCAATTCTTAACTCTCTGGCTGCCAATTAATTCACAAGCTCCCACAATGCCCACAAAATGCTTCTACATTGAGCAAACAGGTTCTCGGGTCAATATGCTTTAGCATCTACTATTCCAGTATAAGGCCCTCCCAGGCGGCTCAGTGGTAAAGAACCCACCTGCTAATGCAGGAGATGCAGTTTCGATCCCTGGGTCAGGAAGACCCCCTGGAGAAGGAAACAGCAACCCACTCCAGTATTCTTGCTTGAGAAACCCCATGGACAGAGGAGCCTGGTGGGCTACGGTCCATGGGGTAGAAAAGAGTTGGACAGGACTGAGTAGAAGCACAAGCATAACATAAGCCTAGGTGTTCAGGGCACCTGGTCAATCTTCCATACACTTCCCCAGACAGTTTTACATCACTTCTGCCACTCACTGGCTGCCTGGCACATGAGCTCTCAGAACCTCAATTACTGAGCATAAAAAACACAAAATGAGCATAAAAAACAGGCGACTGTTGCACGGGAGTATGAGGCCACTCTCCACGCTGAACAGCAGAGAATGAAGGCTTTCTGAGCGTGTCCATCACAGCCCGTGACACACTGGTGTTTCCCTGCTGAGATGTTTCGCTGTTACTAGGTGGCTGACAGCTTACACTTTGACGTGCAAGGTAATGCATGCCTGCAGAGACTGATCAAAGCCACTCGGAAGGAAATCTGGTCGGAAAAATATTTGTTATATACAGATGAGATGTTGAGTTTTTTACTTCATGTCCTCCAAAAGTATTTGGATGTGCTTTTCTAAAGGACAGATATATTGAGACAATCTCAGAGAAGGCTGTATATCCGTGTTTCTATTTCATAAGCCTGTTACTGGGATAAACCCCAGGGAGGGACTAAGACACTTGAAGCCTTTAGTCTCCCCAACCTCACCATTGCAAGAAAAGCTTGCATCCAGTAAGCAGGATGGAAACCTGCTTTCATGAATGATTCATCTGTAGAGACTGCAGCTGGATTACTCAAAGCCGCAGAGGTGACTCCTCCGGCACTGGGCCCTGGCACACTGACCACCACTGCCCAGCAGACTGTGTGCACACGCTCAGCCACACTGCAAGAAAGCAAGCCAGGGATCAGGCAGAGAGCAATCCTCACACACCCAAAGGAAAAACAGCAATGGCCCAAATACTGGTCTGCTTAAAATCACCCCCAAGAGAATCAGATCAATAAGCACCATAAAATTGAGCAGAAACACCCCCAGCCTACGACCACACTTCCCTCCTGGCCTCTTAATGTCCCCGAGGAAGAACTGGAGGTAGAGATGACCTCAGGAACAAAATGAAACACGGTCAAACCCCATTCACCCAGCACCACCAGAAGACAAGGTGTTCCACCAGAGGAATTTTCCAGAAAACAGAAACTTCCTGCAACTACCACAGCTTAGCACCTGGAACCCACACCGCCAGTAACGCATGTCCCCCGCTCCGCGCGTGCGGCTGCTGCTTTTCCGCAAGCGTGGACCAGCTGGCACAGGGCTCGGCGCCCAGGGCGCCATGCGCGCTGGCGTCGGACGGGGCCCTGGAAGCAATCCCACAGACGCTGCGGGGCCGTCCCTTCTCAAACAGGAGGCACAGGACAAGTTTGGTTGTCCAGTGACGGACCACACACCACTTAGGTTCCAAGTCCCAGTGAGCACTGCAGCGTGTCCTGAGGCCGCCCTGCCTTTGTCACCAGGCAGGTGTCCACCCCTGAGAGCGGGACGCCTTGCAGACAAGGAAACGGGTTCAGATCCCAACTCCACTACCTCATGGCTGGGCAGACTTCAATCTTGCCCATCAGAGCCTCTGCTTCGCATCTGTGAAATGGGGACACGGGAACCCATGCCGGGTGCCTGGCACGTACATAGCAGACTTTTCACAAAGGTTCCTTCCCTCCTTCTCCCCTTGCTTTCTCTAATCTGATAGAAACTGGGGAAGTCAGTAACCAAACCTATAGGAAAAATTACAGTAAATTTTCAGAAGATTCTGAAAGGGTCCTTAAAAAGAACCCCAGTAGCAGCATCAGAATGTCCCACTAGGGGTTTTCATGGTGGCTGTTTCTAGTCGTTCATTGTTCAGTTGCCAAGTCCCGTCCGACTCTTTGTGACCCTATAGACCACAGCACACCAGGCTTCCCCGTCCTTCACTGTCTCCCAGCGCTGCTCAAACTCAGGCCCACTGAGCCAGTGACGCCCCAACCATCTCACCCTCTGTTGCCCCCTTCTCCTATCTGCAATCTTTCCCTCCATCAGGGTCTTTTCCAGTGAGTCAGCCCTTCACGTCAGGTAGCCAAAGTGATAGAGCTTCAGCATCAGACCTTCCAGTGAATATTCAGGGTTGATTTCATTTAGGATGGACTGTTTTGATCTCCTGGCTGTCCAAGGCTGTTTCTAGTACTCTGCTTAATTCCAGAGTCCAGGCTTTGTTCCAGAAAGTTGTAGATTTCTTTGAGCCTTAATGTCTTAGATGTAACTTGATTCCAGTGGCCTAAACAGAAGGCAGATTCGTTCACACAAAGATCCTAACAGAAGAACACCTCACTGTGTGATTCTGCGAGACAGGTTCTTTCATAGCTCAAAAATATCTCAAATTAAAAATACTGAAATCAGCACACCCCCACCGACCGAGCAGCTGGGGGCGCTACTCTCGGGCCACCTGGGTGTGGAAATCACTACCTTCACGACTTTGTAAAGGTCGTCTTGTTTACGTTGGGCGGCTTCTCCAAACCAGCCTGGTGGATACGAGGCGACAGAGGTTCTCATATTCAGTAGGAATCCATGAAATCACCAGGCCCCAGTCTTTGATTTTGTGAAGAGGAGACAGAGGTCCAGAAGGGCCCAGGAGGTGACTCAGCTGGTCAGTGATGACAGCTCACCCCCACTGAGCACTCAAGGCCAGCCTGGTGCTGTGCAGGGGACCCACCTTACAGCATCACCAGCCCCCGGGGATGGCATCATTCTCTCCACCAGCTCGAGGGGGGTTCTCCAAGGCCCGATGCATCAGAAGCAAAGCCTGAGACTCCCACATGGGCACGGTCACAAAGCCCCCACTAAGAAACCCGATTCTGCACCCCAAACACAAAGGTCCTAACCCCAGCAGAGGACACACAGGACTGCTGGGTCCACACTGGCCCAGAACACACGGCTAAGAGCTCTCCTCAGACAGATGCCTAAAGCAGTGGTGAGATCATAAGCCATGCAGAGGATCCCAAGGTAACCTTCCTGCTTAAGTTCTCGGTGAAACAGGAAGCTGCTCCGCCAGCATCACCCCAGGCAGGAAACGTCTTCCATCAAGTCACCCAGACACTCCCCCGGCCCCACTATGAAGGCCACCGGTGTCCACGTCACTCCTGGGATCACGCCTCGTCTGCTGACACCCCGCACGATGCCTCCTCCTCAGCAGGCGGGTGGGCATCCGTCCTGGCAGCAGAGACTGGGGTGGATAGGATGCATTCTGCCCAGACCAAGTCGCCACCTATCTCGTCTTGGAAGCCAGGGCTGGGGTGGTAGGGGGAGAGGGGTTTCCTGGCCTTTGCCTTCTCCTCTGACAATGATGGTGACCCCGACAGCCACCCCCGTCACCTGAGACAGCAGAGGAGGGGGCTGCCCACGGGTCGACAACTCGGGGTCTTAGGCCGAGGCTACCCCCCTCCGCTGCCCCATGGGTGGCACTTCAGGGCCCAGAGCTCCCCACTGTCCAGGTCTGGCACTCCCTGCCTCTTCAGAGCCTCAGAAGGGAGAAGCCGCTGGTGTCTGCACCGGGTGGGACAGGAGGAAGCCCCGCATGAACAGCAGCTGCAGGACGCGGGCAGGGGTGTGGGCCTCCCGGACTCCCCGACAGGGCAGCAGGCATCGGGGGGGCTCCACACGTAGGCACGTATCCTCGGGACCCCAGGGGCCCGGAGTCCCGCACCCAGGGCCAGCAGGGCAGGGCCTTCAAGGTGGTGCCTTCTGGAGACAGAGGGCATGCTCGGCAGAGGGGCAAAGAGAGCAGGGAGGGGACTGACGTGCAGGGGGCCTGGGAGTGAGAGGTGTGTGCACTCCCCACGCCCCAACTCAGAGGACGGGAGCAGAGGGCGGGAGGCACTCGGCTCTGCCCACCTTGGACTCCGTGGGTCGAGTGGAGGAAAACCCACGCAGGTCAGACCGCAGAGAACCACAGGCCCTGCAGGCTCTTCCCGCACGGGCAAGGATGCCGTCCAGTAAGCCTGTCGCTGCCAGACAGCCATCACTGTGCCAAGCCTGTACGTTTCCAGAACCTAGGAGAGGAGGGCATCTCCAGGGGCGATCAGGCCCATGGCCCCGCAAGCGCCTGCATTCTCCCCTGGCAGCTCTGAGTGCCCCGGGAAATCACTCCCCTCCCAGCACCAACAAACTCCCTCCCCGAAAACGCCGCACTCCTGGCAACGTCTGGTGTCTGTGTGGCAATGACAGGCACTTCATTTCTTCAAGCTCATTTGTGAAATGTGTGGGGAGCCGACTAAAATTAATGAACTTTTCCTGCCAAAGAGAACGAGGCTCCAAAATCGGTCTTGTGTTGCCAAATAGTGTGAATGAAGTCAGTTTGCGCAGGAAAAAAATAAGAACATTCCAGAGGAGCAGCTGAAAACAAGTGGTCCCTGAATTATCTGTGAGGAGGACATTCCTCCTCTGAGAACAGGCCGTCCCGCCTGCAGCCAGTCCAGAGCCCCCTCCAGGGGCTGCTCCACGGCCTCTGCCTCCTGCCCCCAACCCCTGCCTCCCTCTGCAAACCTCACTGCTGCCGCGAGCCCTCCCCACTTCTCTGTTCCCGCAGGGTCAGCCCGGGGTCACGGGCACCACCGACAGGCATGGAGGGGGCTTCCCCACCCAGCTCCTCTGTGCCTCGGGGCTTGGCCACCTCCCAAACCTTAAGCCTGACCAGACTCTATGACCTCCAAACCCAGCTACCAAAATCCGTGCGTGCGTGTAAGTCGCTTCAGTCCTGTTCGACTCTTTGCAACCCCACGGACTGCAGCCCACCAGGCTCCTCTGTCCTTGGGATTCTCCAGGCAAGAATACTGGAATGGGTTGCTATGCCCTCCTGCAGGGGATCTCCCCGGCCCAGGGATTGAACCCGCATCTCTTAGATCTTCTGCATCAGCAGGCAGGTTCTTAACCACTAGTGCCACCTGGTTTCTTCCAAAAGAATGTTCAGTCCTTTGCCCCAGAGTCCATGCACTCACCACCTGGCACTGAGGGCCTCGCACCTGAGGTTGAACCTCCCCAAGACGCCTTCCCTAGGGAGCTGGAATACTGACACCCTGAGACGCCTTCCCTAGGGAGCTAGAACACTGACAGAGGAGTCCCCGGGCCTTAGCACATGCCATGGCTGCTGTGTGAAGAGACAGGCCAGAGGGGTGAGGGGTCTGCGGATAGTTGGCCTGGCTTGTCTGGCACAGACCAATTTGCAGCTGAATAAAACTGTATAAACCGATTTCAGATTAATTCTGCTAAAAATGCATCATGAATCTACAGCATGGGGCAGAACTGTTTTCAGAAAGAAACCAAAGTCCCTAAGTATTGAGTTCATATCCAACACTGATGAGTATGCCCCATAACTGGGGCTGATAAATAACTCAGAGATCACGCGCCACCATTTAAAAAAAAACAAAACCCAATGCCACTGCCGTGGACTCTGGGGGGAAAAACACTAAAGTATTCTGACTCCCATTGAAGCTAAAGGGGTCCTACTGGAAACCTCAAAAACATGTGTGTTCACACCCGCGTGTGTTAGGGCAAAACGGAGACCAACATGAGGTCTGAGTAGAAAAAAGCCCAGACGTGTGGGAAGAAGTGTAACGGGTCTCCTTCCCAGCGAGGGCCCGCTTTCAGCCCCGTTCAACCCAGAACGGACGGCAGCCGTGAGGGGGGCCATCGGGCTGCCTCGAGGTCTCACACAGAAGCGGGCAGGGACACAGAGCCGGGTGGAGGGCGGGGGGTCCCCAGCCTCCTCCTGGGGCCCCGCAGCACCCACCCCCCAACCCCAGAGCCGCTGCCCCGAGCCACAGGATCCGTCGGGGTTTCTAACTTAGGGCGTTTCCACCTCCACGACCCCCAGCCAACGGGGAGTGAGGGGTCAAAGAACTTTCGGCTCCGTCTCCAGGACAGCGATGGGGAAGCCATCCTCGGCCACCCAGACGGGACGCCCTCCCCCCACACCTCCCTGCACACAAAGGTGGCTGGACGTGGTGGGGACAGGACTCCACCCCCCAGGTTCAGTGGGGTGTCAGGGGCCCCCTGCTCGGGGAGCCCAGCCACGTATGTGGTTCAGTCACAGCAGAGACCAAGTCTGGGGCCCCCTTGGGAGTTTCAGGGACACAGCTTCAGCCAGGCCTGCCACAGCCCCCCCTGCAGGCCTCAAAGGCACAGGAATGGGCAGGGGTGTCCACAGCTGACGGGGGACACTGAGGTTCCTGGAGGAGACAGGGGGGCGCTCAGACAGCAGGCGGGCCCTCCTCAGCCTGTGACCTCCACTGTGCCCGCTCCTTGCCTGACCTTCCCCACCCCACCCCCCGCAACCCTTGCAAAGACATAGCAGCCTCCCCAGAGGCGCAAAACCAAAGGGCAGTGCCTGGAGACTGGCTGTGCCTGGGCTGGGAGGTGGGTGAAGTCCCACCAGGTGCTGGAGGCGCCAGAGCAGGAAAGCAGAGGTGCTGCAGACAGGCCGGGCCCCACTGTGTGCGTCCAGCAAGTCAGAGCAGCCAGGCCCGAGGACACAGGCCGCCTGGTGCCCTGTGCCCCAGTGTGAGACGTGCCAGGCCCGGAGAGGGGCTGCAAGCAGCTTTATGTTAAGGGAGGGGCAGTGAAGCGGGCCGCTGGCCCCGCGGAGGGGCCGTAAGTGACTTCATATAAACGGGGGGTGAGGCGGGAAGCCCTTGTCAGCTCTGCTTCCCAGCCATGTCCTCTCATCCCGCTTCCTGGATGGTGAGGCTGAGGCGGAATCGGAGACGTATTTGCCAGGACCCACAGCACAGCCTTCCTGTGCCCTGGCCCCTGTGAGAGCCCGCCCTCGGCGGGGCTGAGGGGTCCAGGGCTCAGGAACTCGGGTGGGGTAGGGGAACGTGTCCAGGTAGGAGGGGGTTGTGCCCAGGGACGGGGGTGAGTGTCCACAGGGGACTGTGTCCTGGGGGCAGGGGCTGGCCATCCCTCCAGGCCCCACCCACCCCATCAGCCCCGCCCCCCTCCCCATCGGGCACCGCCACCCAGGCCCCACAGGGAGCAGGAAAGCAAACATGAACTTAACCTGAGTACCACTCCTGCAGAATACCTGCTGCAACCTCTAACGCTGCCAGAACATGACAAGCAAAAGCATCTTTCTTCTGTGGACATATTCTAATTAGAAAACAAGTGCATTCTGTTATTCTAGGAAATAACAAAATTTTAAATATATATGATCTGCACGTTAACACACAAGCCCAAATGAACAAAAGCATCTTTTACCGATATTGTTCCAAGGAGCAGAGGGAAGTATTTCTAATTCTGTACTTTAAATTTTTGCAAATTAAACCTTGCTCCCTGATACTAACTTCTATCATGTCCTGTCATTAGACTCTCCACTGAGAGACCAAATCTGGAAGAAACAACATGCAGAGCTCAAGTTCCAAGATTTAATATGTGGCTTTACCAGCCAGGCATGTATCCCTTCCATTTCCTTCTAGGATGAATACCTGTGGCTAACTTTCTAAATCTCATCATTTTGAATCAACACACCACTTGGTCAATGCAGTGAGGAACCCAAGACAGAAGAACACAGAGGGAGACACAGGTCCACCGTGTGGCTCCTTCCAAGTCAGCTGGGCAGCCCCCCACCTCCCCGCTCGTCACCAGACATGCTCTCTGTCTCAGGTGACGAGAGGAACATCAGCGACTGGTCACACTCTGCTTTGCTTTCAGCGACGCTCTGAGGTCTCCCATGGCAGGGAACGTCCACATCACCGTTCCAAACAGTACCGTCTTCTTCAAAAGTTCGAGGGAGGTGGGAGGGGGGGTTCAGGAGGGGGAACTTATGTAAACCCGGGGCGAATTCATGTCAATATATGGCAAAACCAACCAATATAATATTGTAAAATAATTTGCCTCCAATAAAAAATAAATTAATTACTTAAAAAAAAAAAAAAGTTCAAGTGAAAAAAATCAAAATGTTTTGCTAGTGGCGTGAGCTGGTGGTTGTCCCAAACACCTCAGCACAGTTCACTGAGACACACAGTCCCGGGCAGGAGCACAGGGCTGGGTGCAGAGCACACGGCCCCCAGGCCCCGAGGTCCCCGTCACTGGGGGCAGCAGGCGTCCCGCCCCACTGCCCCACCAGAGCTTCCGGGGAGCGTGTGGCTGAGGGCCATCTTGGTGACAGCGAGGGCACCAGAGGAAACGCCCCGGCGGGGGCCTCTCCCCAGCGCCAAGCTCCCCGTCCCCTTCACAGCCTCCCCCTCCCAGGGTCAGCCTGCCCTCCCCTGTCCTGGGCCTTCTCGCAGACACAGTACCCTCCCTTCCAGCCCCCGTGGGACCCAGGGCCTCCCCCAGGCCCATGGACAGGACCCACCACTCACGCGGCACATTGGGCAGTGGGCATCTGGGCCTATTTTTTTTTTTAGGCAGGAAATCATCTGGTTTTATTTAGAGGCTGCTGGTCACACGATGGAAAGACAAGTACGGCACAAAATTATAGAGGTTTAGCGCATCACACAATACAAACCATTAGGTCTTTACAATTCATTTTGAATTTAACTCCCATTTCATGTGCAGCTAATCAATACAGCCCCCCATCAGAGTGACATGTCTATGTAAATCCACCCTGTTTGCAGAGCTCCACACTCACGGGAGTTGACCAGTTGGGGGCATGCAGGACACTCCCTAGACAAGGGACAACGGAGTCGGGGTCTCGTCCTGGAGTGAGGCAGACAGGCAGGGCGGCCGGCCCTCCAGACACACGGTGCGCTACAGGAACGCATCCTCAACAGTGACAGCCGCCACCCTACGCCTGGAAGCCCCCGTCCCGGCCTATTTTGATCCCTGCCGTCTCTCTCAACACCTGCCATCCTGCTTACAGAGGCCGCGGCGTCGTGTCCACATGCCTCTTCTCTGGGCTGAACTGAATCTGAACGACGGACACACTGCTGCCTTCAGCCTGGTGACGCAGACGGGAGCTCGGGGTGAAGAACGCAGGCGGGGCAGACCGGATCCAGAGACCTCGACGGAGGCCAGGGTTGGGTCTGATTTTCAGAAACGGCTGAGGAATCCCAGGAAAGTAGTGTGCCTTTGGGTCCCACCAGGACTCCCTCAATGCACTCTTAATGACTCATTAGCCTATCTGTTGATGCCTTGATATTGGAGCCATTCTGGAACTTATTTCTATGACAAACTCTCTTAAATTAAAAGGGAGTCGTCTGTTGTTATTGGAGCTGAAGCTCCAATACTTTGGCCACCTGATGCGAAGAGCCAACTCACTGGAAAAGACCCTGGTGCTGGGAAAGTCTGAAGGCAAGAGGAGAAGAGAGAGGCAGAGAATGAGCTGGTTGGATGACATCACCAACTCAATGGACACGTTTGAGCAAACTCCAGGAGACAGTGGAGGACAGGGAAGCCTGGCGAGCTGCAATCCATGGAGTTGCAAAGATTCGGACATGACTGAGTGACTGAACAACAAGCTTTGTTAAGTGAAACAAGTCCACAGAGAAATAAGCTCCGTATGCTCTCTTATCTGTGGAATCAACATGAAAACACCAAGCTCATAGATACGAACAACAGATTGGTGGCTGCCAGAGCAGAAGGTGGGGGGTGGGAGAAACGGGTGAATGTTGTTTGTTTAAATAACTTCAATAAATAAAAGAACAGTCTTTTCAACAAATAGTGCTGGACATCTGGATATCCACCTGCAAAAAGAATGTCACTGCAACCCCATCTCACACCATATATAAAACCCAAGTCAAAATGGATCACCTGTTTAAGTAAATGTCAAAAGCTAAAATTGCAAAACTAAGAAAACATTAGTGTAAACCTTCATCATCTTGGATTAGGCAGGGGTTTCTTAGATATAATACCAAAAGTGACAACAAAAAAGAAAAAGAATCACACATCAAAAGTTTTATCCTTCAAAGGACATCAATAAAGTGAAAAAACGACTCACAGAATGAAAATTATTGCAAATAATACATCAAATAAGGGACTTATATTCAGAATATATAGAAAAACTCTTATACTGCAGTAAGAAACCAATTTTAAAATGGGTAAAGGATTTAAACAGACATTTTCTCCAAAGAAAATAAACAAATGGCCAATAAATTTATGAAAAGATGATAAATGTGAGTCATTAGGGAAATGCAAATTCGAGCCACAATGAGACACCACTTCACACCCAGCAAAGACGACAGCAAGTGTTGACATAACTGTGGAGAGACTGGAACGCTCATGGCTGTGGACTGTGAGGTCGTGTTTGGAAACAATCCGGCAGAACTTCAAGTTAAACACTGCTACCACAGGATTCTGCAAGGCCACAAGCTCCGGGACACAGTGAAGGATGAAGGGCACGAAGCCTGGCATGCTGCAGTCTGTGGGGTCGCAGAGAGTCGGACATGAGTTAGTGACTGGACAACGGAACGAGCCTGTCCACAGGTGGAAGCTGAAGTCCTCTGAGGCATCAGAGTTAGAGACCCTCCCCCAGGATGGCTTCAACCAGGCCTGCGCCCTGGTGAGGGCTGTTCCTCTCCCTCAGGCCACCAGACAGCTTCCACTTGGGGTCGCTGTTCTACGTGGCCAAGACCTCAGACACTCGGGCTCCAGGGTCATCAGCACAGACCCGCTGCCCCCGGGCAGCCTGGAGACGTCGGTGTCGGACGCGCTTGCACAGGGCTCTGCGTCTCCTGTCTCTTCCCGGTCAGGGTTCAGGCCTGGAGGCACCTGGACAGGTGGCCTGGACCCCAGGGAGCTCACTTTGCAGAGAATCACGGGTGCAAGGGCTTTATTCGGAGCCCTGACCCCCACCCTGGGAACGTCACAGTCCAGGTGGCAAATTCAGGGGCAGCTCGTGTCACCAGAACCTCAGGGCCCCATGGAGCGGGCTGTGTATGCCGTACGTACTTCGTGTGCCCTATGTGCCCAGGACGTGGCGCGTGGTGTAGGCACTGCGCGTGCGCCCGGGACGTAACACACACAATGTGTACTGCACGTGCACCGTGTGCCCAGGACGTGGCACGCGCCACACTCCATGGGCACTGTGCGTGCGCCGTGTGCCCAGGACGTGGCACGTGCCGTGGGCACGGCGTGTGCGCCCGGGACGTGGCAGGCACAATGTGTACTGCGCGTGCGCCGTGCGTTCCGGGTGGAGGGGAAGGTGCTCAAAGACGTCAGAAACTCAGTGGGATTTTTCCAAACAGCTAAGAAAAGAAACACGGAGGGAAGGAAATTATGTTTTGCTGTCAAAAGCTTTATTCTCTCCACCAGGTGCACACAAGGGCTTCAGAGGCGGGAACACCTTCAACAAATAACTCACAGCTCGAGCGCCAAAGCTGAACTCCCACTCAGGCGGCAGGGGAACCCCCGCCAAGTGCAGCCTGAGCCCAGCTCTGCAGAGGAGCCGCGGAGCCCGGCCCCAAGGCGAGCCTCTCCTCGCAGAGACCCACCCCCAACCAGGGACCCACTGAACCGGCCAGTTTACCAGCATGGGGTCCTGGACCTTCCAGAAAGGTGGTCCCTGCAGGTCACAGGAGGAGGGCTGAGCCCCAGCCTTGCTCACCGAGCAGCCGGCCTCTCAGAAACCCTCCAGCGAATCAGACCACCACTGCCACCCACCGTAAGAAGGACAGAACACCCCCAATCACACGGCGGGAGGCCGCCCTCCGTGAGGCTGGTGAAAAATCAGGCAGGACCGGAAGGTGAAGAGTGAGAGGGCAGCCCCAGCTCCCGTCAGAAGCCCGGGGCCGGCGACAGAAAGCCTCGCGGCGCCTCTGTGAGTTTCCAGGATTCCCACACGCCCCAACCTGGCGCTCATCAGAGCAGCTGAAGGCAAAGGTAGAACCCGTCTGGCGAGTTGCAGAGTCAAGTTCCTTCTTCCCCACCCACATGGGAATTCTCTGCCGCCAGAGCAAACAGGCGTGCTTCCTACATCTCCACTTCCAAGCAGTCTGACTCTGTCAGTCTCCAAAACCGAGGCTGGGCTTCTCTCCAGGGGTCACAGGAGCCCTTCACCTCATCACAGCCATCCCCCAGGTTACTTTTCATGCACTACTTTTGGGACTCGGGTCAGAGGGCACTTGGCGAGTAACCTACCCCCAGCATCATGACAGCATCGGGCAGACCCACACGGACATGGCTCAGAAGGGGCAGCTCAGGCACCCAGGTGGGGGCAGGAATCCGGAGTTCTACGCCCTCACCCTCCACCTGCAATGACAGGGTGAGTTGCGACGATACTGGCCTGCTGGTCTATGGGCACTGCGTGGACTCTAGAGGGACCCTGTGGGCCGGCCCTGGGAAGGTGGCACACACACGAGGGACGGCCCCCCAGAGATGGGGGCACAGCTGAGCCACGTCCATGTCAGCACCTTTGATGTCACATTTCCCCACATGCGAGCAGTCACTGGTCTCAGACGAGCAGGGATCCAGGGGCTGCTCATAACCACCTCGTTTCAGAAGAGTCATCCCCAAGAGAGTGTGTAAACGTGTGTGTATATAAGAAAAGTAAAAACATGTGAAAAGTGAACATTACTGGGTAGTTATGTGCCAGATGTTGGGGTCCAGGGGTTAAAAGATGGCCAAGCTTACAGATTAACAGAACAGATACGAACAACTGTAATTCTGAAAAATCACACCTAAGATGAACGCTAGGAAGAAAGAGCCTGGGCAGCAATACGAGAGCAAATCAGGGGGGGGCTGAGATGGTCCGGGCTCCAAGGAAAGTATTCAGAGAACACTAATGTCTCGGCTGGAAGCCAGGAGACATGAGGCCACAAGCAGGAGAGCAGTGGGGAAGAGCAGGAGGCCCAGGGAGCAGCAGGGGCGAAGGGTCTGGGACAGGAGTGGGGGGCAGGGCATAGCCAGGGCCCCTGAAGGTGAGAAAAGGCAGTGAGGGTGCGGGGGCAGAAGACGCAGGGCCCTGTAGCCCATTCAGAGGATCGGGGATTTGTCCCAGAAGCAGTGGGAAACCTCTCAAGAACTGGGAGTTGTAAACATCACTCGGAGAGGAAAGAGACAGAGAGGAGAGGCTGAGATGGGGGACCAGGGGCAGGGCTGCGGGCTGGAGGACGGGCCCAGGAGCAGAGAGACCAACTTGGTGCTGTCCCACGAAAGACGTCCCTTGGCAAAGCTGAAGCCCCAGCGGTAAACTCATAGGAACTGGGCAGTACAGCACTCCATGATGTTCCTGTCCGTTGGTCTATCTGTCCGTCCAGTCACTCAGCATTTACCAAAGGCTACTACCCTGAAGAGCCTCTTGATGAAAGTGAAAGAGGAGAGTGAAAAGGTTGGCTTGAAGCTCAACATTCAGAAAACAAAGATCATGGCATTTCGTCCCATCACTTCATGGGAAATAGATGGGGAAACAGTGGCAGACTTTATTTTTCTGGGCTCCAAAATCACTGCAGATGCTGATTGCAGCCATGAAATTAAAAGACGCTTGCTCCTTGGAAGGAAAGTTATGACCAACCTAGATAGCATATTAAAAAGCAGAGATATTACTTTGCCAACCAAGGTCCATCTAGTCAAGGCTATGGTTTTTCCAGTGGTCATATATGGATGTGAGAGCTGGACTATAAAGAAAGCTGATCGCCGAAGAATTGATGCTTTTGAACTGTGGTGCTGGAGAAGACTCTTGAGAGTCCCTTGGACTGCAAGGAGGTCCAACCAGTCCATTCTAAAGGAGATCAATCCTGGGTGTTCATTGGAAGGACTGATGTTGAAGCTGAAACTCCAATACTTTGGCCACCTGATGCAAAGAACTGACTCATTAGAGAAGACCCTAATGCTGGAAGGGATTGAGGGCAGGAGGAGAAGGGGACGACAGAGAATGAGATGGCTGGATGGCATCACCGACTCGATTCACATGAGTTTGGGTGAACTCTGGGAGTTGGTGATGGACAGGGAGGCCTGGCGTGCTGTGATTCATGGGGTCGCGGAGAGTCGGACACGACTGAGCGACTAAACTGACTACACTTGCAAGTGTGGGGTGCAGTGTGTGCCATAAAATGAAACCACAAGAAGGTGACCTGCAGCCCAGGGTCCTTCTAAGAAAACCGTCGCCCAGCGGTCACACTGTTGGCATCTATTATAGTGTAAATACGCACACCGCTTAGTAACGGGCCAGGTGGCTTCCCTGTGAGCTCGGTGTTCTGTCTTCAGCTGAATGACACTCACTGTTTTGAGAAGAAAGACACAAGGCTCTGAGCAAAAGCCCAGCCCAGGAGCGAGGCCTCGGCCTCTGGAGGCCCTTCCCGGACTCTCCCCTCCACTTCCCCAGGGGCTGCAGGCGGCTGACCCAGCCACCCACCTGAACAGAAGCATCCTGGCTGGATGAGACACACACCACATGAAGCTGCATAAAAATAAACATTTTCAAGGGTTTAAAAAAATATATCACCAGACAGATGGGGTTTCAGATCCTTTATAGACACAGAGACAGACTCTGGAAGACAGAGAGGAAGTTGGGTCACAGTCCGCAGCAGCGGCTGCCACTCTGGACTCACGAGCAAGCAGGTCAGCGGAGTTCGGCGCCTGGGTGTGTCCTCAGGGTGGGGCCGCCACGTCCCTCCTCCCCCAGTGGTCCCTCAGCAACTCTCACCACCCGCATCACCGCCTGCAGCCTCCCATCACCAGCCCCACCGTGGACTGGAAACACCTTGAGCCCAGGGCATCTTTGCATCACTCACCACTGTCAGGATCGCCTGAATACTGAGGTTTATGATCGAAGGCCCAACTCCCTGCTAGACCCTACATTTTGTGGGGGCGGAGGCGCCCTCTCCATCCTCCGCATCCACCAGGAGCTTGAGAGAAGGGCGTCTGACAAGCACGTGTTGTCTAAGTTAGTCAAAAGCAAATACGTTGACAAAGTGAAGTCGCTCAGTCGTGTCCGACTCTTTGTGACCCCATGGACTGTGGCCCACCAGGCTCCTCTGTCCATGGGATTCTCCAGGCAAGAATACTGGAGTGGGTTGCCATTTCCTTCTCCAGGGGATCTTCCCGACCCAGGGATCGAACCCAGGTCCCCCGCATTGCAGGCAGAGGCTTTAACCTCTGAGCCACCAGGGAAGCCCTATGCATTAACAAAACCTTTTAAAAATTAAAGAATCGATAAAGACAACTCCTGGATTATCAGCTTGTTCTGCTGAACAGTCAAATGCATACTTTGTAGATCTGCAAAGAATTAGAGTTCTACTTTATATAGAATAGAATTACTGGCGGCGCAGGCGCAGACGTGGGAGACGCCCGGCTCCGGCAGCGCAGGCGCAGACGCGGGAGACGCCCGGCTCCGGCGGCGCAGGCGCAGACGCGGGAGACGCCCGGCTCTGGAGGCGCAGACGCGAGAGACGCCCGGCTCCGGCGCAACCGACCACGTGCAGAATCGTGGCTGAGATGAGCTACCCCGCGCCCAGGGTTAGGGCGGTGGCCGAGAGGAGCTGTACCACGTTCAGGAGGCGGTGGCTGCTTGGGCACCGGAGGGCCGAGAGGAGCTGATCTACATTCAAAGCAAGAGGCGCGGCCTTGAGGAGATACCCCTCGTCCAAGGTAAGGTACAGCAGCTGCACCTTGCTGGAGCAGCTGGGAAGAGATACTCCACGACCAAGTGGAATATAAGAATCCAGTGTTCTGGGGAGGAAGGAACAAGATGGCGGAGGGATAAGATGGCAAGACCACTTTCTCCCCCACAAATTCATCAAAAGAACATTTGAACGCGGAGTAAAGTCCACAAAACAACTTCTGAATACTGGCAGAGGACATCAGGCTCCCAGAAAAGCAGCCCATTGTCTTCTAAAGGAGAGAGAAGAAATCCAGCTCCACCCACCAGAACACCGACACATGCTTCCCTAACCAGGGAACCCGGACAAGTCACCCGTCCAACCCCACACACAGCGAAGAAACTACGTAATAAAGAGAACTCCACAAACTGCAAGAAGAGGGAAAGGCCACCCCAAGCAAAGCAATATAAGCAAGATGAAGAGGCAGAGAAATACCCAGCAAGTAAAGGAACAAGATAATTGCCCACCAACACAAACAAAAGAAGAAGATATAGGGAATTTACCTGATAAAGAATTTCAAATTTTGATGGTGAAAGTGATTCAAAATCTTGAAAGCAAAATGGAGTTACAGATAAATAACCTGGAGAAAAGGATTGAGAAGATGGAAGAAAGATTTAATAAGGACTTAGAAGAAATAAAAAAGAGTCAATATACGATGAATAATGCAATAGATGAGATCAGAAACACTCTGGAGGGAACAAACAGTAGAATAACAGAGGCAGAAGACAGGATAAGCGAACTAGAAGATAGAATTGTAGAAATAAATGAAACAGAGAGGAAAAAAGAAAAACGAATTAAAAGAAATGAGGACAATATTAGAGACCTCTGGGACAATGTTAAACGTGCCAACATTCGAATCATAGGAGTCCCAGAAGAAGAAGACAAAAAGAAAGACCATGAGAGACTACTTGAGGAGATAATAGTTGAAAACTTCCCTAAAATGGGGAAAGAAATAATCACCCAAGTCCAAGAAACCCAGAGAGTCCCCAACAGGATAAACCCAAGGCGAAATACTCCAAGACACATATTAATCAAATTAACAAAGATCAAACACAAAGAACAAATATTAAAAGCAGCAAGGGAAAAGCAGCAAACAACACATAAGGGGATTCCCATAAGGATAACAGCTGATCTTTCAACAGAAACTCTTCAGGCCAGAAGGGAGTGGCAAGACATACTTAAAGTGATGAAAGAAAATACCCTACAGCCCAGATTACTATACCCAGCAAGGATCTCATTCAAATATGAAGGAGAAATCAAAAGCTTTACAGACAAGCAAAAGCTGAGGGAATTCAGCATCACCAAACCAGCTCTCCAACAAATGCTAAAGGATCTTCTATAGACAGGATACACAGAAAGAGTGTATAAACTTGAACCCAAAGCAATAAAGAAAATGGCTACGGGATCGTACTTATCAATAATTACCTTAAACGTAAATGGGTTGAAATTTTCAAAAAGGCTAGGAAACAATTCTCATAGCCGTCAATAGTTCAGTGTTGAGTTCATGAATAGTTTTTAAAGTTTGGGACAAACTGTAGTATTTGCTATTTGAAGTACTATTTGTAATTGGCATATTACGATGTAACATTGGTCTTCATTTCCATCTTAAAACGCCTAAAAATGCCTAACAGGTTTTTAGATTTGTGAATTTTAGTTGAAATGTATTTTATGATGTTACTAAACCTGCAGAAATATTGAAATATTTCAGAGAACTTATTCACTGTACATTTAATTTATTTTATTTATAAAAGTTATGAACTGTAGAAAGTTTTACTTGTTGGGTCAAATGCTTGTTGCTTCAAATGCTTGTTGCTTTTGAAGTGCTAGTTACAAGAAAATCAAATACCTTCAATGTATAAATGCTATTAAGTTTTTAAAGGACTCTGGAGTATAAGTAAGTTTGTTTAAAGAAATTTAGTCTGTGTCAACTTGAAAAAAATAAATAAATAAAATTGGAAATAAATAAATAAATAAATAAATCCAAAAAGAAAAAAAAAAAAATTAAAGAATCCACCTGCCAGTGTGCCTCCTGCACTGACAGGTGTATTCACTGAGCCACCTGGGATGCCTTCATGCACTGAGGTCCTCCCTAACGCCCTTCACCACTGCCAGCAACTGTTCTCAGCACTACTGAGATGGAATGCTTGGCTCTGTTCCCCTAGAAACCCCATCTTCTTGGCTTGGTTTAAATGAAGTAACTGGTTCTCAGACAGACTCCCCGTGAATGACAAAGTTTTCCAGACAGCCTGTTTCCTTTCTAAAATGCTCCCTTTTTTTGAGCTTTTTTGTGGCCAAAGAGAGAGACCACTTGGACAGTGGCAGGCTTGGGCTCCTGACTGCACTTGAACCCGTGTCCAGGCAGCGTCCACTGGAGATGCTGGAGCCCCAGTGGCCGGAGGCTCTGAAATGCTCAGATTCATCCTCTGCCCACAGAGCAGATCTGCTGATGGAGAAACTGGAGGAATGAAGGGCATCAGGCTCCTAGCCGCAGGGGCCACAGGACCCAGAGGCCCCTGGACCCTCCAAACCCGGAGAGGAGAGGAGCCACAGCTCCGAGGCCACGGGAGCCGTTTGCTCAGGACACCGCTCCCGGTCACCTCCAGGGGTTTAGGAACTCCTTTCCACTCCTCACCCGCAACAGCCCATCAGAACGGTACCGAAGCAGCCCATGAGAAGACTGCTGTATGGTTGTAAAGTCGCCCGATTTATTTATTCAGTGTCCAAACAGGAAGAGCGCCTGTTAAAAGGCATTTATGGACGCTGGGTCAGTTCTCAGAAAGAGCCAACAGGGTTTCCTCTCCTGAATTCCTCCTCCTGCTCAGCACTGCATCAGCCAGGGACACGGCATCTCCAGGGGGACAGGCAAACCCCTCTGTGCACTGTCTCCAAACTCAGGTTTTCTAGGGGAAATCACCACCTCTCAATAAGCTTTTCAGACTCTGGGCTGCTGCTTTCTCAGTGCTCAGAAGCCTGATGAGCGAGAAAACTGTGGATTGTAAAGCAGGTTTCTCCTCCGGGAGGGACACCTGTGAGCGCTCCGGCCCAGCGCTCGCTCCACCTGCCCCGGCTCCACGTGGGCGGAAGCCCCTTTCCCGCCCACCTTCCTCCTCCACATGAGCCGACCGCAGCAAGCCCTCCTTCACTCCCATCTCTCATTTCCTGCCTCTCCTGCTTGTGCTTTAAGCCACTCGCTGCTCCCCTGGGGAGGCGGGGCTTTCATTCGCTCTGCAGCCACCAGGGGTCCCGGGTCCCTGAACCGGCTTCTAAATTATCCCACCAGTGAAGCACTGCAGCATCTTTAACAGCCAGGCCCGATCGGCGGTGTGTTCGCCCCTCAACTCTCAGCCAGCTCTCAATGGACTCTGACTTGCATGACTTTACACTAAAAAAAACACAAAAAGCCCCTACTCGCCGCGCTTGGTTTCCATGACAACAGTCTCGTGCTCTGCCTCCCACTCCCCCCTGGCTCGCTGTGCGCCTCTGTGTCCCCAAGGTCCGCCCGCTGACCAGGGGGTCCCCACAGCGCCGTGGCCACCCCCGCGCGGCCACCCCCACGTAGCAACCCCCAAGTCCGCCACCAGCGAGGTCCATCTGCACTCCCAGGTCTAGACGGCGCATCCTTGTATCCGCCGCCCTGCACACGGGTCTGACTTCCAGCGTGAGGAGCACTGGACAGTGGGAACAGCGCCACGTTTACCAGCCACTCGCTACACACCAGGCGGCTCTACGCCTTCTGTGAGTGTGAGCTCGGTCAGGCCTGAGGAGCCGCTGATGAAGCAGACGCCGCCTCAGCTCCGGGTTGCAAATGCTGAAACGAAGAGGTGCAGTCAGCCCACGCTGCCCGCTGACCGCAGGTGGAACCGGGCTTTGAACCGGCGCATGCTCTCCTCTCCCGAGAGGAGCCCTGAGGGTCGGTCTCCGGCTTCCACCTGACGCCCACCCAACACAGGCACCCGGCCGTCCCGGCCCCCCGGCCCCCCGGCCCCCCAGCCCCGCAGCTGCCTCTCCTCTCTTCCTCTCCACACCCCCGCCGTCCCCGCCGCTGCCTGACGACAAGCCCACGTCCCTGCCGGCGCCGCAGTCTGGCCGGCAAACTCCTCGGGCGTCGCCACGGCCACCTCTCACCGACTCCTACCTGATGACCTTCCCACTTGGCCAACGTCACCTGAACAGGTGCCGTGTTCTCGCGAGGCCCAAAGGCCCAGGAGGCTCCAGGACTGCATTTAAATCTGCAACAACCTCATGAGGGAGTAGCATTCCTGTAACTAATGGACTGTTCTGTGACGAGCAGGTGCCGTGATTTCCACCAAGGCTGCCCATCCAGGGCCTCACGGAGCCCGAGTCTGACTCCAAAGCCACAGGCTGGGCGTGGGGGGCGGTGGGGGCAGGGACACCTCCCTGTGAACAAAGTGCAGCTACACACCTTGGTCTCCTTTCACCAGAGCAAAGGGGGGCCAAGCACCCCTGCAGACCACGAAGCGTCTCCAGCGGCCGCTGACGGAGGGCCCTCAAGACCAGACCTGCTTCCCCCACCCTTCACGCGTCATTTCAAGCCCCCAGTTTCCTTTTATTCAGGTGCCCTGGTGCCGTGAGGCCCTACGGCCTGGTCCCCCGCTCTGGCTGGCTCCCTGACACCTCTTCTCACCTGTTCACTGGTATTCTGAGGACAGCTGAGCGCCTCTGCTTCACGCAAAGGCCTGTGGTTCACTGCTGACCACACATGGTCACCATCAAATCCATCTATCAGCTTCCCTGATCCCTGTTCACTCAGGCGTCAGGACTATCAAGCTCTGAGCAGCGGCTGCCAGAACGTGTGACTGAAGCCCATAACGTCAGTTTGGCCTTGACCACGGGAAGGAGAGATGGGCTTATTCACCAAAGCAAAGGGGCATCAGCCAGTCACAAGCCGAGGGGCTCCCTCCTTCACTCTGTGCCCAGCACCACACAGCAGGCATCGCAGAAGCTCTAAGAACTGTGCTCAGCTCCTTCCTTGTCTGGGACCATCAGATTAAACACGATTGCTTGCACTGGGTTGGGCAGAAAGTTCACCTGGGTTCCTCCGTAAGATGTTATGGAAAAATCCAAGTGAACTGTTCAGTCAACCCAGTATCCGAGACCTTCAAGATACGTCTCACTTCAAAGACCGGATCTTTTAATCTAAGACAGTAGTCTCCACAGCCCAACTTTTCCTTCTCGTTAATTTCCTCTTTCTAAGCAGCTGCCACCACTGTACTGACACTGCAAGCCACCTGACACGACGTGACCTGTGACCCAGTTCTTGGACGCGCCTTTCTCTTTGGTTCCTGGGAGGTTCTCCTAACTCTTAAATGCACACCTGCAGTCTAGACCCCACTTCTGACCCACCGAGCCCTGGTCTGCACAGCAGTCTCCAGTCCACAGGCACAAAACGAGGTGACGTCTTTATAGGACAGGCTCAGATAAGTAGAAAATATAACTTAAACGGACTTGAGCCGGGAGTCAGCAAACACCTTCTCCGAAGGCCTGGACAGTAAACATTTTACGATGTATGGCTCAGGCCTTTTTCACATCTAGTCAACCTTGCAGTTACAAGGCAAAAGCAGCCATAGACAATAGGGAACAGTATAGTATGGGTATTGCTGTGCTCCTATGAAACTTTAGGAAACACAGGTTGTGGGTGGCCCATGGGCCATAGCTTGCCAGCGCCTGCCTGCCTTAAAAAATAAAGGGTATTTATCTTACAGAACAAGGAAAGCCTGTGGTAGGAAAATCCCAGGGCTGACTGCTTTAGCCACGCAACCCACCCACCCTCTGCCATCTGCAGCTGTCCTCATGGTCACAGCATGGCTGCCACAACTCCAGAGACACACACACGGCGACAACCAGCAGCAGCAGAAACGGCACCAATGAAGCCTTGGCCATAAGAGGCGCTTCAGAGGCACCACAGGGACGAAACCCGCCGCAGTGGCACCAGGCCCGGCCTGCATGTGCCCTCTCCCTCCTGAGTCACAGCACCTCTCAGAGTCCTTCTCAGAAGACCACCCTGCCCCTGCAAGTCAATCCTGTTCACACGGGGGCTCACCTCGGGGCTTTCCAAAGCACACGCGACATGCAAACAGACTCGAAATATGCTTCTGGGAGTCACCGGCTTTGCAAAGTACAAGGCTTCTTCCTGAGCTCCAGGTGGTCACTCCATCATACTGTTGTCGGCTCAGTTGCTTAGCTGTGTCCAACCTTTGTGACCCCGTGGACTGCAGCGCGCCAGGCTTCCCTGTCTTTCACTGTCTCCTGGAGCTCGCGCAAACTCATGTCCACTGAGTCAGTGACGCCATCCAGCCATCTCATCCTCTCGTGCCCCACACCCCCTGCATCAGCACTGTTCAGTTTCAGGATCAGGCAGTCAAGGCACAGAAACCCCACTCTTTCCCTCATCCCGGACAGTACTGTGAATGTGCCTTCAAGTGATTCTGCAGGGACGGACACCAGTACCATCCCTGGCACCTTTGACAATGAAAACAAAAGTCTTCAAATAATGGTTTGACAGGGAGCTAACAGATTTCATTCACATAATAAAAAGCAAAGAGCAGTTCTCCTGAAGCAGCACGATGGGAAGCGCTGGCCTAGGCGGGCAGGACGGCGAAACCACCACCACACTCGGGAGAAAGTGGACACAGCCAGCCTGGGCCATAGGATGACACCAGTGAGTGGGCTCGGCGCTCACAGCTTTGACTCGAGAAGGGATGTGTCTGGATACTGACACACGGAGAGGGAGGGGGAGGCAGCTCAGAGGAGCCACTTCCCCAAATTAGTCAAGAAAGGGAAGAGGAACCCAGCGGCCCTCGGTGGTCAGTAAGCCGCAGCCGACATGAACTCAAAACCACACGGTCCACGTGGTGCTTCCGAGCAGGGGAGCCACGCTCGTTACTTGGATGTTCACATGCGAATGGCGTTGCACTCGCCTCTCGCACAGAAACACGCAGGAAGAACAGGCAAACTCAGACACCATGGAGCTTCCACAGATGGACTTCCCGAGACTCAGAAGACCTTTCCATCACAAACTCTTACTCCAAACATTATTTTATAAACCAATGAATTTTTAGAAGACTCTCTATATAATATAGACAGTCGATATTATGTAAGTGAAAAATCACACCTGATGCTGAGAACACCTGCAGTTTCTTCTCATCAAAAAGATGCTGACGTGCACAGAGCACGCAGAGAGACAGGCCTGGATCGAGAAAGGGCTCCCCTCACAGACGCTGGGGGCGGGAGGACCGAGGAAGGGCTCCTCTCATAGTCACTGGCAGGAGCGGGGAGGAGGGCACGCTCGTCTCCCCACAGGAGGCCCCAGCCCTCCTTCACTCCCGCCTTATCATCATGCTGCAAGGTGTCAAAGAGAGCTGTTCACAAACAGGGTTTTTAAGCTCTTAAACTTGAGCCAGAGCACTTGATTCTGTTAGCTACAGCACTAGAGAAGGGCTCACAGAGGAAGGGCACAGCGTGCTGGGTGTGCAAAACGGGCGCACCTGCACCTAAGACGGAATTCTTAAACACGTTCCACTCCAGAGAAGCGCCCCAGCCTAGTCAGAGCTATCCCTGTAAGGTTCTGCAAGTCAGGTGTGCTTTAAGTACTTCTTACTGCGTAATATGATTGTGTTTCTCAGCTGGGGGTAGGCCATTCGAGCAAACCGTAATTACTACTGCGGATTACCTGGGAAGAAAACCAGGAGACATTAAAAGCCTCCCTAACAGTCTGCTGGAGGGTCCTGGGTTGGGGGCTGACCAGGATGGCAGGTGGTGGCCCTCGGGGGACCATCTTGGGTTGGGTTAGCAATTACAGAATGTAAATGATGCTTCTAAAGATGCCTGGAAGAAATCAGAGCCTTTCTTAATCCTCATTACACATTCTTCATTTGATCAGTAAATCTACTGTTTCTAGATTATTCAGAAAATAAGACTAAAAATAATCAAAATTTCAAACCTATAAATTTCAAATAAAGATCTCTAAGTGTGGAATCCCAATCATGGCAGGCATAGCTATTGACTATGGTGCATGAAAGGTTGCATCAGGTGGGAATCTGGGCCAAAAACACAGAACAGCTTGACAACTGCAGTGACGACATCCCCCCTGCTATCCTGAGGTAGCAGGCACCACGATCTCGGTGAGATGAGTGAAGGGAAATTCCATGGTAAGTGCCGTTGCTAACAGACCCAGGGCTCCAGCAGCACCTTTCTCTGCAGCATCACTTCAAACCAGAGCACCATGTCACCTGTGTCTGGTGAATTTTAAGATGGCTATAAATAATCCACCCACCGGTTTAAGACTACAGAATCATGGTATGTAACAGTGACCTGACGGAGCGTCTCCTACAGGTCCCGGATCTCAAGACGATGCGGTCAAGCTGAGACAGGCTGGGATGAGCCTCTCTGCTGGCTGCCTCGGGGCTTTTGCGCCAAGCCCCAAAGTTGACAAGAATCGCTGGCTTTTAGTCTTTTTTTTTAATGAACCTGAGATGAACATGCCTTCGTGGCACGCCTGTAACTTTCTCGCCCGTCTGACAGGCATGTTTCCAGCAACCTGCAGTGTCTGAGGGTTCGCTCCAAGCTCTCAGTGGTGGAATGTCCCGGTATGAAGAAAACAGAAAACTTGCGCTGTGTCCATCCTAACTCATGACCACAAGTAGCATGCCCTGAGCTCAGAAACAGAAGCCAACTTCAGGAACCCAGAACTACAGAGCTACAATGCAGAAAGTGCGGAGAGTAAAAATTGGGAGAGAGAAGGAAAAGGAGTTCCGCAGCCCACCCCCGCAAGGCTGAAAGACACTCAGCACACCTACCAACGCTTGCTCCAGCCACATGCTGACACGTGTGTGCAAACCAGCAGCAGAGCTGAGAGAGAGAAAGGGCGGCTCCTTCATGAGGGAGAAAGCTTGACACTTTCTAAGGAAGTGCTTCCTTAGAAAAGCCTGTGAACTTGTGATAGCCCCCAACCCCCCCAGACGAAGTCCCACTTGACTTTCTCTCCCCATCTGCTTTGCTCAACCATATCCTTTGGGTTTCGCTTCCCTTCTGAGTAAAAGCAGAAGATAGTCTGCGGGTGGGCTGAGAACGGAAAAGCCGTGTAACAAGTTCTTTTGGATCCTGTGGAGACCATCAGACATTCACCTACTAGTTCAGGACCTAAGAATATCTCCATTTTGGTACAAAATGAACAAGTTATCAAAGAGCCAGTAGACATTCCAGCCCTTCCTTCTTTCGGGGTTAATTTCCCTTGAGAGAAAAATTCAGAAATTCTGTGAAATTCTGAGTAGAATTCTGAAATATCAGGAAAGGCCAGAAGGGAGGGTACAACAACATCACTGAATTCCAGGCCTTCAGGCCAAGAGAGACCACCTGTCCACTTGATCAAAATCTGGTCTCAGATTTTAAAGACTGCCAAAGCAGCCCGTCAGGAACCCTCCGAACGCGTTCTCTTCCCTTTAGGGTAGGCAGTTCTCAGTCCCAGCCAAGTTTAGACAAAGCAGGTCTTCACAGGCTTTGGGGAGAGTCCCTGACACTGGGGCAGTTCACTCATTCAGCCAGCACTGGGGACATAGTTACTGGGAGCCTCTGGCTGAGAAAGTACTGGGAACTAGGAGTGGGTGGATGGACACGTGCCCTGAAGACTCTCCCATCGTCTCCCGGGATGATTAAACTAGGCTCATTTGCAAGTAGGGAGGCTTTTAGAACTTATCCCACAGAAACCTGCAGGCCACCCCCATCTTCTCCAACAAGCCTTACCCTTCCTTCACTCCAGTTCTCCCTTCCAAAGGGGAGGGCGCTGCTTCCACAGAAGACGGTAAAACGCAAGCTTGCCGAAGCCCTCAGGGGCTGCGCTGAGCTGTCTGCACCCCCAGGAAGGGGGCCACGCTCAACTGTGGATGATTTGGGCAGAGAAAGGTGAGCAGTGTCTCTGCAGGTCAGCACAGTTCATATTCTAGTGTCAGAATTAACAACAGCTGTTGGAAACAACAGCTCAGCCTGCATCCAGGGAACTGAGATGAAAACCTAACCCATATCTTTTTCTGCCATTGAAAGAGCAATTGTTTTCACGTGGGATTTCGTGGGGCTTCCCTGGTGCTTCCGTCGTTAAGAAGCCACCTGCAGTGCAGGAGACACAGGTTCCATCCCTGGTCCAGGAGGATCCCAGGTGCCATGGAGCAATGAAGGCCGTGGGCCACAAGTCCTGAGCCCAAGTGCCCTAGAGCGCGTGCTCCACAAGAGAAGCCGCTGCGCTGAGAAGCAGGGGCACCGCAACTGGAGAGTAGCCCCCACTCGCTGCAGCTAGAGAAGAGCCCACACAGCAACCAGGCGCAGCAGAGCAAAGAGATAAACATTTTAAAATGGGAATCCAGTAGCGTGTTCAGGTCACTATTTTTCTAGCAAGTCAAGTTTTTCACCCTCTGCCCAAGAGGCAGCCAGGAGAGACAGCACTCATGCCTGGGCAGCAAGGAAACAGGTGGCTGTCATCCCGCGGCCATGCTGGAGACAGGGGCCCCTCCTCACCAGGGCCAGGCGCTCTCTGCGAGTCCGCTTGTTAGACTTAAGACCTGAGCTCAGAGCAGTTAGAGATCGCCAAGACTCCACAAGTAACGATGGCCGGAAGCAATTCTCTCAGGTCAGAAAAGGATGAGCCACAGAGGCAGCCACTGGGCAATGCGGGACTGGAGCCAACACGAAAACCTCGCACCTGGCCACCAGGCAGGGATGCCACCAGGCAGGGGACTCCAGGATGGGGCCCAAGTCAGCATGTGAGCCAGACTGCCGTGTGGCACAGGGGCAACTGGGACTCTATAATCACCCTGACAGGTAATGATGCTATAAATTCCACTGTGGATTTAGCAATTTTCAAATAGTCTTTTTATTTTCTTTGTTTTAAAAGAAAAAAAAAGCCCAGCGTTCCAGGATCTCTTCAGGTGCTGTGACAAAGGTGACCCCAAGCGAACAAAGCACAGCAAAGATTCTGGCACCCAAAGCAGCTGCCCAGTGTGGGGGCTAGGGATCCTGCCCATGGAAGAAAGGAAGAGGACAGGAAGGCTTCAGGGTCCACAGCCGGGACCAGGGCCCAGGCCTCCATCCCCAGGAAGGACACAGCTCTCCCTCACCTGTATGGGCTTCCCTGGTGGCACAGATGGTAAAGAATCTGCCTGCAATGTGGGAGACTCGGACTCAGTCCCTAGGTTGGGAAGACCTCCTGGAGGAGGGCATGGCTACCCGCTCCAGTGTTCTTGCCTGGAGAATCCCATGGACAGAGGAGCCTGGAGGCTACAGTGTGTGGGATCACAAAGAGTCAGGCACGACTGAGTGACTACACTTCCCCGCACCTGTAAGACGAGTGGAACCACAGCACCTGCTCAGAACCGTCTGGTGGACGGAACAGACTGATCTCTGTATCGACGGCTCGCACGTGATGGGCACTCGTCAGCCATTGATATAATCAGGGTCCGTCCTGAAAAGCCTCCGTGGCCGCTCTGGACGGGGTGACAGACTGTTGCACCTGGCTCTGCACGTCCGCCCACAGCGGGTGGCCACACCCCTCCAGGCCCCTCCTCCAGTCCCCCGCAGCCCACCCCTGCAGTCTGAACTTCCCATCACTCACTTGCCCCGTCTCTCCTGCCCTTGCCGCCTGCCAGCCCACCAGGATCACCCGGGGCTATGTGATGCTGTTCTGCCCCACGTTCTGCTCAGCCCCGACCCTCACCCCTCTCTTCTGGGCCCACTCACAGCCGGGCTGCGCAGTGGCTGCCCACCCTGCAGGCTAGAGGATGCCGCCGCCCAAGAGGTGGCGACCCTGCAGCCTCCATCCGCAGTCACCCGCCCTCGTGAGAGCAGTTAACCAGGGTGCAGGCTCTGTCAGGTCGAGTCCTTGCAAATATTCACAGGTGATTAACAAAAGGCCACAAGCAAGGAGGCGTCTCACCATCCATCCATTGATTTATTCAACATCGAGGGATGCCTGCTGTGTCCCTGGTCCCAAAGAATCACCCAGGACAGGGAGACAAACACAATCTGATGGTGCTGGTGGCCTGTCAGGTAGAGCAGCCTGACCTACGCGGAGACCATCTGCCACTTGGGGCAGGTGGAGGTGGGGCCAGAAAGCCGTCTTGATCCTTTGAAGATAAACACGTGTTGCAGGAAGTTTAAGAAAATGTTTGGTCTTTATGGAAACCAAAGAGTATGCTTTAAGAGTATGCACTCTTAGAAAATTAGGTGGTTTGGTTTAAAAAGCTCTGACAAAGGTGTTCCTAAATGAATCACTTAGGACTCTCAGGAATACCTTTGGGTCAAAAGTTAATAATTTACAGCTGAGAAAGTATAGGTAAACCGCCACTTTACAGCAAGCTTCTAATCTCTGGTGGATCACAGAGAATTGCAAAGGGCGTGCTCTTCAAGCGCGAGCCAACCCAGAGTCCACCTGGTGCACGAAATCTAAAGTCTGCTGCTGCTGAGTCACTTCAGTCGTGTCCGACTCTGTGTGACCCCATAGACGGAAGCCCACCAGGCTCCCCCGTCCCTGGGATTCTCCAGGCAAGAACACTGGAGTGGGTTGCCATTTCCTTAATGGAGAAGGAAATCTAAAGTCAGCAGAGACTATATGGACTTCATTACAAGATACAGGGGCTTCACAGCTGGCTCAGTGGGAGACTCAGGTCCGATCCCAGGGTGGGGAAGATCCTCTGGAGGAGGAAATGGCAACCCACTCCAGTATTCTTACCTGGAAAATCCCATGGACAGAAGAACCTGGTGGGCTACAGTCCATGGGGTCACAGAGGGTCGTGCATGACTGAGCATGCAGGCACTGCTTCACTGAAGACATTCTTTTTTTGCCACATCACATGGCATGTGGAATCTTAGTTCCTGGACCAGGGATCAAACTCGAACCCCCTACATTGGCAATGTGGCATCTTAACCACCGGACCATCAGGAAGTCCTTCACGGGGGACATTCTTCAGGGAAAGCGCTCTTACCATCACAAGTATATGGTGGTGGTCCAGGGCAGTCTCGCCCACCAACCACTGCCTGCTCACCGTCAGGGCAAATACCAATACCATTGAACAGCAAGAAATGCTTAGTGTTACCAAGCAGACAAGCCTGACCTTGAAGAGCCTCTGAAAAGCTAAGACCCCCGGGGATCCACAGACCATGCTTTGAGGAGGACTGGCCCCAGTGGGCAAGGAAACGAAATGGACTTCAAGACGGTTTCTCACTTTCTATTTTTACAGTAAGGACATAATCACCCTTAAATGTCGAAGTGTATCTGAAAAAACAATCTTGCTTCTTTTTAAGGATTTCAGGATTCTCAAATGACCAACAACAATCAAACACAGAAAATGCTACACACAGACCAGCATCTCTAAGCCAAAAAAACAGAAAACCCTCAGTCCAGAGGCAAACGCACATCTGAGGAAGTCATTTGCTGTTCAGGTTCAAAAGTTCAGCTACTCAAGAACGTCGATGAATTGGAACGAAGTTTATACAACTGCTCTCAGAAACCAAGAATAGCAATACCTCAACTTTTTAAGAAGGGCGAGACGCTGTGATCTTGTACTAGGAAACTTCGCAGTTTCAGTCACTGCAAACTGTCCTTCAAACCAGGAAAGTGAAAAAGTTACTAGAGTTTTCAGTGACAGAGTCACAGAGTAGTCACTTCTGAGTCTCCGTTTGTGGATTCACTTCAGTTCAGTTCAGTTCAGTTCAGTCGCTCAGTCGTGTCCGACTCTCCGCGACCCCATGAATCACAGCACGCCAGGCCTCCCTGTCCATCACCAACTCCCGGAGTACACTCAAACTCATGTCCACAGAGTCGGTGATGCCATCCAGCCATCTCATTCTCCGTCGTCCCCTTCTCCTCCCGCCCCCAACCTTTCCCAGCATCAGAGTCTTTTCCAGTGAGTCAACTCGTCTCATGAGGTGGCCAAAGTATTGGAGTTTCAGCTTTAGCATCAGTCCCTCCAATGAACATCCAGGATTGATCTCCTTTAGAATGGACTGGTTGGATCTCCTTGCAGTATAAGGGACTCTCAAGAGTCTTCTCCAACACCACAGTTCAAAAGCATCGATTCTTCGGCGATCAGCTTTCTTCACAGTCCAACTCTCACATCCATACATGACCACGGGAAAAACCATTGCCTTGACTAGACGGACCTTGGTCGGCAAAGTAATGTCTCTGCTTTTTAATATACTATCTGGTTGTTAAATTATACTGGGAGCTCTTTTGGCAACACTCACAACACACATAGAAAGACAATCCAGTGTTCCTGCCTGGAGAATCCCATGGACAGAGGAACCTGGAGGGCCACAGTGCCCGGGGTCGCAAGAGTCGGACACGACTGAGCAACTAAACGATGACGATGAATCCTCCAATCAAGAAGTCATCCTCCAGCAATGGCGATGCATATGATTCGGTGATGTGTTTAAATAAAGACTTCCTCTTGATATCCCCCCGCAAAATTAAGAGACTCCCAAGGCAGAAATGCATTCACACGTCCACCGTGGGCCTTTGTGGAGGGGACCAAGGAGACGCAGGGCAGCCCCCACATCCCGGCAGGCTGACATGGCGTCAGGGAAGACACCCAGCTGGTACCCAGGGGTTACACGAAGGGATGGAAGACACGAATGAGCAGACAGAAGACGGTGGACTGACCGGCCGGTGGGACCTGCTGACTGGGTCTGATTTCCGTCTGGAACTCTCATTTCCTCTATTTAGGGCTAGGGTTATTCTGCTCAGTGTTCTGTAATAACCTAAGTGGGAAAAGAATTTGAAAAAGAACACATACACGTTTAACTGAATCACTTGGCTATACACCTGGAACTAGCACAACACTGTCATTCAACTGTGAAAGCGCAAGGCGCTCAGCCGTGTCCGCCTCTTTGTGGCCCCACGGACTATACAATCCAGGGGACTCTCCAGGCCAGAATGCTGGAGTGGGCAGACTTTCCCTTCTCCAGGGGGTCTTCCCAATCCAGGGATTGAACCCAGGTCTCCCGCATTGCAGGCGGATTCTTTACCAGCTGAGCCACAAGGGAAGCCCTATTCAATTATACTCCAATATAAAACTTAAAAAATGGAAAGAACTCTAGAGCAAACGTCTAAATATGAACCTATTCTCAAATATTTAACTTTGTGAGATGTAAATAATTTCTGAGAGAGAGAGAGGATATACCGTCTAGGGCTACTGGATACACTTCAGCAGGCATGAAACATTTCCGAAGTTTTCCCTTCCACAGAAAGAGGACTAATCTTTATTAAAAATGCTCATTCATCAACAGAACTCTGTACACAGGATGTCAAGATGAAGGTGTTACCTGCCTGAATGTAGCATTCCCACATGGTACCCTGAAACCCAGAGAAGCATTTCTGACCACTGAAGGGGAGCCTCTCCCCCGTATTTCATGAATGTTCCATGTTTCACTAGCAGACCTCAAAAATGCTACTAAATTTCCTCCAGCCATCACTTAAACAGCAAGTCAAAAACTTGCCAAAAATTAGGGTTTTCTGATAACTGCCAAATACTATCTCAAAAGTGCTAGACTTCCCCCATAACAAACCAACTAATTAGAAGCAAATGAACTGGCTTGTATCTGACCTTCTCTTTCTCAGCCCTAATCACAATGAGGGTAAAATGAGTATTCACACTAAACATGGATGTAAGAAGTCTAAAACCAGTTTGTTTGTGTTTTTTTTTTTTTTAAGAAACCAGATAAACCAAGACACGCATAATCAGATAACAAGTTTTAGGTGAAAACATTCTCATTTGGTCGGGTCCATTCCAACACACATCTGGTGGTGTAACACCCAAGCTGAGTTTTAAATCATTGATTCAAACAATCAGCTGGCAGAGAATAAGTACTTTCTCATTTTCACAAGCTACTTTTTAATGTTCAACTTATAATATTAAAATGTTTGACAACCTTCAGTCTAAAATGCTGCCCTAAAATGCAGTGCTTTGAATAAATTATACCATTACAAAGGTACTAATTAACAATCACTTGAAGGTAGTCAACACAACCTCATAGCTAGAAGGTCTTTGAAACACTGAATAATAAAGCATACATTTTTTTCCTTCTCAATATTTTTTCTTTTGCATAATTTCAATTCTATCTGCAAATAATGTGTCATCAACCTAGAGTTGCCTTTGACAGCCTGTTTTGATTAGACCATGTTTTCCAGTAAATCTTCCTTATTCTGTATATCATCCATCCACCCAAAAGAGGTACAGAAAGTGAATTAATGTCAATGCCAATTTTCATAATACATAATTGAGCATAACCTTCTTCGTGTTGTGGGTGGTTCTAACAACAAATTAGATAAATGCTTAAACCCTCGTCCAGCCCATTTCAAAATGAATTTCAGTTTTTAGTGATTTTGAGCTGCTCACACATTACCAATTCCTAAGCAACACAGTCAAGTGTATATCCACGTTCATGACAGTCTTCAAAGGCCGCTTGCGATGTTCAGGAACACCGCAATCGCTGGCCTGTTGATAGTGAAATTCCGTTAATGTGTGGTAAAATGCGACACTTCTGCTAATGTGCTCACTTAACTGCAACGAAGGACTGTTTTCTTTTTTTAACAAGAAGAGCAAAATATGCTCAGTAGTGGAATCACACCGCCTTAAATGCATGCATGGAAACTGTTGATTTCCAGTCTGACCATTCCTGGGACACATCCGGGTTCAAAAGAATAGGTGAGGGGCAGGGCGCAAATGAAGACAGACGACCTAAGGTCGAGAGTCGCATCAACACATTCAACTCAAACCTCCACAGGACGCCTGCTGGACAAGGACGAGATGAGTGTCGCTGGATCCACACAGCAGTGCAAATATTAACACCCAGGCTTTCGTTTTCAAAGCCAGGAAGACGGTCCAGAGGTCACCTGGCAAAGGCTTTCAGTCTTGAAATTAGATTTCCTGGAAATGAAGTGTCTTCTACAGATGACGCTGCCAAGAATTCAGTCAGAAGCGCACGCGAGACAAACCCTCGTGGAGCTCAGCCCCCCTCACCCGACAGGCTGAGAACTGCGTGAGAGTGAAGGCAGAGGGTCTTTACTTGGATCCCTTTGGCATCAGGTTCGGGGCTTCCCTGGTGGCTCAGGCAGTAAGCAATCTGCCCGCAATGCAGGAGACTCGGGTTTGATCCCTGGGTCGGGAAGATCCCCTGGAGAAGGGAATGGCAATCCACTCCTGTATTCTTGCCTGGAGAATTCCATGGACAGAGGAGCCTGGCGGGCTACAGCCCATGGGGTCACAAAGAGTCGGACATGACTGAGTGACTAACACTTTAACTTTCCTACCAATGACTGAAATCCAAAGCATCGAACCTGTTTTACACACTTGACATTTTAATTGCCAGATTCACATCCAACTTCAGTACAACAGATTCAGATTCACCAACATCTTTTCTAGGACACTGAAAAGCCCAGAAAAGCTCTGCAAAGCTCCACGAGGCTGCCTGGACAGCATCCTCAGCCCAGCCAGAGATCCCTGGCAGGATGGAGAGAGTGGTAATTAGCCACCTGGGAGCCAGTTTCATCTGGGACGCCAGCCACAGCCTGAGGGACCCAGAGGAGTCTTCTGTTCAGGAGCGCTGTCTGCACTGTACAGATGCTGATGCTTTTACAAAGTATCTGGAAGTAACCGACGCAAGCTCTTCTGAGCAAGTCATCCCAGTTAAGAGATTACGTCCCGTAAAGAAATCATTTTTAATTCAATGTTGCTTTTCTTTCTTAATGGGAGATGTGTAGTCAGAATGAGCAAAAAAAAAAAAAAAAATCAACATACTGAAACCTAGAGGCAAATCTTTGTTATCCTGGCTTTCTTAGATATCTGTGGCAAGGTTTTTGGGGGGTTGTTTGGCAACTGGCAATCACTAAAGGGTTTCTGCCAGCTCTCAACACCCAACCCACTAACTCAATGTATGACAGTGTAAACTGGGGCAGGCTTTCAAATCTGACAGCTGGCTGGAGAGAAGGGAAGGAAGCCACTTTTTTTCCCCCAGTAAAGAGGTGAGAATAATGCAAGCCAGTCTTCCTGCGTACAAACCATCATAATTGTCCACAGGAAGCCCTAAAACCCTGTACCAGGCACACAGCCACAGAAAACCTGGCAGAGCCCAACAATGCATATATTCTCTCACCAAAATGCATGACTTTGTTACGTTAAAAAAAAAAAGTGCCGATGAATAGCCACCTGCCAAGAATTGTCAACTTTCTCCCATTCAGGCTGTAGGACCTACTGGGGAGGATTAATTCTACCTGCAAAGGAACAGAGGTTCAATTACTGGGTTACAAATCCTCAGAGAAATAGGCGTCACCTACTAGGAACTTGGAAATTTACATTTTAAAGCCAACTAAATCGTTAAAAAAGTCTGCTCTAACTGTGGAATGCAAATAACAATTACAGAGGTTGGGTTTTTCTTCCCCATTATTACTGAATATGTGGTGACAGAACACGAATGCTGGAGGACCTCGTGATGACACTGAAACACGGGCAGATGTTTCCCGTGTGAAAGGACGACTGGACCTGATCCAGAGAGAATCACCGCGGAGACAAGTGGTCCAGGCTGACATCCACGGACAACAGCACCGATACTCCACACTGTGTCCACAAGGAGAACCTAGAGTGAGCAGCCAGACCAGGCCCTTCAGCGAGGCACCTCGGGCGGGGGGCTGCCGCGGGGAGACCCTCCACAACTCCTCACCCTCACAACTGCCTCCCACAGATCTCTGAAGACTGTGTGTCGGTACCTTTTGGCAAAGTAACCAAAGACCATCACAGGGACGATCGCGGTTCTCCACCTTCCCTGCGGCCTGATGGGAGCGAAGTGGACGGGCTGAAATTCCAGGAGGAGGGTCCCCACTGCACGACGAAGGCCTGCTGGCTTGGTAATACAGGAGCAGTGACAGAGGGCTGGGCTCAGTTCTCCTGTGTCAGTGCTGCAAGGACCAAGCTGCAGCTAACCTCCAGCAGCCTGGGAACGGTGCTTGCACAAAATAAGTAAAAGATGAAGAAGAGCTTGAAGAAACAGTCAGACCGAGATGACGACACAATCACCCCTGGCACAGCCAGGAGTGGAGGGCCGCAGCACATCATTAGAGGCAGCTCTTCCGGACTTCCGTCTTGGCTGGAGGAGTCGAGGAGAGGAAGCAGCTACCTTGGGAGGGTTATTTAAAGATGGTGTTGCACAGGCCACAGAGTTTCTGCAGATGCTTTTCTAGCAGGACAAAGCGGAAGCTACCGACAAACAGTTCCTAGGCATCTCAGTGCAAAGTCTGACGCTGGACACTAGCTGCTGAGTAAGTTAACACCCGTCTCTCTCCTTCCAGCAGGCGAGTGCAAGGAAGGAACAGAAAGATGAAGGCTAAGGGTCTGAATTCAGGGGGAACAGCAAGTGGGGGGCTTGCCTGCAGCCCTGCTTCTTAAAATACAGCACGCACAGCCAGCTGACTTTACACGATTCCTCCAGCACGGTGTACGCAGCCACCCTGGGAAGACCTCAGAAGCCCTCAACCACAGAGCACAAGTGAAGGGCTCTTCTCTGGAACACACCCCCTTCCCAGCCGAGGAACCAAAGCTCAACGACCCGCGCAAAGAACACAGCGAGGAGTCTTCTGGGTCCACCGCAGGTCAGGGCTTATTCAGACGCAGAGCTCCGTCTCTCCCTGCGTTCCACTTCAACCTCTGATTTCTTTCACTAACATCATTATGGAGAACTAGCATTATGCTGCAAAGTTCTGTTTTTCAATGGTTCATAAATGGGTTTACGGCTGCTGCTGAGCTCTCTGGAAGACGCATTGTGTGCACTCTCTCGCTGACAGCATTCATAAAGGTGCCCCTGCACCTGCACCCGCCTCCCTGCAGAAAGCTGGGTATTTATACTTGGAAAACTGTTCACTCAAATTGCTGTAATGGGCTCTAAGTAAAACACGGCTCAGTGATTCATTTTTCCATTTGATTGGCCAAGGACATGAATTATAGCTCACAGGATAAACTCATAAATAAATAGTGCTAGTATCTTAGTCGGGAGCTATAACGCAGCATGGAATTTGCGATTTCTACTTGTCCATCACAGACTTGCTCCTTCGGTGAGCATCCCACAGCCAGGGTTGCAGGCGTGTAGAATAATAAATCCTTTGTTATTATAAATAAATAATAAAGCACCTCCTCCTCCTCCCCAGGTCAGGGTTGGGAATAACGCCTCTGCAGGCTCACCTGCAGTGCAGACGTGGCTCAGAGGTGCTGGTCTTAGAGTTTAGAGTGTGGCGGGTTAAGCTCGGTCACAGCGGCTCAGGTATTCCCAGAATAAGATTCCTCAGCAAGTGTCACTCACAAGCATCACACGTGCTCAGTCGTGCCTGACTCTCTGCGACCCCCTGGACTGTAGCCCACCAGGCTGCTCTGTCCGCGGGATTCTCCAGACAGGACTGCTGGAGTGGGCTGCCATTTCTCCTCCAGGGGATGTCTGTTGCGTTCCCCACACTGGCAGGCAGGTTCTTTACCAGTAGTTGGGAAGCCCTCAGCCGCCATGACAAGGCACCGGAAAGCCCCGGTGGGTCCTGACACAACGCCGCTGAAGTCAGTGCCGTGCTCTACCGGGCAGCCGAGGCTGACGACACTGTCAATCAGCCACACTCCAACATAAGCCAAGTGTTTAAAAACACAACAGCACCACGGACTTGACCACAGATCAAAGCCTAAGAAGTCTGTCGATCCATAAATACCACTGTGTGTGTTGGGGGAAATCAAGACCACTGTTCCTGCAGAGGACGCGACTGACCAGCTGGGCAGTGGGTTTCAGGTTGATCCAGGGGCCAGTGACATCACTGATGATGACAGTCGTACGTGAAACTCATCACAAAGATGACCCTTCAAGCGTCTTCCTCCAGCAGCAGGCCCGTCAAATTTAGGAACTCTCCTCTAACTGATTTTCAACATTTTCCCTCAATGTCTTTCTCATGTATTAAACGTTTCATCTTTCTCTCTTCAAAAAGAACAAATACTGATTCCACAAAGACTGCAGCCCACCCTGTCTGGGGTCTCCTGCACCCCAGCTCTGTTAACCATTCCTTCCTTGTCTTGTCTTTGACTTCTCCCTCAATCCCACCGACGTGGCTGCATCTGCAGGAGCTGACCACACCTTCTGGGAGGCAGCGGTCAAGAGTGAGAGGCACGCAGGTTACAAGATGCGGCTTCCTCCTTGCCTTTGCCACCTGCAGCCACTTAATCCAGTGCCTCAGTTTTCTCATCTGTAAATTGGGCTGCAGTGAGGACTGGGTGGGGTCACTCATGGACAGCTGTGGAACGTGGTGCACGTGAAGCCAGCCCTCCACCATGTGAACCAACCTAAGGGTAACTGACCTCTTCCCTTCCACTAAAACATGCTCGAGTCCTTTCATCTTTCCAGACCTCTTTTCCCACCTTTCCGCTTTTCTTTCCTCTTGAGCTTCTTTAAAGAACACTTCACATTCGAGGTCTCCACCTCCTGCCTAAACGTTTAACTGAAGGGAGCATCCCACAGTCACCGGCCACAGAGATGGAATCCGACCGACGTGGCTGCATCTGCAGGAGCTGACCACGCCTTCTGGGAGGCAGCCCTACTTTCTTGGCCCCCGTGACCCCACCATCCCTCTTGGCCCACCCCTAACCGAGGGTTCCTTCTCCGCTCCCTCAGAGGGTGTGGCCCACTGCTCTGCCTTGTAACCCAGCTCGAGGCCCCTCATCCACTGTGACAGTTTTTACCACCACCGCCGTCTAAAGGGTCCCTGGAGCACATCTTCACCCCGCCCTCGGCCCTGACACTCCGGAACCACCGTGTTTGTCTCGAGATGTGTCCCAAGGCCAAGACCAGTCCCTTCCTCCTCACCAGCGACACGCAGACAGCGAACGGCTGCGGCTGTACTAGGTGCTTCGTGAGCTCCCCCCGCCTCTCCTCATCCTACAACCACTGCCCTAGTGCAGCCCTCATCTCATCTGAACTGCCACAGATCTCGTTGCTGGCAGAGCGGCGCTCACACACCAGGAAGCTTCCCTGGCTCCCATGTCTGACCAGGTCAAACCCAAGCTGCACACACACACCAGGCCGGCTCTGCAGTCTCCGCTGCCTCCCGCCGATGCCCAGTGCCCGGGGGAGCTGCCCTCCACTCACATTGCCTGACCACACTGACTCCACGCACATCCCCAACCAGCAAGGGAACCACTGACTCTCCAAACATCAATTCCCATCTCATCTGCAAGAAGCCCTCCTTCTCCCCACTTCCCCTCCCGACCCGGGCTCCTGCTACCCCCCTGCCCCCAGTCACCTCCCCACAGCCTGCCTGCCTCTCGGCCCCTTGAGGGTCTGGGTCCTTGTGATCTTTGTCTTCTCAACTGGCACCCAGCAGGATTCAGCGTTCACGGGACTGAATAACTCCACTTAAACACTGACAGGCTATCAAGGCCTGGAATGTTCTTGTGCAGTCAGTACTCAGAGACAAAGATGTTTCAAACATTCTTCTTCTGAGTAGTGTACTGGGGCAAATGTGGATAACTCTCAAACGGTACTTGATTTGTTTACAACTGTGAGGCAAAGTCTGATGTAATAGATCAGACTGACCTCACGTCCATCAGGACGGTTATCAAGAAAACCACCGCCCCCAGTGTTAGGACAGAGAAACTGCAACCCGTGTGCATTGGTGGGACTGTAGGATGGCGCATCCGCTGTGGGCAGCAGACAGAAGCCCTCATCCAGCAGCTCCTCTCTGGATGTATATGCAGAAGAGTTTAAAGCAGAGTCTCAAAGAACCGCTGTGGAGAGCAGACAGAAGCCCTCATCCAGCAGCTCCACTTCTGGATGTATATGCAGAAGAGTTTAAAGCAGAGTCTCAAAGAACCGCTGTGGAGAGCAGACAGAAGCCCTCATCCAGCAGCTCCTCTCTGGATGTATATGCAGAAGAGTTTAAAGCAGAGTCTCAAAGAAGCATTTGCACACTTATGTTCATAGTAATACCATTCACGATAGCCAGGATGTGAAAGTCACCCAGCTGTTCCATCCATGGATTATGGATTAACAAAATGTGGTATACACACATACAGGAACAGTATTTAACTACAGTCCACAGGGTCACAAAGAGTCGAACACGAATGAGTGACTAATCTTGACTTAAAATTTGATGTGTGTAACATGGATACACCTCGAGGACATTATCCTAAATGAAACACAGGAGTCAGAGAGAAATACTGACTCCACTTTTGAGTATCTACAGCAAACAGAGTAACAGAAACAATGTGGAATCAGGGTTACACGGGCCAAGGGGCATTACTTAACGGGTACAGAGTCTCCTTTTCGCAAGACAGAAAAGTTGTGAAGATCTGCTGAACTCAGTGTTACTGAACTGTAGAACTGAGTGGTCAGTTGCTTCAGTCGTGTCTGCTCTTTGCAACGCCATGGACTGTACCCACCAGACTCCTCTGTCCATGGCATTTTCCAAGCAAGACTACTGGAGTGGGTTGCCATTTCCTTCTCCAGGGGACCTTCCCAACCCAGAGATCAAACCCAAGTCTCTTAGGTCTCCTGCACTGGCAGCCAGGTTCTTTACCACTAGCACCACCTGGGAAGCTCCACTGAAGTCTACACTTAATATTAAATATATGATATAAAATTTACTATCTTAACCACCTTTATGTTATCATTTAAAAGGGAACTACTGGACACTTACTCCTTGGAAGGAAAGTTATGACCAACCTAGACAGCACATTAAAAAGCAGACATTACTTTGCCAACAAAGGTCCGTCTAATCAAGGCTATGGTTTTTACAGTGGTCATGTATGGATGTGAGGGTTGGACTATAAAGAAAGCTGAGCACCAAAGAATTGATGCTTTTGAACTGTGGTGCTGGAGAAGACTCTTGAGAGTCCCTTGGACTTCAAGGAGATCCAACCAGTCCATCCTAAAAGAGATCAGTCCTGGGTGTTCATTGGAGGGACTGATGTTGAAGCTGAAGATCCAATACTTTGGCCAACTGATGCAAAGAGCTGACTCATTGGAAAAGACCCTGATGCTGGCAAAGATTGAGGGCAGGAGGAGAAGGGGATGGCAGAGGACAAGATGGTTGGACGGCACCACCAACTCAATGGACATGAGTTTGAGTAAACTCCAGGAGTTGGTGATGGACAGGGAGGCCTGGTGTGCTGCAGTTCATGGGGTCACAAAGAGTCGGACACAACTGAGCGACTGAACTGAACTCGTTGAAAATTTGATAAATTTTAAAGGGAACACCCCAAATCTCATTTACTGCTTTAAAGAAATGATGAGGGGTATTTTTATGATTTGTGATAAAACCATCATTTTCTTTAAAAAGCCGTAAGAAAATTCCACTTGATCGTATGAACACAGTGTCCAACCAGCAGCTCATGCCCATGGCATTGCTCCTTGATGGTTTCCACAGCCAAACAGCCTGGGTGTTTCATCTCTAGATTGGATCTGAATCTACATGAGAAAATGCAGAACCAGAACACACAAAAATTGAGCAGACAAAATTAAGTCTCTGGAAAATGCACAAGTTTGCTTTGTAAAACAGACTTAACGACTGCCTGCTTCCTGCACTGAAAGCTCTGGATGCTTTTAACAGCAGCAAGACACAAGCTTGTTTTAAACGAGTGCACGAGATTATGCTGTGATTTTACAGGTTAAAGGAACATTCGAGCAGCGTAACGCCAGCCACCTCACATCACCCACCCGCCTTTCCTGTTCCGCCACTACAGGTTACGCCTGTGGTTCTTCCTTTCCGGTTGCCCCCGGACAAGGACACGCATCTCCCCAAACGGTGGAAGGCTCCCCGTGTTGCCTGAAGCGCCGCTGTCTCGTCTGAGCTCCCACAGTTCCTCGGGCACTGCCCTGCCCCGTCTGGCATCTCCCCACACCGCACTGCCTTCCTCACGCCAACCCCTGTCATCCACTGCTTCTCACTGTATCTGCCCAAACAGCCCACAGCTCTGATGTGTCCCCTAAGATGTCTCAAAGACAACCTGAGTCCCTGTTCATGCAAAGAAACCTGACGGGGTCACCAGGCTGCCATGAGCCCACCCACCATGGGTGAGACCACCTACAGGCGGCAGTCAGTCATCCGAGCTGCCGTCCCCACAGCTCTGAGAGTCACCCTGGTGTCACCTCTGCTTCGTTTATCTCCTAGCTTAAGGGTACTGGGCCTGCACTGTGGAATAAATGCAATCCCCATTCCTAGCTGCCCACTCACAGCTGGGTGATTCCAACAAAATCATCCGAACACCCTGAGCTTCAGTTGTATCATCAGTAAGCTGAAGCAAACAGTACTCCTGTGTGCTGTTATAAGGACTGATCACAGAAAGAAGGTCCTGGGCTTCATAGCCTGCTGCAAAGTCACTAGAAAAAGTGCTCGAGGGACCAGGTGCTCTGGGGAGGGAAGGCCATAGCCCTCCGGGGTCGAGACAACATCACCATGCTTTCCTGAGCCCCCACATTGCGCAGAGACCATGACGAAGGTCGCAGAACTGAGGAGTCTGACCAGACCAGCAACCCTGCAGTGGGATGACAACCTCCAGGAATAATCCCCCGAGGGGTCACAGCCGGACCCCTGTGGCACCTACTGAGGTTACCACAAAGCTCCAGAGCACCTGGACATCTGCAAGCCCTCTCATGCTGAGCAGACCTTATTTAAGAAAAAAAGCAAGGACAACCACCTGTGAGCCACACACCCAGCACCCTCGGCAAGACATCTGCTCCTCACCAGTCAAGGACGAGGGCTGCGAAAGAGAGGCTAAAAGCAGAAAAAGTGTCTTTAAGTGTACTTTCTACCTATCATCAAGTTAATAAACCCCCTGAAAATTAAAATCGCCAGCATGGGCTGGGTTGCACAAGGGAGGGGGAGGTACCCACACTGTGGGTAAGAATGTGACCTCAGGTGGTGTTTCAGAATGGGATCTAGCAGCCCCCCAAAAAGTCCTAAAAAACGCCTATTTCACCTAGTAGTTTCACTTTTAGCAACTTATACTACAGTATTTAGATTTTCATATAAATATGTAGAAAGATGTTCACCCCAGCATTATAATGAAAAATAACAAACAGGTCAAAGTTAAATCAGTGACAGACATCCATAAGGTAGACTACGCAGTCATATATTCTTGAAAGTCACTTAAGAACGAGAAACACACGCTAAATATAAGAAAGACGTGTGTGAAACAGCACAGTAAAACAGATTCAGGAGGCAGAGAAAAGAGATAGGGGACTATGAACTATTTACTCTCTCTTTTTTTTTTTCAGATTAGCTCTAAAGATGATATTATCTTTATATACAACCCAACAGGCGGGGCGGTGACTTCCCGACTCTCTGCTCGTATTCGCATCGTCCCTCCCCACCGAGTGCCCTCACTCACAGCTCTTCCCACTGTTTTCCAGCACCGCCTTTACACACCAACTCTAAAGCAAGGCCTTGATTTGCAGCTGAACCAGAAAAAGCTGAGATGGAGATTATTTTAATTCCACTCAACGAGCAGGATCTCGCCCAGACCAAAGGCTCCGAGGAGGTGGCACAGAAACTGCACTGAGCAATCACGTTCTTGCTCAAGTCTGAAGTTAATGGCGACAACACTCAATAAAGTAACCGTTTAAACCTGTACAAACTGATACTAAAATAGGCTGCCAGTGCACTGACTTTCCCCAGTGTGAGACTTTCCAGGTTAAACTGAAGGTTGGAGGAACTCCTCATCGTTAAGGAAAGCAGCAGAAAACGCAGGGGCTACGTGCTTTCTCAGGAAGGTCGCTGAGCTCTCTTCTCCACTGTCACCTCCTGGAACATGGAGGGACTCTTGCTGCGTGTCCTCAGAGCATCCCAGGGCCCAGGACAGGACCCCAGACAGGACTCTCCAAGTGAAGTCAGATGTCTGAATTAGCTGAAGTGAGGGAAGCGACTGACCACGAAGCGTGGACTACATCAGCAGCAGACAAGCCAGGTCTGTTGTGGGGACCGTTCTTTATCCTCAGCGCATGGGATGCTGTTCAAAAGGTGCCACCTGATGCCAAGTGGAGCCCTGCTACCGCCCCCACAGGCCCACCCCGTCCACATTGCGAGCCCACATATCAACTGAACACTTGGCATTTCAGAATAAAAGTGAAATTTATGGTGAAGTAACAATAGGAGTGGCTCAGCACTAAAGAATCTGCCTGCCAATGCAGGAGACTCAGGTTTGCTCCCTGGGTGGGAAGATCCCCTGGAGAAGGGAATGGCTACCCACTCCAGTATTCTTGCCTGGGAAATCCCATGGACAGAGGAGCAGGGTGGGCTACATGCTTAGCGTGGGGCTATTCTTAGCATGGGGTCGCTAAGAGTCAGACACAACTTAGCAACTAACCAACAACGATGGGGATTCAGTCCCTGACTGCCAAATAAACAACTGTTGTATTTGACTAACTGAAGCCATTGAGTGACTGAGTCAGAGTTCTGGGAATTTTTCATCCAACGAGCATGGAAGGCCCACCAGCAGGCACCACGGCAGACTCAGGGGACAGAACCCTGAGCCAGCTGGTCCCCGACCCCGGGGATCACCGGGAGGAGGAAGGGGGAGCCTCACGGGTGTGTCACACCAGGTGCATCTGTGCAGCAAGAGGGATGCACCTCGAAGCTTGTGGAAGTGGAGCATGTCCTAAGCACCCAGAATTCGTCCACCCGAGGACGATGAGCCCTCTGACGGTGACGGCTCAGCAAGATCAGATGGACACCGACATTCCCCCACCTGCTGCCCCCAAGCCCGGTCCCAGGACCCTCCTCGGGAGAAGGACACAGGCAGTGGGGTGGGAAGCCTGGGACACCTGCAGGCTCTCGTTGGTGCTTCTAAGCCCTACTGACAGGGGCTGGCAGGAGGACGCCCATCCGATCTGGAAAGAAGGAAATCCCTCCCTCCCTGGCACAGAGTCCCCCGGAACACCTCGGGGGGCTGCTCTCATCTCAGAAGCTCCCAGAGCCCACAGAGGCCCCTCTTCTGAGTGGACCTGGGTCCTTGACTCAGGACAGAGGTGCGCCCAGCCCACCTTCCCGAAGCCCCACACCCTCCCTCTGCTTGGGGACTTGGGGCTGCTCATCCCCAAGGGAACAAGCTCCCGAAGGCTTTGCAAGTCATGCTGGCTGTTTTCAACAGTGGAGAAGCCCGTGGAAGCGTCTACTCGGGCCATGTGAACAAGCGGCCGCTCAGGCATAACCTCTACGGGACCGAGGGTGGGATCAGCCACCGAGCATGTCATCAGGACCACACGGGAAACAAATCTCACAGCATCTCCCCTCCTCCCTCCACAGAATCTCTGCAGGCTCAGTTGACAACTCACAGAAACCTCTGTGGAAACAGTGCAGCCCTCTTCTCTCAAGACAAAAAGCAGTGTTCTCGAAAAACAAAAAGCCGAGTGGGCGTCACTGTGCCCCCTTCTCCTCTTTGGCTCTGTCGGGTCAGGCTCTTTCTTTTGAAAAGGATTTCATAACCCAATCTTGGCCGTTGTACCCAAGGAGGCTAGGAATGCAAAACTATTAACAGGACCATTTATCATGATTATGAGCATCCCAGAAGACAGGAAATACCTCTTGCAAAATGTCCTGCCCTCATGCCCTGGCACTGTGCCAAGCAACTCACTTTCTCTTGGATTATACAAGCCCATGAGTCATTCCTTACATCTGACTTTTACAATAGAACGTGAAGATTGTGCCTGAAAATGAAAATTTGGGGTCTAGTGTCAAATACCCAAACGGCCACCTTCCACTGACCCCACCTGGCCCAGAAGGTGGGGTGCGGAAGCGCCTGACTCCTTGGTCAGGATCTGCAGAGGAGGGTCGCATGTGTCAAGCGGGACCAGAGCAGGACCGGCAGGACGGCAGCGATCTCGCTGGGACAATAAGAGTCGATGGGGTTTCCTGAGGACCCACAAGGACCCAGACACCACCCTGTTTTGTTTTTAACACACATGCTCTCCAGTCCTTACATTAACCCCACAAAGGTGCCCTCCTGCAGCCAGGGATGGAGGGAGAGGCCACAGAGCAGAGCTGAGACACTGCCCCCAACCAGGTGGTTAAAAAGTAAGAAGCGGAAATGTCAGGGAGGGTCAGAGGACAGCCTCTGCTCTCCCAGCTGGAAGCCACTCTCCCAGTGACCGCCCCTGCCCCCAAGCCCTGCAGGGAAGGTCAAAGTGAAGGGCCCCTTTGCTTGGATGGTCAGGAGTCTCTTTAAAAAGAAGGGTACCATCCTCTTAAGGAGGCCGGAGCTTACCAGGCTCATGGCCCCGCCCTCTCCCCCTAGCAGGGCTGGTCAGCTGCCAGACCCAAGCTGCCCTGGACAGCTAACGAGGCCTGCTGCGGGGCTGCGGCCTGCAGAAACTTCCATTTCTCTCCCTGCGCTCTGCTTCACCAGCGAGGTGGTGCCTCTCCCCGCAGCCCCACAGCATCGGCCAGCAGCTGACCTGCCCGGGAGGAGGAACATCCACCAGGACTGCTTTCCTCTCTCACCACGAGCCGGCCTCAGTCACCCACGAAGGTGGTCCAGCAGGATGGACCACGTCCGCAAACGTCAGGGAGCAGGAGACGGAGGAGTCTTCGCTCCCAGGCAAGCACATTGTACTGAAATGATGAGGGAGAAAATTTCACCCCCAAGACCACTGGGATTCGTCACCATCATCAACGCTCGCACAGAAGAGCTTCATGACACAGCAGTCACCACCCTGACATCTACAAGACGTGTCATTATGAAGTCAAAACTAGAGATCACTGAGTAGGATCAACGAAGCAACTAACTTGCTCTCAAGACTTCTGTTTAAAAAACCAAAACTCTTGGCTTTTAAACAGCAGAAGGTGGGAGAGGAACTCAGTACAACATTTGTACAGACACCTGGGACACTCCCTTGAAACCTGAGCTGCACGTGTGCGTAACCAGCAATCCAGCAAGCCTGCCTTGAGGAATCTTCTCCACTGACACGCTCACAGCTCCAGGAGGAGGGCGACGCGGTGGGGACCCCGCAGGTCCCAGGGCTGAGCTGAGGGCCTCGTGGCCAACAGCTGTCCCACTCGGCACATTCTCATGAGGCAGTCCTGTTACCACTCCTACCTGACAAGGGACACCCAAGAACCAGAGAGGCAGAGCGACCTGTTCAAAGCCACAGAGCCAGCAGCTGCGGGAGCAGGACTCAAGGCCTGCTGGTGCAAGGAGGTCCCTGCAGCTCTGCTGAGAAAGGCAACACAGCGACTCCCATGGCGGTTCAGAGGTCCAGCTGTCACGTTTCAGGAGTGTAGGTTCCATCCCCGGTGCGGAGGCTAAGACCCCACATGCTATGTGGCACAGCCCCCCAGTTTTTTTAATCTTTTAAATAAAATTTTTTTCAAAAGGCAACATACATGGAATGGAAATGCTCACTCACAGAAACCAAGTAAATCACAGCATGACCGCAGAGCAGACGCGACAGAGCGACTACAGGAGCCACGTCTACAAACATGGGGTGCGAAGTCTGGAGGGCTGTGGTGACCATTCTAACCGCGATATGATGCGTGAAGATCGCCACACCAGGCACAGTGCACGCCACGTGCTGCGAACTGCTGGCCTCGAGGCAGACACCACGCAATGTACACTGCCCGGAGCTGACCCTGAACAGCTGCCAACCCTCTCTGCAGTTGAAAATCCGAGAATAACTCAGACGACCCTCCACTTACCAGGCTCCTCCATATCCAAGGATTTTACCAACCGCGTATCATGCAGACTGCAATCTCCCTACTTTAAAAGGCCACGTATGAGTGGACCCATGAAGTTCAAATGACCTGCACGTGATTATGGAGAATGCGCGCAACAGTGAGAGGAAATAACCCGCAAGGCGCGCGGGGGGGGGATGGTCACCGCGCCCGAGTGGGGTCCCAGGGGCCCTCAGCCTCAGCCCCCAGGCACCTGCCTCCCTCCACGGGCACCCACCCGAGCCCACCCTGCCTGCTCCTGCACAGTGGAGATCCTAGAGGGCAGACGCTCCCCAACACCACGCTGTGTGTGATGGCTGTAATCACCTAAAGTCACCTCCAAAAGCCCCACAGTCCCCCTGAAATAGTCACAACTTTTCTTGTCTGGGCTGGAAGAGAAAGAACACCTAGGTAGAGAATTGAGATTTTTGCTTTTTAATTAACGAACAATCATAAATTCCACAACAGAGCCCTCCTTGCCTGTTTAGTTCTGCTTTTAACCGTCGCTGGTGCCGAGCTGCACAGCATCACTCAGGCTGACACAAGGACAGGTGACTAGGCACCGACCCGTCCTGCCGCCTGGGTGCACAACCGCTGCTCTGAATCTAGTTTATTATAACCAAGTGAAAAAAACTGGACGTAAAACAGTGGAAACACCAGGGCTCCTCATTAAACTATTCATAAGCACTATTCATTATTCCTTTACTGTGAGCAAGAATAATTAACATATATTTACACAATAATTCAAAGATGTTAGAGTATTCAACGTTCAAGTGAGAAGTACAGGTTATACTGATGGCCAACTATGCTGAAAATATTAAAAACAAATGGGATATTTAAGAAGCACTTAATGAGCCTTCACTAATCATCAGACTCTGTTCTAAGCCTTTTAATTTATCAACTCATCTGATCCTCACAACAATCCCATGAGGTGCATACTATTAATTTCCTCATTTTGAAAAAAAGGCAATCACGAGCAGCCGGGGCAGATGCACTACCTGCTCTCCGATTAAAACGATGGTCCACTTACGCACCGGAATGGACGCAGGCGGCGCAGTCGGTAAAGAACCCGCCTGCAGTGTGGGAGACCCCGGTTCGACCCTGAGTCAGAAAGATCTGCTGGAGAAGGGATAGGCTATCCACTCCAGTGTTCTTGGGCTTCCCTGGTGGCTCAGACAGTAAAGAATCTGCCTGTGATGCGGGAGACCTGGGTTCGATCCCTGGGTCGGGAATACCCTCTGGAGAAGGGAATGGCGACCCACTCCAGTGTTCTTGCCTGGAGAGCCCCACGGACAGAGGAGCCGCTGGACACGCCTGAGCGACAGGGCCCAGCCCAGACAGACAGGAAAGCCACCACGCCGCACGCTCGGGGTTTTCCAGCACAGAGTGCCAATCCCTTCAGCTCCCGAGAGAGCCGCCCACCACACGCCTGTGCGCAGCCTCCTTTCTGCCATGTGTGCTTCCTGAACTGCGCACTGGGGTCTGTGTCAGAACTCTTCCTAGAATGGACCCTGTCCTCAGTAGTCAGCTTGATTTTAGGAAAAAATGATTTGAGACTGACTGGGGCATTTATTTCTTCCTTCAAAACACTAAACCGACAATTTTCTCTTCCCCTGACTTGTAATCTCAACAACAGGACAGCTGAGCATCATCATCCTTTTTAGAAAAAAAAGTAAAAGTGATTTCTTAAACCACAAGATCTCAAAAATGCTAACCAAAGATTACCTTTAATAACAAAATTAGAAAAGCCTCAAAACTTAACTCCAATGGAGCATAAGGCCTCAGTATAGCTAGTTCTATAAAGTTCTCAGGAGGAAACAGGAATGAATCTTCCCAACTTTAGATTTGGCAACAGTTGCCTAGAAGTGACACCAAGAGCATAAGCATGAAGGAAAACGCGCAGACAAGACATCAGAATTACAAACGTCTGTCTTCAGAGGACACCACCAGGAAAGTGAAAAGACAACCCACAAACGTTTGCAAGTCACACATCAAAGAGAAGCCCTCTACCTTTTACTTCAGAACCCTCACAAGTGAAAGAAAAAATAACCTAACAATTGGAAGAGACATTTCTCCAAAGACACAGCCAATAAACACAGGAAAAGATGCTCAACACCGTTAGTCGGCAGGAAAATGAAGATCAGTGCCTGATGAGAAAGTACTTCCCACCCTCCAGGAAGACGAGTGACAAGCAACAAGCATTTGGGAGGAGCGGCAACCCTTCCTGGGCTGCTGGTAGGACTGTAAAATGGGCATCTCCTTTGGAAGCTATTTTGGCAGTTTCTTGAAGTGTTACCCATAGAATTAACATGACCCACCAAATTTACCCATCTCATAGGCATATACCCAGGAGAAACCAAAAAGACAAGTACCCAAAGACTTGTATGTGAATGTTCAGAGCAGTGTTACTCCTAAGAGTGAAAAAGCAGAAACCATCAAGAGTCTACCAACCGATGAATGGTGAGCAAAATGTGCTATAATTCACACACTGGAATGCTTCTGAGCCATAAAAAGGATTGGGGCTTTCCACGTGGCACCGGTAGTAAAGGAATTTTGAGCTGTGGTGCTGGAGAAGGCTCTTGAGAGTCCCTTGGACGTCAAGGAGATCCAACCAGTCCATCCTAAAGGAGATCAACCCTGAATATTCACTGGAAGGACTGATGCTAAAGTGCCAATCCTTTGGCCTCCTGATGCGAAGAGCCAACTCACTGGAAAGGACCCTGATGCTGGGAAAGACTGAAGGCAGGAGAAGGGGCGACAGAGGACGAGGCAGTGGGACGGCACCACCGACTCAATGGACATGAGCTTGAGCGAGCTCCGGGAGCTGGAGAAGGATGGGGAAGCTGGTGTGCTGCGGTCATGGGGTCGCAGAGAGTCGGACAGAGCCGAGCGACTGGACAGACTGAAAGGAACGAGGAGCTGACACTTGTCGGCGGTGCGTGGGTGAAGCCTGACAACACCAAGCCAACTGAGAGATGCCAGACCCAAAGGCCACCTATTGCACAGCTGCACCCCACCAAGTGCCCAGAGAGAGAGCAGACGCCTGCGTACCAGGGACTGGAGGGGCCTGGTAAGGCACGTGGACGATGAGCATTCTAAGATTCAGAGCAGAGAGCTGCACAATTCTGTGACTATACTAAGAACCAGCAAACTGTATACTTCAAAGGAATAAATTCTATGGCATACAAATTGTTTAGTCCCTAAGCCATGTTGGACTCTTTGCGACCCCTTGGACTGTAGCCCCCCAGGCTCCTCTGTCCATGGGATTTCCCAGGCAAGAAGACTGGAGTGGGTAGCCATTTCCTCCTCCAAGGGATCTTCCCGACCCAGGGATCAAACCTACATTGGCAGGCAGGTTCTTTACCACTGAGCCACCAAGGGAAGCCCCGTGACATACAAATTACATCCCAATAATATCTGTTACCTAAAAACAGCATGTATGGCAGAGGAAAAAAAAAAAAAAACTTTCACGTTAAAACATGTTGGGTAAAACTCCTGTGTGTCCATCAACAATTCTCAACTTTCCCTCTTATCCATTCACACTGAACAGTGACAGTGGTAATAACAGAACCTGTGCCCCTGGGTTCAACACACACCAGCTCGCACACTGGTGGGCCTGGGACAATTCCTGCTCCTCAGCCTCAGCCTCCTGAGAGGCTCAGCGAGCAAGAGGAGAGACAGAGCCCCGCAGACCCCTCCCCCCAAGGGCGGTTGCCCCCACGAGGCCGGGGCCCACCTGGAAGCTGTGCCGTCAGCCTTAGAGGCCCAGCCCTTCGGCGCCCCCGCAACAGGACACTGAAGCCACCCTCGGCACCACGCAGCACAGACCACGGGGCAAGGAAGCTGGTCCAGCGCTGAGCGCCACAGGGCCTGGTGGAGGCGGGCTGGGTGGGAAAGCCCGGGAGGAAGGCTTCCCAGGCAGCACACGAGGGGCAAAGCCCCACCCGCCCCGAGACGCCTGAGCAGCCCGGTCCAGGAAGGTCCAGGGCACAGAGCTGACAGGCCCGGGAGGGGAGGCGGAGCCCCGCCCACACCCATCTCTGCAGGTGAAGTGCTGACCGGTGACCCTGCTCTCCTTGAACCAAGGGCTGCTCAGGGCCTGGTTGACCGATTAGATGCTAAAAACCTGAGGACCATTTCATCTGGCTTCTCACCTATGTTCAGGCCTCAAACACTTGATGCTGCAGGCCAAGGGGACAGGAGGAAAATACTGCCATGGCACCTTCTCTGCAGCTGCAGCAGGAACTGAGTTTCCCTTCTGTAATGGTTGCCATGCAAACTCCCGAAGGGGAAACGCAACAACCAATAACAAACTCTACACATTTAAAAAGCCATTAGAAGGCTGCTGGTTTACATCAGTGTTGTTATTAAACTAGTGGCTGGGGGCGGAGCGGGGAAGGACGAGAATGAAGAGAAGCAGAGAAGGAATTCCTGGGCCGCCCAGTGGTCGGGACTGCGAGTCTCCACTGCAGGGGCCCTGGTTGGGGAGCTGAGATCCCACAAGCCTCGCGGCACAGCCAGAAACAATGTGAAGCAAAGAGAAGCGGGAAAATAAAATCATATTCTCACCACTTGGTATCCCGGGCATTCTGGGGTATACCCTAAAGCACCTATCAGCGTCGAGTCAGAATCGCAAGCCACTTAAGGCACGCGAGCCGTGGGGGCACTCAGGTGTGTGGCCTCGCCGAGCCGGGTCCCCGCTGGGCCACGTGTCCACCGGCAAACAGGGATGACGGCAAACCACAGGTTCAGTGTGAGGTGAAGGAGGTGGTCCGCGCTGTGTCTGCCAGGCAGAGAGCTCTCCGCGAGCATCGGCGCTGTCGCCTTCACCACGACATCCCTTCACCAGGACATCGCTTCACCGGCCTCCTCCGTCACCCAGCTGTCGAGTGTCTTCCCGAGACTGCAGACAGACTTCTGCCATCTCAGGAGCTCTGCGTCTTCTCTGTGTGTGAGCCATGAATCCTCCTTCCTGCCCTTCGCCATGGCTGCTCACCCGCCCAACTCACTTCCTAGGGAAACTGTCCAGACAACTGCTAAAGTTACATGGGCTGTGAGGGTTTTTTAGAGCAAAATTTAGTGATTTCAGAATGCCTTAATAAATATACCTAACATAAAGATCCGGCTAAAATGTTTCTTAAACTCTTCATAACCAAAATTACCTCTCAAACTGTTTGCAAATCTACCACTGCTTGTGTTTTAAAGAATTCGCCAGTGCTCAGCCATAAAAAGGAACAAAGCTGGGTCATTTCTAGAGATGTGGAAGGACCCAGAGACAGTCACACAGAGTGGAGTAAGCCAGAAAACAAATATTGTGTATTAACACACAAATGTGGAGTCTAGAAAGAGAGTACAGAGGAGTTTATCTCTAGAAAAGACACAAACGCAGAGAACAAACGTTCCGGACACCGAGGGGAGAGAGGGGAGGATGAACTGGGAGATGGGATCGACATACACACACGACTCTGGGTAAAATCACCGAGGAGGATGCACTGCAGAGCCCGGGGGCTCCCCGCAGTGCTCTGGGTGACCTGCCAGCAGGAGATCCGAAAAAGAGGGGCTGTGTGCACACATGCAGCTGGTTCACGTGGCTGCAGCAGAAACAACGCTGGGGACTACACTCCAGTACAATTCAAATAGAGCTCTTCCCTGAGTCTGGTCCACAGAGCACCAGCCTCGAAGCGCACCCCCAAGCCCCACCGGGTCAGAACCTCAGGCTGGGGCTGCATGTCTAAGTGAGGCTCCAGGAGATCCTCAGACACAGCAGGGCCCAGCGGGTGGGACCTTCAAATGACACACAAGCGATTCCCGATACCCAGCCTCCACCCACATTCTCATCTCTTCAGCTTCAGCCTCGAGTACAACTTCTTTCTCTCCCTATTTACACACCAGGCATTTTAAAGGGCAGCTCCGTGGGAAAGAATCCATCTGCCAACGCAGAGGGTGTGAGTTCGATCCCTGGGTCGGGAAGATCCCCTGGAGAAGGAAATGGCAACCCACTCCAGTATTCTTGCCTGGAGAATCCCATGGACAGAGGAGCCTGGTGGGCTAATACAGTCCATGGGGTCACAAGAGTCAGACACAACTGAACGACTATACATTTTTAAAGTCAGCTGAATTTGACAAAAAGTATTAGATGCCTGCTATGTGCCTGGCCTCAGGCAGGCAGTTTCAAGAGATGGCCTCGTGCCCCCAGAAGCACCTGTAAGGAGAAAACCCACCATCTGGTTTTTAGGCAGTACCGCCCTAAATCCCAAAGGCCTGGACCGCTAGATGGTGACTCTGTTCTGCTGCATCGTCTAGCGGCCTCTTAAAAGACAACATATAAAGGACAGGTAAAGGTGTTACAGCGTTGCTCTATCTCCAGGCCCCATTCTAAGAGCTCCATGTACTGATTCAATTGCTTCACGATCAGCATGCTTTGTGGTATCATCTGTACCTCACAGAAGCAGCAGCAGAGGCAGAGGGGGCGGCGTGATCTGCCTGAAACCCGAGTTAGAGACAGAAGAGTGAGGACAGGAGCCTGGCCACGCTGAGTCCAGAGCTGCACCCTCACTACAGGCGAGTCTGTGTCTCCCAGGCTCAAAGCCCAGCACCAGCTCCCACGGAGGGAGAGCCTTTCAAAAATGGTCTCACGTGGAGTTGATCTTCTTTACCCTCCAATGCTACCCTTGTCGGTAACTACAGGGCAGGGCAGGCAGTACGATCAGGAGATGAGAATTCTGACTTCATCGTTGATGCTAAGGGATCACCTCTTCATGGGATTAAAATGTGATTATTTTCAAAGATGGGGGGACTTGGAGAGAATAAATGCATAATCGTACCTTTTGTTTGGTACTCATCTTCTATAACCCTATAATCAAATTCGTCTTCCTTTGTTGGCGATAAACAGAAAATAACTTGTTTCTATCTGAGATTCTAACTGAAAGCGCAAGTGTGAAGTGAAAGTCGCTCTGTCATGTCCGACTCTTCGTGACCCCATGAACTGTAGCCTGCCAGGCTCCTCTGTCCATGGAATCCTCCAGGCAAGAGTACTGGAGTGGGTAGCCTATCCTTTCTTCCAGACCCAGGAATCAAACTGGCATCTCCTGCATTGCAGGCGGATTCTTTACCAGTTGAGCCACCAGGGAAGCCCGAGACCCCGAGATTCAGGAGGGTGCTCAGGGTTACAGAGAGCCGTGCCCTCTGGCCCCTCAGCCCGCCCCTGCACGAGTTCACTGAGCACAGCAGCTCGCAGCTTCGACTCTGGGTTTGAACCCCACCTCCAGCTGCTTACGATTCACTTCCAGGCAAACACTCAGCTTCTCTACACAGCACATCCTCCTCTGGGAACAAGGAAGGGTCCCTGGAATCGTAACGAGGATTCAGTGAGTCTCCAAAGCACCGGCCTCACAGTGTATGCCTGGGAAGCCCAGAAACTCAACCCCTCAGGAATTCACACCTGCCCCACGTGCAACCAATGATCTCATTCACTGTGTCAGAAACTGTCGCGCCGAAGGATGAGGAGGTATAAGGGCTGTCCCCAGCGTCCCGGAGCTCTGAGCAGGCGCAGGCGACAAGCAGGGCGACCGTGAGTCCTGGACAGTCCCGTTCACGCCTGCTGCGCCAGCTCAGTTACTAACGGCGCTGCCCCTTCACTGTCCCCAGGGCCCTGGTTTGGACGATGAATCACATGTGCACACTGGTGATAAGATGAGAACAAAGCAAAGAACACAGCCAGGCAGTGACGCCTACAAGCTGCCTGGTTCTGTTGGGGGGTGGGGGTGGGGGGGGAATGGGAGCAGACGGGCCCAGGAGGCTGGGTGGGGCCCCAGGAGGGAGGGGAGGTGCCCGAGGCATGGTTAAGTTACACTGGGCTGACTGGGGCGGAGGTGGAAAATACTCGGAGACTAAGTGGGCACGGCAAGGTCCCCGAGTTCAAGACGTCCAAGTTTATTAATCATTCATCTCGGCATCCATGACTTTTTTATCCAATCGACAGCCAGCTGCAGCCAGCCTTTGGGGCTTGAAGGGGAAGGGGAAGGGAGGGAGGGGGCCGCCTGCATGGGCGTCAGTCCCCACGGGTCATCCCACCTCCCCAGACAGCGCGGGGATCTGGCACCGGAGGACCACCTCCCCAGGCAGTGCGGGAATCTGGGCAATGGAGGACCACCTCCCCAGACAGCGTGGGAATCTGGCACCAGAGGACCACCTCCCCAGACAGCGTGGGAATCTGGCACGGGAGGACCACCTCCCCAGACAGCGCGGGGATCTGCCACCGGAGGACCACCTCCCCAGGCAGTGCGGGAATCTGGGCAATGGAGGACCACCTCCCCAGACAGCGCAGGAATCTGGGCAATGGAGGACCACCTCCCCAGACAGCGTGGGAATCTGGCACCAGAGGACCACCTCCCCAGACAGCGTGGGAATCTGGCACGGGAGGACCACCTCCCCAGACAGCGCGGGGATCTGCCACCGGAGGACCACCTCCCCAGGCAGTGCGGGAATCTGGGCAATGGAGGACCACCTCCCCAGACAGCGCGGGAATCTGGGCAATGGAGGACCACCTCCCCAGACAGCGCGGGAATCTGGGCAATGGAGGACCACCTCCCCAGACAGCGTGGGAATCTGGCACCAGAGGACCACCTCCCCAGACAGCGTGGGAATCTGGCACGGGAGGACCACCTCCCCAGACAGCGCGGGGATCTGCCACTGGAGGACCACCTCCCCAGGCAGTGCGGGAATCTGGGCAATGGAGGACCACCTCCCCAGACAGCGTGGGAATCTGGCACCGGAGGACCACGTCCCCAGACAGCGTGGGGATCTAGCACCGGAGGACCACCTCCCCAGACAGCGTGGGGATCTGGCACCAGAGGACCACCTCCCCAGACAGCGTGGGGATCTGGCACGGGAGGACCACCTCCCCACAGGTTTCCTACGTAAGTACAAGACCACCCATGCCTCGTCACAGGGGTCTTGTCACAGTGACTCCTGAAGAGGCAGAACCTCGCGGAGCAAGTCTGGGACGAAGCCCTAGCCGTTCAAGTTCACCTCGACCTTCTCTGGGCAGAGTTTCTGATCAATTGTGAAAGCCAGATTATCAACTATTTTCTGAATTACAGGGCTTTCCTGGTGGCTTGGTGGTAAAGAATCTTCCAGTCAATGCAGGAGACACAGGTTCGATCCCTGGTCCTGGAAGAGCCCACAGGCCACGGAGCAACTAAGCCCGTGCGCCCCACTACTGAGCCTGCACTCGGAGCTCAGGAGCTGAGACCACTGAGGCCCCCATGCCCTAGAGCCCACACCCCACAACAAGAGAAGCCACCACAACGAGAGGCCCGCAAAACTGGAGAGCAACCCCTGCTCACCACAGCTGGAGAAAAGCCCACACAGCTACAAAGACCCGGCACATCCAAAAATAAATAAATCTAAATTATATATATAAAAAAAATACAGCCCTGACCCAACGCCTGCCAGCCATGCTCCCACAGCCTTTCACAGAGAAGGTGCCAGTCAGTGGTCCCAGGACAGACCAGAAAGGATGTCTGAGAAGGGAGGGCTTGAAGCCAAGCTGCACAAACTCTCCCAATCAACATATGAGGCAACTGGAACCTGCAGACTTTGGGTCTTTCCCGGGTTAGACGGGTCAGGGTCTTTCCCAGGGAGCAGGACCCAGCCCTCCGCTTGCCCCTTTACTCTGAAAGAAACGAACTGCCTGGGAGACTCAAGATGATGGCCGTATTTTGTATTTACCCAGAACCTTCTATTTTTAAAAAGCTGTGTTCATGCTGTGTCTCCCCTGAGATAAAGAAGCCTTTCTATCCCTCTATTACGAATGAGAACCACGGAATACGCCAGAAGTCCCTGGGATAGTTAAGAACTGAATCTGAATTTTCAAAATGCTGCATCAGCTACAAAAATCTAAGTTCTGGGATTCAGTACAAGGTAAGAATCACCCAAATGGGCTTCACCACCATCTACACAGGCTGTAGCAGTAAGGCCTGGGACAGACAGGAGTGCCGCGGCTGGAGTGTGGAGCCCACAGCGCTGACCCGGCAGGCTGTTCCAGCTTCGCCTCGTGGGGCACCGGGCGGAAACGGAGGACGTGGCTCAGGCCCCGACCTGGTCCGGAAAAACCGAGAACTCGTCATTCTGATGACTTTTACTTCATCCAAGTAAGTCCCTTGGATAACACAGAGCGGGAGACCATTCCCCGCTCCCCTGTCCAGACTCCCTTAGATGACAAAGCAACAGAATCTACTGGAGACGGACTGGTGACACACTGCAGCATTCCTCCCTGAAGAATTCCACAGATAGAGGAGGTTCATGGGGTTCCATGGGTTCACAAAGAGTTGGACATGACTAAGCAACTCACACTTCCACTAACAGATTCTACAGGACTGAGAGCGGAGTTCATTGAAACGGCACAACCCCGAGTTCTAATCCTTCAAACGTCAGACTCACTTCTCCCTGCTGTTGAGTTATGGATGCCTTCAACACCCCTGTTTCTACTGAGTGGCCCTGGCGTCCAGATGGTCATTTTTCACCTGCGCTCCAAGCCTCCGTGAAGTCCCTTCTCTACCAGTGTGACCGGCTGCTCTCTCTCCAGCTCATGTTCCAGGCCGAGGAGCTCCTGGCCGAGGGCCCGGCGCTTGTGAACAGTGGGTTTCTTTCTTCCTGCTCCCCTGACATCGACTTCCACAAAGAACACTAGGGCCCTCTGCTTCCTTTAAAGAAATCGGAGGCCGTGAACTCAGCACGGTCCTGTAAAAACGTAAAGCTTCCTAATTGTCGGCAAATTGAGGTTTGTTGTTCACGCTTTAATTTTTGACACCCTGAAAGCAACGTTTCAGAAGAGTTTAGCTTTGGAGGGCAGGGGCGGGGGGCACCCTGAACAGATCACTCTGACGTGATATTCACTGCTTTGTAAAGGCCGACATGGGATGAAAATCCCAAATGTGCTTCTCCAATCATTGAATAATTTAGGTAAAGGTTTAATTAAAATTTCTGATGTGAACCATTTCTTCAGGACTGACTGGATGCTGTGCAGGAGCCTCTTCAATCACTGCTCTCAGTCGTGTCCAATTCTCTGCAACCCCATGGAGCCCCCCAGGTTCCCGATCCATGGACTGTAGACCCCAGGCCCCCCGTCCATGGGGTTCATGTGAACCCCGCAGGCCCCCTGTCCATGGACTGTAGACCCCAGGCTCCCCTGTCCATGGGGTTCATATGGACCCCCCAGGGCCCCCTGTCCATAGACTATAGACCCCAGGCCCCCCATCCATGGGGTTCGTGTGAACCCCCCCAGGCCTCCTGTCCATGGACTGCAGACCCCAGGCCTCCTGTACATGGACTGCAGACCCCAGGCCCCCGGTCCATTGACTGTAGACCCCAGGCCCCCCGTCCATGGGGTTCGTGTGAACCCCCCAGGGCCCCCTGTCCATGGACTGTAGACCCCAGGCTCCCCAACATGGGGTTCCCCAGGCAAGAATACTGGAGTGGGTAGCCTATCCCTTCTCCAGGGGATCTTCCCAACCCAGGGATTGAACCTGTGTCTCCTGCATCGGCAGGTGGCTTCTCTACCACTGAGCCCCCAGGGAAGCCCCCACAGGGCACTTGATCTTAGCCCCAAACAGTAATTTCTAGACTCTCCCAGAGATGCCCACGAGAGCTACAGGAGTCCTCTGTCTCCCCTCCCCTCAAGGAGGCTGGCCTGCGGGGTTGGCCGGCTGGTGGTCTGCACTTGCTCCTCAGAGCAGCCAACCCACCAGGTGCTCACACACTTCCCTTCTCTTCTGGTCCTGCCCTTTCACCCTCAAACCCACAGCGACCACTCACTGTGACAAACTCCCTACAGCTAACGTGGCCTCTCAGTGCCATCAGCGGGTCAGTGGGCCACTGCGCTGTTAGCCCTGGAGGAAAGGAGCTGCAGCATCGGCGTCTATCCTCAGCCCAGGCCCTGAAGAGGAGAACACACAGGCGATCTATTTTTAATAAGCTAGGCAGGTGCATGTCACTGTGAAAAGCCTAGCAGGGAAGGTTACCCAGAAAGAACGGCACATTTTCTACCAACAGCCATGCAGGTTTCAGGTTTTGAAGACCTTGTAAAACTTCTGGCTTCAGAAGGACTGTGCAGCTAGCTGCATTATGAACGAAAATGACCCTCTGGGTTAACATCTAAAAGGCCGTCGTTAAGAGAGTTGCCCTTAATGCTCGAAATCAAGAAACGCAGAGCTCTTTACAGGTAGGGAGACAGTGGCAGTTGGTGAAGGTGGTTTCGGAGACACATTTTCCGCCGCCACGACCTTAATCACAAAGCTGGCTTGAAAGTGCACAATACCCCAGCCATGATACGGACACGTGTAACAAGCGTCCCCTTCACAATTCTCTGGGCACTCAGGAGAGGGGGGTTAGCTGCTTCAAATGCATCCACATAGAGACAGAAGGGCATGGACCCTGCGTGACGGTCAACGCTCAGTTCACAAAAGAAAGGCCACGGCTCAGATCCTGTTAAACAGCGTGTCATCTATCATTCATGCGAGACTTTGGCATGAGTTTCAGACTTCTGCTTAAATAAGTGTAAGATGATCAAGGCGTATTAACCATTCATAACTCTGCTCAGTGGACATACACTGAGTAAAATCGATTTTCTGTCAAGGAGAATCGTCTTCCTTCTAGAATTTACTGGGCACTGAGGATTATAGGAGACTTACTCAAGGTGCCGGGAAGGACGTCAGGAGCTAATCCGCTGGGCACAGAGGGCAGAGCAGAATGGCGACTGAGCGCGTGAAGCCCAGGCACACACCCACAGTGTCTCTGATGAAATGGGTTAAATGGGGTCCCGCACGGAGGCGCTCAGTCCCAGGCTGGGTGACCTCCCACTGGGTCCTGTTAGGCTGTAAGGAGCCAGCAAGGCTCCAAACCCTCCTCCGCTCTCCCCTTTCCTGTGGGGCTATTTAACGCCAGCTGTCTCACTCAACAGACACCTCAAGTCCAGCAGGATGCTGGACGTGCGGTCTTTCCAGAAAGCCTGCCCTAACTCCATGAAGCCTGGAGAATTCTGCTCTGTGAAGGCAAGTCTATTCTGGGAAGATCCAGATGCAAAGATAAACACCACTTTTAAAATGCCGAGCCACTCCTCCCCTCTTGCACAAGCCTCACAGACCGACCTTCGGAGAGTCAGAAACACATGCAAGATGGAAACCACCACGTTTACAACACCCGCTGTGATTCGATTTTTCTATCCCTCAGTTCTGAAATAAACTGCAAGTAAGAAATTATTCTTTTAAAGGGTCTGCTGAGCCACACAAGCAGGAGGGGAAAAAAGTCCCATTGGTTGGTCTAAAATAAGACAAGGTCTGCAGAAGACCACGACGGATGGAAAGGCAAGATACGAGGGAACCCGCGAGACACTGGGTGTGCAGGGAGGGCGACCGGCAGCCAGGAGAGGCGGTGACCGCATATATGGGAGAACGCCCTGCCCGTCCCGCGTCCGGGTCCCCCAGCAGGCACGGCCCGCCCCCTGCCCCCACTCTCCCCGCAGACCGGCCTCTAGATCTCTTCACACAGGCCACTGCGCTGCAGCCCCCGCCCAGGGCTCCTCACCCTCCAGTTCCTCAAGACCAGGCTCAAACAGCACCTCCTCACGTCCCGCCCTCTGGTTCCAGAGCCCCCTGGGGTCACCTCTCTGGTGGTGGTTATCAACCCTGCCCTGTTCGGACCCTTAACTGCTCCTCCCAAGGGCCCAGCATCTTTTTAGAGCCTGTCCCCGGCCTGTCCCTGGCCGTGCCTCCGTGTGCCTGGCACAGCTCAAAGCACATGGAAGCTGCCCCTTAATTTTCTGTGAAATTGAATTGGCTTTATTCAAGCAGTGCTCCTTCTTAATGAATTTACTTGTAGCAAATGCTACAAATTACTACATTGTAGACAGTTTGCCTCATTAAGTCATGGCTTATTACTTGTGGAACGTAAGGAGAGGTTTTCACACTCAGACAGCTAGTGTTTTGGTTTTTTTTTTTAACCAATGAAGGGCAAGCAGTTGCTTCCTTTTTTTGATTTCACACCATTATTATTCACGGTTTCCTCAAAGATTGGTTCCATGCCATAGCCATGAGAAAAGACTGCCCTGTGTAGTGAAAACTGGTAAAATACCAGGATTGAGAAAAACACGACAGTAGTCACGCAGTGTTTACCTCGCACCTCGGACTGGCTGCTGCCAGCCTTGCCATGTCTTTTCAGCTAAAACGTACGTATCTGCAGAAGCAAAACACAATGAGCAAGGTGTGACTGGAGAACACACGACTGCTGGGCGCATCCCGACCGTCTCTAAGAGATCCGGGGTCTAGGACGCGGTCCTGATGGAACAAGACAAGCTGCGTGAGGACCCCACACCTGAAAGGCACCGCTGGCTGCAGGGGCCAGAAAGACTCGCCGCCATCAGGCAGCAGGCTCCACCAGGCGCGAGGGCCAAGGCTCGCTTGCTCTCTGCCCTCGGCATCCGGCAAAGGCACACACCAGACAATCCCAACGTGGACGAGCAGCTGAAGCCCTGAAGGTCCCGGGCCAACTGGGCAGAGGAGAGAAGGAAACAGCCGACCCAAAGAGCCAAGAGTGTCAGCCAGACTGGGGTGGGGGTGGCGACTCCACGCAGAAGCAGCAGGGGGAGCGGCAGAAGGGAGCCCGCCCCCCCCACCTCCTAGAGCCGCTGGGCACTACAGGAAGGGGGCCTCACTCACTGCCCCGAGAGCCGGCCCCCACGGGCTCGGGTGACGACTCAGAGGCCCGGCCACCCACCTCCCCCTCCGGACCGCTGTGTTCACACAGGATGGCTGCCTGACCCCACTTCCTAAGGGCAAGCTAACGTCCTTGGATGCAAGGAGATCAAACCAGTCAATCCTAAAGGAAATGAACCTTGAATATTCATTGGAAAAACTGATCCTGAAGCTCCAATACTTTGGCCACCTGATGGGAAGAGCTGACTCCTTGGAGAAGACCCTGATGCTAGGTGGACCTCCGCCGCCGCCCCACCCGGGGCTCCTGCAGAAGCAGGCGCTCACTCCCCGCCCGCCCCGCCAACACCGTCTTTGGGTTTCTTCCGACCCATGTCCCACCCCCAACTTCTGAGCGGAGCTGAGCGAAAGGCCCAGACCGGCCATGCCCACTGTAAACAGAAGATTCTGGCGAGACCTGCAAGGAGACAGAGGGCATTTCTCTTGGGAGTAGCGACACTCGTGTGGGGAGTGAGGCTGTCAGTCTCTGCAGCCTGAGTGTGGGCGGGGCTCCCACGCCGCTGGGGGGCTCACTGGGCAGGCCCCACAACCCCACACCCAACACCCACCCACAGAGCAGGTGACAGGCTCTCAGGGTTTGCTGAACTGGAAAGCTATGGACGCTGTCCTGCCAACCTCAAATATTACCAAAGAGGCCAAATCCATTTAGGGTCTTGGAAACCAAGCCCAGCAACACCTGGGTGGAATAGTTACTCTGAAAAGGGCTTCGGGGCTGTCCTGGCTGCTGCCACAGGGGTGACGAAACCGTCCCAGTGCCAACAGTAATGTCAACTGGGAACTCCAACTAAAACTCTTAATTCATTTACTTTAAAAACAATTGCAATATATGGTGGAGCCATATGAAACTTTGTTCTGTGTTTTCCAAGTTTCCTGTAAATGTATTAGCATACTTTCATAACTAAAAAACAGAAAAAACATGAATCGTCCCCTCAAAACTGAATGTCTTCAGAGACACCCTGACCATCACTGCTCGGATTTGGGTCTGCTGCTGCTGCTGCTAAGTCACTTCAGTCGTGTCCGACTCTGTGCTACCCCACAGACGGCAGCCCACCAGGCTCCCCCATCCCTGGGATTCTCCAGGCAAGAGTACTGGAGTGGGGTGCCATTGCCTTCTCCTGGATTTGGGTCTAGGGAACATTAAATTTAAGGGTGAAAAAATAGGGCTGAATAAGAGACATTTAGACAGTGTCACGGTCGAGGAGGAGTTAAACAGTCAGAGGCCAGGAGAAATAATTACTTACTCCAGCTTCTCTGAAAGAATATTTCAACATGCTCGCTTAAAACCCTTTGAGTTTATGTGGAAGTTTGTGCCTACTATAAATATTTCTATAATGCTTTTCTGTTCCCAACTCCATGAGAGAAGCTTAAAAAATCTGAAGTATTTTTGCTGTTGGCCTAGAATGAATTGTTATTAGTATTTGGGACAAAACTGAGCTGTTCCTTAGCAGCCTTCAACCCAGCCCTTGCACCCACTGTGCTCAAGTACACACACACACACACACACACACACACACACACACACACACACACACACCCGAGGTGTCCTGTGGAATAAACCCAGGCCTTCCTGCTGGATGACTCTGAGCCAAGAATGGAAGCCAGGACCCACAAGCCAGGCAGAGCTCCTTCCAGAAATGAGCCGAGGCCTCAGTCCTGTCAGCGTTACCGCTGCCGAGAGGTTGATGTCACTGCATGGTGCGGGAAGCCAGGTTTCTGTGGCTCAAAGCCAGCTCTAAATAGACTAAGAAACCACAATTTTTTTTAAAGAAAGATCTGTGAGGCAGATTAAAAAAGTCACTAACAAGGTTATCATTTTTGATGAGTGCAGGTTTTCAAAGAATTAAAGGGAGGTGTGTCCGTGGACTGCTCGTGTTTAAGAGTCTGGGAAGCTCTCTTTATCGGGGGCCACCTTAAGTTCCGTAACTTCTGAATTCCTGCTGTAAAACTTGCCTGGCTCTCAGAGGACGCATTCTTGGAATGGAAAGTATTGAAGAACTTTTTAGACTAAATTTCTGAACAGCTTTCTGTTTTCAGGTGAGCTCAGCGGAGAAAAAGGGCAGTCAACCTAGGCCCAGTGAGGACCAGGCCTGCTCGGCAGGTCATTTCATGGCGAATTTTTAGGCTCATCTCACCGCTCAAGGTGAAGCGAGAGTGACGTCGCTCAGTCGTGTCCAACTCTGTGACCCCGTGGACTGTAGCCCACCAGGCTCCTCCGTCCATGGGATTCTCCAGGCAAGAGTGCTGGAGAGGGTTGCCATTTCCTTCTCCAGGGGATCTTCCCGACCCAGGGATCGAACCCGGCTCTCCCGCATTTCAGGCAGATGCTTTAACCTCTGAGCCACCAGGGAAACGCTTTCTTAAACAGAGTTAAAGTTACTCTCAAGCTTCCCTGGTGGCTCAGATTGGTTGGGAAGATTCCCTGGAGAAGGGCAGGATGACCCACTCCAGTATTCTTGCCTGGAGGGAGAATGCCATGGACAGAGGAGCCTGGGGGGTACAGGCCATGGGGTCTCAATGAGTCAGACTCAACTGAGCAAGTAACACTTTAACTTTTCACACAGGGACTCTCATCCCAGCACCCTGTTCGATTTCCTTCTAGCTCCCCAGACTGATGTAATATATGCAACCATGAAAACCAAGAACAACAACATGGCTGTTGCATGAAAATATACGGCTCTTTGTGTGAGTGGGACCAGAGACCACATTCACTCAGGAAGCCAGCCAGGAGATGCTGGATTTATGTGAGCAGAGCAAAGGTGCTGCCCCTGGAGAGGAAAGCAAAACCAAAAGGGTTTAAGAGAAACAAGAAGGTGCCGGTGCTGAAAGCTGAGGAGAAGGATCACTCATTCCCACAAAGCCTTAAACCTGTTCCACTGTAAAGAACAAAGTGGTTGCATTCTTTTCGCACCAGGGTAGTTTTAGGCTCGACTCTTCAAGGAACTGGGCAGACAAGTAGTTTACCAGGTACTCACCACTATGTGCAAAGAACATTCCAGGTTCTGCAAAGGCAGAAGTGCCCAGCCCAAGGAGCTGACATGTTCTGCAGCCACTGACATGAAGCATCACAAAGCATCCACTGATAGGCTCCTCCAATTCCTGCTAAGAGCCCCCCGCCTTTCTAGGAATAATGTTTAAGCTCAGTCGCTTCAGTCGTGTCCGACTCTTTGCAACCACACAGACTGTAGCCCACCAGGGTCCTCTGTCCTTGGGATTCTCCAGGCAAGAATACTGGTGTGGATTGCCCTGCCCTCCTCCAGGGGATCTTCCCGACCCAGGGATCGAACCCACATCTCTTAGTTTCCTGCATTGGCAGGCAGATTGTTTACCACTAGGGCCACCTGGGAAGCCCACATATTTAAGTTCAGTCCTTAAATAAAAGAACTCCACTGATACAAACAAGTACACTTTACCAAACTTCTTCCCTTCAAAACATTCAAGAGATTGGATTATAAAATTATATGAGGTAGAGAGCAAAACAAGATAATTAGGTTCTCATTGTTATATTAATTTAAAGTAGCATCATTACACAGCAAGCTTTTGTTACCATTTTCTCTGCTTCCAAGTTCATGAGGAAAAAAAATGTCTTCCCTCCGGGAACTTACTTGCCAATTTGCTGCTGTTCACTTGTGCTTCCAGGGAACCATGGACCAGGACCTGGACCAGGCTTCTACTCCAAGCCAGGGTACTACGCTCCCCGTGAAACGGCATTCTCCAGGCCTTGAGCACGACTCCCTCGATAGGTCACGACCATCAACCACCGAGCACGCGTGACGAGCGCCCTGCACTGACAGCTCGCGAGCGTCTTCTCACTTAACACGCACAGGACCCTACCAGGCAGGTCGCACTGTGTCCACCTTAGAGATGAGGGACGGACAAGCAGGACCAGTACTCAGCCTGGTTCTGGTCCCACAGTCCTACAGCCATCCCACCTTCCTTTATCAGAAAGAATCAGGGATATACATGTTCTAGAAAGACCACACTGCATTCTAAATCTAAGGCTTTGTTATTGCTTATTGCGATTTGTTTTTGCCTCTGCTGTCTCCACCATCAGGACAGGCCTTGCTATTCTAACCAAGCCTGACTGCATCCACAGCTCACAGCATTAACTATAATGCTAACAGAATCAAACTAAATACAAGTGAGCTGGTCCAAGGCCAGGAGCACAGGAGCCTCAGGTGTACTCCCACCCACTCAGGGAGCCTCCCTCTGTGGCCACCAACCCCCTCACTCAGGAACTGGGGCACCAGTGGGCTGTTAACCGGGACCTCTTTCACCTCCTGGCAGCCCTGCCCCCAAAAGTAGAGAAGAGACTTCTACACCCAAGAGGATGCACTTGAAGAGTTACTTTTATTACCAAAGCAGTCATTTCTAGCTACGTCTTGTTCACTTTGAGGTATCTACATACTGTTTCTTTATACAATGTGATTCCTTCTTTAAAAAAAATGAAAAATGCAGTTGTTCACTTTGAAGTATCTACATACTGTTTCTTTATACAATGTGATTCCTTCTTTAAAAAAAATGAAAAATGCAGAAAATCAGTTAACTATCATCTGATCAGTTACCACCATCACCATTCAGGTTTTACCTGGAGATTTTTATTTAATCAATAACCATACTGTGAATATAATTTGTTACAAGCAGCAGGGTCTATCTCCATGAGCACTTTCCCCTATTCATCCTAAACAGGAATTTAGAGAATTTAGTCTACTGGAGTGTTTGGTACTGTTGTTCAGTCACTAAGGTGTGTCCAACTCTCTGTGACCCCATGGACTGCAGCACGCCAGGCTTCCCAGTCCTTCACCATCTCCTGGAGCTTGCTCAGACTCATGTCCATCGAGTCGGTGATGCCATCCAACCATCTCATCCTCTGTTGTCCCCTTCTCCTCCTGCCCTCAATCTTTCACAGCATCAGAGTCTTCTCCAATGAGTCGCTTCTTTGCATCAGGCGGCCAAAGTATTGCAGCTTCAGCATCAGTCCTTCCAATGAACATTCAGGGTTATTTCCTTTAGGATGGACTGTACAGTACTGATTATCACTAAATCATTTCCCTTAAAGCTGAACATAAAGGATGCGTCCAATTCCTTGCTATTTTAAGTAAATCAGCAATGGACAAACTTATTGTGCAAAAGTCTTCCACATTTAAAATAACTTCTTTTCAAACCCAGGGCAAATTCATGTCAATGTATGGCAAAACCAACCAATATAATATTGTAAAATAATTTGCCTCCAATAAAAAAAAAATTAATTATAAATCAAAAAAAAAAAATAAAGAGATTGTCTATTCAAAAAATAAAATAAAATAAAATAACTTCTTAAGGAATGAATCTCAGAAGCTGGATCAGAGGACAAAATGACTCAACATGACGAAGACAGCCATGATTATGGTGATGACAAATATTCTAGACACACAAAAGCTCAGAGAACGATAATAACACCTGTGCGTCCCACAGACGGAAATGTAGTGGTAGGAATTCAAGACCCAGAAGCAAAAGTAGTCATACCTCAAGGAACCCCATCACCACTGGGTAAGCAGCTGCAATACTTAAGTCGAAAAATCCTAAGTATTTACTGGTTAAAACTACAAGCAGCAGGAGGCGTCTCACCGCCTCCCTCTCACTGGCACTTATCCTGATTTTCACCAGCACTTCCAGCAGGGGTTGACTGCCTGCTTGTAACTGAAGTAGAATGGTCTCAGTTTTAATGAAGCTTTCTCTGCATGTATAAACCAGGAGGTGGGGGACATTCAATGAGAAAATCTGACGTGTAGGAATTTGGAGCCTATTGTTAGCAAATACCATAAAATGTGCTTATTTCCAATTAATCTTCCAGAAAAGACTACAAGCCAAAGACGGCTTCAGTTCATGCTGTCTCTTCTCTCTCCGGCAACCGGAATTCATGAGGGGTTGATGAAGTGCAAGCATGGAGGAGAAAAAGCATCCTGTTAAGATGCTGAAAATCACATCATCACCACAGTAAGAAGGATGCTTCTCCCCCGACCTCACCAGAAGATAACGAAACATCACGAAAAGGCCAAGGCACAGATGAAAATTAAATTTCTGCTTAATCATCCTTTTGCAGAGGGAAAAAAAAAGTACTTTATGTGCAAGGCAATATCATCTCTTAACAGCTAAGGGGCACACTGCTGTCACACTGCCGCTTCTCAGCTGGAGAAATAGGATTAGTGGCCTGAGAGGGAAGAGCGTAAACTGATTAGGCAAGTAGGCGTCCTGGGCCAAATGAGCAGGGAAAAGAAAGAGGCCAGCATTCTGTGGCTAAGTGTCCTGCAGAGTAAGAAGCCTGGACTTTAGATTACAATTAACACGAGAAGCTCTAATCCTCTATCTTCAAAACAGACCCCAGGTGACACAGGTCAGACTCTGGTTGGCTCCAAACACAGTTTTACCTTACAAGATTTTCAGAATAGTCACCATGCATCTATTCCATTTTTTCTTTTTCTTTTATTCAACAGTACTTATTAAGCAACTACCATCTTGGGCTTTGGACTCAGAGCATGCACGCAGGAAACAGAGATCGTGTAACTTATCGTTCTGCCTGTTAAGAACCTGAGAGGACAATACTGAGTCTCTCAGACTTGGATTCGGATGTGCTGGGTTGGAAGTTACCTTACAGGTGACTGTGGACCCTTTCATTCTGCAAAAGGCCCCTGGAGTCCAGAGGTGTATATTAAGTAATACGATATGAAAGAGGCCACGATCATGTCTGCCATGCCAGCCACGAGCTCCGTCTGCACAACAACTTCTAAAGAAATTTGCCCCAAATAGAAATTTTCAAGATTGACCAACATCGAGCTTGATGGTGATACCGACAAAGAAGGAGCCAGCCTGTGCTGGACCTTCTAACTCAGGACAGCGACAGGCCCCGTCTCATGGACAGAACAGCTCCCGGCAATTGTGCAGCAAAGGCCTGAAGTGAGAGCCCAGCATTTGTTTTGAGATTCTGGAAACAGTCAACCAGGGTCACAGAATCCCAGAGCCACAGGAACCTGACACCGCTTTAATTCCTTCATTTCCAAATATTTTCCACAATGTTTCTACTGGGGAATTCCTCAGTGCTTTCATAATAGAAGTCAGAGGGAAAACAAACTCCCTTTCTGACTCAAATGACCCGATTCTGTCTGTCATGAAAGAAAGGGACGCCGGTCATAACATTCAGCAGACAGCCCGGAGAGGTGGCTACCGAGAGCAATTATAAAAATTAAAATAGAGATTAGGGTCAGAGTGAGTCATCAAAAACAGTTAAGCTTCAGCAAAACGTGAAGATCTGCGTGTGCTACCCTTAATGGAGAGGATTTCAAATGGCAGATCCAGGACACGACCCTTTCACCAGGGACTTGATCAGTTTAATGCAGTCACAGGCACCCACCTGTTAAACAGGCCTCTGGAGGGCACAGCATGAAATTGAAACTATCCTTGGTACAACTGGGTAAAGCCAGTCAGCAACCAGCAACAATTTGACAGACTTTAACCTGGCATTAAGACCAGATTACCAAAGGGGCCTATCAAAGAAATATTTTTGAAATACGAGGCTGGAAAAAACTATGCCCTCTGGGAGAAGAGCATCCCTCATACCTCATCCCTCCACCACCCGCCTCCTCCCCAAACTCCCGCAAACTCAAAAACACCCCAAGCCCCAGATGTTCTTTCTGCTCCTGACACTCCTTTCCTGTCCTTTGCTCTAGAGCTGTCCACGGACGCTCCACGACTTGGACCAAATTACAGTTTCAGGAGCCTGTGACAGAGACCGTCTGGGCTGTCTGCACGACCCACGCCCTTGCTCCAGGAAATCCCATCTCGCACTCAAGGATGGCCCTCCAGGCCCAGGAGAACATGAGGAGCCCCCGCCCCGACACACAGAGGGAGAGGAGAGCGAGGGGGGTGCAGAGCTGAGGCGGGGCCAGCCCCGGGGGCTCTGAGCTATGCAGCCTCGCCTCCAGACTGTCCTAGGATCCAAAGGCAGCTCCCAGACCCTGGGGACTCAGGACAGCCCCCAAGCTGTTGGTTCCCAGACTCCATCCCTGTGTGTATATGCACAGTCCACCATGATGACTTCAACTGATTTGAGGAGGCATTTGCTTTTTGTAACTAATATGACAGTCATATGCTTAATCATTTAAAAGCCAGCATCTGATGATTTATAACCCCAGGAGAAGAGCTGAGGAGACTTTTCAGCAACGTGTACTACAATATATTCGTTTCCAGTTTCAAAACAATTTTGTAGTTCCCCAAAGCCCTTTCTGGGAGAAGGCGATGGCACCCCACTCCAGTACTCTTGCCTGTAAAATCCCATGGATGGAGGAGCCTGGTAGGCTGCAGTCCATGGGGTCGCTAGGAGTCGGACACGACTGAGCGACTTCACTTTCACGCATTGGAGAGGGAAATGGCAACCCACTCCAGTGTTCCTGCCTGGAGAATCCCAGGGACGGGGGAGCCTGGTGGGCTGCCATCTATGGGGTCGCACAGAGTTGGGCACGACTGAAGCAACTTAGCAGCAGCAACAAAGCCCTTTCTAAAACGTGGTCCCATGCACAGGAGGAAACTTAGATTAGTACTGAGTCAGTGTCCAGGCCCTAAGTGATGACCTGTTAAAAACTAGAAGCTCTCACACACACATACGGAATCCAGGAAAATGGGGCTGATGAACCTACTTTCAGAGCAGGAACAGAGACGCAGACGCAGAGAAGAGCTGGGTGGACGAAGTGGGGAGAGGACAGCGCGGGCGCCGTGAGAGAGTGGTGCTGGCGCGCACACACCACCGCGTGTAAAACGGAGCTGGGGGGCAGCTGCTGCACGACACAGGGGGCTGAGCTCGGTGCTCTGTGACGACCGAGGGGGTGGGATGGTGTGGGAGGTGCTGAGGAGGTTCCAGGAGAAGGGCAGATGGGTACACCTGTGATGGATTCATGCTGATATATGGCAGAAACCAACACACCACTGTAAAGCAATTAAAACTAAAAAAAAAAAAAACTAAACTAAAAACCTTGAGTGAATGGCTATCCTTTCAAATCTTCAAGTTCAGGAAGAGTCTCAGGGGCTTGAAGCATACAGCACAGCATACAGCACAGGTCGGATATGGCTGGGAGAAAGCTCATCCTGGCTCGGGCAGGAGTCTGGCACCACCCGGCCGCACGCCCGGCACAGGGTGATGAGCCGCCCACCCCACAGACGATGGGCGCCTGGTCCCGCCAAGTCCTGGGCTCCATGCACGCGCCAGGGGCACAGGGGCCATCAGTGCAGACACCTCCCACTGGGCTCCTGCCATCAAGCATTCACACTTTAGTAAGAGAGAATGCTACCACAACTCCAGGGGGCTGCAGTATACGCTGACGCAGGAGGAGCAGGGGGGTCTCCCAAAGGACTGCAGAGGACGAGCTGTCAGCTCCACAGGCTGGGGAGGAGGGCCCAGGACACAGAACCTTGGTGCTCACCAACCGCAGGGACCCCAGCCCCCAGGACACAGAACCTTGGTGCTCACCAACCGCAGGGACCCCAGCCCCCAGGACACAGAACCTTGGTGCTCACCAACCGCAGGGACCCCAGCCCCCAGGACACAGATACTTGGTGCTCACCAACCGCAGGGACCCCAGCCCCTAGGACACAGATACTTGGTGCTCACCAACCGCAGGGACCCCAGCTCCTAGGACACAGATACTTGGTGCTCAAAAACGTAGGGACCTCTGGCCCCAACACAGCTGCTCGGCCTCCCGAAGCGGGAAAGCAGTTCTAACCACCATCACCACAGTTCATTTTTCCATCACCACGGTTCATTTTATTTATTTCAGGAAGAAGGGGGAGAAACCGTCTCCCCTGTAACCACCCTCCTTGGTCTCTTAAGGTCCACTGACACCCACCTGAGAAGGAGCCCCGCTGCCGGTCAAAGTGCCGGGGCCAGACCACCCAGGGCACACCAGCCTCCCCTGAGCCCACCCCAGGACCAGACACGGTGCCCCCTGGGCGTGCACGTGGCCCCAGGACCACCTCAGCAGGGAACCGCCGGTTCCTGAGCAGAGAGGAGGCCCTAGCGGGGCTGTAAGCGGAATCCTAGCCCCCGGGGCGCGCCCGGGCTCCAGTTACAGATCGGCTCCACCACCGGGGGCTGCTCCGCCCCTCCCGGCCCGGCCCCGGGGGTACTTTTTCTGTAACCTCTGTAACCCAAGAGACCGACGGGGCCACGTGACGGGAGAAGAGTGGCCTAAAAACCCCACGTCTCCAGTTCCAGCGGCCGCGGCTCACCTTTCCCGTTTCACACACGGGAGACATTAACCACGGCCCTAAAAATAAGGGCTGCAGGCGGCCAGAGGGACACCCAACACCAATCAGAGCCGTCGGCGAGGAGGGCTCGGAGGGCTTCGGGAGCGGGGCCAGGCGCGGAGAGTGCGCCCAGGGCCAGCTCACCGTCAGCAGCCGGCGGGACGTGCGGGAGCACAGGCGCTGGCGGGCAGGGGGCCCGGAAACGCTCCCCGCGGCCGCGCAGACGCTGCACCGCTTAGCTGCGAGCAGAGGCTGGCTCCTCCCCCGCCAGCAGGCCAGAAAGGCCAGCAGGGCAGGAGAGGGGCTGAGGGCGTGCAGCCGGAACCCCAGCCCCGCTCACCACGCGGGCTCCGGCCCTCCTGGCGCAGAGCTCCCACCACCCAGGGAGAGCAGCAGAGACCCAGCGCCCCGAGCGTGATAACTCGCTGCCTTTTCAAAGTATACGACTGACGCGATAGATAAAGCAGGTAACTGATGAGGACCTGGCGCAGCACAGGGACGCCACGCAGGGCTCTGTGGTGACCTGCGTGGGAAGGAAATCCCAAAGGGGGGGTGTGTGCACACAGAGCGGATTCCTATAGTCAAGGCTGAGGCCTTCCCAACGGTCAGGGACAGTTATGAGAGCGGAACGGTAAGGACGGCAGAGCAACGAAGACTCGATGCCTGCAAACTGCGGTGCTGGAGAAGGGTCCTGAGAGTCCCTGGGACTGCAAGGAGATCAACCCTGGATATTCACTGGAAGGACTGATGCTGAAGTCCCAGTATTTTGGTCACCTGATGAGAACAGCTGACTCTATAAAAGACCCCGATGCTGGGAAAGACTGAGGGCAGGAGGGGAAGGGGGCGACAGGATGGTTGGATGGCACCACTGACTCGATGGACATGAACCTGGCGGCAAACTCTGGGAAATGGTGAAGGACAGGGAGGCCTGGCATACTGCAGTCCATGGGGTCACAGAAAGTCAAATACGACTGGGTGACTAAACAACAATAGATAACTGTGCTGTACAGCAGAAATTAACACCACTGAAGACTCCTGAGAGTCCCTTGGACTGCAAGGAGATCCAACCAGTCCATTCTAGAGGAGATCAGTCCTGGGTGTTCATTGGAAGGACTGATGCTGAAGCTGAAACTCCAGTACTTTGGCCACCTCATGCGACGAGTTGACTCACTGGAAAAGAGTCTGATGCTGGGAGGGATTGGGGGCGGGAGGAGAAGGGGGCGACAGAGGATGAGATGGCTGGATGGCATCACCGACTCGATGGACATGAGTTTGAGTGAACTCTGGGAGTCGGTGATGGACAGGGAGGCCTGGCGTGCTGTGATTCATGGGGTCGCAAAGAGGCAGACACGACTGAGCGACTGAACTGAACTGAACTGAAAGCAAGTATACTCCAATAAAAATGTAAAAATAAAGGACGTGGGAGAAAAACTATCAGCAAACTTTAAATGGGAGGCAGCACTAAACACCTGCTGCACACACACTGCCACAGGTGTCTTCACAGTTGATTAGGTGAGCACCCACGAGGGGCTCAAGGGGCTCTGGAGCCGCACACAGGAGGAGGGGCTGTTCGCTGGCAGATGCTCCTGAGAGGCAGCCTTACCTCGTCACGCTTTTTCAGGGTCTGGTGCACTGTGAACACTTCCGAAGAAAAATTACTGACACCCTCAATAACAATGTTACATTCCAAAGACAAAGGCTTTATGAAAATCCCCAAGGCAGCCCCAGATACACCCTCAGCTAAATGCCACCTTAGAAGTTTGCACAAAGTGTCTATTTTGGAGACCTGTAATTTTTAACTGTGTCGTTGTGCTTGTCAGCTAAGCCGCTGACTAAAGGGAGATCCACCTTACAATCTGGATCCCCACACGTGGGTGATTCACTCGTGGGATTATCCCACTGTCAGGTTGCCCAGCCCTCTGCCATCGGACCTGCCCCAGTGAGCTGTCAGCCGTCTGCTGCTACAGGCCAGGGATGCAGATCGCCGTTAAGACTCCAGAAGCAGAACGGTGGTGATGTTCTGGGCCTGCGTGTATTTCTAAGGGAAACAGGAAGCCTCAGTGGTGGATGTCCTAGACCACTGCTACAGTGTCTATGACCTGGGGATTTTACCTTGGCTTCTCCAAACCTTTAAAGTGTGGCCCACTGACCTCCAAGGATCCATGTGAACAAAACTTTTCCTGATGATAGTAAAGTCATATTTTCCTCCTTCCCTGTGTCGACATCAGCCCTGATGGTGAAAAAGCATTTGTGGTAACAAGACAGCCGGTGCCTTAGCAGGAATCACCAGGCGGAAGGCAAGACGCTCATCCCGCCACCAGCTCCCAGGTCTTTTCTACACCATGGACGTAGCCCGCCAGGCTCCTCTGTCCATGGGATTCTCCAGGCAAGCGTACTGGAGCAGGTTGCCATTTCCTTCTCCAGGGGATCCTCCCGACCCAGGGACCAAACTCGCGTCTCCTGCGCTGGCAGGCAGATTTTGTACCCTCTGAGCCACCAGGGAAGCTGAGCCTCTGTAAAGCCAGCTCCATATTTAAGAGAGCCTTGACGATGCATCCGAAGCCCACATTCACATTCTGCTTCATTAAAGCGCTTTGGCTGCTCTCCACGGGTGACGGTTGTCACCTTCCACTCTTTCTATGCAGTGCTGTTCTTACTTGAAAGAGCTACCAAACTATGGGTATTCAGACTTGGAGATCTGGCAGACATTTTCATGAAAGTGAAGTGAGCTGTCACTTCGTGGAAAATAACTGACAGTGTTTATCGCCAGTGATAAAAGTCAAGCTTTCAAGTGAAAAATAGAATTTTCGAAGACTTCCATCTGCCACGAGCTTGACAGCTTCCTAAGACCTAAAAGGTTTTTGATGAGATGGACAGTGGTATTAACTGTAATTTTTTGATGTTTTATAATGATGTGTCAACACTTAAAAGACCCACAGGACTAAATGAAGTTAGTATTTGCCAAACGAAAGAAGACCACAAGCAATAGAAGAACTGCTCAACACCTGAGACCACGGACACAGATCCAGCTCCACAGTCTATGCTGCACGCCGCCTAAGAGATTCACTGCCTACTGTCAACGAAGAATACCTCCGATCACTTGAGAAGGTGGATTCTCCCCCTTTTTACTACTATGTTGTATGCTCAACATAGACTTCAAAGGCATCAACAGGCTGAAAGCAAAAGGAGCTGAGAGTCCAAGCATGTTTCATTAACCAGATGTTAAATTTCTAATATGTAACACTCCCATTTTGTTTTGAAAAATATACTTCTTTATCATAAAATTATGTAACTCATGTTCACATGTGAAGGGTTTATCATTGCTATTTTCTTATCAATTAAAAAGCTTCCCATTTTTAATCTGTATGTAATAAGGTGAATATTGGTAGATAAAATCCAGATAAACAAAAGCCCCTTGGAATTTCCAGTAATTTAGTGTAAAGGAGTCCCGAGACCTAGGAGTTTAAGAACTATGGTCATGGTACAATTTATATTGAATTCAAAATGTCAGCTCTTATTTAACATTTCCAAATAAAAATGGGTTTCTGGTATCATAAGACATAACATGATCTTGAAAGCTTGACTTTTCAACACAGACTCTGCTCTTCTCTCAGGGTCTGTCCCTTCGGACTGAAACGAATCCTGCGACTTGTCGTTAGGTGACTACTCACAATGCAGTGATCAAGTCCCTTCTAGATGACACTAGAAATCCAGCTTACACTCAATGGCATTCACCCGCCGGCCTCCCTGAACATTCATTCAATAAAATTAACCATCGGTTTGATGCCAAGCCCCATCCCTGGCCCTCTCAACACCACAACACTGATGTACTTAACTGCATTTTAGGAGGGCTATGAATTCTTTTCAAACAATTGACTTTTGTTCATTTCCCATTTTTTTTTTTGAGTTGAGATATTTCATCCTACATCTGAAGACTACTGTTACATTCATTTTTCTGTCTATAATTTCATGATGAAAATAAAATTTCATAAGAGGAGGAGATGCACTGACTGTGGAGGGATCCTGGTTCGCTCAGACCCCTCTGACACTGCGTCCTCTTTCTGGTGCTGAAGGAGCAGTCCCTGACCAGGGGCATCCGGAAGGGGACCGGGAGACCCCAATCTGCGCTGAGGGAGGCAGAGGCACCCCTATGGCAGAGGATCCGAGGCCGCGTGGGTCTCCTCGTAAAGCTGATCAGGCAAGTGATAGTACATAAACAAACGCTACTCCCAGAGTCATTAAAGCAAGAGTCCAGAGGAAGCTGAAAGATAACTGTCCATTAGTCACACCGGCTGGACATAAGTGACCACTTCAAAAAGTCAACATGCTAACAAGGTTTAATTCAATCACAACCTAAAAACAAAACAAAACAAAAACCAACAACGCCACCACAGACTAAGAGCTGGCCAGAAAAGCTGGTGTGGGAGGCCAGGACGGTCACACAGAGCAAGTCTGACTTGGGAATGATGCTCTGCGAATCTGAGTATTCCACCGTCTCCAAAACAAGATGAGGTATGAGCTTTCCTGATGAAGTTCTGCTGCGGAGGATAAAAGGCGTCTTGTCTACAGAGAAGACAGGACACAAGTCGGAAGAATAAGGGGGGAGCCTCCCGCTGAGCCTGTGCAGGGGCATCCACAGAAGGGGTCAGCTCAGCCTGCAGACACTCCCTGACGCTCCTTCTCCACCCACCACTAACCTGCCGTTTCTAAGCCCCAGCTCCCCACCTGTAAAATGGGAAAGCGAATTCCAATCTCACAAGCATGGCTACCTAAGTTACTAGCACAGGGACATGCTAGTGATTACAGGCGCGCCCACTGAAAAGGCAAAGCAGTGTTCAGACACAAGTCAGTGAAGACATCCTGAGAAAGCGGCTTTCAGGAGAAGTTTAAACTCTCTACTATAAAGCTGAGCAGGAAATTTCCACTCCCTCATATTCCTGTGCTTCATAAGACTGCAACAAGCAACTACAGAGTGGCCTCAGTGATGAGACACACTTAGTGGTCCCTGACCCGTGTGAGCCATGGCCTCCCCTGAGTCTGAGTTACAGAGGGAGCCTCTTCTCAGATGAAACACACTTAGTGGTCCCTAACTTGTGTGAGTCACGGCCTCCCCTGAGTCTAAGTTACAGAGGGAGCCTCTTCTCAGAAGACGCTGACAATTTTTAACTTAGGGAGGGACAGGCCTCCCAGGACGTATTCACAGGCCAAGCTGAAGACAATGCCTCAGACATTCTGAGCTTATTGATCTGAACTGAAGGCCAAGGCCACCTGGTCCAGTGTCAGGAACCAGACGTGAGCCCGGCTTGTTTCCCACCATGCCTTGTCTCCAGGAAGGGCAAGCCAGAATCCTGCGAACCAGCTCGGCGCCCAACCATGGACACTCCCTCCCCCACTCCAGCCCCGTCTAACCCTCACTGAGTCCCAACCCGTCTAAGCCTCACTGAGTCCCGTCCCGTCTAAGCCTCACTGAGTCCAGTCATCTCTGAAGCCTGGCTCTCACTCCTGCCCCTGCCGCCCCCTCCTCCATCCCGGCCACCACCCTTTGGCAGGACGGCCTCAGCAGCGTGGTGACCAGGCTCCCCAGAGTCTGACTCCACACTGCGGGCGAGTAAACTGAAAACACCCTTCACCCCATCGTCCCCATCCCCCCACACACCTTGTCAATAGCTTTCCATGAAAAAAAAAGGCAAACTTCTTCACTAAAATGAAGCTATGTCTCTCTGACTGAAAACAAAGAGTTGCATGGCCCCAGAATGGCTGTGAGAAAATCAAAGTCATGTGGAAAAAAACATAAATGACGGCAGGGAGACATGGATGAAGTCTCAACATCAACAGCCCCAAGTATACTTTCAGTACCTTGGGAAACTGAAGTCTGTGTGGATAACGTAACATACATCCGATGCACAGTATGGCAGACGGTACCGCTCTCCAGTCACCCCGATTTTAGAAATTAGAATTACATTTAAATTATTTAATTTAAAAGTATTTAATTTAGAAATTAAAATTACATTTAAACTATTTAAATTAAAAATATTTAATTTAGAAATTAAAATTTGAAAAAAATTCATATTAACATCTAATCCATCTACTTTTAAAATTTTGGCGTTAAAAAAGTATTTAAGAAGGTATGCAGTGCGGAGAAGGGCAGACACAAGATCACGCGTGTTGGTGCTTAAGTCGATCTGTCACTAACCGTAGGCAACACCCATTCTTGGTATCTCTGCACACGGATGGGTGGATGGAGACAGACAAACCCACAATTTTAGGAAAATGATACTCAGCTTGAGAATTCATGCTACAGTAAAACAGAAGCTGTGGCTGTGTGAGACGGTGCAGCCTGTTGAGACCGAGGTCCTCAAGGCGCCGCCTCAGCCTGGGGCAGCTCTGCGGGCCCCGCTGCGAACGGCACACTCGCTTTCCTCTGCGCCTCAGGCCTTCACCGACACTGCTGGCGCACACCCTGCCTGCACGCCCACCCGTGCCCGGCTCTCTGCGACCCTTTGGACTGTAGCCCGCCAGGCTCCTCTGTCCACGGGATTCTCTGGGCAAGAACACTGGAGCTCCCACTTCCTCCTCCAGGGCACCTTCCTGACCCAGGGGTCAAACCAGCATCTGGTCTCGTGCACTGCAGGCGGATTCTTCACCCACTGAGCCATCGGGAAGATAGCATCTTGGTTTACAACTTTACATCCCGTCCTGTTCTCATAATTCTCTTGGTTGCCTGTCACCAGTTCTGCCAACACAGAAATGGGTTCAGATGCTCACCCGCCTCCCCTAGTACCTCCAGCTCTGAATTTGTTTTTTTATTTGGTTTGATTCAGCTTTTAACTGGATGGATTTCAGAACGTCTTTACAACTTCTTTACATCTGATTTAGTCAGTGCTACACCCACAGACACCGCGTACAACAGGTGGCCCAGAAAATACCTGTCCGATGCTGAAACCTCTGACTGCAAAACCGTGACAACTGCTTACAGTCTATTAAGCCGCTTCCATTGTCTCTGTGGCCCACATAAGACAACCTGAAATCATGAATTCCTTGTTCAGGAATTGTAGTCATTCACTAGACTATCTGTCACAGGTTTACAAGCTGCCTTCCTGTCTGAGACACTTTCTTAATAAATCATAGTGACATGTAAGGTGGCTTTTTAAAGCTATATGAACGTTTAGGGCAACATGCAAAAGGACGTTATTTCACACAAATACTCAGAAGATAACCAGGTCAAGTTCAATTTCAAATTCCAAGCCGTTATCACGTTGTGCTAGGATCACATTGGCACAATCAAGCAACTGGTTAATTATTTGTGTTTGATTACCATTAACTCATCTCACCAGAACAGCTCCTTCCTGGTAAGTACTTTTCAAAAATCCAAAACTTTAACTCGTTTAAATTTATATCCTTCCACAAAACTTTCCAGGAGATTCAGAATTAAGCACTCATAATGTAAGACACGTCTCCCCACCACGTTGCAGGAACCACAAAGCACACATTTGAAAACATGCCTCACTTCTCTCTGCGCCTCTAGAAGGGCAATTCATACGAAACAGATGTCAAGTTCTTAGAAACGGACAACTACCACCAGAACCTGCACCTTTGACATTAAACGCAGGAAAAAATGTGACGGATCCGATGAACTGAAACTGAATCTGAAGAGCCCTCTTAATGTTTACTGTGTGCTGCCAGCAAGCCCAGTAGTGACACGAAGAAACCAGGAGGGCAGCCATAGCCCCAAACGTCTGCCTCCAGGAGCAGGGAGCTGGCAAGCCTCCTGAGGATCCGGGACCCCCAACAAACAGGACAGATGCAGTATGTGTTGTGAGGTTTGCAGGTTTTATCTTTCCAAAAAAAAAAAAAAAAGTCAAGCATTGCAGAGACCCATGCGAGGGCTTGTTCAAATCAAAAACCACTCACCCATCTTCTTGCAGGCGGATGCCCTGCCCTCCCGACACCCACAGAGCTGGCCATGGACCGCCGGCCTTGGGTACTGCCCTGTGCCAGAACTGTCACGCTCCCCCTGGGCCCCGGGACCATATCAGCTCCGGTACCTTAACTGCCAAGTAACTGGCGCTGAATTCTGGTCTCTGGCCTAACCACACACAGTGGCTTCCTCAGTGATGGAGACAAATGAGCCTTACATGAAGGGCTTCCGAGGGACCCAGGTTCAGACGGGCTCCGCCTGCTCCGAACAGACACAAGCACCCAACGGGGACGCTTTCTCTTCGCCCTCCACGGAGCGTTCTCAGCATCCTCCTGTTTATGTTCTAATTTGTCTCCCACCCTAAAGAAGCTAAGAAGCCGTGGTTGTGCTTAGTCCACATTCATCTTCTAGATAAGTGGCGTTTGTGTAGCAGACACAGCAAGTCTCTGCTGACCTGCCTGCCTCAAGAGCGTCTGGAACGTTCACAGCCTGACAACCTAAACCAAACAGGGGCCCCGTTCTGACGAGCTGTATCTGCCACTGCTGAGGCCAGGACTCCCCCGGCCCGAGTGCTGTGCTCAGTTGCTCAGTTGTGTCCGACTCTCCGCGGCCCTGTGGACTGTAGCCCGCCGGGCTCCTCTGTCCGTGGGACTCTCCGCGGCCCTGTGGACTGTAGCCCGCCGGGCTCCTCTGTCCGTGGGACTCTCCGCGGCCCTGTGGACTGTAGCCCGCCGGGCTCCTCTGTCCGTGGGACTCTCCGCGGCCCTGTGGACTGTAGCCCGCCGGGCTCCTCTGTCCGTGGGACTCTCCGCGGCCCTGTGGACTGTAGCCCGCCGGGCTCCTCTGTCCGTGGGACTCTCCGCGGCCCTGTGGACTGTAGCCCGCCGGGCTCCTCTGTCCGTGGGACTCTCCGCGGCCCTGTGGACTGTAGCCCGCCGGGCTCCTCTGTCCGTGGGATTCTCCAGGTAGGAATACTGGAGTGGACTGCCATCCCCCCCACCCCAGGGGATCTTCCCAACCCAGGGATCAAACCCAAGTCTCTTACATCTCCCGCACTAGCGGGTGAGTTTCTTTACCACTAAAGCCAAACTCCTGCTGAAGGCCAAACCACCCACCCGAAGCCACTCCCCCGAGGCCCTGGTCATTATTTTCCATCACTGAGATTATGTTAAGCTAAAGTCCACAGCTTTTCATCTGATACAAACATATTATGGTGCACGGCTTGTTTGTAAGGCTTAATTTTCCTTTTTCCGTTCCTCCTGAAGAGTTTAATGCAATTCACAAAAAGAGGAAAGTATGCATGCTTGGCACAGAACTAATCCACATCACTTTTACCCCAAAACAGTCCTTCCTGTTAAAGCCTAGAATTAAAATGACATCAAATGTTAAGGCTTACACGCGTAGCTCATGCAATGAAGTTATAATTCAGGTCTCTCACTGTCACCTCTGTTATATAATTTCACCTCTTTATATAATTATAAAGGCATTTGAAAATCTGACTAAGCTCGCATTCATAGAGTTATGGGCAGATTTCAAGATGGAGTCTTAATTTTGGGGGGGGGGTTTGTTGCTTTGGGGAGACTTTCCGAGTTTGAGGACCTATATTAACACTAGAATACTCCCTCCCATAAAGCGTTTTTGTCCTTTTTGCTGGCCTTCAGAGACAAGCTACCACCCTTTACTCAACAACCAGAAGAAATCGAAGAGAGTTTAGGGTTTTAAATGCAGCAAAAGGAAACAGTCTCTATTTAAAGGTTTTCAGGGGAAAGAGGAAGGTGTCAAGGAAAAAAAGATTCTGGAGTTGACAGTTCTTTAAATGGATTCCAAGCAGCTGTTACATCTCTTTCTAAGCTCCCCTTAAGTAGTAATGACTAAACAATATTGGGTTCTGAACCAAAAGAATAGAAACCAAAGTTCCTTTACAGAAATAGTTTTCTAATAACTCTAGTAAAACACATAAGAAAATGTTTTTAGCACAACCTAAAGTTAAATTTAAGTTAGCTTCAACTTGGTTTGCAAAGAGAAAAAAAAAATCTTTGAGTTAATGAAAGGGATTTTAGTCCAAGTGGAAGCTTAAGAAACTTGGGTTTTACAGAAGAATCCATTTTCCTTTTCAGCCACTCTGTCTTCAGAAGGCCCAATTTTAAAAGATGAATTAAATACTAGGGTAATGGCTCAGTGGTAATGAATCTGCCTGTCAAACAGGAGACACCAGAGACATGGGTTTGATTCCTGGGTTGGGAAGATCCTCTGGAAAAGGAAATGGCAACCCACTGCAGTAGTGTTGCCTGGGAAGTTCCATGGACAGAAGAGCCTGGTGGGCTACAGTCCATGGGGTCAAAAAGAGTCGGACACGACTGAGCGACTAAAGAACAATAAAGGCAAATAGACAGCAGGGCCCCCAGAGCAGGCTCGCTGAGGCAGACGTGTGGGAAAGTCTGCCAGGAGACGCTAACTCTCTGGAAGGTTAGGACTCCAGAAGCAAGTGTCGCAAAGTCAGCTTCAAAAACTCCAGCCAGAACTGGCCATTCCCTCTCTCAGCTGATACTGTAACAGTAACCGTTTGAAGTTCTGTATCGATTCCATCCCTTTTAGCACAGGAATTATCAGAATCAAAATGACCATCTACCCCCGATCTGTCTACTTTCTTTCCAACACACGGGCACACACTCTTCAGTACATGTCTAAGGCAGGCCAGTGAGATAGAGGCGAGCCTGACCCAGCACTGCAGTAGTTAACGTGTCAGAAAGCTGAGCCTGAAGCCCGGCTGGACCAGAGGTCTAGGATGGTGGCTGCAAGTACATCCTCCTCATTTCCTTCTGTTACCTTGTGAAGAACTGATGCTTTCAAACTGTGGTGCTGGAGAAGACTCTTGAGAGTCCCTTGGACTGCAAGGAGATCCAACCAGTCCATCCTAAAGGAGATCAGTCCTGGGTGTTCATTGGAAGGACTGATGCTGAAACTTAAACTCCAATACTTTGGCCACCTGATGAGAAGAGCTGACTCATTGGAAAAGACCCTGATGCTGGGAGAGATTGAAGGCAGGAAGAGAAGGGGGCAACAGAAGATGAGATGGTTGGATGGCCTCAGCGACTCGATGGACATGAGTTTGAGCAAACTCCTGGAGACAGTGGAGGACAGAGGAGCCTGGCGTGCTGCAGTCCATGGGGTCACAAAGGGTCAGACAGGTCTGAGTGACCGAACAAACCACCTTGTGATCAGGAAGCACGTTTCCAAATGCAGCAGTACAATGGCCTGGTGAATTCTGTCTACAACTACTCCCCATAAATAGCTGGATCTGAGAAACAGCTGTATGAAACCTCTGCCAGGAAGAGCTGATTAAAATGACAAAAACATCTTCCTTGTTGGTTATGGTCCCAAAATGTTTTTCCCTTCTTCCCACTATAACCTCCTCAGAAGGCTGTCCAAGTCTAGATGCAACTATAGAATCTTGGTTCATGTCTATTTTAAAAATCTAGAGGACAGCTCTGCACAACTCCGCACCCATCAGTTTAAGATGAGTGGGGCTGGTATGTCCTCAGCAAACTGAGTTTACTTACTGAGCAGATGCGTCACCAGACTGGGCTTCCCTGGGGGCTCAGCTGGTACAGAATCTGCCGGTAATGCAGGAGACCTGGGTTCAATCTCTGCATTGGGGAAGATCCCTTGGGAAAGGAAATGGCAACCCACTCCAGTATTCCGGCCTGGAAAATCCCATGGACAGAGGAGCTTGGCCAGCTACAGTCCGTGGGGTCAGAAGAGCCAGACATGACTTCGTGACTAAACTACCACATCACGAGACTAATCCTAGAAGTGAGGAAACCGATACAAGGAAGCGCACAGCCTGGCTGGCACTCCCGGGCCAGCCTCTGCCCGTCCTCTGGAGGAAAGAAATTCAGTGAAGCAATGTCAGGTGCTTACGCCAAAGTGCAGACCGTGGTTTGCAGCCAGAGTGGCGTTTGCTGCCAAAGTGGGTTTTTGCACAGTAAGTCAAAACAGCCAGTTCTGAAAACTGGACCGAAGTCTTCAGTCTGGAGCCAGGCAGAAATGAAGAGTGACAAGTTTGGTCAGTGACCAAGGAAAACCAGCGTTTTCTGGTGACAGCAACTGAGACCTGGCAGCCCGGGGGGTGACATGTCCAGAACGTGCCCTGAGCAGGAGACACAGCCCGCGGCCAGGTAAACACGGTACCCAGAGCATCGTACAAGTGCCTTGGGGACTCACTCAAGAAGAACCAGCCTGCCAGAGGGATTCACACGGTCAGAACTGCCTCTCCAGGAACATACCACCTGTCACAATGGGGACTAAGGAAAAAGACTTTGAGGTGAAAAAAATTATAACAACAGCAGGTATCTATGGAATTGGCACGGTGTCGCAACAGAAGTTAAAAATTCGGCTTTTGGGTTCAAGTAAGAGCAAAAGACTCATTAATCATGGGCTAAAGCTTCACATTCAGGATTCCATCCAGAATTCCACTGAATCAAGCTCCTAACACTCCAAGTCAAAAGGCCAATGCCAACTTTTCTGGTACTTCCCCTTAACAAAGAGCATCACGGCATCTAAGGAAGAGATTGGGCGTCACCACCTGTTCACTCAGGTGTAAACCTCCGGTTCACACGGCTGTGCTTTGAGTTTGGACAAGCTGCTTAGCCACTTACAGCGGTGGTTTCCCAGTTTGTAAAGTGCTCAAAAATCAAGACTGAGGCTTGACGTTAGGTGAGAGGGCACGTGGTCTCTGGGGACGCTGATGGCTTGTACTCCTTCCCCTCATCTGGCGTCCTTTCCGAGCCCTCAAACATCTTGTCACCACCCCCCTTCTAGCCCCCTGCCCCCAAGTCTGTTTCCGTCCCTCCCAGGATGCCTGAGTTTGACTCTGGAGGGGAAGTGAAAATGAAGATCTAGTTAGATTCTTACAAACAAAAAGGAGACCTACCCGGAGTCAAACTTAGAAAGAAGGACACTGAACACAAACGCCCAGACCTCTGGTTCCACACAGGCTCCAGCTGGGGCCCAAGGGGCCTCGCGCTTCCCCACGACACAGACACACTCAGAGCAGAGCAGACTGGGGGGGCGGGAAGCAGGAGCACAGGGCGATGCCAGGCGGCCAGGCACAGCACAGGCTGGGCCGTGGCCCACCCTCACACTGGCTCCATCCCACACTGCGGGCAAAGCAGGCACCAGGGTTGCTGAAAACCTGCACCCAGCCACCAAGTCGAGGTTTTAATTAAGAGCATCATCCTCAGAGTTTTTGGAGTTGGCCTCCAGGGGGAGGAAAGACCACCTGCTTCTACCTGCCCTGTGGGGGCCCGGAGGGGACGCCCACTGTGGGCCACACAGCCTCTGGGCAATGCTGACCCCAGAGACCCCTGCACTGGCCGGACCGCGATCCCCGTCACTCCCTGCGCTTCCAGAGTCCAGGCTCCTTCCTGTCCGCCCACAAGCTCCCACAGGGTGCTAGGTACAGGGACAAGTGCCACCGCTCCTCAACACCTCAGAAAGGCGCCCGAACGGCTGAGAACATCATCCCATGAAAGAAAGAAACTCGCTCAGACGGGTGGAGCCCACACGACAGAGACGGTCACCACAAGGAGACAGCCAGGCCACGTCACGCTGCGCGCCCTGCCCAGTGCCACCAGCCAGCCTGCAGCGTCGCGTCCCTGGCGCCCCCCAGAAAACAGGCTGGCCGTCCACCTGGAGGACAGCTGCGGCTCCTGGGAGTACAGGCCGCCCAGCGCTGAGGGGAGTCCACCCGCCTAACACCCCGCGTTTGTCAGTCTGTGAGATCCTCCATCAGGCCTTAGTTATTTGTGACGCATACCTAGCTCCTCCATGCCAGCTTCTCCGGCAGAGCTAACTCCACGCAGGGGACAGAGGTGCCGGTAAGAAGGTTTGGAGGAGGGAAAGGGCAAGTTTTTATTTTACCTAAACTAAGATGAGTCTCCTTAAAAGGACCAGACTCCCAAATCAGAAAGATCTTTTTTAAAATGCCAGAGTTAAAAAAAAAAAAGTTTCTAAATTTAAAAAATTGAAAATTTTAAATAAAAAGGTAAAAATTTAAAAATAAAAAGTTTTAAAGTAAAAAAAAATAAAAATTTAAAATAATAATAAAAAAAGAAATTTTAAAAAGGGACCCATTTCAGACCTCACAGAAACTGGAAGAGTTCCAGCCCGGATGACTGTTGGATGCTAACATTGTCCGTCCCCCAGATCCCCCCACCTCAACCTCACAGCAAAGGTTCTAAAACCACCAACACTTGGACTAACTTGCCCTGGGAGTCACCAGAATCCCAATGATCTACTGCAAGATGTGTTGCATGCAATCATCCTCTCGTAAATGGAGCCAGAGTCATCTTGTTCTAGTATGTTCTGAATAAAATCTAACTGGTTTGCTACATTGGATTCAAAAGGAAAGTACTGATCAAATAAAAGAAAAAAAAACTCTAAAACCAAGCTGCTTAACAAGACAGAGTGTGTGGCCTTCACATTGTCTTTAAGACAGGCTCCGTTAAGGAGAGGCTGCCAGCGGCCCGTATGCCAGGCGGGAGGCTCTAATAGTTTCTACGCTCCCCTGAAGGAGCTCTGACAGCCCAGACAGGCCAGGTCCCCCCACACTGGGGAGGTCACGTGACTCACTCTGGCCAGTGATCGCGGGCGACGTCCCTCCCGACCGGAAGCGGGCAGAGGTCCCTGGGTGATGCTGTCTTGCCTTCTGAAGGCGGCGGCCTCGGGGTTTAGATGCCCAGATCCTGCAAGACTGTGAGGGGAAGCCCCTTTGTGCCGGGTGCAGTGAGGGAGCCACAAATCTGTAAAGCCACAGGTTTGGGGAATGACGTGCTGCTGAGGCATGAAACCTCACGGACCCTGAGCAATCAGTGTCTGAGTTCAGACCGTGGACCCGGCCGCGCGTGGGAGAATAAACGTGGGCATCTTCAGAGGTGAGACAGGGGAGACGGAAAGGGGTCCAACCGATGCCTGAACTCAGGAGAGCGAGCCAAGGGAGCAGGGGACAGGAAGCACAGAACAGGGTGTCTCAGCCAAGACGGCTGAGGCTAAAACACAGCTAAGAGCCACACACCCAAACCCTCTTCCCGGATGAGTCCACGTTAGCAGCGAGATAAGGTTCCCACTGTCACCCGGAAAGCACTCAGCTGAAACCTGCCTCCAGGGCTGCCTGTATCGGCAGCATCGCAGGCACGCCCCCTTGTTAATTTACGGAACTGCTGTCCCATGGGCGAAAAACACGAAGCCACTGCTGACAGACAGCAGCTCTAAGAGGACAAGGAGAGAAGCACCAGCAGGACGTGCCGCCTTCATTCCAACCAGGACCGCGCTCCCGGAGCCGGAGGCCTCTAATCCCACACACAGATGAGCCCCAAATCATTTTTCCTGTTGCTGTTTTAAATTCCGTCTTAACGTATTTATGAAACTCTGTAATCTAGTTAACGCTGGAGCACGTGCCCCTCCATATAACCCTGTTCCTGCCATCACACTGATACCCTCTTAACAAAAGACACGGAAATGGAGTTCCGTCTCTAACAGAATATTCTAGCTTAATGAAATCTCCCTCAAACACTGACAAATGCTCGCTTGCCTACTGATCCGTTTTATCTCTTTGATAGGATGAGTAGATATCACAGCCCTATGACTAAAAAAAAAAAAAATTAAGTGCTTTCACTGATAAATACAAATGTCCTGGTTGAGTAATACAGACAGAGGGGTGACGGCCGGGGTGCCCCCTCCGAGTCACGCACAGGTTGGTTCTCATCTCTGAGAACAGCTGAGCGCCCCAGACGCCCCCTCCGGTACAAACACCCAGGAGAGACGGAGGGAGAAGGGGTCCAATGAGAGCCAGCTCAGTGGTCAGCGAAGATCGGGCGCTGGATGAGTAACAGTTTAAAACTTAAATTCGTCCAACCCATCTTTCTAAAGACTGAAAGCAGGGTAACTTTTCTTACTATTTTTTAACCCTTAGTGGTTGAAAGAGACACTCCTCGGGAACCATAACCTCAAAGACGATGCATGGAAAGACCACAGGGAGGCGTTTAAACTGAATGACCCCCGGGAACTGTCCAGGGCCGCTGCCCAGCATCCGCTCCCCTGCCTTCACCCTCGGCCCAGGACAGGAAGGCCCCAGCACATCCTGCCCCCCCACCCCCGACGGCTAAGCTCGGTCGGCTGCAGCGCAGGCCCGCGCCCTGCTCCCTGCCCAGCGCCCCCGCCCCGGGCACACCACCCTCCCCTCAACTCGTCCAGCTCACACGCCTGCTCCCACTCCGGCCGCCCCTTCACGCCGGGCAGGGATCCAGCCACCAGCCTGACTGTCCTCTCCCCACTCTGGAAACCTCAGCAGCCCCGCTCACTCAGCAGGTTCAAGACCACAAGACTTCCCTCAAGGCCGAGCCTTCCAACTCATCATCAACAGTGACCATCACCACCGTCCCCGTTATAGCCTGCTCCTCCCCCCACCGCCGCCTCACCTCACATCCAGCGGCGGCCACCTCCCAGACAGGCCCCGGGGCTGGAAACATCTCTCCAGCACCCCCCTGGCTGCAGGACCCCAGACACTGCCCAGGTGAGGAGGGGCCTCCCGGCAGGCTGCCCCGCCCACTCCTGTCCACTTCTGTGTAGTTCTCCGCACAGCAGTAGCTGTGTGGTCCTTTCCATGGAAACTCTGATGAGGCCAGCTCACCCCTGAGAACCTGTGTTGGTTACCCCGCCACGGCTTTCAGGCTCAGAAACAGAGATCTTCAACCTGGTCCGAGACCTGCCTGGCGGCCGTGCCGACCTCGCCTGCCTCCTCTGCCCTGTGCAGACACTGCAGAGCCCAAGAGCCCTTCTGGACCCGTGACATGTAGGGCTCCCTCCCCAGGGCTGTGTCCACGCTGGCTTCTTACTCAGAAGGCTCTTCCTTCTTTTTTTCACCTAGATAGCCCACACCCTCTAGACCTCAAATATTTCCCTGGGTGAGATGTTCATGACCCCAGACTAGGTTAGCCCCTTGTCACCCGCAGTCAGAGCCCCATGGCCTCTCTGTTCTTTTTTTCACCTAGATAGCCCACACCCTCTAGACCTCAAATATTTCCCTGGGTGAGATGTTCATGACCCCAGACTAGGTTAGCCCCTTGTCACCCGCAGTCAGAGCCCCATGGCCTCTCTGTGCACCCACGATGACAGGCCCATCACCAGAGGGATGAGTCTCAAGAGATGTGTCTGGTGGATGAGGTGACGGTAAGTATCCACAGAGTAGATAGTCATCTAAAATTTTAGACCCTGTTCTAAGAGAATTCCCCCCCAAACCTGTCATACTAAAATTCAAATAGCTATCTGATGAGTTCACATTTCGAAAACATGAGGTAAGAGGTGGCCTAAGGACAGGGCAGAAAGGAACTAAAATAAAGAATTAAGACATGCACATGGAGGACACACAGCTTTAGAGCAGATGTCAAGAATTTGGACATGAGAATATAGGAACAGTTTTCAATAAGCTGATTATCAGAAGTAGAACAAAGATATCACTTTCAGCAAAACCTCCCCTTCAAATGTTATCAAAAAGTCTACAAATACTGAAATTAGAAGCCCACTTAAGTGACGCCCAAAATCTGAGTCTAGTGAACAGATACATGGACACACCACCGAGGCTACGAGAAGACAAATCTGCGCTGCGCAGAGACCGCCCAGCTCGGGGCAAGTCCAGCAGAATCGACCCAGCAGCTCAGGAGTTCAGACAGACAGGCACTGCAGCCCACGGACACACCACCAAGGCTACGAGAAGACAAATCTGCGCTGCGCAGAGACCGCCCAGCTCGGGGCAAGTCCAGCAGAATCGACCCAGCAGCTCAGGAGTACAGACAGACAGGCACTGCAGCCCATGGACACACCACCGAAGCTACGAGAAGACAAATCTGCGCTGAGCAGAGACCGCCCAGCTCGGGGCAAGTCCAGCAGAATCGACCCAGCAGCTCAGGAGTTCAGACAGACAGGCACTGCAGCCCACGGACACACCACCGAGGCTACGAGAAGACAAATCTGCGCTGCGCAGAGACCGCCCAGCTCGGGGCAAGTCCAGCAGAATCGACCCAGCAGCTCAGGAGTTCAGACAGACAGGCACTGCAGCCCACGGACAATTAGAAACCTGCTGCCAGCCCAGTGAGGGCAGGAACAAAGGACACTCCAGGAACGCGTAACGCCTGGACTGCTGTTTCAAACATAAAGCCACGCCACGCGCCTGTGAAACCTCCTCATCTGCATGTGTGATGGCACCCACTCCAGCACTCCCGTCTGGAAAATCCCAGGGACGGGGGAGCCTGGTGGTCTGCAGTCCAGGGGTCGCTAAGAGTCGGACACGACTGAGGCTACTTAGCAGCAGCATCTGAATGTGCGAGGCTTGACTGCACTTGTTGAAAGCATCTTTAACCACCCTCAGGATGTAAGACAGGAGACTAGGGAGCATGTTCTTACAGATCTCTGTCTACATTCTATTATGACGGATTCAGGAGGCGGCCCTGGGGAGGGAAGAACATCTGGATCCAAGCTGTAAAAATGCCTTAAAAAAAAAAAAAACCCATGACGAATTTACCTTTCAAAAACTTTTTGGTGAAATATCACAAAAATCCATGTGATGGAAATAAAGTAAATAACACCCCCAAAAAAGAATGTGTATGTAATATACATATATCTGTGTGTATGCATGTATAACTGAGTCATTTTGCTATACAGCAGTATTAACACTGTAAGTCAACTATACTTCAATTAAAAATTTTTGAAATAATTTCAAAACAAAGAAACAAATGTAAACCCAATCCCAGTCACTTAGTTGTAAGATTCAGGCAATACTTAACCTGAGAAAACCACCTGTCCTCAGTGGCTGTGGAAGTTACAGAAGAAAAGCGCTCCCTGTCTGCTGCTCGACAGGGGCCACATGCAGGCCAGGCTCAGCCAGTGTCATCGCGGTTACCATCACTCCCAGCAAAACTAGCTCAGCGCCTGGGAGGAATATGCACGGAACCCGTAATGAGGCGACCAGATGGACAGCAGCCAGCACAGACGTAAGTCTCAGGGCCTCAACATCAACCATAAGATGCAAAACTTCACAAAGGCCAGCTTTTGGGGGCGGGGGCAGAGAGACAGAATGCGGACAGTAATGGAAATTTTAAAGGTCAAATTTGCACAGACAGGATTTGTGCATGCAAAGGCATGCAGTCCTATATACTCAAAGTAATCCTAGGGCTCTATCTAGCTCAAAGGATTGTAAGCAAGCTTTCCAAAAAAGAATAATAAATCACAACTACCCGCCCTTTAGGGCTTCTCTCCTCTCCCTCAGCTGCTCTGAACAGTTTTAGGAGTATGGCACCCTGACTTGTGTCCATCAAGATCTCCTCTCCTACACAAGTCTGAATCCCACTACCAACAAGCATCCCTGGGGTCAGTTCAGTAGCTCAGTCGTGTCCAACTCTTTGCAACCCCATGAACCGCAGCACGCCAGGCCTCCCTGTCCATCACCAACTCCCAGAGCTTGCTCAAACTCATGCCCATTGAGTCAGTGACGCCATCCAACCGTCTCACCCTCTGTCGCCCCCTTCTCCTCCCGCCTTCAATATCCCCAGCATCAGGGTCTTTTCCAATGAGTCAGCTCTTCGCATCAGGTGGCCACAGTATCGAAGCTTCAGCATCAGTCCTTCCAGTGAACCCCCAGGACTGATCTCCTTTAGGATGGACTGGTTGGATCTCCATGCAGATCACTGGGGTCAGGGTACCATTATTTCAGCCTATGGCTCCTACAATATAAAGTGCAAAGTTCTTCTCCCAGTATTTTTATTTTCTCTCCAGATTAGAAAGGGGCTCCAGAGTCATTATTTGGGTCACAGAACTCTGCAAAATGCCACAAAACCAAAACGCAACTCAAATGCCAGATTTCAACTGTAAGGCATTCACATAAGTTAGACAGGCAAAAAAAAAAAAAAAAATCACTTGGACCCTGAAAGCCAGAAAATTAACATTTTACATGCTGCCAATCAAGAAAAACATCGAGGAAGGACCAGGGGATTTCTTTTTTTCAATCCTAAATCAACTCAATTCCTGGCTAAAGGCCAGTCCCCAGCAACCAGTGGTTTGTTTTGCATGAAACTTTCAGCATTTCAATGATAATATTTTTAGAAAAAAATCCAGCACTATAGATTATTTTCCCGAGATATTGTGCTTCCGGGGATAATTAAAGGAGGGGACACACAAACACTGGGCTGGGGGCGGCGCCGCAGCAGGTCAACGGCTGGCAGGACGCTAGGAGGCAGGCAGCCTGACACGGGGCTCGGCCCCCTGCCCACTCCAATCACCACTGCACAGCCGCCACTCGGAGCCTGGGCTGAGGGTTCTGACACTAAAGGAGGACCCTGAAAGAGACCAATATTATCTGACAGCAGCTGGCAGCAATGCCGCGTGCTTGCTACCCCTCAACAGAGTCCAACGCCCCCAGTGCAGAGTGGAAGAAAAGGGTCAGTCACTCAGTCATGTCTGACTCTTTGCGACCGCATGGACTGCAGGCCAGCAGGCTCCTCTGTCCATGCGGTTCTCCAAGCAAGAATACTGGAGTGGGTTGCCATGCCCTCCTCCAGAGGATCTTCCTGACCCAGGGATCAAACCCAGGTCTCCTGCATTGCAGGCAGATTCTGAGCCACTAGGGAAACCCCCCGCCTCAACTGCAAAGAGGGATCTAAACCAAGGTTACCTCACCTCCAGTCTAGTGCCCGTTGGCCACAGGGAGGGCTCTTAATTTGCACACGTTAACTTATACACGCTGACTTTTTATATACGCTTCAGCGCCCGTGTGTAAGTCATATTACCCAGTTATACTCCCTGATAAGACTCAGAGGGTCTGCTCACTCTTAGGAAAACCCTCGTCCGTATCAGCAGCTCATACACGGTTCTGTGCACAGCAGAGCCAGGAGCTGACAGTCTTCTCCTCCGAAGGGGAAGCCCCCGAACTCGCTCCTCACAGGCTTACTCTCCATGCCCCCACATGTTCCACTGCACAAAGATGACTGTAAGACCCAGTTTTGATCTCGTGTTGGACACCGAGGTCAGGAACAAACAGACCACGTATACGGTTGTGTGGGGAAGGTTTAGACAAGAAAATGACTGTATAGCAATTCAATCGGTGATTATTTCCACCACCCACAGACAGACATCCCCCCTACACACACACCTCTTGCCCACAGAAGTACTGGGTAAAACTAAACTTTGCATAGAGGTGTAATGAACGCCGTCCACTTAAGGGAAAACCCCTGACAACACAGTTTTCCACGAGCAGCACGCAGCCCCTGTTTCCAGGTTGTGTACCATGCCCTGTAAAACTATACTAGTTCAACTGGCTTATGTTCCTTTCTCAGTTTTGGATACTTTGATAGAAAAACCTCATTTAAGGTCTTTCCACATTAATATATGTGTGAGTAACATGCATGTGACCTTAAAAAGGCATCTGAAACTACAGACCCAAACTGAACTCAAATCCAAGAGAACCTCTGGATCCAGGTGCCAGCTTGCAGAAAGCACAGAGGAATATGATGGGCTATGAGCATTCAGTTAACAGGATTCGACTGTGGGAAAGTCTACAGGTCCCAAAGTCCAGGGACGCCCCCAGAAAGTGAAAGGGGTATGAAAGAGGAAGTTGTAGATTAAAAGAGACGTGAGGACATTTCCAGTTATTTTAAGTGTGCAAGATGAAACTACAGAGTCTGTGGATAGCCACACAGCAAAACTAAAAGCAACGCACAGAAGTGATGATCTAAAAGTCACAGCGGGAGTTCCTCTGGGGGAAGAAACGAGACAAGGGGAGGACTAGCGCGCTCATCCGCTTGACCCGGGGGCGGCTGCACCAGCGTGGGCTACGTGGCGACCCGCTCGACCGCGCACTTTCTGTGGGGCTTAACACATCTGCATCTTATTCTACAAGGAAAGGCTTAAAAGGGTATGATCTGATTTACTCCCTCAGGATTCTCTAAAGCTGAACTCTGCTACCACAGCCACTAACAACGCCGAGGAGATCAAACCAGTCAATCCTAAAGGAAATCAACTCTGAATACTCACTGCAAGGACAGATGCCGAAGCTCCAATACTTTGGCCACCTGATGCAAAGAGCCAACTCGTTGGAAAAGACCCCGATGCTGGGAGAGACTGAGGGCAGGAGGAGAAGGGGCGACAGAGGATGAGACGGTTGGACGGCATCACCGACTCAACGGACCTGAGTCTGAGCAAGCTCTGGGAGATGGTGAAAGACAGGGAAGCCTGGCAAGCTGCAGTCCATGGGGTCACAGAGAGTCAGACAAGACTTGGCGACTGAACAGCAACATTCAACTTTACAAATAAACTGCAACAAAAAATTGGGTTCCGCATTTCAAGGGCCCGACAAGCAGACATTGCTGATGATGACACAACAAGACAACGCTGATTACAGAGCATTCCCAGCATCACACAAAGTACTGGATGACAGCCCAGAGAACAAGGTGGCCTTCCAGATCAAGCTGAACTCCTAGTTCATCTCCCCAGAAAAATCCTTGCAGGCGCAGGAGACCCTTGGCCACCAGGGGCTTCCATTCTTAGGCTTCTGCTTGTAGGTAAGATTCCTGGCAACAAAGGGCAACATGAGCTGAATGACAAGCACTCAGCAACCAGTGAACACGAGCAGAGCCCACCCAGCCTGGCACTGCCCCGGTGCGACCAAGGGCAACGAGGCAAAGGCGCGGTCGGCTCGTTGTCAAGGAAGACACCTGACTGCGCCGATGCACCGCCAGACAAGCGGGGCAAACGTGACTGGTCCCCGGGGCTGAAGATCAGGCGCAGGCGGGGTCGTGCGCAGCAGGACCCAGAGTGACGATCTGAGGGGGCTAAAGATCAGACGCAGGCGGGGTCGTGCGCAGCAGGACCCGTGCTGACGATCTGAGGGGGCTAAAGATCAGGCGCAGGCGGGGTCGTGCGCAGCAGGACCCGTGCTGACGATCTGAGGAGCAGCTGATGCAGCGGCAAGAGAGGCACGGCACACAGTGACCCTGACGCGCCCGGATCACCCTGAAACCGTCCCCACTTCCGTCCACGGAGAACCGGCTTCCATGAAACCGGTCCCTGGAGCCGAGGGTGGGGACCACTGCTGCATAGGGCCTCACAACAGAAGGAGGGCATTAGCGGAAAAACTGGTGAAAATTCAAATGAGATCTACAGCTAATACTGTACCAATGTGAATTTCCTGTTCTTCATAATCATACTACGGTGATGTGAGATGTTAATATTGGAGGAGTTTGAGCAAGCTCCAGGGGTTAGTGATGGACAGGGAATCCTGGCATGCTGCAGTCCATGGGGTCGCAAAGAGTCGGACACGACTGAGCGACTGAACTGAACTGAATATTGGGGGAAGCGAGACAGACAGACATACTCCCTGGACCGTTTTTCAACCTTCCAGTGTCTAGAATTAGTTCAAAAGTTTGAAGGAAAACTGTTTCTTCCAGAGATTTAAGGATCTGGATGATAAAAAGCTCCCCTTAGAGCCAAGTGTTGCTCAGTCACTTGAGGGCAAAGTGAGGTCTACAGGTCTCAAAGCCCAAGGACGCTCCCAGATAAGGAAATGGGGATGAAAGAGGACGCTGTAGATTAAGAGAGACTTAAGGACATTTCCAGTTACTTGAAATGTGCAAGGGTCTGTGGACAACCGCGGAACAGAACTGGAGAAGGTGTCCGGACGTGACGGGTCTAAAAGTCACACTTTAGAGGAGGAAACGTCTGCAGAACTGACTGTCCGAACTCACTGTCCCACTGCAGGGTCAAAGACTTTCTCAGAAAAGTGAACTGAATTTGAAAAGGAAGGCTATTATTCAAAGCAGGCAACAACTCACATCTAACAGCAGGCACAAAGGATAAAAAAGGTGGCCTAGAAACTTCCCACTCCTAAGTCCTAGCAGACCTTCAGAAGTGTTCACATATATATAAAATCAGCAGTGATAGTGTACTGAGGATTTCCTAAATTTAAATCCAGGTTCAAACTTTCTTGGAGCAATAAAGATGTCTGAGAGCTAGGATAAAGAAACTGACCGAGATAGGGGGTGGGGGGGAGAAACGAACATTTTTGGCTCATTTTTAAAGCAACTTAGAAATCTAGGACATAAAGAAAATTTTCCACGGAGCAGTTAGAAGACTTATGTTGTGTCTGGATTTAGAAAATACTGAAAAAGGTATGCAAAAGGCCCATGCTTCATTTCCGTTTCATCATTCTGTGTATTTTCTGAATTTACGTATTTCTAAGATCAGAACCTCAAGTCGGGACTTCCCTGGAGATCCAGGGGCTGAGACTCCATGCTCCCAGTGCAGGGGGCCCAGGATCCATCCCTGGTCAGGGAAATAGATCCTACATGCTGCAACTAAAAGACCCTCAGAGAAACAAATAATTTTTTAAAAAAGAACCTCAAGTCAACACTGAAACTAAGATTTAATTTCTATATTTGTACCACTGCTGAGAAATAATTTCAATTCTAACAACGGAGTTACCTGTACTACAGAAAACAAAACCACTAAATAACAAACTTGATGGTTACATTCAGTCGCCCTTCCTGCTTGGGGGGGGCGGCTACTAGACTCTGCACACTCAGAGGCTAACAATATCGCATTTGCACATGCGTGCTTCAAGTGTACAGTCAGCTCTGTCGCAACATCTCAGTGCAAGATTAAAAGCGGAGGGCAGGAGAAGGGGGAGGCAGGGGATGAGACGGCTGGATGGCATCCCCGACTCGAGGGACATGAGTTTGAGCAAATCTCAGGAGACAGTGAAGGACAGGGAAGCCTGGTACACTGCCGTCCACGGTGGTGCAAGGAGTCAGACACAACTTAATGAGTGGACGACCAAGGGCAGACTCAGCAGCTCAGGGGAGTCGCTCGCTGCCAAGAGCCAAGAGGAGCCAGTATTAAAAAGACAAAAGTCAGAAAGCACGTGATTTCAAGCAGAGCAATTTTCCCTGCCTGTGAATTCTCATTCAACACAGCGCCTGACGCACTCTCGATGCTTTAAACAGGTCTTTGTTATCGCGTGTGTGCCCAGTTGTGTCGGACTCTGCTGCCCCGTGGACTGCAGCACGCCAGGCTCCTCTGTCCACGGGATTCTCCAGGCAAGAGTATTGGAGCAGAATGCCATTTCCTAGTCCAGGTCCTTACGTTATTACCAGACTAGCAATCTAATTATGAAAGATAAATGTACAATCTTTACTCAATAAAACTCCCAGGCTTCAGAGCACAATGCCCACTTGTCTCCAAAAGGCGCTGCCGTTTCTCCAGTGCCGGCTTTGTTTGCAGATTTCCTCAGGCTTTCATACAGAGATTCCTGGACAAGCACCGAGACTCGCTGGTCGTAGAACTGAAGGTTTCAGACTGCAGAGGACGCAGAGTGCGAAGGCTTATGAGCCACCAGGAAGCAGGAAGCGGCCCTGGGAGCACCACCACTGCACAAGCCGGGCATGCAGACCAGCTCTGCGGCTGGGTTCACACACAGCGTGGCACCCTCCTGGCCAGTTCCACCAGTCACACAGCCTCCACAGTCCCTCCCCACTTGAATTCCAAGACCAAGGCTCTTCCTGGTCTTGTAACTACAGAATTCACCAAGGAGGTCAAGGTCAGTATATAAATGCACATGGATTCAGATGATTAACCTACATTTAAATAGAAGCCTGTTTTTAATTACAGATACATAATATTAAATCTAATGGTTAGGAGTGCTATCCAGCTTCTTAGTGACTAAAATCTTGCCCATCTGACACAACTCTTTTCTACTGAAAATTTTCTTTTTAATTCTAAGTCTCCACATAGCTTCAGACAAAGTATCCAGAGCATCAAATAAAACCTGACACGACAGGGACACATGGGAAAACAGAAGCTAGAAGTTGATGCATTTTCAGAATTTGGGATAAAACTCAGGACTTCAATTAATCCTCCACCATTAAGCAAGCTACCCAAGCATCCTGCTCAGAGTGAGCCTATCAAAGTTAATGTCGTGAATTCTGAGTTTATGCTTTTATTGATCATGAAGAGTGTGTTACGCTTCTCACCATCCTATTAACTGAATCCAGTCAGTCCAGAACCTCGCCCAGTGAGTCAGCCTCTGATCTCCAATACCTCTGCCGTTTATCTCAATCACTCCACAGCATTATTCATTTCAGACAACCATGGAAGTCTCAAACATGAACTGCTCCAGCTCCCACCCAACAACTAATCTTCATAAAACGTGATTTTGCAAGTTAATCTGCATCACACGAGCACAGACTCAACTCAGCCGTCAGGTGTTGTGACGCTTGGTGGCACAGATGAACAAAGGGAAAACAGCAGCCCTTAAGCCAGACTTGACCTTGGACCTAGAGAATAAATATCAGTCCTGCCTGCTTCTGAACTGTCTATCCGCAAATTAAAGCAGAAGAGTGATAGAGTTTCCCATGTTAATAAGTCACTCAAACTAATTTGTAGAAACTAATGTCAAACTAAAGCAACAAAAATCACTTTAGTAATCAAAAGTGATTTTAGACATTTTAGTCATTTAGTGATCAGCATGGGAAAAAATTAGATTTCCTCAGAAGATTTCAGAATTAGGTGTACAACCTGCTGTATTTTACATGGATGACCAACAAGGACCTTCTGTCCCGCGCAGGGGACTCTGCTCAGTGTTATGCTCCACCCTGGAGGGGAGGGGCGCTTGGGGGAGAATGGACACACGTACACCTACAGCTAAGATCCCTCGCTGTCCACCTGAAACTGTCAACTTTCTCAATGCTCTAAACCGGCTATACCCCGATATAAAAGTTCACAGTTAAAAAATTAGGTATTATGACCCACATGATCATTTGGTAACCTGGAATTTCCAGGCAAGAACACTGGAGTGGGTTGCCATTCTTGCTTCCAGGGGATGTTCCCAACCCAGGGTTCGAACTCTTGTCTCTTGACTCTCCTGCATTGGCAGGCTGATTCTTTACCACTAGCGCTACCTGGGAAGCCTGCCTCTTAATGTTAAGCACTCATATGTGACTTCTCATGATTATAATTGCATTAAGCATCTTTGAGAACAAAAAGTATGATTTAAACTACTCCTTACACTGTAAATAGTCAAGAATCAAGCTGCAAGTTTCAAAGTTTTAAAAGGTAACCATCTCCCATTTCCACCTTTTAAGGCAATTACAAATAGTTGCAGGTAGTAATTCAAGAAGAGGAGGAAAACAACTGAAGCTCATTTAACTTCAAAACAAATCCAAGCAAACTAAGGAAAACCTTTACAAGCATGAGCATAGCTTTCCCGAATCAGTGCGTTTTATTCCAATTACAACAAACAGCAACACAAATCATACTTTATTAAAAAACGTGACAGAAGGAGAATCGAGTGAAAAACTGAGTAAAATGGATTGGCCGCTTACGGTACAGCTTCAGATGCTGAGGACTTTCTGCAGTGAGACAGACGCTTAGTCCCTCAGCCTGCTCTCCAGGCCAGCCCACGGTGGGCCAGGCCTCAGCCTTTGCCCAGCACCCCGCCCTGCGGAAGCAGCAGGGACGCCAGCTCCCAGGCGGCGGGGGCACATGCTGAGCACGTGCCATCACAGCAGCAGTCCCCTATGAGTCCCTCCTTTGCAAATCTGAAATCGAGCACAGAGCCCACCTTACATTCTCACCAGGGTGCCCTGCAGCACCCCTTTACCATCCTTTCCCAAGGGTTCTGCTTAGGATTATAACTCTTTCCTAGAGTTTAGCACCATGGAGAAGGAAGTATAACTACTGATCGTGAACAGGAACAATGGCTGAACAAATCGGTATGCAGTCTTTAAAACACAAAGTGCTACCGGTTTTACAGATTATGAATGCTTTATTTCTTCATTATTTCCCTTATTAATGTGTGTAAGCCTATTATAACTCAGTGTATCGCCTCCAGTCCTAATCTCAAGGCTGCAAAACCCTGCACTTCCGACTGTTATCAACAGAACCAGCTTCAGAAGACAAAAACAAATATAGTATATTAACGCATATATATGGAACCTAGAAAAATGGTACTGATGAACCTATTTGCCAGGTGGGAATAGAGATGCTGACTCTCTGGAGAAGACCCTGATGCTAGGAAAGACTGAAGGCAAAAGAAGGGGGTGACCAATGATGAGATGGCCCGATAGCATCACTGATCGACTGGACATGAATCTGAGCGAACTCCAGGAGACAGTGAAGGACAGGGAAGGCTGGCACACTGCACTCCATGGGGTCGCCAAGAGCCAGATAGGACTTAGCAACGGAACAACGACAAATAAAGACGCATCCTTCCACACCTCCACTGTCCAGTGAGGGTTGTAACTGAAGTCTGACAAAGCAGGGGGAGCCTGAGGGCAGAGGGTCACTGGGTTAACAGCATGGGGTCCAAACCCGCACTGCCCGGTATGAGTCCAGCTACACCACTTCCCAACTAGGCGACCTCGGGCAAGTCAGCAAACTCCTGTGCTTTGGTTTGCTCTTAGTTGACTCACTGGAAAAGACTCTGATGCTGGGAAAGGTTGGGGGAGGGAGGAGAAGGGGACAACGGAAAATGAGATGGCTGGATGGCATCACCGACTCTGTGGACATGGGTTTGGGTGAGCTCTGGGAGTTGGTGATGGACAGGGAGGCCTGGCGTGCTGTGATTCATGGGGTCGCGGAGAGTCGGACACGACTAAGCGACTGAACTGAACTGAACTGAAAGTGGGAGTAACACTTGCCCTTTTCAGAAGTGCCGGGTGAGAGACTAGACGCGCCACTCCAAGAATCAGTCTCACTGACAGGACAGCTGGCACTCAGGTATTGGATCTCTAGAGTAAAACCTTGCTCAGAATTCAGCTGTTGATCAGGTCTTCCTCTGCTGCGGCCCACCAGAGGCTCCTTTCTTACACCAGTTGGATCTAAACTTACGTACAGTACATCTCCAGGTCCTGGGCTTCCACCCTTACCTCTTACCTACCTACTTAACCCAGAAAACAAATGACCTTGTAATTCCCAAGATGCCAGAACTAGAGACGTGCAGGCGTAGGGGGAAAGAGCACCTGAAGCCAGCCAAGATGAGCTGCCCTCCCGCTAACCTTACCCACTGAGCTCGGTCTTAGGCAATTCATAACTTGTGCTGACACTGACACTTTATCACATCATTCCCCTCTATTCCATTCCTGGTAGAAATTATTTCCAGAAACCATCTCCCCCTCTGCATAATTTAATAGAGGGTTTCTTTTAATGTAGCCGTAGTAATTTCAACCAGATCTGACTGCGAGGGCCATGCCAACCCTGAAATGTTCATGTCTCAGGTCAAAGTCTAACAAGAGGTTTGCTGGGTGGGAAGAGACTCGAAGGGTTTGTCATGGAAATTCTGACGGACAGAGGAGGACAGTGAGGTCTTAATTCTCTGTTACCCAGGCGTGTTTCAGCGTTTCCCTTCACGGCGTCATTCTTTCCTCCCCTCACATAAACTTAGGCTCTGTAGGCACCAAAAAGTTTCCGTTTGGCTCTGAAAAGTGTTCTCTGCAGAACTGTTAGAGTTTACGCCCGAGCTCCACCCCATCACTGGCCTGGCAGATTCATCAGGACTCATTTCAAAATGATCACACCCTGTGCTTAACGGGGGGCTTCTGAACAAACGGATCTCAGATGAGAGCTCGTGCACGTTCGGCAAGTGGCTGCATTCAACACACGTCTATCTTTCGATGGACTGACGCCTGCTGAGGGCTCGTAACTCGCTGACAGCAGCTCCCCTGGCACCCACCCCACCACTACCCGCCCCGCCTCCTGTGAGGGCACAGAAACCTTCCAGGTACAAGAAGTTTAAAACCGCCAGTGTCAAGCCAAGCTCCTGCTCCCTCTGGAGCATGACAATCAGGCTTCAGCTACTAGCAATCCCCAAGCAAAGGACCATTTCAGTGACTGTCACACACACACTGGTGCTGGCTGAGCTTCTTGCCCTGCACCCGAGGCTGGACACTGCTGCGGCCCACCAGAGGCTCCTGTTTAACTTGTGCGGGAGATTCACAGATGCCTGGACACTTCTCAGTCAGAAGGCAGACGCACTACGTAGTTTATTCCTATCATTCTAAATTCAGTAGGTTTAACATTTCACAGAACTTACAGGGACAAACTGGAATTCTCCATTCTATATTTTGATTAAGCACTCTTAGCTATGACAAGCCTACACAGCATATTAAAAAGCGGAGACATCACTTTGCCAACAAAGGTCCATTTAGTCAAAGCTATGGTTCTTCCAGCAGTCATGTATGGATGTGAGAGCTGGACCATAAAGAAGGCTGACCACCAAAGAATGGATGCTGTTGAACTGTGGTGTTGGAGAAGAATCTTGAGAATCCCCTGGATCTCAAGATCACACCAGTCAATCGTAAAGGAAATCAACCCTGAGTATTCACTAGAAGGACTGACGCTAAAGCTCCAATCCTTTGGCCAGCCAACACAAAGAGCTGACTCACTGAAAAAGACCCTGGTGCAGGGGAGGATGGAGGGCAGGAGGAGAAGGGAGCAAAAGAGGATAAGACGGCTGGACGGCACGGATGGCCCACCCCCGACTCGATGGGCGTGAGTCTCAGCAAACTCCAGGAGACAGTGAAGGACAGGGAGGCCTGGCGCACTGCCATTCGTGGGGTCGCACAGCGTCGGACACAACCGAGCAACTGAACAACGACACAGCTTCAGAAAGTACTTTTCTCAGCCATCTCACGATTTCCTCCCAGCTGACATGACTTTGGATTATAAACTAGACTTTAAAAAATAGCAGGCAGGCAGAAGTCACCCTGATCCTTCATACCGTTTAATATTTATATAATCTCACACTCAGCAAATATTTACGTAGTGTCCACTGAGTGCCAGGCACCGCATTAAACACTGGAGATGGAGAAGGAAGACTCAGTCCTCGCCCTCGAGGCGGACAGAGCAAACAGCAAGCCGCGCTCCAGAAGGAGGGTCCCACGGCAGGGAGGGTGGAAAGGCCTGGGAGGCACTTCAGGGGAAGACTCGCAGGTGAGGCGAACCATCTGGGCCCATTCAGGCGGGGAGAGGAGAGCAATCAAGAGAAAACACTTCCTGGGAAAGCACATCTCAAGCACTTATCTCGGGTGCCGGGAAGAAGGAGAGCAGCCCTAGGCGTGCCTGAGAAAGCCAGGATTGAGGAGATGCCGCGTCCTGGCGAGGAGCCGGGCTCACACCGACAGGGACGCTCTGCCGGCAACGAGTGCTACTGTGAAAACACACCCTGGAGGGGGGAAAAAAGAAGTGAGCGTGCTGAGCGTTAACATGCCTGAAAACTTAAATTTGAGAGTCATCCAGGAGAGTGAAACACTCAGGATAGTAAGTCACTTTAAAGGAAACGGACGTGTCAAAAAAACATTTGAGGTTTCTACTGCCGAGGAGGAGGAGTAACCACGCCACACGCCTCAGCATCGGCTTGGGGGTGCGGTGTGAAGAAAAGCACTTTCACTTAACGTACTGAGAAGAAGAGCAGCGATTTAGAAAGCCATTAACCAGAAATCATTTCATAATCAGTTTGCACCAAACGGGAATCCCCAACACCAGTTTTTTCCCTGTGTCTCTGTTTCTAACGAGTAAAAACTGTTAACCCTTCCAACTGCCCACCTTAATCACACTTTCCCGCATTTTGGGGATTACAGGCAATTTCATCTTTGAAGCTGAAATAAGGCTTTGGTCTGACCTCAGTGCAAAACCTCCAGAGTTTCAAATTAGACACACTCTTACTCGGACTGGTCTTTTTGGAACTCAGATAACCAAGAGTTCATGTATAGTTCACACAGCTGCTAATCAGGAGAGCCTCCCTGATGGCTCAGAGGTAAAGAATCCACCTGACAATGTAGGAGATGCAGGTTCCACCCCTGGGTCAGAAAGATCTCCTGAAGGAGGAAATGGCAACCCACTCCAGTGTTCTTGCCTGGAAAATCCCATGGACAGAGGAGCCTGGTGGGGCTACAGTTTATGGGGTCACAGTGAACCAGACACAACTTAGCAAATAAACCACAACAAATCAGATGAGAAGGCGGCAGGGGATCCTGAGATGCTGACCTGTTTTGAAATGGAAAATCCCGGCTTCCACTTTGAAAATCAGTGGTCCAAGAGATGCTGACCGGTTTTGAAATGGAAAATCCCGGCTTCCACTTTGAAAATCAGTGGTCCAAGAGTCTAGGGGCAGTCAAGCCAGCACGTGGGGAGGACAGGGACTGCCAAAGGAGCCCAGCCTCATGGTGCAGCCCCACCTGGGTCTCAGCCCCCAGCCCCGCCAGCACTGCTGACCACGCTGCACGGCTCTCGGAACTCTGAGGCCTGTGTGGGAATGACTAGACATCCTTTTCTAAAGAGTTGCCAACTCAACCCCTCTCTCTGTTAAAGGTCACCCTCCCTTAGAGAGACCTGGTTTTCTGGAATTCCTCAGCTCCTACAGCTAAAAGGGGAGCCACTTTTCTTTTTCCTTCATTCAAAACATTACCTTTCATTCTCAGAGAATATTGATCAGACACCATTCTGTTCAGGTGAGCTAAAATATCGATCCAGAGACAGGCCTTTAAGAAAGAATGTCAACAGGAAAGGTATAGGGAAAGCTGACTTTTAACCCTCAATGACGGGAAAATACAGAGATTCACGGGGTCACAGGTCAAGTTCAGGATTTGGTGTGCTCTTAGCAGGAAGTGGGTCAAGACTGCACACTGACTCAGAGCCATATCGCAGGCCCTAGAAAGTGAATGAAGTCCCTGAGGACGACCCCACACATCCTGCTCATCCGCAGGGACTCATTCTAACGCCATTCTGGAGCGTGGACTTCTCAGTGGTGCTAGTGGTAAAGAACCCACCTGCCAACGCAGGAGATGCAAGAGACACAGGTTCCATCCCTGGGTTGGGTGGGGAAGACCCCCTGGAGGAGGAAACGGCAACCCAGCCCAGTGTTCTTGCCTGGAGACTCCCACGGACAGAGGAGCCAGGCGGGCTGCAGAGTCGAACATGACTGAAGTGACAGCACACACTCTACGGCGTAATCAGAGAGCCTGGGTGACAGGACGGTTCACCTTGTGACATTCACCAAGAGGGAAGGAATAGAAAGAGCAGGGAAGACAGAGAGGCAGGTTAACCAGATGGAACAGACTGACCATGCAGGTTTGAGAAGCAGCTTCTGTCACTGTAGTTAGAGAAGTGCACGAGTCTCCCTGACTCGGAGGGAAAGAGAGGTCGGGCTGGCTCCTTCCCGTTTCCAGCAGAGAAAGCAGGAGTAAAGCGGCTTTGGCTCCGCAGCCCCAGAGGAAGTGCATCTGCAGCCCCGCTCCAGGACACACTGGGGGACGCAGGCCGAGCAGGACCGGCTCCCAGCCAGGGACAGGCCTTCCGGGCTTAAAGCTCAGCTTCAGGAACGGCCAGGGCCAGACAAGCATCCTTCTTGTTCTTTCTTTTCTTAAAAAAGCAGCCAAGGACCAGCTCTCTGCTAGCCTCACAGACGTGAAATGAGCACCGAACAGATTGAGCCAACCTACAGAGCAGTAAGCCGAACAAACAAGAAAGGCAGATTCGAGTCCTGCCATCTCGGATCTACACAGCAGCACACTTTTCTTCCTCTCTAAGAACCATAAGAAGGTCCCATGGCTTCCAGATCTACCATGGCCTCCTCGTGATCCAGGCCCTGGTTCCACCACGTCAGGCAGCACACCCTCAGCACGGGATCCTCCTGTGTCAGCTGCCCTGGGGACACGTGTTCAGGGTTCTCCCTGGTACCACAACGGGAGGACAGCAGAGTCCAGCAAGGAAAGGTGGGCATGACCTGGCAGACCTGCAGAAAGTCCCTGCTTCCGTGAATATCTTGGGGAAAGGAAAGAAGTGGGAAATCTTACTTTTTTGAACACTCTTACAAAACATGCTTTTTAGATAGCGTGTTCATGCTCAGTTGTGTCCGACTCTTTGCAGTCCCACGGACTGTAGCCTGCCAGGATTCTCTGTCCATGGGGTTTCCCGGGCAAGAATACTGGAGTGGGTTTCCATCTCCTTCTCCATTTCTAAACAGCACAGGTAACAAATTCCGCTGCAAGGACTAAAACTCACTTGTTTCTTTTGCTTTCCAATTCTTGACATTCACTAGGAAGACAGCACACGCATTTCAGGCTATCTTACTCCATGAACACAACTCATCTGGAGTGCCTGCCCCTCTCAAGCTGAAGCCAACTTGGCTGCAAATATGTCATCTACTGAGCAAACCAACAGGCTGCATTACAGCAGCGAGAGACACTGCCCCTCCTTCAGTGACAGGGACGGAGTACCAAGCCAGCCCTAGACTCCAGCTGCCATCTCCAGGGCGTGTGCTGCCAGGCACGGACGAGAACAGCACGCCTTCTGAATAAGAACAAGTCTGTCAAACTGCGACGACAGGAAGGTAACTTCGGTAACACTGGCAGAAAACGTAAACATGTTCCAAAATGACCAAATGTCAAGACTGAGGCAAGAGGGACGTCCCTGGCGGTCCACTGGTCAGGGTTCCATGCTTCCACTGCAGGGGGCACAGGGCTGATCCCTGGTCGGGGAGCTAAGATCCTGTAAGCTTCGAGGTGTGGCCAAAAAAAAATTTTTTAAAAAGGGTGTGGCAAGCAGCAAAATAGGAAAACGCTGGGTAACCGCTGAGCGCTTAAACAACAGCGACAACCGAGGGCTGGGATGGGGAGGGAGGCTCTGGGGGGGGGGGGGGACGTGCATATGCACGGCAGAGACCGATCCAACACGGTGAAGCAAGTACCCTCCAATTAAAATAAAATTAAACCCTGGAGAACACCACCGTCCCGAGCCAACATTACCTCGGGGACAACCAACAATAAGATGACAGGTTAGTATAGGCGTGCCGGAGTCAAATACAGATGACACACGGCAACTGTAACAAGCAGTTAGCTCACGGCAGATACACTTATATTTGAAATGGCTTTTGGGAATTAACATGTGTAAATATAATAGGGGAATTCATTAAAGAGATCTGGTTTAACTCTTCAAAGCAAAGAAGAGCATGGGGACTTCCCTGGTGGGAGTCCCAGCTTCCACCCTGCAGGGGGCACAGGTTCCATCCCTGGTAGGAGAATTAAGATCCTGCAAGCTCAGTGGTACAGTCAAAAAAAAAAAACAAAAAAACAGAATAGCACACATTCACTACTACAATTTGGTTTGTAGATCCTCAATTTCAAATGTTAAGGAAGTTCACAGGACAGATAGAAAAAAAAGGCTAAAATGTTTTGGAAAAAGTGCTTAACCTCGTACAGGAGATGAAAGAAGGCCCTTTCATCTATTAAAGCAAAAATGCAGAGGATTTATTTGTATTATCCAACATTGGTTAAGAGTGAAGAGAAAGTGGTACTCTCACATTGATACTGAAATACAAATTGGAACCTTTCTGGAGAGCAACTTAGCTGTGCTTATTAAAGTTTAAAATGTATCCACACACTTCTAAGTATCTATTGCAGACATGCCTATACTAGAGCCCAAGGATACTGACAGCCTCATTTGCTAAGAACTTCGAAACAATTAAAATGTCTCTTGCCTAGAAAATCCCATGGATGGAGGAGCCTGGTGGGCTGCAGTCCATGGGGTCGCTAAGGGTCGGACACGACTGAGCGACTTCACTTTCATTTTTCACTTTCACACATTGGAGAAGGAAATGGCAACCCACTCCAGTGTTCTTGCTTGGAGAATCCCAGGGACGGGGGAGCCTGGTGGGCTTCCGTCTATGGGGTCACACAGAGTCGGACACGACTGAAGTGACTTAGCAGCAGTAGCAGCAGTAGAGACAGGAGAATCAGTCTGATGCTTCCACACATGCAACTAAACAAGGCAGAACCGATGTTCTGAGAAAGAAGCACTTCCCCATACCCACTGCTGGAAAAATGTGTAAGAGTGATCGAAAATTCAGATCTTTTTAAAAAGTATGTGTAGTTCAGTGAATGCATGGATGTCTGAAGTTATGCCTGAGGGAAAAGAAAACAAGGATACAATTTCATCTTTATACAGTGTTTGTACAACATACGAGCATCGCTTTTCTAACTGAGGTAAAAGGGGGCGATGCTGACATGAGGCCAGTGACCTGCTGACCCACTGAAAGCTCCACAGACGCTCCCGGGAGCCCAATCGGGTCCTGCCGCGGTCAACACACCCGCTCCCCAATTTCAGCAACAAAACCTGCAGGTCTGAAAGGGGCCAACTTCATTATCCCAGATTCTTTGTCTGTAGAAAATGATCATTTTTTAAATAACGTACCCACTTCCTCTTGTACATTATTTAGGACATTTAGTAAATACTTTTCCTTATGAGTTTCCATAGGTCTCCGTCCAAGTACATTACCAAAAATGACAGGAGAAAGAATCACATTAGCCTAGAATCACAAGGTTACATCCTTAAACTCCATGTTCAAAGACTTCAAATGCTGTCTCCGAAGCTCAGGTCCACAACTCTGAGAACCAGAGAGAGCCACTTTTCCTTCTATCTCTGAGACACACGCTCATCCTTTTTCAAAGGACTTTCTGGATTACTCAGTGCGACTCTCCAAATAAGTTTATTCAACAGGGGTGTTAAGAACAGTGTAAAGAAAAGTGGAATGCTGATGGGTAATGCCATAAAATATCTGCATCCAAAAATGTTTAGAAAACGTATATAAGAAACACATTCACAAATGTGTGGAAGGTTTTGAAAGGTGACCAACTTGCTAGCACAATGTTAAAGTCACAAAGAGTATACACCCTGCATATCTCTAATGCGCTTAATATTAACCAGTGTTAGGATAATATTTTCCAGGCTAGAATGTACTTTCCACTTGCCCTAATAAACTGAAGCCCAGATGGGAAACGTAACCAGGATTAAGTAAACATAATATAGACAGTGAGGAGAGCTAATGACCTGGGATGCCTTCATGAGCAATAAAGCATTCAAAAAAAAAAGCTTCAACAAACAGAGGGTACGGAAAACTGGGCATTCGGAGTGTGTGAAATAAATGCACGTTCAGAGAGGAAATGCGTTTCTGTGGATGCGGCCAAGAGTGTCAGATGCTGTCACAAAACCGATGTGAGGGAGAGACGTGCCTCAGGCAGCAGTCTTTAAAACATGCAGACTTGATTCTGGCTGGCAATCCGTCACCAAAACCCCCAGGCATCTTATGAGGGTGCTGTATGGCCCACAGTGAGAAGTCCAACCCAGTTCCTAGGTAAAAGATGAGCCAAAACAGGAAGAAAAGCCACACAAACACAAAATGATTCCATTTTTTTCCTGAACACCCACAAAGACAGCAGTTTCTGACAAGAACGTTCTTGACAAAAAAAAAAAAAAAAAGTTACAGGAAGGTTTTATTCCCTTGAAGAGAAAGGCAGGTCTATACGCAGATTACCAGAAAATACCAAATTGTGTTCTTCCCACAGGCCCAAGTTTACAGCCTTCACATTTTTAAAACATCTAAATGTGCCTTTGCTTTTTTATCAAATAAAAGATGACTGGAAACACTGTTCTCGTCTGGATTGCTTATTTCTTGTTGTGCCTGAAAATAAAATCCAACATGGCAGCTTACCTTGGCACTGGAAGCCTTGTTTCCCAAACCCCCTGAAAAACAAACAAGAAAAATGTCTTATTTTCTGTTGACACCACATCTTAAGCCAGTTATATGACAAAGCAGTCTACAGAGGTAAAGGTTTGCACATGAAACCCAATGATTTGACAGGAAAACATGCCTAAACAGCTCAGAGTGCAGAGTCAAGTCAACTTTGAAAAGATCTGGCCTCCAAAGTCTCACTAAACTCATTTCAGCATATTCAAGGTTCTTGCCAGTTTTTGTTTCCCCCTAACATTTTATCAGTACTTAATTTAAGAACATGACTATAAAGTTGTTGGCTACAATATTCAAGTAACAAGAAGAACTTTATGGTTAAAAAACCAAATCTATAAAGATGGCTGAATTTGGTCCCTAAAGACCAACTGAAAATCTTTTGCCCTAAAAACAAACAAGTGGCTTCCTCATTTGTTATGAAGTATTATTTACCTAGAAATTATCATGTAGCACCACTCTTAACACTATTTTGGCTTAAAGGAGCCAGATTTTACAGTGTCATCCCGATTGTTTGCATGTGAGATGACGATCTGATTTTACTGTGAACCAACAGCATTCAAAGCACATTCAGAAGCTATATTGCTCTTGTAAATTACTTTAGAGAATTTACTCTCTAAGCAGAGAACTCCGACATGGACATTAAATTGCAAACACCATTTCAACTAGGATGAACTACATTAAAATTCTCAGAAGGTTATGAGTCATAAACTCTTGCTTTACATAGCATTTTAAATTTACAAAGCACTTCATATATCTTTATAATTAGTCACTCCCCACCCCCCAAAAAAAATTTAAATGCAAACAGTTTTAACATATCAGTGCTTTAATATTTGAGTTGTAAACCAGGGAAACAGAGAAGAAAACTGAAAAATTAAAACCACGGCTAGACCGTGCTGGGGAGTATTTTCCTGGAACTTCAGAGGGGCTGCTCTGCAGCTAAGTGGAGAGAGGAGCATCAGGGAAGCAGAGGACAAGGGGATCTTTATTGCCACTTCACGCTACACCTGGTGACCTGACAGGCCACAACCGTTCACAGGGGCTAACAAAGGACAGTGGCAAGTCTTCAGCGAGCCTGGGTGTAGAGGTTGCAAGTCTCTCTTCTACCCTACCCTGGTCCTGCAAAAGTAATCGGCAGTCTGTTCTGTTTCAATGGAATTTCACAGCTTACACGTGAGGCCGAAGACGTCCTCTTAACTAAACGCAATGTCTCTGCCTTGAGGCTCCAAGAACTAAGCAGTCTTGTCTACACTGACCTCGGAGCTCAACCGCTTCAGGCGCTGACTACACCTCGGAAATCATTCAGAGAGGGGCTGTGCTTTATACTTAAGTGTGGTTTGGAGTGGATTTCTAAAAAGAAGCGAAGACACTAAGCACCTTATTAGCACATTTGTGGGGCTTTCCCTTAAAGATTCCCCCAGGTATGGCGGATTCAGATAGAGCCACCCTGAAGGGAGAAGTTAAGCATCTATTAATTAGCGCGTTTGCGGGACTCGCCCTTGGAGACGGTTTCCCTGTGCGATGCATTCAAACAGCGTTCGTTCTCTCAAGAGCCCCACCGGATCCATGAGCCACACAGCGGCTGGGCAGTCTCCCGGCGCCGCTGCCCCTGGGGTGGGGGAGTCAAGGAGGCCTAGACGGCTCTGACTGGGGGGCGGGGGGCTTCCTACAGGCAGCGGCAAGAGACAGTACGGGTGCAGGTGGTCTGGCAACCCAAGAGGAAAAGACGAACGCTTCTCCAGTGAGGCGTGTGTGCTGCCTTTAGTCTTAGCTTTCTTAAAACAGCTGGGGGAGAGGGGGCATCAGCCTTCTGAAAGTCAGTCAAAGTCATCACCGTCGCCCAGGAAACAAGCACACGCGCGGGTCCCTCCGGCTGGGCGGGACCGCAGACCCGGCGGCCGCGGCGCGCGAAGCGCGGCCCGGGGGACCCGCTGCCTGGAGTTGCCCGCGCGGCGGCCGCGGCCCGGCGGGCAGCCCCGGCAGGCCTGCGTGCTCCCGGCCCGGGTCCGCGCCAGGCCGCCCGGCCGCCGCCCGCCCGCGCCCCCGGCCGCCCCGCGAGGCTCCGCCCGGGGCCCCGCCGCGCTGCGGGCGCGCACCCACCAGATGAAGTCGGTGCAGTGGCTGCAGAAGGTGGGCTGCTTGAAGAAGCGCGCGATGAAGCGGTGGTTCTTCACCTCGTGCACGTTCTTCTGCCTCAGCGCGCCTTTGCGGGCGAAGCGGTTGGCCACGTCCTGCGGCGCCGCCGGCTCGGCGGCCGCGAACACGTCGGCCATGGTCCCCCGCCGCCTGCGGCCGCGCCGGGCGCGGGGGGCGCGGGCGGCGGCCGAGGGCGGCCGGGAGCCGGGCGGGCGCGGAGCGGAGCGCAGCCGCGGGCTCGCTGCGGCCGCTCGGCTCTGACGGCGGCGCCGGCGCTCGCGCTTCCTAGTCGGGCGGCGGGGGCGGCCCGCCCACCGCGCATGCCCGAGCGCGGCCCGGCGGACGGGGCGGGGGCGCGCGGGGCGGGCCGGGGGCGCGGGGCGGGCCGGGGCGGGCCGGCGCGGGCGCGCAGGGGCCGGGGCGCGCGCGCGGGGCGGGCCGGGGGCGCGCAGGGGCCGGGGCGCGCGCGGAGGGCGGGCGGGCGCGCGCGGGGCGGGGGCGCGCGCGGAGGGAGCCGGCGGCCCCGCGGCCCCGAGCCGCCCGGGAAGCGCCCTCTCGCGTTCCCCCGGGTTTGCCGGGCTCCTCCCTCCCGCGCTCCGTCCTCCCGCCCCAGGCGCAGCCCCGCGCCCGGGCCGGCTCCTGGCCGCGCCCCCTTCCAGGACCCAGCGCCGTCCCGGGACGGACGCCCGCGCCGCTCTGAGGCTCAACCCCCGGGACCTGCACGCCGTGCCGCCGGCGGCCCCGGAGCAGGGCGGCCCCGCGCCCGGTGGAGCGTCTCGCGTGTCGGGACGGCTACGGGACCAGCCGTTCACCCCGTTACCCGTTGGGTACGTCGCTTACAGCGTGGGTGATCAGGTCTTCTTGACTTTACAAGCCCAGAGCCTTAATTTAGACTCGGTTTTGCAGCCTAAAGCTGATGACTGCCCTACCGGCAGGTGCCGAGCGCAGCCCGTTCGTCTGCAAACTGCCGAGTGAAACTGCCCCGTGAAAGCGTGGCTGGCACGGACCGGCGAAGCACGCGCGTGGGGCAGTACCGACTAGTCACTTGCCGAATACTTGCTAACTCTGCCCCGAGGATGCTAAAATACATAAGGGAAAAGTTTCATTACTGTTTTCATTGTCAGATTCGCTCAGATCAGAAATTAATGCATGTATTGGATATGTTTAATCCTTCAAGAAGTTAGGGAAAAAAATAGAGAAGGCAGGAAGAAATCTTTCCTAAGATCTATACTTACATAGGCCAAGTAGGGCTACCACTTTTTTTTAAGATTGCTCAGTTGAACGCCTGTTGGTAGGAATGTCCTTTGTTTTGAGAGGGTAAGTAATTGACCTGCCCTTAATGAGGCATGTACTTTGAGCTCTCACTCACAACCTTTTCGGCCAGTGTTCTTGGGCCTTAAGAACGTTGCACCTGCTCGCTATTCTGGTCAGAAACTTCTCCACTTTGGATGGGGCCCCCAGTCCGGGTGGGGGGAGCCTTCCCAGGTGGGACTAATGGTAAAGAACCCACCTGCCAATGCAGGAGATGCAAGAGACACGGTTCCATGCGTGGGTCAGGAAGATCCCCCTGGAGCGGGGCATGGCAACCTACTCCAATGTTCTTGCCTGGAGAATCTCATGGACAGAGGATCCTGGTGAGCTACAGTCCATGGGGTCGCAAAAAGTCAGACACGACTGAAGTGACTTAACATGCATGCCAGTTCAAGGAAGCCAAAAAAACGAAGATGCAAGGAAAGGAATGAAAAGCAGGGAATGTAGGAAAATAGAGCAAGCTCTCCACAAAACACTATTACCATCTCAAGCACAGTCCTGTATTGCTTCATACTTGTAAGTTACATGGAGAAATCACGGTACTTGTAAATACTTGTAATTGTCAGTAGAAAGAAACACAAATTCATGCCTCAAAACCACCTGGCTCTAAGACAGGGCATCACCCCTGTGTGAAGACAAGCTTCTTTCTGTTTCCCTGAAGTTCTGAGGTAAGAACGGAAGAAAAAGATGGGAGAGCTGGGAGGAGGGGTGATAGCTGAGAGTGGCATCTGAGCAGAGGGACAGGGAGGTGAGCTGAGAACCGAGTGGACCTCGCAGGGAGAGGAGTCTGCTCTCGGGGGGAGAGGCCAGAGACAGCGTCTCGTCCCCTTCGGGCTGTGGTTTTGCTTTCTTGCCTCCGTTATTACTGTTCTTCCCTGTGAGTAGGGCGAGAACTACCTGGAAGTTTCCTAAGTGATGACTGAGCGCAGGTGCTCAGTTGCCTACAGCGGAACTCAGTTGCGGGGCAGCCTGGGGATGCACCTGGGGGGTCTTCGAGCCGTGGAACACCGCCCCAGCAAGGCGGGGGGTGGGGGGCATGGGCCACACGTGGCCCTGAAACCCAGCCGGGCCCTGTGGGGCTCCTGGGCGCTTAAGCTCTTCTGTGTCCCCATGTCTTGGTTAAAGGAAAGAGGCTTCATTCAGCCCAAATGACCTTCACTGTGTTCCAACAGGTGAAGTCGCTCAGTCCTGTCCGACTCTTTCCGACCCCATGGACTGTAGCCTACCAGGCTTCTCCGCCCTTGGGATTCTCCAGGCAAGAGTTACTGGAGTGGGTTAACCATTTCCTTCTCCAGGGGATCTTCCCGACACAGGGATCGAGCCCGGGTCTCCGGCATTGGAGGCAGACGCTTTAACCTCTGAGCCACCAGGGAAGCAACAGGTAAGTTCAAATAAATGCTGACTAGGGAAGGGAGGGGATGTGGAAACAAGGGAGGAACCATAAAGAAGCAGATCAGCTGTGGGACAAGGTCTCTATCCCCCCCACCCTGCAAGGGCTACCCAGAACACTATCTTTGAGCTGGTTTGAAGGTGCAGAAACCCCCACCAGCTGGGAGAAGTTAACGGTAGGCTGCCTGCAAGCACTTAGGTCCCAGACCGGTTAGAACCAGAAGGTTGATGGTGTTGCTGGCCCCAATCTTGGCTTTCCCTGCCCACCTAAGCTGAATAAAAAAATATGGAGACAAAGTTTGGAGGAAATAGAAAGGTGGCTTCAATGCTGAATTGCAGAGAGGGGAACATGGTAGGCGTCGGCTCAAGAACTGTGCCCCCATGAGGAGCCCAGGGGCTTCCGTGAGAAGAGGGCCTGTGGTAGTTGGTGGGGAGGAGTAAGGGTGTTCAGCTCTTGATGTCTTCCTGTTGTGTTGCTTCAGAGACAGTCACAGGCTGGCATCAGGAACCCAGTAATTGAGTCTGGCTGGTCGGTGGCTCTGGGGCCTTCTTTCCGATGTGTGACCACAAGGGAAAGGGTGTTGTAAGGATAAACACTAGGAACGCAGAAACGCAGACTGATGTACAGACATGCAGAGTTAGGAGCAGTGAAAGTAAAAAAAATAAAAAATAGGAATTCTCAGGCCTGGCCTCTTTATCTTCTTTGTTCTCAGGATTGGGAAAGAAAAAAACTCATTCATCTTTTTACTCTGTCACTGCAACAATGGTTCCAACTCCCCGCCACCCCAGCACCAGTCCATTGGAAGGACGTCCACGGGCTGATCACGCCCTCTGTGAAGCATTACTATAAAGCTCCCCACTGCCCCTTCCAGGACTTACACCAGTTCTGAGGGCATGAGGCCACTCTGGCACCCTCTGCCTGCAAAGCAATAAAACTACTGTACATCACCCCAGACTCTGACTCTGAGATTTAATTCCATAGCTGGTACAGAGACCAGATTTGGCTTCAGCCCCTGCAGCCCACCTGGCAGGGTCTCCATGGGGTCACTAAAATGGAGGGGTTTCCAGAAAGAGAGACCCCCGTGCAGGGGGAGGGTCAGTGAGACGTGGTAGTAGTGATGATTTTAGAGTCTGCTGTTTCCTGGGAAAGGCGCAGGAGAGCAGGAATGGTAGACTGAATGCGGGGTTTGTAAGAACCCTCCTCTGATCCCTGACTCTGAGGAGTAAGCCTGACACTCTCTGCAGAGGTGCTGCCTGGACCAGACTCTTGGAAAGCATCAGAGAAAAATACCATCAAGCCCTAACTGAATGTACTGCATTTTAAGAAGTCCGTAATTACCTGGTAAGTGAAGGAAAGTGAAAGTGAAGTCGCTCAGTCAAGTCCGACTCTTTTCAAGACCATGGTCTGTAGTCTACCAGGCTTCTCTGTCCATGGGATTTTCCAGGCAAGAGTACTGGAGTGGGTTGCCATTTCCTTCTCCAGGGGATCTTCCTGACCCAGGGATTGAACCCAGGTCTCCTGCATTGCAGGCAGACGCTTTACCCTCTGAGCCACCAGGTAAGTGAAGGAAGCAGGATGTAAAACAGTATTTGGAGATGCCATGTTTTAGATGTATGTACACCTATATCTGGGCTTCCCGGGTGGCTCAGTGGTAAAGAATCTACATGCCAATGAAGGAGATGTGGGTTCTATCCCTGGGACAGGAAGATTTCCTGGAGTCGGAAATGGGAACCCACTCCAGTATCCTTGCCTGGAGAATTCCACGGACAGAGGAGCCTGGTGGGCCACAGTGCATGGGGTTGCAAAAGAGTCAGGCATGACTAAGTGACTGAGCACACATGCACAGCCACGTCTATATGCTCTAAAAAGCTTGTGTGTATACACACAGGTGTATACAGGGGCACCATGTCTGTATGCTCTAAATATGCTTCTGTGTATACACACAGGTGTATACAGGGGCACCACGTCTGTGTGCCCTAAATAAGCTTGTGCACGTACACACAGGTGTACGTGAGGGCACCACGTCTGTATGCCCTAAATATGCTTGTGTGTATACACACAGGTGTACATGGGGGCACCACGCCTGTATGCCCTAAATAAACTTGTGCGTGTACACACAGGTGTATACAAGGACACCACGTCTGTATGCTCTAAATATGCTTCTGTGTGTACACACAGGTGTACACAGGAATACCACATCTATATGCTCTAAATATGCTTGTTTGTGTACACACAGGTGTACACGGGGGCACCACGTCTGTATGCTCTAAACAAGCTTGTGCGTGTACATACAGGTGTATACAGGGACATACGTAGCGAATGTTCATTTAAGTCACTCTCTCTGGGTGGCTGGAGTATAAACACTCTTCTGATCAGGAAGAGACGCCTTTGGCCCAGGACTCACGTTTTGAAAGGGCATTGAAAGTCACATTTCTAATGTCACCGAAAGAAGGTATTTAATACTTTCAACACAAAAATTACATTGCCAGGATTTTATTGTTGCTGCATGGAGTAGAGACAGCACCGATTTGAATGTGGAATGTTTGAGAAGTGTGTTTCCAGCCAGTGACCCTCAGCTCTTCTGCAGCCCCGTCCACTGCAGAAGCGGAATTCCTGAGTGGACTGCCCGAGGACGCTTCTAGGCCTCCAGGAGTTCTGCCTCCTCCACAAAGCATTTTTCCTCCACTTTCTCCCAGTTTTCCTACAGCAGACATGACACAAACCAGACAGAGGATCAGAAAACCTGGGTTGGAGTCCGAGCTTCAACACTGATTGATTTGTGTCCTTGGGGTAAATTAACTTCTCCAAGTCTCTCTGCATCTAAAAACGGAGACTCGTAACTACCCTAGGATTTCCTCAGGAACTGAACCAGATGATACATGTATATATATAATGTATACAAGTAGAAATAAAGCCAGATGATGCGCAGTGAGTCCTGAAGTCTCAAACAAACGCAAGGGAGGGTGGTCTGTCTCAGAGAATCCCACAGAGAGGAGAGCCTGGCAGCCTACAGTCCATAGGGTCACAAAAAGTTGGACACGACTGAAGCAACTTAGCACATACACAGTTTATTTAAATCAATCCTGTATTAAACGAAACTGTAAACATGTTTAAAGCTAAATAGCTAAGTCCTCTAAAACAAAAACAGGCAAGCTGGGAGACTAGGGCAAGAATGAGCAGGCCTTTCACAGGGCATTCAGCTGCCTTCCCTGGGGGCTAGGACCGTGCTGTGCCCGAGGTCTGAGAGTCAGCTTAGTTCTGAGCACGGGGCTCTGTTGGTGGTCCAGTGGCTAGGATGTCACCTTCCAATGCAAGGGGTGCAGGCAGCCCTAAAGTCCCGCCCTTAAGTCCCGCAGGCCTCGTGGGCAAAACAACAAAACACAAAGCAGAAGCGATGTTGTAACAAATTCAATAAAGACTTTAAAAATGGTTCACATTAAAAAAAAAAAAAGTTCCAACCCCAAAGCACTCCAGGGCTCCGGCTCTGTGGCCGGCCCTTCACTAGACCCAGGGATCTGTACAAAAGGAAAAAGGCGCGTTCCCCACCCTCTGGGAGCTCAGATCCTTGCTGACATCTCCCAGGAGGAGAGCGGTCAGGCCAGGAGCGGAATCTTATTGAGAGAAGTGCTGTCCAACAGGCAAAAGAAGTAAGCTGAAAGTCTGTCCTTTGTTTCTGTCGCCCCTCAATGGACCTGAAACAAAATCCAATTCGTGACCCCAACCGGACTTTTCAGCCCCTTTTCTCCCCCCAGCATTCACCCTGAACCCCCACTCTCGACAGCCTCTCAGAAGCCACGCCCCGAATCGTGCTTCTGTGCCCCCAGCCTGCGGGCTTCTGCGCCCTCTCCTCCCCTTTGTGGGTTCTCTGCTGTTTGTGTCACTTTCAGCGAAAGCCCCTGAACCTCTCCCTCAGGGCAAGGCTTTCCAGGCTCCTCTTGTGATTCTGATCACAAAAAGCCAAGCAACCAGCCTTTTAAAGGGTAAGCTGGGGGACCTCCCTGGTCAGGGAACTAAGATCCCGCTCGCTGAGCAGCCAAAAAACCAAAACACAAGACAGAGGCAACATTTTAAACAAACAAAGACTTTACAAATGATCCACATGAAAAAAAAATTGTTTTTAATCTTACAAAAAAAAAAGTAGGTTGGGCTGGGAGTGAGAGCCAAGGGTGGCTGAGCAGAAGGAAAATGCTGGTGATTTACTCCCTTTGTTTAGCAGTGAATGCTGGGTCCTGGAATGTTCATATATTATCTGGTGTTCACTATATGTATCTCTGCCTTTGTGTAACTTCCATTCTCTTTGGTGATTTGACTGGGAGAGGGAAGTCTGTGGACACTCCCACCGAGGAAAACGTAACTCACCCACTTGCTCACTTCTGTTCTGATGACAGCCATCATTTAAAAAGCACATGCATGACTACCTTCAACATGCCAATGTTGTTTCAGTTTGGGTGTTTTCTGCTGTACGTAGTCACCGAGCAGAAGCAGCCCTTCTCCCACCAGTGGTCACAGGGCAAGGATTCCAGCGGAACCTGGAGAGGCTGCTGGCAAGGTATGTGCCATGACGTTTACTTAGGGAAGTCAGTAAGCGCGATGCAATGCCACTTCCCCTTGGGAGGAGTGTTTCACAAGAGTCGGCACAGCGATGACAGCCTGGTTCTTTTGAACGCACGCCTAATTTTTTTGGCAAACTGTACAATCTGCGATTGTTCCTGTGGTTGGTATAGGCTTAGAACTATCTCCAAAAGCCTTGGAGTCCATCCAAACGTCATTCAGATTTCTTTGTGGGATATGACTCCAAACGAGCAGGAAGGATAGAAGAAGCATTCAGAAACACCAGGAAATCTGCACTAAGCATCAACACTCAGGGACTGGACAGGGTGTCGGGGGTGAACAGTGGGCAGAACTCACAGGCAAGTCTGGCTCAGCCTCTTGTGGGGTCACTGCTCCTTTCCCTTGGGTCCTGATGCACACAGCTTTTGTTTGTGCCCTCCAAGGGTCTCTGTTTCCCCAGCCTGTGGAAGTTCTGTAATCAAATCCCGCTGACCTTCACAGTCAGATTCCCCAGGGATTCCCCGTCGCTTTGCTGGATCCCTAGGTTGGGATATCTGTTGTCGGGCCTAGACCCTTCACATCACTGCGAGAATGTCTCTGGTATAGTTGTTCTCCAGTTTGCGGGTCGCCCACCTGGTGCTTCTGTGGCAGGGCTGATGGTGACCTCCTCCGAGAGGACTCCGGGAGATGGTGACGGACAGGGAGGCCTTTCATGCTGCAGTCCACAGGGTCACAAAGGGTCCGGCACGGCTGAGTGACTTAACAAGAGTAATAGAATAGTTTCCCTGGAGAGGTGGGAGCTGGTCAAAGCTTGCTTGGAGTGGCTTTGAAGAGAGGGGAAGAAGAGAAAGAAGTCAGAGAGAAAGGGCTACCGATGCAAACAAGAGTTGCTTTTTTTTTTAAGTGGAGGAGGGCTGTCAGAGAGATCTAAACACATTTTTATAGGAAAATAACATCATATTTGTATGAAGATGGGCACGACCCTGCAGAAGGAATATGAAGTGTGAAAGTGTTAGCTGTTCAGTCGTGCCTAACTCGTTGTGACCCTATGGGCTATAGCCTCCCAACCAGGTTCCCTGTCCATGGAGTTCTCCAGGCAAGCATACTGGAGTGGGTAACCATTCCCTTCTCCAGGGGATCTTCCCAACCCAGGGGTCAAATCCAGGCCTCCTGCATTGCAGGCAGAGTCTTTACCATCCAAGACACTTAGATGGAAAGCTCAGAAAAAGGAATACTAAACAGACACGGCAAATAGTTATGTTGGCTAAATATGGCTGATCGGTATTGGGGAAGAAAAAGCTTTCCTCTACCCTCTTAAGTTGAGTGACGGGGCATGTGAGTTAAATTAATGCAAGACAACAGGAGAAAAGGCCAATTTTTTTTCACGGACACAGAAGCAAAGAGATAATGTTACTCAAAGGTGTGGTTAGAACTGGGGGCTCAGAGTCCATCTTAACAGGGGGAGAGAGGGGGACCAAAGGCCACTCATCTAAAATCAAAGATAAATGGGCTCTTCAGGAAATATGTGTCTCTGTGATAAGGTCTCTTTAGGTGATCTCTTATCCCAGTGATTCCATCTCCAGTGATAAAAGTTGTGAAACTCAGGGAGGGGATTTACGACAGCTGAGTTCTTTGACAAGGCTTTGCTTTTGGACAGATAAGGGGAGTTCGGGGGTCAGCCTTCCTGCCTTTAGATCCTCAAGTGCCAGCAGTGTTAATGGCACAGGGGCCTGTTCTCTAGGGAGTCTGTGGGGCAGTGGCTGCTGGTTAAAAGCGGCTGAGCCCCACAGGCCTTCAGGAGGAAGGTCATTTCCTGGTGTCGTAGTTCTGGATTTCTTCTCCTCCTTCTCCGCAAGGTGATGACCTTGGCTCAGTGAAATGGTCATCTCCAATAGTAGGTCAGCTTCAGTGTCTTCTCTTCAGTGGGTAAACGTCCTTCACCTCAGAGATCTAGAGTTAACTCTCTCGCTGATACATTAAACCTATGGGGCTTGCATTTGTGAGTTAGGTTTAGAAACTGTGTACATTCGTTTTCAAGAGAATTTGGCATATTAGAAGATTTAACGGATTCTAGTTTAAAATGTGTCACTGAACCGGGGGTATGGGCTGTGATTTTAAGTTGAACTCTCTCTCACTTTGTAAGAAGCATGAAAACACTAAGAGAATCTTAAGACTCGCCAGGCTTTCTCCCTTACAGCTTTACTGGGATGTAACTGACATAGCCGCTCAGTCATGCCTGACTCCGCGGCCCCATAGAGTGTAGCCCGCCAGGTTCCTCTGTCCACAAGATTCTTCAGGCAAGAATACAGGAGTAGGTTGCATGCCCTCCACCAGAGAATATTCCCGACCCAGGGATTGAACCCGCGTCTCCTGCATTGACAGGCAGATCATTTACCATCTGAGCCACCAGAAACAGAGGAGTAAGACACACAGCACAATGATTCGACTTACATATGTCATGAAATGATTATGGCAACACGCTAGGGAGTATCCATCTTCTCATTTAGCTCCTAAGCTGAAATTTCTAGATTTATGAGACTTAAATTTTAAATCTTATTAAGGAGACCTTTGTTTGTCAGGAAATCGACTGTGTTTTATTATCCATTATTCATTTCTTCACGCATCTGAGGTGACTTGTAATAGAAGAGAACCATTTGTAAACTTTAAAAGTTTAAGGAAGAACAATGTTTTTACATCTGATTTTAGCTAATTGAACATGGATGTTAAAAATATATCCTTCTGAATGTTTTTCTGGGCAAAAGAATAACGTAGGTGACCCTCAAGGTCATAAAAAGTCCCATTGACAGTTCTGTGTGTAATTTTATCGAGTACCCATATTTACAAAGGGAGTTTTTTCTCCGTCCTTTTAAAAACTTTATTTGTTTTTAATTGGAGGATAATTACTTTACAATATTGTATTGGTTTCTGCCAAACATCAACATAAATCAGCCACAGGTACACATACATCTGGAGAAGGAAATGGCAACCCACTCCCGTGTTCTTGCCTGGAGAATCCCAGGGACAGTGGAGCCTGGTGGGCTGCCGTCTATGGGATCACACAGAGCGGACATGACTGAAGCGACTTAGCAGCAGCAGCAGCAGCGGCACACACTCTCTCCCTTCTGCGCTGAACGTCCCTCCCACCCGTCCCACCCTCTTAACAAAGCTCTAGGAACCAGCAGGAAGCCCACGGCGGTAGCTGGGGTACTGTGTACGCATGTACTTCTAAGAGTTCTAGAGTTGCTTTCTGAAAAATGTCACATATTCAGAGTGAATTGGACTGAAGTTGTCAAATCTTGATTTATTATCTTTGAAATTAGGTGTCAGTGATGGTAACATGGTGTGATCCAGTGGTTAGACTCTGCTTCATTTCAAGGGCATGGGTTCGATTCCTGGTCCAGGAACTAAGATCCCATCAGCTGCAAAATAAAATAAAAAATAAAATAAAACAATCCTGTATCTCTATAAAAAGTTCTTTAAAAATTAAAAAATATTTCAACTAAATATATATTAATATATCATAATAGATACATTAAATATATTAGCATAAATAATATTAACATATTTATGTATTTATTAATATTATATATTATTTTTATATATTAAGTATACCATAAATATATTGGATATAAATATATTATTAATATAAATAATATATATTTAGCTCAAAACATGCATATACACACACACACACAGAAATGGAAATGAAGATTCAACAGTGATAAAACTCTGGCCTACCAAATTGGTCCAGAGCTTTAGAAAAAAAAAATCAGCAAAGTTCTGAAGGCGTGAACTGTGTGGAGGCAGAAAGCCCGTGCGATGAGAGCTGGTCTCCGTGAGACAGGCGCTCCAAGGCCGCCAGCTGAGCTCGTCAGGTGACCGTATTTCTTGGCTCATTTGGATGGATGAAGCAGAAATTTGAAGCTTATAAACATTGTCTCTAATAAATACTTCTCGTTGACAATAAGATGATTCAGCTTCTATAGCTGACCTCAGATGATCTAGTAACTTACAAAGTTTAACAAGAGAGAAACAATAAAAAAGCATTTAGCATTTACTAAGGGCTCAGCGATGTCCCAGGAATTATCTTAAGCTCTTCACAGGCAAGTGTTAACTCCTTCAGTCCCCATATCCTTTGAGGTGGATATTAATATTATCCCCATTTAACCTGTGCTGAGCCAGAAGAGATGGAGTCACACATCTCATATTGCACAGCCAGTCAGCAGCAGCGCAGAGATGGGCCCCCTGACCCCACACCCGCCCCCCAAATGGGCTGCAGTCATGACCAGCTCCACCACCATCTTTCATGCCAACCCTTGCAGCTGCATAGGCTTCCCTGGAGGCTCAGAAGGTAAAGAATCTGCCTGCAATACAGGAGACGTGGGTTCGACCCCCAGGTCGGGAAGATCCCCTGGAGGGGGAAATGACTACCCACTCCAGGATTCTTGCCTGGAGAATCCCACGGACAGAGGAGCCTGGCGGGCTGCAGTCCACGGGGTTGCAAGGAGTCAGACATGATGGAGTGACTGACACACACAAGGCTGCACAAGAGGAATCCTCGCAGGCTGGTCCTCTAGAGGGTGGAGGAGGATTTCTTTCCAGGTTAGGAGATCTGATTAGGAACTAGCGCCACTGCTGACAATGTGAACTTTGAAAAACTCGGGGAGGAGCCAGCCTTCCCTGTAGTGGCACAGAGGCGGCCCGCGGTGACCCCGCGTGGCGCTCCCGCACGCCACTCAAAGAGGAAACGAGCGAGCGAAACGAGCATCTCGAGGCGGCCTAGTCACCATCCGTTTAGGGTTTTTTTCTCTTTGGCTGAGTGTCCGATTAGCTCAGAGCGCCTGGACTGGGTGAAGCTGGTGTGAGTGAACACAGACCCCGGAGCTTGATGCTTTGCGATGAAAACCAAGGTTCCCATCTGCAGGGAGCTCAAGGCCGGCTTGCTTTTGTCCAACGACTCGTAATCTTTTGAAGATGCTCTCTCTTCACTTCTGACGGATTCCCCATAAATGGTCTTTCACACTTGGGTTTTCAGTTCTTATAATTCCCAAGTCAAACAGTTAATCATCTTTAAACAAATACTAAGCTGACTTTGAAGAACCATTACCTGAAAATTTAGTAAAAATCATTCACAACACTTCTAATTTATTGTTTCATGAAGCTGAATTTCCAGACATAAGGTCTCTTTAAAAAGTATAGCTAGGGAATTCCCTTTGGTGTCAGTGGCTAGGACTTGGCCCTTTCACTGCAGGGGCCCAGGGTTCAAACCCTGGTTGGGGAACTGAGATCCCACAAGCTGCACAGTGCGGCTGAAAAAGAAAAAGAAAATAACACGTATATCCATTTCCACCTATTCCAGTATCTAGAAAACACTGAATTATTGGACTGAACTACTGAACACCAGCCACTCTTCTAACAGAGCCCTTTAGTGACAGAAAGTAGCTTGATAATCACCAGTTTGCCTCACGTTGCTTCATATGAGAAGGAAATAAATATATGAACAGCTTTTGACCCTTGAACAATACATATTTGAGCTGCATAGGTCCACTTACACACAGGTTTAAAAAGCTTCTTTTTGTCGAAGTACAGCTGATTTACAATGCTGTATCAGTTCCAGACGCACAGCAAAATGAGCGCGACTGTGCTTGCGTGTTACGCACTGTTTCAGATCCCATTAGATTGTTTTCCCGACAGTTATAGTACCTGCGTTTCTACTTTACAGACCTTTAAGTGAACGAAGTGTGGGGTAAGGTTAGATTAGCACTCACAGTATGTGAAAAAAAAAGCAAAGCAAAACACAGGGTTTGCGTCCTGACTATCCAAACTGTCTCAGCCTCCTGCCCCTGGGTGAGTCGCTGATCACCTCCTTTGTTTCTGAGGCAGAGAGAGCAGTCAAGTTCACCTGTGTTTTAAGGAAAGGCGAGCAGGACGTGGAGGGGGCATCTCTGGCCACCCTCTCTTCTTGCTGAGGCCGCGCTGCTGGGAGGGACCCGGAGTCCACATGTGTGCTGGCTGTAGCCTCTGCCGTCCTGGGGCGCCCAGCCCCCTGTACAGAACCGGGCAGGGGCTCCAAAAGAACCAGTCCCTGAGCAGGAAATCTCCACCGTCAGCAGGGTGCTGCTGCCAGAGGTTCTCCAACAGCACAGAGTGGGGGTCGGGTCCCGCGATTGCTCCCGGGGCGCCCGGCTAACTACAGCCTGAGATGGTGGTCCTCAGACCTGCAGGAACAACGCCTCAGGCCCTGCTTCAGCCTCCTGGGTGCCTGTAGCATCCAGAAGCAACCAGAGCCACTCCGACGTCAGGGCCGCCACCTGAAACCCTTCCATCCGCACTTTCTCCTGCCCCTAAACCGGTGCTCTTAGCGACTAGGGCCAGGCTTCCCTGGAGGCTCAGAGGGTGAAGAACCCGCCTGCAACGCTGGAGACCCAGGTTCGATCCCTGGGGCAGGAAGATCCCCTGGAGGAGGAAATGGCAACCCACTCCAGGATTCTCGCCTGGGAAATCCCAGGGACAGAGGAGCTTTGTGGGCTACAGTCTGTGGGGTCCCAAAAGAGTTGGATACGACTGAGCGACTAAACAGCAACAATAATGGAGGTGCTTCTGGGATTTACCACAGGCGGGTCAGCTTGAGAGAAACGGCAAGCATCCGGTGACTCTGGGCAAAAGGGACGTGTTTTTCTGCTTCTGTTTTCTGCCTGTGACCCTTGTTTGTGGGGGTGTTCTTTTTTTTTCATTTAAACTAGTTTCTGTTTTTTAAGAGAAGGCTCAGTGAGACACGTGGTCAAATACAAATGTTAGAGAAAGGTTTTTTTCTCCACTGCCTCCTCCCCTTCTATCCCCCAGAGGTAATCTCTGTATATACTGCCTTTTAAAGAAAAATATTCATGTTGCACAACCCAGTGTCTGGATCCAAGTTTTTAAAAAGTGAAAGACAAATGCTTCCAAGGAACTGCCCCACTCTCTTCTCGTTCTGAAAATATCAGCCACTGGTTCCATCAGACTCTTGGAAAGAATAACCGGTATCATAGCTTAAGATATCTTTTTCTACTTCCTGTGCAGCACAGGAAACTCTGCCCAATGTTATGTGGCAGCCTGGATGGGAGGGGAGTTTGGGGGAGAATGAAGCGAACTGAAAGTCGCTCAGTTGTGTCTGATTCTTTGTGACCCCATGGGCTACACAGCCCGTGGAATTCCCCAGGGCAGAATACTAGAGTGTTTAGCCGTTCCCTCCTCCAAGGGGATCTTCCCAACCCAGGTCTCCCGCATTGTGGGCAGGCTCTTTACCAGCTGAGCCACAGGGGAAGCCCATCTGTGGGAAAATGTGTCTGTAGGTCTGAGTCTGTTTGCTGTTCACCTGGAAACTATCGCAATATTGTAAACCAGCTATACCCCAATACGAAATAAAATGTTAAAAAAGAAGGTATCTTTTTCTAACTACACCAGATAATGTCTTTTCACATTCACTCAATCTTGGAAGAGATCAATACATGTTGATTGATCAGATAAGTTGTTTTGGGTTCACTAAAGAGCTGTTTAATGAGAAAATAGTAAATAAGCACACAGCCATCACTCTTAACTTCCCTCACCACATGAAGGATGCCCTACTGTGCATGAGTGCTCAGTCACACAGTAGCGTCCAACTCTGTGACCCCGTGGACTGTAGCCCACCAGGCTCCTCTGTCCCTGGGATTCCCCAGTCAAGAATACTGGAGTGGATTGCCATGCCCTTCTCCAGGGGATCTTCCCAACCCAGGGATTGAATCCTCATCTCCTGAGCCTCCTGCATTGACAGGCAGGTTCTTCACCACTGAGCCACCTGGGAAGCCTATAATTCAATACAAAATAAAAAGTTTTTAAAAAAGAAATGTAAGTTCCCTACTTAAGACATTTATTTTGGGAATGGAAGAAAGAAAGGATCATAAAGGAAAAATAAAAATAAGACAGGAAGGAAACAGTAAGGACCAGCAGGGCAAAGAGTCAGGATCAACATTTTTTTGTCCTGGAAATGATCCTCGGGCTCCAGGCTCAGCGGGTACGTGTTTCAGGACCTGCTTCTCCCTCCTGTGGCTCAGCCTTTGGCCGTTTCGTTCCTCATTAGCACCTTCCCCAGGAAGAAGAACAGACAGCCACCGAAGCTCAGATCTGTCAATTTTGCAGTTATCAGGTCTTGCAAGACCGAGCTGGGCGAAGACAAGACGCAGCCAGAATAGAAGCTGGGGCTGCGCGTGATTTCCACTCTCTCTCTCACCTCTCTTGACGTGGAGGTCTCTGTGCGGGAGTCCAGGTCCTACGTGTCCACCTCCCCGCCATCCACTCAGGCTTAACCCTGGCCGGCTGTCCTCAGTGGCCCTCCACGCCCTGTCTGGTGGCTACTGAGTTTAGCCTTTCAACCAAGATCAGCTTTTGACTGCCAGACTGTACGGCCTCTTCTTGGTCCATGAGCGGTTCTGGCACTTGTCGCCAAGTCACTAGGTCACGTCCAGCTCTCTGTGGCCCCACGGACTGCAGCACGCCAGGCTCCTCTGTGTCTCCGGGAGTTTGCTCAGATACACGTCCATTGAGTCAGTGGTGCCATCCAACGGTCTCATCCTCTGCCACCCCCTATTCTTTTGCCTTCAATCCTTCCAGCATCAGGGTCTTTTCCAATGAGGACACTAGCAGTTACTCAGCTCCACTTGCCTCTTCCTCTGGGCTGTCCTAGCCTGGAGGCCATGTGCCCAGCTGAAAGCCATGTCCCCAGCCTCCTTGGCAACCGGAAGTGTCCAGTGAGATGCAGGCACGGTTATGCATGGGACAGGCAGCCTGGAAGGTCATCAGGCGGGTCTTCTGGCAGCTTGAACCTGGCTGGAACCTCTTTTTCCACTCAAACCTGGGGACTTAAGATGATTAAGGAAATGTTTTCCTAGGACTTAGAGAGTTCAGCCTGATGGAATTCTCCCTCTTCCCTAAAGCAGGTGTGGGATGAGTGTCCTGGCTGTGGGTTGGGGGGGTGGGTGGTGGATGGGGGCAGAGGAGAGTTTCTGGGTAAAACCTTGGGAATGATCTGGCTTGTCCTTCCTGGTGGTGGGTGATATATCCAGAGATTGCAGAGCTGTCAGGAGTTGGAGCAGGTGGGCGGGGAGTCAGATATAGAACCCCACCCTCAGAACCAGCCGAGGTCAGGCTGAAAAGGGGCTGGACCGGGCGGGTGGCAGGTCAGGGACGGGTGTACAGTGCACACAGGAACCCAGTGGGAAAGCCTCCGGAGGGCTTGCAGGGGTCACTGCAGAGGCCTCATCCCCAGAACAGGGCCCCAGGGCTCTGTGAGTCACTGTGGCACGGAGCATAGCCCTTGCTGGCCGCATATCCCCAGTGACGTATCTCCCTGGGACGTTTGGTCACTGCACAGGCTGGTCTGGGGGTTTGTGCCAACTCTTCAGTCGTCTACAGGAGAGGCCGTCTTAGACATGAAGAACATCTAACAGACAACCCTCAGCAGAGCAGGGGAGTGTGCAGGAGTCGGGCAATTCCTGTGAATCGGGGCAAATCCTACTCCTCTTCTGAGCCTCAGTTTCCTCAACTCTAAAATGGAAATAGTAAAGCTGCCTTGCTGTAACAACTAACCGAGGTCATGTATTTAAAGCAGCAGATCTCAAACTTCATCCATCTGAAGAGCGTTCATCTTGTTAAATTTTTATTAAATTAAAAAACTTAATTAAAAATAATCATTTAATCTTGGTAAAATACAGATGACAGAGGCCTGCCTCCAGAGCTTCTGATTTCATCGGGCCAGGTGGGGCCTGAGAATCTGCATTTTGAACAAATTCCCAGGTGCTGCTTCTACTGCTTGTTGGGGGGTTGCACTTCCAGGACCCCGCTGGGAAACACCTGGGCTCTTCCGGAGGCCTGTACACGCAGTCTTCCCAAGGGCCCTTCCTCCCTCTTGTCCACGCAATGGGCGTCTGTAACACAGGCTTAGACCGATGACTCCGTCTCTGGCGCACCTGCTATTAATAATTGCTTGGTCTTCTGACATCAGCCTGGTGCGCAAGTAAGTAGCTGCGATAGAAGATAATCTTTCTAGGAATAACGGTTGTTGTGCGGTCGCTCAGTCGTGTCTGACTCTTTGCAACCCCGTGGACTGTAGCCCTCCAGGTTCCTCTGCCCATGGGATTTCCCAGGCAAGAACACTGGAGTGGCTGCCATTTCCTCCTCCAGGGCATCTTCCTGGGGATAGACCCTGCGTCTCTTGCATATCTTGCATTGGCAGGTGGGTTCTTTACCCCTGAGCCCCCTGCGAAGCCTTCCAGGGATAGTACCAGGCATAGTACCAAAGTACCAGGGATAGTACCTTCCAGCTTAGTACCAAAAGCTAATATTTGTGCAGACTCTCCTGAGTATTCTTTTACTTGATCGTCACCAAATCCTGGTTTTGCAGGAGAGGACGCTGAGGTTGAGAGAGCCTAAGGAACCCGGTCAAACTCACACAGCTGGCCTGTGGCCGAGTCTGGCCTCAGACACAGGTCTTCTGACCTTAAAGTTGGTGTTCTTCCCACTGAGTGCGGCCAACATTGTTTTCTGTTGCTTTTACAAACTCCTGGGAAGGCAGGTTTGCACCCTTTGCCATACACCTTTAATGAGGGGACTGACTTGTTGCCAAGTCCCTAAGTGCAAAGGCTTTATTGCTTCCAGCCCCGGGAGCAGCCAGAAAGTGCGGGTGTGGCTGATTTTTCAGTGTTTGTCCCGAGGCACGCTCGGTCCTAACCAAGGACTCCGCAGCAGCTCCTTCCGTGAGAAATCCTGTCTTCCTGTGGACTTCCCCTCTAACGGGGATGCCCCCCGCAACGCCCCCATCCTCGAAGACTGTGTTAGCGCTGATGTGTCAAGGAGGAAAAAGTTCAGAGCCACGTGCAATCAGTGAGATTGCTGAAAAGCACACGGAAATGCCATTCCGTCCAGGGAAAAGGAGAGCCAGCCACTTCCCAGAGAGAGGAAATCCCTGAGGCTGAAAGAGAGGCCGCTGGTCTCCTATGCAGGAGGGTGTGGAGCCGAAAAGACTCTCGCTTCAGTGCAATGAGGGGATGGCAGATTGGCCCCAAGGAGCAGGCGGGGGGTCAGCTGGGGAGGGGAAGAGGCTGGGACCACACGGATCCGGCTGCCTCCTGGGCTGCTCCACACGCAGGACAACCATTCCCAGAGGCACATTCCCAGCCTCTGCGTGCACCTCTGGGGGCGGCCGCGGGAATTAAGGAGGCGCTCACCCGCAGGACCCGTCAGCTCCCGCCTCTGCCTGCTGGGGCCCCCTTGTTGTGCGCCTTTGTCTTATTTTGCTGGTGCCATTGCTTTGGTTTCCTTTCATCTTCCACCAGAACATTGCTCCTTTTTAGAAACTTTTAATTTAGGATGGGGGGATAGCTGGTTACCAATGTTGTGACAGTTCTAGGCGGACAGTAAAGGGACTCGGCCATTCATATATGTGTGTCCATTCTCCGCCAGACTCCCCTCCCATCCAGGCTGCCACAGAACACAGGCTTCCCTGAGCTGGACATCGGTCCTTGTTGGTTATCCGTTTTAGATAGCGCAGCGTGTACGTGTGGATCCCGAGCTCCCTAACTGTCCCTGCCCCCATCTGTCACCCCACCGACCACAAGTCCACGGAGCATCGCTCTTATCTGGCGATGAGAACGCTCCTGTGATAGTGCTGTGGGGAGAGGGCCTGCTCCAGGTGGTCGGGTTGCGGTCTTTGCGGGCACGGTGGATGGTCTGGGCTTACTGTGGCCTCACCTCCAGGGTCCAGCCTTTTCCAGGCCTCGTCTCCAGACTTCCTGAAGAGTCCATGAGCTCCGGACACCCTTCCAGCACATTCCCCTGTGCTCGCACCTGCCAGAATCGCTTGCCAGTTACTCGCAGCCCTGACTGATACACGTCTAGACTGGAGTCAGCGGAGGAGTGTCAGGGTGTGTTAGACGATCGCCGTTTATTAACTCAGATCCTAGGGCCAGACTTAATATCATGGATGTGACTGCTTCTAGGCAAGATTCAGTCTTTCTTAACAGCAGAATGAAGCAGGTCCAGTCGGTGATTCAAGAAAAGTGTGCTTAAGCAGTGCCTGTTCTTGGGGCCTGGGCGGGGCTGGGGGCTGTCTTCTCTCCCTTGACCTCCAGATCACGGTGCAGTTGCTCTCACAGCAGGGCCATCGTCACCAGGTGCGAATCTGTCTGTTCCCCAAAGATGCTGAAAGTCGTGACAGGAGAAGGGAGCCATCTTGGCCTCCTAAGATTCAGCCCGGACGCCACAGGAGGATCGGGGGAAGTGCCTAAGACAATCCTTCTCTCCACGCCCCACTCATGCCTCTTCCTGGGAGGGAAACACCCACCGGACACGTGTGTTGTGGTGCTGTCATGTCCGACTCTTTGTGACCCCATGGACTGTGGCCCTCCAGGCTCCTCTGTCCGTGGGATTCTCCTGGCAAGGATACTGGAGTGGGTTGCCATTCCCTTCTCTAGGGATCTTCCTGACCCAGGGATCAAACCCATATCTCTTGTGTCTCCTGCATTGGTGGCGGGTTCTTCACTATCAAGCCATCTGGGAAGCCCCACTGCAGGGCATGCTGCAGAAACCACCAGGCTGGGACAGCTGGGAGGGCCTGTGAGAGGTGGACATGGCCAGAGGGGTGCTGTTCCATTAGATTATGCATCTGGGGGCCCCTGGCCTGCAGCACTTTCCCACCAGTGAAGGGGCCTTTATGGGGGATGTTTCGAGGGCTCCCCCCTCCAGAGCAGTGATCCGTGCCTGAGGATCAGGGACCGCATCTTGGCAGGGACCAGGGTTTATCCGCAGCATCTTGGAGCCCAAAGAGCAACTTGGAAGGCGGGGACCGTCCTGGACAAAGGCCTCGGCCCCAGTCTCCACCCTCAGGTTTCTAACGCCATAGGAGCTGGGGCTTCGTGACCAAGAAGGGGAAGAACGGACCCTCCAGGATCTCTTGGGGCGGATATTTCTGCCAGTCACTAGGTAGGGGCCCAAAGCGGTTGAAACTCGATTTTGAGATACACAGCAGTGGGACCCTTGGTGCAGAATTCATAGTCAACACGTCTTGTTTCCACTTTTCACTTGCAGGCTTCGTGGGAGTTGTCGCTGTACAGCCGAGTCAGCGCAGGAGTCTCCTCATCACAGCAGCAAGCTCTGCAAGCCGGCTCTGGGCGGTGAGCTGGGCTGCGTGTTTTTGACCAGACGGAGCTCCAGCTAAGCTTGTGGGTTTCCAGCCTGGACTCTTTCCTCTGCTTGGTCTTTGGCGTCATCTCTTTCTGGCTGCTTGAGTCCCTTCCGTGATGCTCCACCCCCAGCTGGGCGGAGGTCCTCTCTTCCTGGCTCCCTGGGGGCCTTCTGCAGTCTCAGGACTGTGTCCCTAGCCATCAGACCAAACCCTCAACTACTTGGGCTCCGACGCAACCACGAGTCCCCAGCCCAGTGGCACACCTCACAGTCTCTTGGAGGAACGTAAAAGTTCATCCAGGTCCTGAGCGGGTGTTGGGCGGCTCGGGCAGAGGGCCAGGCACCTGTCTGTTCAACCATCTTCCCAGGCCATTCTGGAGCTCAGCCAGGCTCAGGAACCATTCTCCTGGCCAGAGATGCTCAAGCTGCCCACTTCCTAACCGCAGAAGACAGCCCGTCAGGTGCCTCTGGGAAGAGTCTGGTTCCAGTGTCCAAGAGTCCACAGAGCTGAAATGCCTTCGAAGACTGGTGTTCTGTCCTGAAAGCAAGAGTGAGGGGGCTCAGAGGCAGGTTCTGGAGTCAGAGTGCCTGTGTCTGAATCCCAGCTCTGTGTCAGAGAAGCTGCAAGGTGCTTAACCTCCGAGAACCTCAGCTTCTGCATCTGAGAAAGGGGAACATATGGTGTCCTAGAACTGTGAGGATTACGTGAGGTATGGAGAGCAGCTGGCACAGTGCCTGGCACGCAGTGGGGACCGAGCACCAGGATTAAGAAGCAGCTGGGGCTTTGATGGTGGTGCAGGGGACGTGGTCCACGAGAATGTCTGGTCTGGGAAGAGCAACTAAGCCCGTGCACCACACGTACTGAGCCTGTGCTCCTCGACAAGAGAAGCCTGAGCACCGCGTCTCGAGAAAGCCCACGTGCAGCCACGAATAAAGAAAGAAAGAATTCTTTTAAAAGAGCAGTTTGAACAGGAGTTGCTGGTGGAGCGAGAGCCCCTCCCCGTCCACCCCACCCCACTGCACCCCAGCCCTCCCCACGCCTTCCCACCACGTCCCTGCCCACCCCACGCATCCCACCCCTTCCCCCCCCAGCCGAGCCCTCCCCACCCCGCCCCGCCCTTCCCCCCCCACCTGCCCCAGCCCTCCCCACTCACCCAGCCCTCTCCACCCACCCCACCCCACCCCTTCCCACCGCACCCCAGCCCTCCACACCTGCCCCAACCCTCCCCACTCCACCCCAAAAGTCAGCCTTGTTTCCTGGAGAGTCCACCGCCATGCGAGCTTCCTGAACTGCTGCTGCTTCATCAACCACGCCTTCCGGGAGGCTTGTCCGGTGCTGAGTGCGAGCACGTCGCAGGTAGGTGCCACTTTCGGCCCGGAGCCACCGCGTCTGCTCCGCCACCCACCAAGGGCTGATGGGTTTCAGATCAGTCGCTCCTGAATTGCTGTCCTGCCGCTTAGGTCTGACTACAGAGGAGCCGGTAATGAGCCCAGACCGATGAGCTGTCAGGTAGAAGCACTCCTCTTCCCTGTCCCCCAGTGAGACTTCATTGACTCCCTGGCGGAGCTGTGAATTATCGTGGTCTTGTTGGCAGCACTGGCTTCCCGTTGGCTGGCCTACTCAGCAAGTACCAGAGGACACTCCTGGTGCAGGACCCTCACCTGCACACCTTTTCCCGTTTCTCTGGAATTCCAGACTCCAATAGGTGGTCTCCTAGCTCCCCGTCTTTTTGTAACTAATTCAGGGAGCAAAACAAACAAACCCAGGCTAGGAACGTTGCCACAGCAACAGACAAGTCTGCTAAGGGACCCATCCGCAGTTGCCTCGGTGACTCCGAGGGGGTTTGCCGGCTCTTCTAGAGCAGTCTCTTGGGGCTTCGTGTGTGTGTGTGTGTGTGTGTGTGTGAGCGAGAGACAGAGAAGGACGAAGGGATGGGTCAGCTCCTTCAGGATTCTTAGCTGTCATTTCAGAGACTTACATCTGCGTGTGAGGCTCCTCTGCGTATCAGATTCACGGCAGAGCCATCGTCTCTCCAGGGGGACGTCTAGGGTTGGGTGCAGCAAGGGCTCCTTTATCAATAAAAACAAGACAACAGGAGAGGCGGGCGCAGGAGTCCAAGGTCAGCTTGGTTTGTGGCGATGGCAGACCTGAGAAACACAAGACTCGGTGCGGAAGAATTTCAGGAGATGAAGCGTTCAGTACAATGTGAACGTACTTAAGTCTGTGAACTATGCACTTGAAAATGGTCAAGATGATGCGTGTGTTATGTGTATGTATTCTACCATAATTTTTAAAATAAGTAGAAATTTATAGAAATTTTTAAAAAATTGCATGACTGACCCATACCTGGCTCCTTTTGTTGCCTCAAGAGCCAAAGCCTTTCTCCCTGGAACTGGTTCTTGTGCAGAGCTCTCAGAAATGCCCTTCAGAGTTCACTGTCTGCGAATTCACCATTATGATGCGACAAGGTCAAGACATTTGGAAGTGTTGACCCTTATACAAAAGAGCCCCACCTTCCACATTTTCACCCATTCTTTCTCTTTCTTTTTATTTTTTAAATTATGAAAGTATGATAACACATTTACAGAAGACTTGGAAAATACAGAACAAAGTTACATATAGTCCCACTATATATTGCAACTATTTTTAATTAGATAAATTAAGAGTTTTTAGTTGGAGTTTCAATATCAAACTCTCAAAAATTAATAGAATGAATATTCAGAAAAGTAGACAGATATAGTAGACCTGAAAAGTACCATGAACCAATTCAACATAAGATTTATACAATTTTCACACAACAGTAGGATACGAATTCTATTCAAGTTTCTAGGAGACACTGGAACATATCCAGAGACATAAAACAAGGTGCAAACATTTCATTCACACATTTAAAACAATTTGCTCGCGCCACGTGGCTTGTGGGGTCTTAGTCCCCAGACCAGGGATGGAAGCAAGGCCTCGGCTGAGAAAGCACCAAGTCCGAACCACTGGGCGACCAGGGAGGCCTCAACTCCCCCTCCATGTACCCAGCTTGGCAGCTCTCTCTGATCATAAAGTGATACAGTTAAAAAATGTTTTCTAAGTTCCTTTTTAATAGTTTGTATTGTTTCCTTCCAGACTTGATCCATTTGTTGCTTTTGGTTCTCTGTAATCAGCTCCTAGCAGCATCTCTCTCATTTCTTATCTTAGATCTGTGAAACCATACAATCAAGCTTATTACAATTGTGTGTGAAGAGTAGCTTCAAGATAGATGAACACTTGGCCCATCAATATTGCTATTAGAAGTTTCTAGAGGATACTAGAAGAAGCTGCAGGCTGTGGAATCAGATAGGTGCATGTCTGTGTGTGTCTGTTAGTCGCTCGGTCACATCTGACTCTTGGCGACCCCATGGACTCTAGCCCACCAGGCTCCTCTCTCCATGGGGTTCTCCAGGTAAGAATACTGGAGTGGGTTGCCATTTCCTTTTCCAGGGGATCTTCTTGACCCAGTTTGCTAATGATGAGTGCGACTATGGGATGGGGCTGGATTGACAGGCAGATTCTTTACCTCTGTGCCACCTGGGAAGCCCAAGTAGTATTCATTTGAACAAGTCATTTGACTTCTCTGGGCTGTGACTAGATCGTCACCAATTTTAACTTTCCTTCTTCCAGGCTGGATGTCTTTCTGTTCAGTTTAAGGAACTCAGTGTCCCAAGAAACTACTACAACTAGATGATTTTGTCCCTAAAACTAGGCACATCTCTCCTTAGACACTTTACAAATAAAACCTCTGTCATTCATTCAGGAGGAGTAGAAATCGACCTTGTAATAGGGTGTCAATACTGGTCCTGTCTAGGCAGCTCAGGAAGACAGTTTCATTAATGTCCTACCTGGTGACCTTTGAGGGGAATGATGGATTGATTACAGCATCTTCCCCTGCAGTTTAGAGAACTTTGTACAGGAGGGCACATACGCACTGGTGAGTACGTTTTCCATATTTGCGAGCAGGGGGCTGGGGCCTGGCAGCAGTTATCTGTGTAAATGGGGCTTCCCTGGTGGCTCAGCTGGTAAAGAATCTCCCTGCAGTGTAGGAGACCCTGGTTCAATTCCTGGGTGGGGAAGATCCCCTGGAGAAGGGATAGGCTACCCATTCCAGTATTCTTGCCTGGAGAATCCCATGGATGGAGGAGCCTGGCGGGCCACGGCCCATGGGGTCATAAAGAGTCAGACACAACTGAACGGCTAAGCACAGCACAGTACATCTATATCAACTCCCATCTCAAACTGTACTCATCAGTTGCCAAGCAGGCACAACTCTAATTGAAGTTATTCTGCTCAAATGACACACTCTCCAGGAAAAAATAAAAAATATTTCTGCTGTGAAATTGGTTTGCTGGTGTTCTGCCAAATGGAAGCCTTATCACAGTAAATATATCAACTTTAATTATTCATTTCTATTTGCTCGAAGAAATATTCTTCTGTGACATACATATGTTCCTACACTCCCTTGCTGCAGAAACATGAACGAAATAAGTCACTTTCACACGTCAATGTAGCTGTAAGAGTTTGGATTGCTGACTGGTGTTCGCTGTTCCATTTGCACATTTTCATTCGGCTGGAGAAAAGGTGGTGTCTGGGTAATGGGGAAGACTTGTGGACCACAGATGAGGATCTTTTTAGGGTGCTTTCCAGTAAAGGGGGGAAAGCACAGGCTGCCATCTGCTATTACCGATGAACCGAGACGCCACCATCCACAGAAGTTCAGTAATGCACCACTAACAAACCAGTAAAGGCGGGGAAGAAAGCACAGGCTGCCATCTGCTATTACCGATGAACCGAGACACCTCCATCCGCAGAAGTTCAGTAATGCACCACCGTTGGCCACATGCATGCCCTGAGTCTGAATCGACAGAAGCAGAAACGAAGCTTCAAGTCTCTGCAGCTTGTCTGCGAGTCACCGTGGCAGACACATCAGGGCCTGTTCCGCCATCTGGTGTTCACAGAAGGAAAGGTCCACTGAACCGAGTTGAAACTGCCAGCATTCATACATTATTGGTGGCTGTGAAATTGCTGCGATCTCGGTGAAAGGCAATTCCATCCTCTCTGCCAAATTCCAGCGGAAGACTGAGAACATCTATTAAAATTTAAAAGGCACACACCCTCCATCTAGTGATTCCACTTCTAGGAATTCATCTTACTAATATGTTTGTACGTGTGCACAAAGAAACGTGTCAAAGGACGTCCCAGCACCACTGTGTGCGCTAGCAGAAGATGGAAACAAGGTAAACGCCCATCCCTAGGGTACTGGTTCAATACATCATGATTTACCCACACAATAGGTATACTAGGCAGCCATTTGGAAAAGAAGGCTAACCCTCCTACACTGTGGGGAATGTCAGCTGGTGCAGCCGCTGTGGACAACAGTGTGGGGGTTCCTTAATAACTAAAAACAGGGCTGCTCTATGATCCAGCAGTCCCACTCCTGGGCATCTACCTGGAGGAAATCAGAATTCTAAAAATACACAGACCCCAGTGTTTGTAGCAGCGCTATTTAAAATAGCCAAGACAGGAAAGCAACCTAAATGTCCACCCACAGATGAGTGGATAAAGAGGATGTGGCATATTTGCACAGTGGAATATTACTCAGCCACAAAGAAGAATGAAATGGTACCATTTGCAGCAAACTGGATGGACCTAGAGATGATCATATCAAGGAGGTAGGCCAGAGAAAGACACATTTCATATGATAGCACCACTTCTTGAATAAATCCATCCAACTGCTGAAAAATCTTTTATTTGAAACATAGAAGCCTTCTTCTCTGTAAGTGCTGTTCATTAAGCGAAGTTCTGCCCTCAGGGACAGCTGAAAACCGATTTAAAATTTCTCCCACATTATGGCTGTTGGGACGTTGGGAGACAGTTCTCTGAGTCTTCTCCCCTCTGTAGGGTGAACATCCACAGTCCTTTGAATTATTGTTGTATTACATGACGTTCAGAGTTTTCTTTTATCTTTCAGAGGGTCTGACTTTTCAATGTGTTCTTTGCAGACAGCCAGACTTCGGTCTGATCAGACAAAGCAGTTGCGTCCAAGGTTGAAGTTGTCTGTCTGTGTCATTGAACACAGTCTAATGCAGTGGTATTTCAGCCGGGTCACTACTGAATCAGGCTACTTGTGGTCTGCGGCAGCATCTAGAGTTTCTTCAAGCTAGAACGGCTCTGTCCCTGCTTCATCAGCCTACACACTCAGACTTACAGGTATCTTGTGAGATATATCCCTTGCTTTTCAGCTGACGGGCTGGGTTTTTTTTTGCTATCAACGCTGTCCACATTCTCTCTGCTGTATGACAGCTTACAGTTTATGGAATTTTTCAACTCTTCATACAATTTATCGAAAGTATTGAACAGAGGAGAACATTCTATAGTTTTCTTCCGGAAAGGTTTTCTAAATTATCATCTTTCATAAAATGACCTGAGGGTAGAAGAATGTGCTTTTCTGTGTGGAGTGCAAGCACCCTTGTTTCCAGGGCTTTGGAGCGGTGCAGACACATGAAGGAGGGGATTCTGTGCTGAAGGAACTAATGTGAGAGCACGTCGAAACAGAGGGAAACACGAATGCCGTAGACGATTAAATAGTCAGCTGGGTTTATTTTTATCTGGGAGACCAGGGACTCGTCTCTAAAGGGCCTTGACCTATCTGTGGTGGTTGGGTAGCGGGATGCTGCAAGGGTGTTTCTTAGGGTCCGCGATCTGCGCGAGAGGCCTGTCCAGATCGGCAGTGTTGATGCGCAGGCACAATCTGTGCTGTGCGCCGTCACTCAGCCGCGCTGGGCTCGTTATGACTCTACGGTCTGCAGCTCGCCAGGCTCCTCTGTTCACGGGGCTTCTCCAGGTAAGATAACTGGAGTGGGTTGCCATGCCCTCCTCCAGGGGATCTTCCCAACCCAGGGATCAAACCCAGGCCTCCTCCATTGCAGGCAAATTCTTTACCGTCTGAGCCACCAGGGAAGGCCAAGAATACTGGAGTGGGTATCCTATCCCTTTTCTAGAGGATCTTCCCCACCCAGGAATCGAACCAGGGACTCCTACATTGCAGGTGGATTCTTCACCAGCTGAGCTACCAGGGAAGGCCATATTCACTTTAAAGATTTAAATTTAGAATAAATAGCAATACGGGAATTCTCTGATGGTCTGATGGTTAGGACTCCTCCCTTTCACTGCTGAGGGCCTGTGTTCCATCCCTGATTGGGGAACTAAGATCCCACAAGCCACATAGCCGTAAAATAACACAAACAAACAGCAATAGTCATACTGCTGGGGCACATCTGTGCCTCTTACTCTCTGACAAATGGTAAACCCATGCCTTCTTTACCTTCACGTAACTTAGACCCATCAGAGTGAATCAAACCTCCTGGGACTTGATTTCTTCATGTTAGAGTTACTGAGCAGAGCTTTACGCTTGTGGCTTGTCCAGGCAGCTGCTTAGCTGACTGATAACACCGTTGGTGGCGGCACAGGCAGGGTCAGTCGCTCAGTCGTGTCTGACTCTTCGCAACCCCGCGGACTCTTGCCCTCCAGACTCCTCTGTCCATGGGATTCTCCAGCCAAGAATACTGGAGGGGGTTGCCATTGCCTTCTCCAGAGGGGCTTCTTGACCCAGGGGTCATACCTATGTGTCCTGCATCTCCTGCATTGACAGGCGGGTTCTTTGCCTCTGAGCCACCAGGGAAGCCCCATCTTACTCCCAAGTGAAAGCGAAAGCCGCTCAGCCGTGTCCGACTCTTTGCAACCCCGTGGATGGTACAGTCCGTGGAATTCTCCAGGCCAGAGCCCTGGAGTGGGTAGCCGTTCCCTTCTCTGGGGGATCTTTCCAACTCAGGAATCGAACCAGGGTCTCCCAGATTGCAGGCGGATTCTTTACCAGTGGAGCCACCAGGGCAGCCCATCTTACTACCAAGGGCACTATTAAAAGACAAGTCTTCAAACGCTTTGCTAGAATGGAGACACATTATCATGAAAGCACTTCTCCTTATTTACTTTCCTAAAACAATGTCAGAAGCGGAACGGGGCTTCATTTGTTGTAACCTGCTCGAAGAGGTCACATGTCTTTTAATGATCATTCTCATTCATCGAAATGCACACAAGCCAACTTCTTAAATAATTTTTATCCCCCGGGCTGTGGATTTATATCAAACGTCACGATCTGTTGGTTTTCCTCCTGTGTCTTCAGGGATCCTATCATCTTTAAAAAATTCCCTTTTCTCCCGCCATCAAGTGGTGCAAACACACCACATGAAATAGGCAAGTAAACAAGACAGAAACTCTCGTCCTGACTGAGTCATTCTTCACACTTTGGTGCATTAACTTCCAGTGTTTCCTGTACTTTCTTTACACAGATAACAATGCGGTACATATGTGTTTTGAAATAAAATGCCCGTGGTACTGGATTGTCTTCCTTGATATCCTGTCATGTAAAGATTGATAACAGGGATGTTGCGGTCACAGTTACAAGTTCACGCAACCTGGGATACGTTTTCCTGGGTTGACAGCCCTGAAATGCATTTGGGACAGTTGGTTGCTTATATGCTGCTACTGCTGCTAAGTCACTTCAGTCGTGTCCCCATAGACGGCAGCCCACCAGGCTCCCCCGTCCCTGGGATTCTCCAGGCAAGAACACTGGAGTGGGTTGCCATTTCCTTCTCCAATGCATGAAAGTGAAAAGTGAAAGTGAAGTCGCTCAGTCATGTCTGACTCTTAGCGACCCGATGGACTGCAGCCCACCAGGCTCCTCTGTCCATGGGATTTTCCAAGCAAGAGTACTGGAGTGGGGTGCCATTGCCTTCTCCTGGTTGCTTATATGATTTTCTAGCAAAGCTTCAATTCCATCTCTGGTGTATTTTACCTTTTTCGGTGTAAGTATAATTTTCTTTGTTGGATAAGCCAAATGAAAACTAAAAACTAAATAACAGAGCTCCCTCTGGGTCAGTTAGCATTGCACTGTGTTTAGAACTTTTAAACATTGTCAAATTACTGTTCTGGAAGGCAGCAAGCCGTATATATCAATATTCTTAAAAATGTTTTGCCCCAAGTAATTCCACCTCTAGAAAAAAGATCTTAAGGAAGAAACTTATCCAAAGATTTTGCCAAAGAACTTAGCTGTGAGGTTATTCATAATGTTGCAAGATACCAACTAAATGTCCAGAAGCAGGGAGATGGTTAAAGTAAAGACGATGGAAGAGAATGTACTTCCTTTCAGGAAGCGCGCTCGTAGAGCATAAAATAATGATCCAGGAAAGCACCTATGACAGGAAAATAAAACACCAAATTGTATGCTGAATATGGCCCTGATTCTGATATATAAAAATGCCAGAATGACTTAACTCTGCATTGTGAGGTTTTAAGATTTTTCTGGAAGACATTTTTGAGTTTTTGTTTGTTTGTTTGCTTTTGGCCTTGCAGTATGCGGGACCTTCCCTGACCAGGGACCAAACCTATGCCTCCTGCATTGTGAGCACAGAGTCTTAACCAGTGAACCACAGGGCATCTGAGATGTTATGGGATTTTTAAATATTTGTTGGACTTCCTTTGTGGCTCAGCTGGTAAAGACTCTGGCTGCAATGCGGGAGACCTGGATTCGATCTCTGGGTTGGGAAGAGTCCCTGGAGAAGGGAAAGGCTACCCACTCCAGTGTTATGGCCTGGAGAATTCCATGGACTGTATAGTCCATGGGGTCACAAAGAGTTGGACATGACTCAGCGACTTTCACTTCACTTCAGAGGTTTGTTTTCCAGATTTATGCAAACAATACAACATTCCTTTTATAATGAGGAAGGTACACACAATTTCCATATGTACCAACCTCTTCCTACTCTGGCCCCCAGACTTGGCTGTCTTTGCAGAGTTTCACTTCTCCTGCGCTGGGTCAGCTGAGGTCCTGACAGTTTGCAGACTTGGTTTGTGCTGCACATGGATTCATTCCACATAAGAGTCCCCTCCTTCCATCCGTTTTCATCTTTATTTTTTAACATGGTCTTTTTATATCTGAGCTCATCAGAGAACTTCTTGGGAAGTGTCGTGTTGGTCTCTCCGGCTGCCTTTTCGTTTTATTCTGCGTTGGATCATCAGCAAATGCATTTTCAGCACTTTTTTCTCAGGCCTCGTGTGCTCACCCTCGTTCCCTTTTAGCATCTCGAGCAACGAGGTCACTCTGCTGTGGACGCTGCTGTCTCAGTGTGCTCCCTGCACAGTGCATCACACCTGTGTGTGGGGTCCCAGGCTTCTCTTCTTTGGCTTTCGGAATGTCATGGCCTTTTGTCCTAACCTGGGGCTTTGTGTGAAGTGGGGAGAGGGAGGAAGCTGGGGGTGAACCCCAACGCACAGGTCAAGGCCGGACTGAGGGCGAAGTAGCCTGAGCTCTGGAGGCACTGGCTGGGGCTTCCAGTGACCACTGGACACCAGGGGCTGAAGTGAGGACTCCACTGAGTCTCGGGGAAACATGTAGTAGTTCCTATTCCATGTGAGTCCCTGACTCAGGGAACCGGGCGCTTCGGTGAAAGAGCTTCCGGGAAGCTATTAAACCTGTGTGAATTGCATCCCTGCTTTTGTGTGTGTGGATTTTCACACACACACATCTTATTTTTCCCCAAATGTCTTATCTATTGATGAGATTTTAAAAATCAGTAAAAACAATACAGAAGTCTGATGTATTGAAAAAAAGGAAGAAAGAAAAATGCCTGTATTTTACTGCCTGCAGTAGCCACCACTCACACTTGACAGCAGGGCCTGGAAGGTATGTTATTCTCTCTTTCTGTCTCTTGTTCTTTATGGTTTCTGGTCATGAGGACCAATTCTGTGAGTCTCATTGAAATCCATTTGTGTTTTGGTGCCTTTGTGAACAAAAAATGCGCCTCTGTACGGGGGTTTCCAGGACTTGGCTGTGAGGCGCCTGAGGCATTGATAGTAACGCTAACGAGAATGTTAACGAGAGCCAGATCTCATCGAGCTCATTTAAACCCGGCGCCTCATGCTGGTTTAGGCCGGCGTTTCGTAAGTGTTCTGTGTGCTCTCCAACCTGATCCTGACCGCAGGCATGTGCAGTAAGTTTTTATTGGCCACACCACCTAGCGTATGGGGTCTCAAGCTCCCCGACCAGGGATCAACCCCATGACACCCGCAGTGGACGCTCAGAGTCCTACACTGGACCACCGGGGAAGTCCTCATCCCAGTTTAGAGATGGAAACTTGACCGTAGGCTGTGACTCGCTCCTGAGGCCATGGTTAGTAAGACGCAGAGTCAGCAGGGCTCAGACGTGAGTGGACCCTGATGGAAGCTTCTGGCCCGCCCAGGACACCACACAGGTGGTGGGCTTCTCCCCGTCCCTGACGGAGTCACCCGTGAGGAACAGGCTTGTTTTCTCTGGTTCCACTTCTCCTCCATAGACTCTAGATCCCAGCTGTGGGAACTTTACACGCTGAGTTTAAAACCTGAACCTCTGGGTTGATGAATCCTTCCAGCAAAATCGCCACCGGTTCCTGAGTGATGTCCTCAGTCCTTTGCTTGAAGTCCAGTCTTCCGGCGTCTCAGGCCAGGATCTGGGAAATAAGAGACTCTTTCCAAAGCCTCTTCAGGAGAGCAGCTGGTCTTCAGTGTCGTCACGGCCGGCATGCCCGTGACTGGTTTGTAAGCCTGTCTCCTGCTCGGTGACGAGCAAGGTTGTGCATGGCGGGTTTGGAGAGTGAGAACGGAGGATGGGAGAGGCCGAGCCGTGCCCAGGGACTTCTTTCTCTCCCACACCGGCCTTATCGCGCTGTCTCCTCCACTGTGCTCAGTGTTCTTTCTGAAATACACGCCTGACTGCGGGCCTCCCTGCGCTGCCGTCAAGCTGGGCTCAAACTCTTAAACACAGCGTCTGAGACGCCTCTGTCATCCCGAGCCTACGCGCTCCCCAGCCCTGTTTCCACTGCTCGTTGCCTAAAATATTCCGCTCCAGCAGTGTTCAGCCGTAGGGCATCTCTCGGGAGCACGGCCCGCTAGCTGCCCTCCGCCTTCTGGCTCTGACAACAGCGTCCTTACCTCCTCACCTGCTGCCCTCTGAACTGCCAAACTCACGGTTCTTTAAGACACAACCCAAGAGAAATTCCCTCTGTAGAATTCCTGCAGATGCTTCCAAGGAAAATAAGTACCTTGGGTTTTCTTCTATATTTCTTCTGTAGCATCGTATCTCAGTCCTAGAAAACTGTGAATTCCTTGCGGACAACGGTCAAGACTTGTGTTTTTCTGAGATTCCAATGCCAACTGCCAAGTACAGCTTAATAAGGGCTTGGGAAATACTTGCAAAAGAAAGACTGAATTTGTGGAATCTAGGAAGTAATTCACAGGTGATCAAGGAGTCACACAGTACAGAAAGTATAAAAGGTAATCTCACGTTGGCAAGACGTGATTATGTGATAGAGCCTTATCTGTAGAATTTAGGTAAATATTGACATGCAGAATCAGTGGGTCTTAACCTCACTGCAATTGTAATTACCTGGGACTTTAGAAAAGCCCAATGCCTGGACTGTCCCCTCAGAAATTCTGTTCAAGTTTTCTACTTTTTGAAAACAGTCTGGGAGAGTATACTGTGCACCCAAGGTTAAGAATAACCATTTTAGATAAAAATACAAATTGCAGTATATAAAGATACTAGCTGGGGCTTCCCTGGTGGCTCGGTGGTTAAGAATCCCCCTCCCAATGCAGGAGACGAGAGACAGAGGTTCGATCCATCCCTGGGTGGGAAGATCCCCTGGAGAAGGAAGTAGCAGCCCACTCCAGTGTTCTTGCCTGGAGAACCCCATGAACACAGGAGCCTGGTAGGCTACAATTCATGGGGTCGCAAAGAGTCAGGCATGGCTGAGCGACTGAGCAGGCACCTACGCACGCAAAGATATTAGTTGCTACAAGGTGAAAGCAATTTGCAAGCAGGGGACCCCAGAATTTGCACAAAGATGTCTCGGTACAGACACAAGCTAACTAGGCATTTCTAGACACATGTGGCCCACAGAGCTCGCGACATGTGCCTTCAGCCTCTGTGAATGTGTTCATAGTTACTGAGCCACTGGCTTTCACTGGAGCAAAGACTCCTGCATCTTTCCGCTGAGGGCTTATTGGTGAATAGTAGTTAGACTCTTAACCCAGAAAGAGAGAACTTTCAAAAATTTTAAAAAAATCTAAACTATTGCTAAATGTTTGATGTTATGGTCAAAGTCTCTGCTTATGAAGTAAACAAAGTTTTGAACATGTGGTGCAATGTGATTTCAGGAATACAAAACCTTGGACTCTGAGTCTGGGTCTTGTTGGTTAATTTACAAAGTAGAGTAGGAAAGGATATAAAGTTATTAAGAATTTTTCCCCTTTTTAAACAATTGTGATATAGTTGATATATGATATCAGGCTAGCTTCAGGTATATAGCATGGTGATTTGATGTGAGCACACATTATGAGAAGATTGCCCCTGTACAGAGTTATTACAGTATTCTCAGCCACAATTCTTTTGCTGTGTCCCCATGGCTTGCTTATTTTATAAGTGGAGGTTTGTACCTCTTCATCTCCTTCACCTATTTCACACACCCACCCAAGTCATTAAGAATTTTAAGTGCAAGGTCCTATGTCTCTTGTGAAACAAATACTGTCCTGTATTCTTCAACAGGTGTCTATGTGGCTATGTGGCTCTGTATTCTTGTTCATGGCTAAGAAAACATAATATCCTAAGTGCAACATTAAATCCCAGGGTTGTCCACTCTTTAGCGATGATTATAAACCCTAACAGTACAAAGCAGGCACTTGATTTGTCAAAATTCCTCGGATTTTTGTCTTAATGGTCCTTCCATTTGCTCTGCCAGATTAAACTTCAATGGCAAGTTTAAATGTGTCTTTAAAATGTCATTTAACATCAGTTATCAGTTGGCTCTGTGGTTGTTATACTGCTGAGTTATCACTGGAGTGTGAGTTAAACCATATGGAAAGGAAGATGGACGTGACTGCACGTCACCCAGCTGGTGCTAAAGTTACAGCAAAAACACGTCGCAAGCTGGAGGGTGGATGAACGCATCCCTTCCTAAGGCTTATCACAAGGCTTTCCATTAGACCCGAGTGTGTTTGTGCAGATTCTGGGAACATCTTGTAATTCTGACATGTTCAACTGGCGAGGCACTTACAATTAATAGCAATAATAATTATAATTTACAAATTGTAGATTACCATCCATTATGTTTGTATTTCGGAGAAGGCAATGGCAAGCCACTCCAGTACTCTTGCCTAGAAAATCCCATGGATGGAGGAGCCTGGTAGGCTGCAGTCCATGGGGTCGCTAGGGGTCAGACACACTGAGCGACTTTACTTTCACTTTTCACTTTCACACATTGGAGAAGGAAATGGCAACCCACTCCAGTGTTCTTGCCTGGAGAATCCCAGGGAAGGGGGAGCCTGGTGGGCTTCCGTCTATGGGGTCACACAGAGTTGGACACGACTGAAGTGACTTAGCAGCAGCAGCAGCAGCATGTTTGTATTGCACTTTACAAAGAAAGGCAATTTTTATTAGCCAAAAAATAAAAAACCCCACGTGATTCTCCTCCAAAGCTCTCAAACTAACTTGGATTTAGTGGTTTCTTCGTTTTCCTGCTATTACTGTTTTTTGCATCGTTTTCCAAAGTTCTGTAGCTGGCAAATATGAGCTGTTGTCAATGACTCAAAAAAGTGTTTTTATCATAATCTCATCACTGGTCCTTGCAGTGTCTATCACTTAGTTTGTGGCTTCTCTGGTGGCTCAGATGGTAAATAATCCGTCTGCAATGTGGGAGACCTGGGTTCGATCCCTGGGTTGGGAAGATCCCCTGGAGGAGGGCATGGCAACCCACTCCAGTATTCTGGCCTGGAGAACCCCCATGGAGAACCCCCATCCACAGAGGAATCTGTGGGTTATATTCCGTGAGGTTGCAGAGTCAGATACGACTGAGTGACTAAGCACAGCACACACAGCACTTAGGATCTGACTGAGTGACTAAGCACAGCACACACAACACTTAGGATCCGACTGAGTGACTAAGCACAGCGCACACAGCACTTAGGATCCGACTGAGTGACTAAGCACAGCGCACACAGCACTTAGGATCCGACTGAGTGACTAAGCACAGAGCAGCACAGCACTTAGGATCCGACTGAGTGACTAAGCACAGCGCACACAGCACTTAGGATCCGACTGAGTGACTAAGCACAGCGCACACAGCACTTAGGATCTGACTGAGTGACTAAGCACAGCGCAGCACAGCACTTAGGATCTGACTGAGTGACTAAGCACAGCGCAGCACAGCACTTAGGATCCGACTGAGTGACTAAGCACAGCGCAGCACAGCACTTAGTTTGCACCTGCTGCCAAAAATGTTTTCTGCTCAGTTTCAAACTTCTCCAAATTTTCTTTCCCCAATACCCAGCCTGTCGGTTTCTCTCTCTGTTCCTCCATCCATCTTAGTTCTTTATTATACAGGACACCTTGGCCCTTTCCATTCATTTTCTCTCTTCTCCACTCTTTGAAGGAATTCTCCACAATAACACCAAGCCTGTGGGTGATCTAGAAAACAAACATCTTTCTCTTTAGAAGAGGTATCGGGGAACATGCCCAGGAGTGGGGTTGCTGGGCCATATGGTAGACTTATTCCTAGTTTTCTAAGGATTCTCTATGCTGTTCCCTGCAATGGCTGTAACAGTGTCATCGATATGTATATATTATCGGGTGTAAAGTGGATAGTTGGGGAGAAATTGCTGCAAAACACAGGGAGCCCAGTCTGGTGCTCTGTGATGGCCTAGAGGCGGGAAGGGAGGGAGGCTCAGGGCGGGGAGGGGATATATTTATAATTATGGCTGGTTTTACGTTGTTCAATGGCAGAAACCATCACAATATTGTAAAAATTAAAAAAAAAAAAGAAAAGGAAGTTGGAGCGTCTGTGGAGCGTGTGAAGGAGAGGGAAGATGGGTCATCACGAGAGAGGAAGGATCAGCCTTGCTTTACGCCAGTGGCAGCACCCTGTTCTCCTCGCCACGGAGCACCACGCTCATTAGCAGCATCACTCAAGAGTCACTGTCTGCCAAGAACATGTCTCAGACCGACGTGTCTCCAGGAACTTCAGACTTGGGTGTAAAACACCGTCACCTAAATGGGAACAGGCCAAGCTGTTTATTCAGAGCTTGCTATCAGAAGGCAGTCAGACATCATCGTGTTTGGCAGAGAGCCAGAATCAGTTAAAGGAGTGGGAAGGCTTTACTGCAGATGAACGTGGAAAGCCTCGAGTAGGCCCTGATGGGAGGGCTTTATGGGGGCAAGTCGGCCGTCCCACGTGACTGATCGCAGCAACACACCTGGTTCTCTCTGGTGGGCCTATGCCCGCCAGACCGCTCCAGTGACCGCGGGCAGAGTTCTGTTTGTATATGCTGTCAGCCGTTGTCCACGTGTGTGTCCAATCCCTGAGAGCGAATGACATGAGAGCCAGTGTCCTCAATGGCCCCTCTGAGCCCGCTCAAGAGCAGCCTTGACACCTGCCGTCCTCTCCTGCTCTCCTGGGCTTCTTAGCGTCCCGACTTGTAATTTCGCATTGACCTTCCAGTCCCCCAAACAGAGCTGGAAGTCTGTTCAGACAGAGCAGAGGAGGCTTCACCATGGTTGAGCAGGACTTTGTGTTGATCTGGTGTGAGAGCAGAGTGCAGCTACCAGGAGGGTCGTGTTACTGAAGGCAGAAGAGGAAGCCCTCAGTTTGTGAGAGAAGACGCCGAGCTCAGGTTTTAGGAGTTAAAATCTCCGCTGCCTCTGTGAAGATGTCCTTTAGAGCCAGGCGCCTGGGGCCGGGACTGTCACTTCAGAGGTGGGGAGAGGGAGCCTGAGAGTGAGTGACGGTCCTCGGTTTACACGCCGAGGCCAGGGCTGGGGCAGGAACTGCAGCTCTGGGCTTTCCAGCCATCACTACACACACCAAGGACGGAGAACAGGCGGTCTGGACCAGAGGCCGGGCAGCCTGGAGCCACCAGGGCGGTCTCAGAGGCAAGAACGAGCCACTCCGCACCCTTAACGTAAGTGCGGTAAAGACAGACCCACCAAGATGAGCAGTAAATGATTAAAGAAGGTAGGTTTGGAGTTCCTCTCGAGCCGTGATCCTGTATCTTCTATTTACAGAGGTAAAAGTACACTCCAAATGGTTAATATTTAAGCACGTTAGTATTTACAGCTCTCCTTTTAGGAGAGGAAAGCCGCTTTGGCAGTGCCAGTGCGACCCACCCGCGATGCTTCCCCCAGTGCTCGTCTTGTTGTCGGCTTTTCTCGGCCACGGTGCTATCGCAGGACGAAGTAAGTACTCATGGCTTTTGGAAAGAAAATAATATCCAATCCTGGGCTTCCCAGGTGACACTAGTGGTAAAGAACCTGCCTGCCAATGCAGGAGACATGGGATCGATCCCTGGGGTGGGAAGATCCCCTGGAGGAGGAAATGGCAACCCACTCCAGCATTCTTGCCTGGGAAATCCCATGGACAGAGGAGCCTGGTAGGCTACAGTCCATGCAGTCACGAAGATTCGGACATGACTGAGCACATACCCAACCCTCTGGTAAATGCCGGGGGCCCATAGGGATTAGCTAAATTCGCTTTAGGGTGGATGCAGGGGAGACTGGATTGGTGCTTATTGTTTGATGGAGCCATGCTTAAACTCTTCGGCAAGATACTTAGTTCCTTTAAGCCTCAGTATACTGGCCTGTGAAATGGGGATAACACATCTAACCTCCTTTAAAAGTTGGTGGGGAGTTTAGCTGGGGTATGGCATATGTCAAGTATTTGGAGCAAAACTCAGCGTAAGTATTTTGGTAGCATTAAATGTTTTTCATTTGTGTGGGCCAGCTAAACTTAAAAAGGCTAACATGTGTTTCTCAACCAACCCCTTTGTGCTCTGTTTCAGCCTGCCCCAAGCCAGATGAGTTACCATTTTCCACGGTGGTTCCATTGAAACAGTCCTATGAGCCCGGGGAGCAGATAGTCTTCTCCTGCCAGCCGGGCTACGTGTCCCGGGGAGGGATCCGGCGGTTTACGTGCCCGCTCACAGGACTCTGGCCCATCAACACTCTGAAATGCACACGTAAGTCAGCTTCCTGCACATTCTCCGCTCTTTCAGATCCTACACATGGTGGGGAGATGACCAACCTTGTCCAGCTCTGGATGCAGAAGGCCAGCAGAGCTGCGGGGTGGGGGGCAGGGGAAACACGAGGGCCTGTGGGGGTGGGTTTCATGGGAGGAGAGACTATGGACAGTCAGTGCTGCTTGCCAGAAGCCAGGAGAAGAGGGCGGCCGAGGAGGAGCTGGTTAGACATCATCATTGACTCAATGGACACGAATCTGAGCAAATTCTGGGTGACCGTGGTGGACAGGGGAGCCTGGAGTTATGCAGTCTGTGGCGTCACAAAACGTCAGGTGGGAATTAGCCACAACAACTGGAATTAGCTAGGGGAAATTTTAAAAAGAAACTTGGTATGATAGAAGGAGAGGGAGGCACTGCGGATGTGAAAAGGTAAGTTGTTATGATATTACAAATTATATTCCTAATAGGATGCAAGCGCATTAAATCAATGTTATGTGTAATACGTACAATATTATGCATTTATATATATATATTAATATTACGGGGCTTCCCAGGTGGCTCAGTGGTAAAGAATCACCTGCCAGTACAGGAGACTCAAGAGATGCAGGTTCAATCCCTGGGTCAGGAAGATTCCCTGGAGAAGGCAATGGCAGCCCACTCCAGTATTCTTGCCTGAGCCTGGCGGGCTACAGTCCATGGGGTCGGAAAAGAGCAGAACATGACTGAGTGACTGAACGGCCACCACAAAGCGAACACTTAGACTGTTCAGTTTTTGCCATCATGCTGCTGCTGCTGCTGCTGCGTCACTTCAGTCGTGTCCGACTCTGTGCGACCCCATAGATGGCAGCCCACCAGGCTCCCCCTTCCCTGGGATTCTCCAGGCAAGAACACTGGAGTGGGCTGCCATTTCCTTCTCCAATGTGTGAAAGTGAAAAGTGAAAGTGAAGTCGCTCAGTCGTGTCCGACCCTTAGCGACCCCACGGACTGCGGCCCACCAGGCTCCTCCATCCATGGGATTTTCTAGGCAAGAGTACTGGAGTGGCTTGCCATTGCCTTCTCATCATAACTAACAGTTATAATGTGCAGACACCCCTGGCGGGCCAGTGGTTCGGACTCTCTGCTTCCACTGCAGGGGTCATGGGTTCTCTCCCTGGTTTGGGAGCTAAGATCCTGCATGCTGCATGCCCCCCCCCAAAAAAACAACAACAACAACAAAAAAAAACAAGAAGTAACAACACAATGGACGCCTCAGTGCGTGTCTCATTTAGATTATTTTGAGTTAACTTCTAAGAATAGTTATCAGTAGAGTCACTGGATCAAAAGATAGAAATGAGTTTAAACATTTTTATTTTAACAGGAAATTCTGTAACTAGAAATTGATGCTTTTCTCTTTAAATCACAGCCAGAGTATGTCCTTTTGCTGGGATCTTAGAAAATGGAACGGTACGCTACACAACCTTTGAGTATCCCAACACGATCAGCTTTTCCTGCCATACCGGGTAAGGACTTTTGGCTCACAGAGGCTGCGCATTCCTGCCCCCTTAAGCTGAATATCAAGGCTGGCCCCTATTTTATTTCTAGTCTTTAGGCTGGACTTGCTGAATACGGATCACTGAATAAAAATCCATAGTGGGGTTGGGGTTGAGCTGGAGAATACAGCAGTTAGTGAAATACGGTCGATGCTCTATCTAAGTTTTCTGCACCTGATTAGCTACTCATACGAGGAGTACATTGAAATTATTGAAGCTGGGTGATAATTCTTTATCATCTTTGGGCCAAATCTTGGCTTGGGGGTTAAAGTATTCTAGTAGTCAGACTTGGGCTTTAGGCTAATTTGATGGACTGTGACCTAAGTTCAGTGGTAAAGAATCCATCTGCTAATGCAGGAGGCGTGGGTTTGATCCCTGGGGTTGAGAAATCCCTTGGAGAAGGACATGGCAACCCTCTCCAGTATTCTTGTCTGGGAAATCCCATAGACACAGGAGCCTGGTGGACTACAGTCCATGGGGTCGCAGAGAGTCAGACACGAATGAGCACACAGCAGAAGAGAATTCTGTGGAGAAGGCTGAGGGTGATGATGTGGAAACGCCCTCCCCACCAGGACCGCCTCCCTGGGAAGAAAGCGTGTCCGGAATGTCACCCGGCTCATCCACCTCACGAGCAAACACTGCATGGGGGACCCAGGCAACAGCCCGCTGGCTGTCAGTTCGGGCAAAATTTCACTGAGGATCCTGGTTTGTGTTTAGAGATTAAGAAATGCTGTGTGTGGAAAAGAAATGCAGTCCTTTCAACTGATACACCAACTTATTGATGAGTGATCTTGAACACATTGTCTTCAAGGACAATGGCACATTTATAATGTTAATAGACAGCATTGTTATTACACATTTGGGCCAGCAGGCGCTCAGAAAATGTGTATTAGAGATTCCTCGGTGTGATTCACTTTTGTGATCCCCCAAAAAGAGGCAGTCTTGGACTGGAAGCTGTTACCCTGACCAGCTGATTGGGGACCAGGGGTCTGGGGACTGGAGGGAAGGGTGGGCCTCCACACCCAGCGGTGATGGAGCCCTCTCGAGCTCCAGCAATTGCTCTGCAGCCCCAGGCTGGGAGGCTTGCTGAGCCTCAGAAGAATTTAAGCCTCTCAGGAAAACAGTATTATAAGATGGGAAAAAAGCCAATAGTATTCATCTGCAGCACTGCTCGATGGAAAAAAATCTGAGGTGCCGGGGGTGGATGACTCTGTAACTTAATGGGTTCAATTTTCCCTCCACAGGTTTTATCTGAAAGGAGCTAGTTCTGCGAAATGTACTGAGGAAGGAAAGTGGAGCCCAGGCCTTCCTGTCTGTGCCCGTGAGTCTCGGGTCCAGCTAGGAGGGTGACCCTAGGTTGGCCTGGGATGTTCCTGGCTTTACCGATACAAGACCTATGCCCTGAAAGCCCTCAGTCCCAGCTCCCTGAGGCGGTCGCTCACCTTTTATGGGACTGTTCACCCTGATGTCTTAAAATGATTTTATTGACTGATTTATTGTGGCTGTGCTGGGCCTTGGTTGTTGCGTGGGCCTTTCTCTCGTTGCGGCGAGTGGGGCTACTCTGGTTGCAGTGTGCGGGCTTCCGTTTGCAGGGGCTTCTGTCTAGACCACAGGCTGCTGGGCTCACTGGCTTCATTGCTCCATATCACATGGGAGCTTCCTGGATCAGGGATCGAACCTGCATCCCCTGCAGTGGCAGGTGGATTCTTTACCAAGGAGCCACCAGGGAAGACCCATCCTGGAAGATGAAGCAGCCCCTTTGGAATGGCAAACCCTAACCTTGAAACTCTAGATCACTTAGGTCAGGATGACGACCCACTTGTGAGTCCCTGTGTGAAGCTGCTTGTACAAGCTCCACACAGAGAGAGTGCAAAAGCAGGAGGTATTCAGTGGGAGCAAACCAACCTGCACTAGCATCAGGGTGTCACTCAGATGTCACAGTGACTTGTTGTCATCGGTAACTATTGCAGGATGCTGGCTCGGTGAGGTCCTTCACCAATTCTGACTCCGAGAAATGTCTTCAAGGTAGCATTTTGTTCTAAGACGTTCCGTCACCAAAGCAACGTGGTCTTGTAACAGGCAAATCAGTGATGGCAAAACTTAAATTCCCTTCATTTTTCAGTTTTCTGACTGGCTCAGACATCTGATTTTCCTATCATATTTTCTTCCTTGGCTTCTCCAATGGACTATGGTTACCCTGGCATTTGATCAAATTTTGCATTTTCTCAAGTTAATCTTTGGAGTTTTTCCTTTCTGTAAAGAGTGTTTTGTTTAAAAAAGATTCAACTATTTTCATTCAAATGACAGTTCTTTCTTTTTTCAGCTATAACCTGCCCTCCACCACCCATACCCAAGTTTGCAAAACTCAGCATTTACAAGCCGTTGGCTGGGAACAACTCTTTCTACGGCAGCAAGGCAGTCTTTGAGTGCTTGCCACACCACGCGATGTTTGGAAGTGACACCGTTACCTGCACGGAACACGGGAACTGGACGCAGTTGCCAGAATGCAGGGGTAAGGGCGTTGACGCGGCAAAGCAGTCGTGGGAGTGCAGGGCCTCTCTGTTGAAGGGGACTGCAGATTGCGCTCTCCCAGAGGGCTCTGAATGACCCTGTTTACCGTGGCCTCTGCTCTGTGCCTGGGGCTAAGGACGCCAGGTGAGGGGGACCTGGCTTCTGGCTCAGGGTGATGGGAAGCGATGCAGTGGACAGTCTGGAGCAGCTTGGGAGAGCTCCTGTGGGGAGGATGTGGAGGTGGAGTGGCGAGCAGTGCAGGCATGCCACAGGAAGGGAGCCGGGGCGGGGACAGGGAAGAACAGGGCCTGAGCATGGACAGCTGAATGTTGCAGTGAGGTTGCTGAAGAGACGCCTGGATCAAACTGGGAAGTCCAAAGAGATTAGGGCTTCCCTGGTGATAAAGAACCTGCCTGCAATGCAGGAGATCTGGGTTCGATCCCTGGGTCGGGAAGATCCCCTGGAGGAGGAAATAGCACCCCACTCCAGTATTCTTGCCTGGAGAATCCCATGGACAGAGGAGCCTGGTGGGCTGCAGTCCACGGGGTCGCAAAGAGTCAGACACGGGTGAGTAACTAACAATTTCACTTTACTTTCAAGAGATTTAAAGTGAAAAACTGGGTTGCAATCAGATTTATATAAGCTTTTGTAGTTTTTACCTACATTTAAGAATCACAAGAATATTCAATTTACAAATATATGCGAAAATTCTTTCTCCTTTAATTGGAATCATCATTGCTATATTTATTTATTGGCCATGTGGCATGTGGGCTCTTCCTCAATCAAAGATCGAACGCATGCCTCCTGCAGTGGGAGCATGGAGTCTTAACCACTGGACCACCAGGGAAGTCCCATTACTGTCTTTGAATTTGTCCACTGCATGATGCAGATTATAGAATTTATCATGCACACGAGGAGTGACACTGAAGACTGTGAGCCTCTCGCGCAGTGGACAGTACAGATGTCTGCTGAATGATTCCAACAGAAGTACTCTGTTGCACGGGGAAGCTCTGACTAATACTAATGCCTAGCACCTTCTGGGGGACTCAGCTCAGGGCTAGACACCGGTCTCCCGCTATTTACGCATATGCCATCTCGTTTAATTCTCCCGAGTCCTGAGTAGTGGATTCTTCATGGGTTCTGTTTTTTCTTCTTATTTTCTGCTGTTTACATCGATACGTCAGCCATCAGCATGCTGTGACATTCTCTCTCTCTCTTTCTATGGACGTGCTTTTCCCCTGAATCTTCTGAAAATAAGTCATACACATCATGACACTTACCCATGAGCACTTCAGCAGCATGAATATCCTGATAACAGTGAGATTCTCCTGTTAGCCCTGTACCCAAGATATTTAACATATTTGGAATTACGATAATAATTTAAACAGTTATATACAATTAGCAATATTTATTTCATACGCAAATTGCCCCACCTGATCCAGAAGTTGCTTTACGCACGCGTTTTATTCTGTGTGAAGTCTCACTGTGACCCACACTCTGCCTAGGTGTCACGCCTCTTTAGTCTTCTTTAGTCCTGTAGTGAGGAGTCAGCCTCTGCCTTCTCGGCCATCTTTCATTGACGGTTATGGAGTGCATGCCACTGGTTGTCTTTAGAAGTTTCCAGAATGTGAATTTGGTTGCTTATTTACTCACAATTAGACGCAAGTTAACACTTTTTAAGAATGTGCTCCCTCTCAGCAGAAGGCACCTGGCGTCAGTCAGCCACTGCCAGGTGTGACGTGACCCTGTGGCCAAGGGGGTAAAGAAAGCACCTTCTCTTGGTAAAGAAAAGCATCTCTTCCTCTTTGGAATTAGCAGGCCCCTGTGGGTGGTGGTTTGAGGCTGTGTGGACACCTGCGCTTGAGCAGTCGTTGGTGACCCGGGACTCAGTCAGCTGAGGCACTGCTGGTTGCAAAATGGTGGCTTTCTAACGTCATCTGTCCTTTGATGCTTGTTACCTGGAATTCTTCTGCCGGGAAAAGCTTTTCCTCCACGGACTGTTTCTCTTCAGTTTCATTGTAGACTCCTACATTCCTTTGCACTCAATTGTGGAAAAACCAAAACTGACCCAAGCAGTCCAACTTCAAATTTTGTACTCTCTTTTTAAAAATCCATTTTATTTATTTGGCTGTGCTGGGTCTTAGCTGCAGCACATGGGATCTTTTAGGTGAAGCATATGGTATCCAGTTCCCTGACCAGGGGTGGAACTTGGGAGCATGGAGTCTTAGCCACTGGACCAGGGAAGTCCCTGGATTTTGTATCCTTGAACCATCGCATTAGACTACCTTCCAAAAGCTCTGTGCTCCTCAATCCAGCCGGGTTTTCTGCAGTGTGGCAAAGAGGGGACGACAGAGGATGAGGTGGTTGGATGGCATCACTGACTTAGTGGACATGAACTTGAGCAAATTCCGGGAGATGGTGAAGGACAGGGAAACCTGGCATGCTACAGTCCATGGGGTCGCAAAGAGCTGGACTGAACAGCAGCAAAGAGGGTGTGGATTTAGGACTTTACTGCTGGGGGTCTTAAGAAGGCCAGGGACCAGCACCACTTTTCTCCTTTGTATTCATGCTGGCTTCATGTATAGTCTGAAGACAATCATAAGAATTAGGTTTAACGTTTAAAATCCAAATAATAGTGTTCTACTGTGCATGGAGAGAATCTCTGTGTTTTAATTTCATGGTCTATTGATTAAAAGAGACAGACTTCTTTCGTTCAAATGCACCATCTTAGATGATATGCAGATGAAGTTTGCAATAAATAATACCCTGTGATTATACGAAAGCCCAAAGAACTTGGTAACTCATTAATTTACTTTCAAAGTGTTGTTGTTTCTATTTTAATACCCAGGGTGTCACGAGGATATGATAAAGGAGAAGTCATAGGAATCACCAGTGATTCACTGGTGTAAGAGAGGAGCTTGTAACTATTCTGTAACCACCGGGCCCCACACTGTTTATGCTAACACAGCTTATTGCTTAAACTTTTTAGAAGTAAGATGCCCATTCCCATCAAGACCTGACAATGGGTTCGTGAACTATCCTGCAAATCCAGTGCTCTATTACAAGGACACCGCCACGTTTGGCTGCCATGAAACCTATTCCTTGGATGGACCGGAAGAAGTAGAATGCAGCAAATTCGGAAACTGGTCTGCACAGCCAAGCTGCAAAGGTATGAGATATGGGTAAGGTCTCAAACCGCCTCCAGGTTCATCCAGTGAACCCCCTTTACTTGCTGTTTTCTCGTTCCAATCATTTTCCACTTTGTTTCTCAGACTTGCTTCACAGCTACGGGGATTTATATGAACACGGGGAAGCTTCATGCCTAGCAAGCATGTTTGAGATTTAAAAACTATATACTTTATTCACGTTTTTATTTTTGGCTACATCGGGTCTCAGTTTCAGCTCTCGGGCGCTATAGTTTGGGCACACAGGCTTAGCGGAGTGTGGCCCACGGCCCCCGCACTGGGAGGCAGATGCTCAGCTGCTGGACCACCCGAGGCCCCTCCTGACGGCCCGAGACAAGCGTCTCTGTTGTAAGCCCTGGTGACGCGTGGGGGATTGCGTGGGCTTTTACGTCCTGGCCCATGACCGCCCTGTTTCTCTTTGGTCTAGTCAAGACCCTTCTCACTGGGGCAAAACCCGCCACACAGTCAAGCGAGTTCCTGGCAATGGAGGCTAACTGCAAATGGGCAGCAGGCGGTCGTATGGACCACAAGTGTGGGGAGCTGAGGGCGGGGCTCAGTCAGGGACCGCCGCTGCTCCCTCCACGCCTTACGGCCTCAGGCTCCCCCTTGCACCTCTGTTGCGCACTCAGCTTGACCCTGGCCTGATTCTGCGCCAGGGCCTCTCACCTGCAGGGACACCACTCGGGGCACCTTTTCCCTGAGAAGCTGGTCCCTCCAGCCTCATCGCTCCTCAGTCTGGCCCGGGTCGTGCTTTTGCAGAGACCAGCAGCTGTGCGCTGTGTTTCTGCTCAGGCTGCTGTGGGCTGGAAGGAAACTGGGCAAAATGGAGAATGGTTCGGTTGGGGTCCCCTCGAAGCAGAGCCTTAGACAGGGATTCAAATGCAGCTGATTTACTGAGTCTCAGGTAAAGGAGAGCGAGGCAGGTAGAATGGAGCTGGACTCCGTGCGTCAGAAGTGCCTGGAGGGCTTGTTCAGACGGTCTCTGGCTCGCTGGGTCTGGAGTAGGGCCTGAGAACTAGCGTTTCTACCAGGCCCCTGGGAGATACTGCTGCTGCCGACGCGGGGCCCCCGTCTGGAACGAGGATACGGGCTCGGCTAGAGTGCAACGTCAGTTGAATCCCCAGGGAGCTCTGGACAGGGCCGCTGATCCTGTGGCGAGGCGAGGGGACTTGCTTATCTTGATCCCTTTGTGAGTCTGCATAGGCTGTGGGGGCTGCCCGCTTCCCTGTCCCGGGCTGACATGCATGCTCTCCTGGGAGAGGAGGCACCCTGTGGCTGAAGGCCGTTTTTCAGAGAAGGGAGCACTTGTGAGCTGTTCCCAGCAGCGCTTACTTGGCTTGGGGGGTGGCTGCGCCTGTTCATTGAATGGGAGCTGCGTGGGCAGGGGAGGCTTACCTGCTACAGCAGGGTCTTTTAAAAAATACTTTATTGGAGTGTGGTTGCTTTACAATGTTGGGTGTTTCTACGTACAGCAAAGTGCATCAGCCATACGTAGACACACAGCTCCTCCTTTTTGGATTTCCTTCCCGTTAGATCACCACGGAGCACTGAGTGGACTCCCCTGTGCTGTGCAACAGGTTGTCATCGGTTATCTTGGGCAAAGCATCACTAGTGTGTATGTGTCAACGCCGGTCTCCCAGCTCCTCCCACCCCCTTCCCCCTCAGGAACCGTGCCTTTGTTCTCTCCGTCTGTGTGTCTGATAGAAGTGCTTTTTAAAAAAACAGTTTATTTATTTACTGGCTGTGCTAGGTCTTCGCCGCTGCGTGGGCTTGCCTTAGTCGCTACCAGTACGGGGAGCTACTAGAAGTGGACGGGGGCTTCTCTTGGACGCGGCGGGAGGCTTCTGACTGCGGTGGCTTCTGTTGTTGCTGAGCCCGGGCTCCGGGGCCTGTGGGGGTCTCCCCCAGCCGGGGACCAACCTTGCATTGCAAGGCGGGTTCTTAACCACTGGACTACCGGGGAAGCAGAGCGCCTGATACTTCTGCTCCGGCCTTCTCACGTGGCCACTCCAGGGCAAGAAAAGGTGGTCTTGGAAGCCACGGTTCATGGTCCTGTTGATGAAGAACCGCAGTTGGCAATGCTGCTGAGGCTACTCATGATGCACCTTCTTAGAATCTTCTCCTCTTGGGCCATTTGTCTCAGGCCTACTCATCGAGTGGTTCTGATGTTACATTCTCTTTAAGAAAGAGCAAATGAAGTCCCATCTTGACTACAAATATTGTCTCTTTCAGCGTCTTGTAAGTTATCTGTTAAAAAAGCTACTGTGATATACGAGGGAGAGAGAGTAGCTATCCAGAACAAATTTAAGAATGGAATGCTGCATGGCCAAAAAGTCTCTTTCTTCTGCAAGAATAAGGAAAAGAAGTGCAGCTACACAGAAGATGCCCAGTGCATAGACGGCACCATCGAGATTCCCAAATGCTTCAAGGGTGAGTTTAATGCTGCAGTGCTTAGCTGGCATCTCCCTTGCCCGGGCCATAATCAGTACTTTTTTTAAAAAAGCAATTCAGTTTGTATTGGGATGTGCCGATTAACAACGTTGTGATAGTTTAAGGTGAACAGCGAAGGGACTCAGCCGTACACATACACCTGTTTCCGTCCTCCGCCAAGCTCCACTCCCGTCCAGCCTGCCACATAACACTGAGCAGAGTTCCCTGTGCGTACAGAGGGTCCTTGTTGGTTGCCATTTTAAATATGGATGTGTGTACGTGTCCGTCCCAAACTCCCTCACTACCCCTTCTCCCTACCCTTTCCCCCGGCCACCGTTCGTTCCTTCTCTACCTCTGCGAGTCTGTTTCTGTTTCGTATGTAAGCTCGCTTGTATCATTTCTATCTGGATCCCACATATAAGGGATGTTGTACGAGATTTTTCTTCTCTGTCTGACTTGCTCAGTATGACCATCTCTAGGCCTGTCCATGTTGCTGCAAATAGCCTTACTTCATTCTTTTTAAGAGCCGAATAATCATAATCTGTACTTTTATTATTGACACATACTGACTGAAAGAAGCCATGTCAGTTTGGCACTGGAGTTTTAAAAGGAGGGTTGGACAGGAGAAAACAGCAAGATGAAGCAATAACTGCACTTGGCATTTCCAGTTTCCTTTCCAATTCTTTCCCTTAAAACTCAGTCAGGATCGTGGCTTTCTTTGGTGAGTGTTAAATTATGCCATGGTGTATAACTCCAGATTATGCGTGAATAATAATAATGATATTGAATGGAATGTTGAATAGTAATATTTACCACCTCTTGAGCCCAAATGATAATGAACTCACCCCAGATTACAAAGTAATTCGAGTCAGTGGTTGTTGGCTTACAGATCTAACATTTCTTTCCCACTTTTGACAGTTCCTGGAGTTTGAAGAGAATCCGTTAGAGAAAAACACTAGAAAAGTACCCATTAGAGAAAAACATTCATTAGAGCAAAGCACTTAAAGAAAGATGACATTGTGTTTGTGTGAGATAAAGGAGTGTACAGTGGTCAGCATTGAAGCCATTAGTTTCAGGTCTAAATAAATACCTTTGTTGCCACAAAGGAGGAGCCAGCCAGAGGCTGAGGCTATGATTGTATCTAGGTTTAGAGATGCTTCTAGAATGTTGGCAGCCCTCTATCAGCTGGCACAGGACACTGTTGGGGGCAGATTCGGGAAGAGAGAGGTCTCAGAAGTGGGCAGCTAGAGACAGAGGAGGAAATGAGAACCAGCAAACAATACCCACCTCATAGGTTTGATGATAAGAAATCTTACACATGACATACAGTGAGAGCTCAATGATAAGCATGACAGTTCTTTTCACTATAATTACAAATAGTTAGAAATGCACTGCATAAATTGTTATTGTTCAAGATATAGCAGAGCCCTGGTGTGATGTTACACATTAAAACTAACAAATAATCCTAGTACAGATCGGCAGAAAAAGTACTAGCAGAGGGTAATTTTAAAAAGTCAAACAGAGCTCGGTGTGCAGAGTCTGCAGACAGATGAATGCTGTGGGTACACTGGGGAATAAATAAAGGGCTGATGCAGTTTTTTCTTTTAATCTTGAGTGTCAGAATCATACAGAACCTTTCATTTTCTCACTTGGAAATGATTGCTTTATCTTTTCCCTGAGGTTTTCTCAAATCACTTAAACCTCACATGGAATGCTTTCATTCGTATAATTAGATTTATTCTACATGTTTATAAAATGTATTTGATTTGGCTTGGCTATTTAACAAATTTAAGAAATGATTGTTTCTCTTAGAGCATTTATTTATTTTTTCTCCCCAAACAGAGCACAGTTCTTTTGCTTTCTGGAAAACGGATGCATCTGACGTAAAGCCATGCTAAGCTGGTTTTCACACTGAAAATTAAATGTCATGCTTGTATGTGTCTGTCCAAGAAGCTAATGGAAATGGAAAAATAAAGAGACTGAATTTAATGTGTCAGCCATTGCAGTGTTACTCCTCGGTAGCTTACTTTTAGTTATCTGGTTTTTTGCTTGCTGTTGCTCAGTTGCTAAATTATGTCCAACTCTTTGTGACCGCTTGAACTGCAGCCCGCCAGGCTCCCCTGTCCTCCACTGTCTCCCAGAGTTTGCTCCAATTCACGTGCACTGAGTCAGTGATGCCACCCAACCGTCTCATCCTCTGCCGCCCCCTTCTCCTCCTGCCCTCAGTCTCCCCAGCGTCAGTCTTCCCCAGTGAGTCGACTCTTGACAGCAGTTCAGCTCAGTTCAGTCGCTCAGTCGTGTCCGACTCTCCGCGACCCCATGGACTGAAGCACGCCAGGCCTCCCTGTCCATCACCAACTCCCAGAGTTCACTCAGACTCATGTCCATCGAGTCGGTGATGCCATCCAGCCATCTCATCCTCTGTCACTTCCTTCTCCTCCTGCCCTCAATCTTTCCCAGCATCAGGGTCTTTTCAAACGTCAGTGCTTCACATCAGGTGGCCAAATTAAGAAACCCAAATGTTTAGAACATTGTTCTCGCACAGCTGTGAAACGGAAAGTGTAAATAATTACCTGGGTTACCCAGTTCCCCTCTCCCTGATTCTACTCTCAAGTGCTTTCACTCAAAACAACTGCAATGCAATTATTTTCTTAGAATGGTCCATAGACCCCAGCATCAGTATCGGCTGATAATAATCACAAAGGAAAAAATGCTGTGTACTGGAATTTCTGAGGTTGGCCCCCAAATATGCATTTGTAACCAAGTCTCCAGATAACTCTGCCTTTTTGAGAAGTATCACTGTACAGGATAAACAGAGTGCATAGCCCTTCAGGCCAGTAGAACTGGGTCTGGACTCAGATAGCTTGGTTTGCATAATGCCTGGAAGTCTCTCTGTGTCCACCAACACGCCTCAGACCCGTCACTGAAGTCGTTCCTCTCTCTGCATTTAACTTCCTTGCCCCTGTTTCCTTCTGGAGGAGGTGCCGGCAAACCGCACCCCAGGCTCTAGGTGTGTTTCCTATGCCTGCACCAGAGCAGCTGAACGTTGCTGAAAAAAAAAAGGAACTTCACAATTACGCTATCAGGTCCTGCTTGGATCCATGAACATGAACCTCGCACGAGCTCAGCTGTGCCTGGCAACTCTGCCGCATTTCTCCGGTTGGTTCTCGCCCCGCTTCCCCGACATGGCTGTGTCTCTTCCCAGCCCTGTTCAAGCCACCTTATGTCCCTCTCAGACAACGTCCCGCTCTTATTTCACCAAGAAAATAGGAAAGGCCTTTTCAGTCTTTGCACGACCGAGTCTGTCCCCTCAGCAGAGTCTGTACCGAGTTCTCTGTGCTCTGTCTCCTTCCTCTGAGATCCCATCGAAGGGCAAACTTCATGCCCGGGACCCCATCTTCTGTCTTCTTAGTTAAGAATTTTCCTCCCCTGATGAATGATCTTCCATTTTTCTCCCTTTCTATTGGGGCTGCTGCTGCTGTGTCACTTCAGTCGTGTCCGACTCTGTGTGACCCCACAGACAGAAGCCCACCAGGGTCCCCCGTCCCTGGGATTCTCCAGGCAAGAACACTGGAGTGGGTTGCCATTTCCTTCTCCTCTATTGGGGCAGTTCTACACAAATATACAATAATGTTGTTGAGTCGCTCTTATCCAACTCTTTGTGACCCCATGGACTGCAACACACCCGGCTCCTCTGTTACCAATATCTCCCAGAGTTCGCTCAAACGCATGTCCTTTGAGTCCATGACACCATCCAGCCATCTCATCCTCTGTCGCCCCTTCTCCTCCTGCCCTCGATCTTTCCCAGCATCAGGGTCTTTTCCAATGACATCGTCACTTGAAAAAGAAAACCTTGCTGATACCTCACATCGTTTTCTAGCTACTGCCCTCCATCTGTGTCAACTTAAAATAGTCACAACCTAAAGTTGTGAGTGACGCTTTATTTGGTGGGAATTTTTAGGACTTCAAGACCTGGAGACTTGAAGCATCTCAAGTGACTGTCAGAACTGCTCCGAGGAGGCGGGAGGGGAGTCAGGTTATACAGAACTTTGCCGCAAGGGGCAGGCAGTGTGGACATAAAACGTGTTTTTGTGAATTAAAGAAAGCCAGACAGCTCAAGGTGCGGAGCTGGCGCTTCTCTGGGCTCGGGGAGACTCAGGCATCTGGACTCCCTGAAGTCGCTCCTTTGGTGTGCGCCTCAGTCCTCTGGGAAGGTCCTGAGTCCTCAGCGCTCACCGACGGGCTAGCTGCAGCCTCACGGTGCGGACTGCAGGTGCTGTTCTCCTCCGGGGCACCCTGAGGGCTCAGAAATTCACACGTGGAGGGCCAGGTCCCTGCTGCTGTGACATCCTTATTTATTACTGTGGCAGAAAATACTCCATTTCTCATCTGTGTCCCTTGTTTTTATAAAAGTCCCAGAAAGAGCGGTTGGTCTTTGCCGGCCCCACGTTGTACGCCCATCACAACTCTCCACCTCGGTCTCCCCCGAGGTCTCTTCTCACGGACACTTGATCCTCAGGACTCAGTTGCCTTCACCTGACGCGGGTCTGAGCTCTTCACCAAGATGCTCTTCCGCGCCTCCTCCCTTTACAGAAACCAGGGTGGCCCTCCGGGTGTCATTCAGAATCTCCACGGCACGTCGTTGATGTTGTTCAGTCGTGTCCAACTCTTCTGTGACCCCGTGGACTGCAGCCCACCAGGCTCTTCTCTCCATGGGATATCCTCGGCAAGAACACTGGAGTGGGTTGCCATTTCCTCCTCCGGGGGATCTTCCTGACCTGGGAATCAAACTTGTGACTCTTGCATTGGTAGGCAATTCTTTGTCACTGCACCTCTTTCATAGCCCAATTATTGTACATATATGTGTGTATATATATATATTCAAAATTCCATTATATACCACATCTTCTTAATCCATTCATCTATTGATGGATACTTAAGTTGCTTCCATGTCTTGGCTATTGTAAGTAGTGATACTATGAACTTTGGGATGCATGTATCTCTTCCAGTTAGTGAAGAAAATGTAGGCAGAACACCCTATGGTGTAAATCATAGCAATATTTTCTTGGATCTGTCTCTTAAAGCAAAGGAAACTAAACAAAAAGAAACAAATGGGAAGTATTTACACTTAAAAAATTTTGCACAGTAAAGGAAACCACTGACAAATCCAAAAGACAACCCACTGAATAGGAGAAAATATTTGCTAATTATATGACTGATAAGAGTCATGTATCAGTTTAATAAGATGCTGAAGCTCCAATACTTCAGCCACCTGACGCGAAGAACTGACTCATTGGAAAAGACCCTGATGCTGGGAAAGATTGCAGGCGGGAGGAGAAGGGGACGACAGAGGATGAGATGGTTGGATGGCATCACCGACTTGATGGACATGAGTTTGAGTAAGCTCCGGGAGTTGGTGATGGACAGGGAAGCCTCGTGTGCTGCAGTCCATGGGTTCACAAAGAGTCGGACACGACTGACCAACTGAACTGAACTGAAGAGTTTAATAGCCAAAGTATATAAATAGATCAGGCAACTCAACATTGAAACAAATGAAAAACAACTCAGTTTTTAAAAAGGCAAAAGGCCTGAATAGACATTATTCCAAAGAAGACATACAATGGGCACGCGAAAAGATGCTCCACATCATCAGTGGTCAGAGAAGTGCGAATTGAAACCACAATGGGACACCAGCTCACACCTGTCGGAGTGGTCATCATCAAGGAAGCCACAAACAATAAACAATGGAGAGGCGGTGAGCAAAGGGACCCTCCTCCTCTCTTGGTGGGAATGTGAGTTGGTGATGCCACTGTGGAGAAGAGTATAGAGGTTCCTTACAAAACAGAAGAGAACCACCATGCGATGCCACAGTTCCCTCCTGGGTATTTATCTGACCGTATAGGTGCTTCCAAATCTGTCTTGCTGAAACTTTTTGTAATGAATCTCCAAGTTGAACTTCTAATAGACTATTTGATTAAAAAACAAATAAACTCCTGGAACATGGCAAGTTTGTTGGGGATGGCTTTTTGCATAATCTTTTTCACTGGAAGGCGTGTCAGGCCACTGGGGAGGCTTGAGGCTTTGAAAACTAATCAGAGTAGACTTTAGAGCTTAGGCCACAGTACTGATTCCTCTAATTTAATAATATTTTTACAGAAAGAAAAATTTACTCTTTTTCAGTCTGAAGAGGCAATTTGGATTAGAAGAGCCTATCAGTGGGAGCTGCCCAGTTGCAGATTAGTGATTAGTGGTCCACTTGGTGATTATGTGGTCCATTTAGCTCCGTAAGGGCACTCTCTATTCAAAGTGTTTTTCTTCTGAAATTCTTGGATCACCAGGCTGCCTGTCATCAGAATTCAGCTGTGTGCTCCCCACTCAGAGTCCAGTGACTTCGCCTGCTGGCTCAGAGTCCAGAAAACAACACTGTCCTCCGCACACAGCCAGCCTGGGATAGGCAGAGTGAAACCATAACCACAGATGGGTGGTCCTCCACTTTAACTCGGCCAAATGTGGCCTTTTCCATTGCAGGTGATGTCGCTTAACCAGCGACTGCAGACCCACCGCACCCCGTGAGCGCTCAAGGCCCGCAAGGCCTTGCTCTGTGGCCAGCAGGCCCCCTCACGTGCTTCCCGATGGCCAGCTCTCTTTTCTTCCAGTATGGCAGGTGGACTTCTAAATGCAAAGGGATCCAGGTCTTTACTTTTGTTTCCTGCGATAACATATTTCTGCAAGGCGTTATGGAAAATGAACTCTCTTATTTCTAAGACCATTGAACAATCTTTCAATATGTGGGTTCTCATTTCTGAGTCACCCAAGCTCAATAACAAGTGTTCATCGGTAACATTTCCTGGCTGCTAGCCTGAAGGTCATTCCCTGCCTTACACTGAAATAAAAGATTTAAAAGAAAGAGAAAAAAGAAAGCAAGCAAGGAAGGAAGAAAAAAGCTTGGAGTGTGTGCATATGGATGTGAGTATATGTGTGCATGTGTGAGTGTGTGGTTGGTGTGTATGTGTTTATGTGAATGTGTAGGTTGTGTGTTCTTTGGGAGTGTGTGCATGCCTGTGTGAGTGTGATGTGTGTGTGTGCATGAGTGTGTTTGTGTGCTCTTTGTGCCCATATGTGCATGTGAGTGTGTGTTTATGAGTGTGTGTGAGTGTGTGCGTGAATGTGTGTGTGAGTGTGTGAGTGTGAGTGTGATGTGTGTGTGTGTGCATGAGTGTGTTTGTGTGCTCTTTGTGCCTATATGTGCATGTGAGCATGCATGCGTGTGAGCGTGTGTTTATGAGTGTGAGTGTGAGTGTGAGTGTGTGTGTGTGTGTGAGCGTGTGTGTGTGTGAGTGTGAGTGTGTGAGTGTGTGTGTGTGAGTGTGTGTGCCATACCTAGTTCTCTCTGTGCTAATGCTGCCTCCTAGTGATGTCCACCACCTCTGAACGCACACGAGTTCTGAAAGAAAAGCTCGACGTTTCCCGAGTCAAGCACAGGGCACGATGTCCCACGCATCTCACCTGTGTTCAGTCCATCTCCCCAAGCACCCCATTAGGAAGGTAAAGAAACTGGAGCTCGCGGTGCTCTGTCAGCGGCTTACACAAGGGACGGAGCTCGACAGCCATGCTTCCGAGCTGGGTCTTTTCTCCCTTGCTCACACTGCTAGTTGAGAGGTGCATTTCCCAGTGGCTTCCTGGAAATAACTGAATTCCAAAGCGGAAATTTTCCAGCCTAGGGAGGAGTGCCAAAATAGGCTGGTGGGATTTTGGAAGAGGTGAGGCTGGGAGGTGCCCCAGGGGTGGTTGCTGGTCGAGTGGCTGTTGGCTAGAGCAACATGTCCACATGTCTTCCTCGACTTCCATGGGGTTCTGCATATCTGTGTGTCACTTGTTGTGTCTGACTCTGCGACCCATGGACTGTAGCCGGCCAGGCTCCTCTGTCTGTGGGATTTTCAGGCAAGAATACTGCAGTGGGTTGCTATTTCCTCTTCCGGGGAATCTTCCCAACCCAATGGAGTTACCTCCTGGATAAAAACATTGTACAATGAATATATCGTAAGTTGAAAATACATTTAAAACACCCAACATACTGCTTATCATAGTTTAGCCTAGCCTACTTTAAACATGCTCAGAACAATTACATTAGCCTATAGTTCAGTCGGTAAAGCGTCTGTCTGTAATGCGGGAGATGTGGGTTCAATTCCTGGGTCGGGAAGTAGAGTCGGACACGACTTAGCGCTATGTTTCTTTCTTACAGTTGGCCAAAATCATCTATCGTAAAGCCTATTTTATAATAAAGTGTCAAATATCTCATGCAATTTATTGAGTGGCCTTCCTAGGTTGCTCAGTGGTAAAGAATCCACCTGCTGATACGGGAGACATGGGTTGGTTCTGTGGGTCAGGAAGTGGTCCTGGAGAAGGACCACTCCACTGCCCATGCTTAAGGAAATTGCATGGACTGTCAACTAAACAACAACCAAATTTATTGAGTACCATACTGAAAGTGGAAAACAGAATGGTTTGGGTACAGAATGGTTGGAAACTTATGGGTTATTTATCCTCCTGATTGCATGGTTTTCTGGGAGCCATGGCTGCCCCACGGCCAGCATCACGAGAGAGCATCTCACTTCGTATCACTAGCTGGGAAATATCCAAAGTCAACATTCGAGGTTTGGCTTCTACTACATCTGCATTGCTTGCACACCATCATGCAAGTGGAAAAATCTAAAGCTGAACCATCGTAAGTGGGGGACTGTTTGTATTACTGAAAGGTGGGGGAGGGGAGAATAGCCGGTTTATCTCTGCTCATAGCCGCTGGCACCCACGGGTTGCCCAGGAAGGCACAGAGACAGGCCACGGAGGAGGGGATGGAACAGTGATTTCACCTTACTCCTGGCGAGAGAAAGGGATCTAGAATCGTTGAGTTACAGGTTGTAACTCTGTTTTCTGGTTTTGATGAAAAGAAAATACTCCCCACTACTCTCTTTAAACTACATCTATCTGTGGTATGATTTATACTTCTGCGACCTATACATAGAAAGTTGCGAACAATTTCCTATCGGTTTAAGGGCTTTACTGGCTGCAGGTTTGTTCTGACGTTTGTCACTGACGCCTTTCACGCCGGTGTGCTCAGGCACTCAGGGAGCTCCAATCTTTCCCGAACCCTGGACTGCAGCCCGCCAGGCTCCCCTGTGCAAGGGATTTCCCAGGCAAGGATACTCGAGTGGGTTGCCATTTCCTCCTCCGGGGAGGGGGTCTTTCTGTGTCTCCTGCATTGGCAGGTGGATTCTTTACCATTGCACCATGTCTTGACATGATAATAATAATGCTCATTCTTGATATTCATCTAAATTGCTTTCCATTTAGATGGCTGAGTCATTCATGTATTTCAAACTAACGATAGAGAGGATCTTAGTAACGCAAAATGGTGAATCACTAACTAAAATTTGGTTATTTAGGATAACAGCTTATGCAATAATACTGTGTACAGAGCCATTTGCTGGGATTTAAACAATAAATTAAAGTATAGAAGATACATGTATCATGTGAAACTCCCCCTCAAAATGGGCAAAGGACTAGAGAGATATTTTGTAGAAGAATTTTTAAAAAGGACTAATAGAGATGCTTAAATATTTCAGCTGTTCTAATAGTGGAAAATGCAAGTTAAACAGAGATGCTATTTTTATACACACAATTATCACAGATTAGAAAAACTGTTAATGTGAGACAACCACTCTCAGGAACTGTTGAGTGGAATTGCAAATTTGCCAAACACTTCCAGGAAGCAATTAGGCAGTACTGATCAAGAACTTTAATTTCTTTCATGCCCATAGGAATATCTTTTTGGAGATAGCTGAAACTCAACCAAGATGTATATATTAAGAGACATTTATTACAGTCAAAAATTGCTAATAATTTATATATCCAATCACTGGAAAATAAGTAAATTATGTTATATCCAAATGAAGCAAAAATAAGCAGATATTCAGTTCAGTTCAGTTGCTCAGTCGTGTCCGACTCTTTGCGACCCCATGAATCACAGCACGCCAGGCCTCCCTGTCCATCACCGACTCCCGGAGTTCACTCAAACTCACGTCCATCGAGTCGGTGATGCCATCCAGCCATCTCATTCTCTGTCATCCCCGTCTCCTCCTGCCCCCAATCCCTCCCAGCATCAGAGTCTTTTCCAGTGAGAACTCTTCGCATGAGGTGGCCAAAGTATTGGAGTTTCATTAAAATGACTATATATGTGTAAGATTTGAGAACATATTTACTATTGTTAACAGTGGCTATTCATTAATGGTAGAACTACATGTAATTTTTATATTCTTTGTTAAACCTTTCCAATTTCCATATAGTATCATCAAAACTTTTATAACCTGAAAAAATACTCAATTAAAAACTCTCATCTTACGGGGGACTTTCCTTGAGGTGCAGTGATTAAGACTTTGCCCTCCAAAGTGCAAAGTGCGGGTTCATCCCCTGGCTGGGGAGCTGAGAGACTAAGAGCCCACATGCCTCACGACCCAAAAACCAAACCGTAAACAGAAGCAGCACTGACTGAACAAATTCAATAAAGACTTAGAAAGTGGCCCAATTAAAACCTTTGAAACAAAGCTTCCAAAATCTCAGCTTGGGGAGAAAAATTTCGTTTCTCTTTACAGTTCAGTTCAGTCGCTCAGTCGTGTCCGACTCTTTGCGACCCCATGAACCGCAGCACGCCAGGCCTCCCTGTCCATCACCAACTCCCACAGTCCACCCAAACCCATATCCATTGAGTCGGTGATGCCTTCCAACCACCTCATCCTCTGTCGTCCGTCTCCTCCTGCCCCCAATCCCTCCCAGCATCAGACTCTTTTCCAGGGAGTCAACTCTTCGCGTGAAGTGGCCAAAGTATTGGAATTTCAGCTTCAGCATCAGTCCTTCCAAAGAACACCCAGGACTGATTTCCTTTAGGATGGACTGGTTGGATCTCCTTGCAGTCCAAGGGACTCTCAAGAGTCTTCTCCTACACCACAGTTCAAAAGCATCAATTCTTCAGCGCTCAGCATTCTTTATAGTCCAACTCTGACATCCATACCTGAACACTGGAAAAACCATAGCCTTGACTAGACGGATCTTTGTTGACAAAGTAATGTCTCTGCTTTTTAATATGCTATCTAGGTTCGTCACAACTTTCCTTCCAAGGAGTAAGCATCTTTTAATTTCATGTCTGCAATCAGCATCTGCAGTGATTTTGGAGCCCCCAAAAATAAAGTCAGCCACGGTTTCCACTGACTCTTTATTATTCTTGATAGTAAGTGGAAATAATCCACAACAGTGATCCAAAGTCACTGATATTTGTTTCGTGTCTGGTGTTTGCTTTGCAATGTGTTCATTAGTTACAGTACTTTGAACTGTTGGATGACTTCACATGGAAGTTTTGAAACCTTGATTTCAGAACATTAGAGAGGAGAAGAAAATGGTGAATTCCATAGTTTTATGTCTAAGTCAATGTTTTCCAAAATAAAGGCTATTTTTTGGAGAGATTTGAGGATATTTAGGAAGTAAAATTGACAAGACTTGAACCATCTTTAATTTCACTATGTAGAGAATCATTGATTTACATGCTTACATCTCCCTGTATGGTAAGCATGTAAGTTAGTAGAATGGCTTGTAAACTATTTTGTAATTCATTTTCTTTGAGTTTATTAGTAATTCATTTATTGATATAGACTGAAACGCTACTTCCAGTGGAGGGTTTGAAAAAAGCATCTTGGAAAGAGTATGATTTCCCTCTGGAAGTTTGAAAGAAAGTAGTTACAAATGAATGAATCTTCTATTTTCTTTACGGAAAATTGAAAAGATGCTTCAAGCTGTGTTTATGTTAGATTTGGCATCACACTGTGTGTATTGCAAAGATACTGCAGAAGGAATCCTGTTGTGAAATTACATGAAAAACAGTGGTAAAGTGAATTTCTTTCAAATGAGTGTTTTTACTATTTAAATTTTGTTTCTGCTTGGTATTTAAAAAAAAAAAAAAATATATATATATATATATAGCTCAGAGCTTTTCCAGAAATGTAATAGAAGACCAAAGAAAACCACAACATAGCAATGCAAACATGGAGATCGCCCTGAGGTGGAAGAGACTTCTTGGAGCAGTAGAAATACATTTTCCACTTGATCTTGCTGTTCTGCAGAGAATTGGTAAACACAAAGTCTTTTCATTTTATTTCAGCGTCTTCAGAACTTGGGGTTAGTTCTTTCAGATCTTGGATAGTTCTGAATAAAAAAAAAATGTAATGTTCATTTTCTTGTCTAACTCAACGGTATTCGGCTCTGAGTTGTGAGATCACTTCTTTAGACTCATGCAATGTTGTCTGTCCTAATAACGGGCACAGCCCTCTGTGAATACCCTCCTGCGACCCCATTTTCTTTGCTCTTTATCTCTTCTTTCTCTACAGCCCCTAAAGTGTTGGCAGGCTCCTATCCGAGCGGGATACCGGAGGGCAGCGGTGTCCCGACGGCGGTCTGGCCATCCTGGGAGGGTGGGCCTGGGACTGGTCTCGGGGCCGCGGGCTGGAAAGCGAGCCCAGAGGCTGCGCCGAGAACCGGACGTCGTCATGACAACGCCTCCAGCGTAGGGGGGCGGGGAAACGCGAGTGCGGAAGTCCCGGGCCGCGGCCTGCCGGGCGGGGCCGCCGGGGCGCGGGCGTCGCCATGGCAGCGCGGGAAGGGGCGTGGCCTGCGACGGGGCGCCCCGCCCCGCGGACCCCGCCCGGGCCTGCACCGCGGGCGGCGACCTCGACGCCGCAAGGGCTGGAAACCGTTTTGTGGCGGCGGCGGCGGCCGGTCGGAAAGCTTGCACGTAGGGGCGCCAGTTCTGCTTTCCCCACACCCCTTCCGGGGCCCCCACGCGCGGGTTCCCGGTGGAATTTTGTGCGGGGAGGGGTCGCCCCTGGCCGCCCGCCGTCCGGGCCCCTGCCGCGCGCCGCTGGGGCGTCCGGGCGCGGCGGCCGCGGCTCCGCGTGCGGAGAGGGGTCCGGGCGGCGCGGGCCGGGGCTTCTGACGAAGCTGAGGGCAGGCGGGCGGGTCAGCACGCGGGGCCCCGGCTCCGACCGGACGGCGCCCGTGCGCAGACGTCGGCGCGCGGCCGCGGGGTCTGGGCCGGGGCATCGCCCCTCTCCCGGGGTCCCCGGGCGCCCCCCGCTCTGACCCCTCTCCCGGGGTCCCCGGGCGCCCCCTTCTCTCACCTCCTCTCCCGGCGTCCCCGGGCGCCCCCTCTCTCACCTCCTCTCCCGGGGTCCCCGGGCGCCCCCTCTCTCACCTCCTCTCCCGGGGTCCCCGGGCGCCCCCCTCTCTCACCTCCTCTCCCGGGGTCCCCGGGCGCCCCCTTCTCTCACCTCCTCTCCCGGGGTCCCCGGGCGCCCCCTCTCTGACCCCCTCTCCCGGGGTCCCCGGGCGCCCCCCTCTCACCTCCTCTCCCGGGGTCCCCGGGCGCCCCCTTCTCTCACCTCCTCTCCCGGGGTCCCCGGGCGCCCCCCGCTCTGACCCCTCTCCCGGAGTCCCCGGGCGCCCCCCGCTCTCACTTCCTCTCCCGGGGTCCCCCGGCGCCCCCCGCTCTGACCCCCTCTCCCGGGGTCCCCGGGCGCTCCCGCCCTGACTCCCTCCCTTTCCCCCGGGTCCTCTCCGGGCCGGAGCACGCTCTCCGCAGCAGCCCGCCCTCCGCAGCAGCCGGGCGGGGGTCCTGGGCGCGGCCCCTGGGAGGCCCACCCGCCCCCGGCCCGCAGGGCGGACCCGGGCTGACTCGAGGGTCCCCGGGACGATTGCGGACCCTGCGCGCGGCCTGCCCGCTGATCGTCGTGGAGAAGCCGGACACGGTGACTCCAGCCGCCCCGTGGGGGTCAGGGTGCGGCGGGGGGCGGTCCCTGGCTCCCTGGCCGCCAGCCCCGGCGTCCCCGGTCTCCGAGGCGATGCCCACAGATCGTGGGAAGCGCGGTCAGTGCCTGGTAACTGTCCAGACACCTGGAGGTGCGAGTTGGTGAAACAGGCACCTGTAAACGGGTTTCAAGTTTTGTTTAATGACCCGCCATCCACTTCAAGTACGATTTAATTGAGCAGAATTGATTTTAGGCGACTTGGAGGAGTGTGTTTATTTCGCGTGGCCTGGGGCGTGACCTGTGTGAACGGTGTCTTTCGGGGTGTGTCGGCGTTTCCCCAGGACCTAGAATGTGTGCGGCTTCCTCGTGCTTTGCTGGCTTCTAGGTCCGCTGAGCACCCTCAGAACCACATCTTAACCCATTTCTTAGCTGTCAGCAGAGACACAGGTATAAAAAAAGACCATGAGCTAAATATATTAGAGCTATAAGCAAGAGTCATCCAGCTTATTTCTTTTTATGTGATTGGTAGGCACCTTCTATGGAGAAGGAAATGGCAACCCACTCCAGTATTCTTGCCTGGAGAATCCCAGTGGACAGAGAAGTCTGGCGGGCTGCTGTCCATGGGGTCGCAAAGAGTCAAACACAATTGAAGCGACTTAGCACGCGTGTACTGGAGAAGGAAATGGCAACCCACTCCAGTGTTCTTGCCTGGAGAATCCCAGGGATGGGGGAGCCTGGTGGGCTTCCGTCTATGGGGTCACACAGAGTCGGACACGACTGAAGTGACTCAGCAGCAGCAGCAGCAGCAGCAGGCACCTTCTAAGTATTTTAAATCTAACTCAAAGATATAGCTTTACTTATTTTTTGAATTCTGATCATTTAAATCTGCAATTCTAATAAGCTATACATAATAAAACTTTTTGATTAGCTGGGATTAAGCAGATATAACCTACCTGTAAGTGGTAATTCCTTAAAGGTTTGAAGCAAGAATTCTTTGACGATTTGAACCAATAACTTAATTTTGTTTTCATTTTGTTGGAGAATAAATAAGGGATAAGGAAAAGCTGAGTTTTAGCATTGACCACGTGTCACACTGATTCTTTATTGTGCTTTTTAAAAAAAATATTTGGCTGCACTGGGTCCTTGGTTGCTGCATGCGGGATCTTTAGTTGAGGCACGTGGGATCTGGTTCCCAGACTAGGAATGGAACCTGGGCCTCCTGCGTTGGGAGCTCAGCCTTTTAGCCACTGGACCGCCAGGGAGGTCCGTCTTTACTGTGCTTTTTAAAAAAGGCATACTCCAGTATTGCATATTATTATGGCAATTTCATTGCTTTTCTACTTTCCAAAACACTTCTTGGAGGTATTGCTCATTTATATTTGAATGACTAACAGATATAATGAATCTGAGAGCTGATGGTTTCAAAGTTTGAATCTGAGCTTTATGCTTAATTTCATGAATAAGTGAGTCTTTTTACTGTTGAGTTTTCGTTTCCTCTAACACTGAACTTTAACATCTCCTGTTTATGTCAAAAAAGATTGAACAAGAACTAGTGATTATAAGGAATCTTTGTTTTAGCGGTACCCAGACTCTGATGCTGGGAAAGATTGAAGGAGGGAGGAGAAGGGGACGACAGAGGAAGAGATGGTTGGATGTGGCATCACCAACTCAATGGACATGAGTTTGGGTAAACTCTGGGAGTTGGTGATGGACAGGGAGGCCTGGCGTGCTGCAGTCCATGGGGTCACAAAGAGTTGGACACGACTGAGCGACTGAACTGAGCTGAACTGATGGACTCTCAGGCATAAGTTTGAGTGTGTTGGCTGGATGGTCTGTTTAAGCCTGGAAGTACACTTCAGGTCAGAGCTGTGCTTAAAACTCTGGGTTTTTGTGTTTCCATGTGTTTGTTTTTCCATTTGATTAATTGCTTTTCAGCTTAATGATAGTAATATAACATCTGGCAGTGATATCTTGTTACCAGCTTTCTGTTACTGATGGAGTTATGTAAATTATGCAGCTAGTTATTGTAGGAATGTAAAACAAAACCAACCAGCCAAATAACCCCAAGCCAACTAACCAATCATTGTTTTTATTTAGTCACTAAGTTGTGTCCGACTCTCTGCGACCCCATGGACTGTGGCCCACCAGGTTCCTCTGTCCACGGGATTTCCCAGGCAAGAATACTGGAGTGGGTTGCCGTTTCCTCCTCCAGGGGGTCTTCCTGACCCAGGGATTGAACTGTCTCCTTGTGTCTCCTGCGTTGACAGTCGAATTCTTTACCACTGCGCCACCTGGGAAGCCCTAACTAATCATTAAATGTGATTAAATAAAACAAAATTTATGTTCACCAAGTCTTGAATTAAAAAATGTTTCTTCTACTGTAATGCAGAAGGTACCATGACCAGTTTTGCTTAACAGAATTAAGGGCAATAGTATTTCTATTCTAGAAGAACTATTTGGTACTTGGAACAGAATTAAACAAAAACCAACCACAGACATACCTTGTTTTATGGCACTTTGCTTTATTACCCTTCATAGATACTGTGTTTTTAACAAATTGAAGGGTTGTGGCAGCCCTGCCTGGAACAAGCCCACCACCTGCCAACAGCATCTGCTCACGTCGTGTCTCTGGGTCACATTTTGGTAATTCCCACAACATTTGAAACCCTCCCAAAAATGATTACAAATGATGCATAGTGGTTTTTTGTTTTTGTTTTAGCAATAAAGTATTTTTAAAATTAAGGTGTGTACTTTTTTAGCATAATGCTGTTGAACACACAATAGACAACAATATAGTGTAAACATACCAACATACCTTTTTTATGAGGGCGCTTCCCTGGTGACTCAGATGGTAAAGTAATCCACCTGCCGTGCAGGAGACCTGGGTTCCATCCCTGGGTCAGGAAGATGCCCTGAAGAAGGGAATGGCAGCCTACTCCAGTAGTCCTGCCTGAAGAATCCCATAGCCATTCCAGTTCTTTTTTATGCACTGGGAAAGCCCAGTGTTCGGGTGACTCACTTCACTGCGACGTGTGCTTCATTGCTGTGGTCTGGACCGGAGCCTGCGGTGCCTCTGAGGTCTGCCTGTATTTGTCATGTGGACGTAGGATGTTCATTTCTTCAGTTAGCTTGTATTTACCAGTCAGTTCTTCAGCTTCTGTCACATGCCACGTGATGTACTCGGTGCCTACTGAGATGTGTCAGACCCGGTCCCTGCCTTCAGGGAGCATCTCACAGATGGTGGGAGACATGTTAACTGTGAAGAAAGAGTACAAGCACGATAACTGCTGCCACGCAGCTGTGAGCCGTGCACATTCGGATGGAGTGAAGAGTCTGGGCCACGCGGGGCAAGTCTCAGAAGAGCGTTTGGGCTGCGTTTCCTGACTCCAGGCAGGGGGCAACCCATGAGGAGGAGTGGGCCTCTAAGGGGAGCAGACTGGCGGGGAGCTCTGGTGGTGCAAGGCCATCTGTGGGGCAGTTACTGAGGCAGAGTGTGTGTGTGTGCGCAGAGAGAGTGGTCCTCTGTGGGGCAGCTAGGAAGCCCTGTGTATTTGTATGTATGTGTAGGGAGTGGTCACTGGTGGGGCGGTTAGGCCAAGTGTGTGTTTGTGTGTGTATGTGTGTGGGGGGGGGTGGGGAAAGTGATCATCATGGGGTAGTTACTTAGGCAGAGTGTGTGTGTGGAGTGGTCATCCGTGGGTTCGTTAATTAGGCCCTGTGTGTTTGTGTGTAGGGGGGGAGGAGTGGTCATCTGTGAGTTGGTTGGTTAGGCCCTGTGTGTGTGTGTGTGTGTGTCTGGGTGTCTGGGTGTCTGTGTCTGTGTCTGTGTGTGAGAAGGTCATCTGTGAGTTGGTTAGTTAGGCCCTGTGTATGTGTATGTGTGTGTGATGGTCATCCGTGGGTGGTTGGTTAGGCCGTGTGTGTGTCTGTGTGTGTCTCTGTATGTGTGTCTGTCTGTGTGTGTGTCTTTCTGTCTGTGTGTGTGTGTCTGTGTGTTTGTGTGTGTCTCTGTGTGTCTTTGTGTCTATGTGTGTCTGTGTCTCTGTCTGTCTGTGTGTGTCTGTCTGTGTGTGTGTGTGTCTGTGTGTGTTTGTGTGTGTCTGTGTCTCTGTCTGTCTCTGTGTGTGTGTGTGTGTCTGTGTGTATCTGTGTGTGTGTGTGTCTGTGTGTGTCTGTCTGTGTGTCTGTGTGTGTGTGTGTCTGTGTGTTTGTGTGTGTGTGTCTGTCTGTCTCTCTGTGAGTGTCTGTCTGTCTGTGTGTGTGTGTATCTGTCTGTCTGTCTGTCCGTGTGTGTGTGTCTGTCTGTCTGTGTGTTTGTGTGTGTGTGTCTGTCTGTCTGTGTGTTTGTGTGTGTGTGTGTGTGTGTCTGTGTGTTTGTGTGTGTGTGTGTCTGTCTGTCTGTGTGTCTGTGTCTGTCTTGTGTGTGTGTGTGTCTGTGTGTGTGTGTGTCTGTGTGTGTGTCTGTGTATCTGTCTGTGTTTGTGTGTGTGTCTGTGTGTGTGTGTGTGTCTGTGTGTGTGTCTGTGTGTGTGTCTGTGTGTGTGTCTGTCTGTGTGTATCTGTGTGTGTGTCTGTGTGTGTGTGTCTGTGTCTGTCTGTCTGTGTCTGTCTGTCTGTGTGTCTGTCTGTCTGTCTGTGTGTGTCTGTGTGTTTGTGTCTGTCTGTCTGTGTGTGTGTCTGTCTTGTGTGTGTGTGTGTCTGTCTGTCTGTGTGTGTGTGTGTCTGTGTATCTGTCTGTCTGTGTTTGTGTGTGTGTCTGTCTCTGTGAGTGTCTGTGTGTGTGTGTCTGTCTTTGTGTGTGTCTGTGTGTATCTGTGTGTGTGTCTGTCTGTGTGTCTGTGTGTATCTGTGTGTGTGTCTGTGTGTGTGTGTCTGTGTGTGTCTGTCTGTGTGTTTGTGTGTGTGTGTCTGTCTGTCTGTCTCTGTGAGTGTCTGTCTGTCTGTCTGTCTGTGGAGGGAGAGACAGGCTCGGAAGGCCGCGCACGGTTCGGCCTGCCTGGGTCTGGGCTCGCGGTCACCCGCGCTCTGGAGTCGGGGGTGAGGGGCCGAGCCCCGGGCGCGGGCCTGATGGGGACGCGGGCGGGCGTGCTCGGGGCGCAGCAGTGAGGGGGCCCGGGCGCGTCTGGAGGTGTTTCCGGGTGTTTGTCCTGTCGGCTCCCGGGAGGGAGTCGGGGGCGCAGCGCGCGGGCGCGGGCGCTGCAGGGGACGAGGGGAGGCCGGCGCGGCCCGCCTCGGCGGAGGGCCCCGGGCGGGCTTCCCCGCGGAGCCTCGGGCGCGGCTGCAGCGCCGCGGGGGAGCCTGGCTTGCCGGCCGCCGGGCTGCGTGCGGAGGGGCCGACCCTGCCCGGAGGAGGCCCCGGCGGCGCCAGGAGCGCAGAGCGGGGCGCGGAGGCACAGCAGGGCCTTTCTCCAAACGTGTCCTCCGCAGGGTTGAAGAAATGTCGTTTGAACAAACGACAGATGGGGACCGTGAACCACCGAGACAGTACCCAGGCATTTCAGAACTTAGAGGGACGTGTGGACTCTTGAGTGGATTTTAACTTAAGGAGTCTTGCCAAAACCTATGTTTCTGATTTGCGGGTTCACCCCTTTATAATCAGTGTTTTTCCTGTTGATTTGGAAGAAACCCGAGGACCGGTATTTTAAGTTTTTTGATGGGAGTTAAACATTGTACATTTATGGACATTAAAAACCACTTTTTTGGTATACACTTGATTAATTTTTACACATACAGAGAATGGGTTCTTATAACCCGCACAGATTGCATGCAGAACAAGTCCAGGCCGTGTGTGATTTCCTCCCGCTGCCCCGGCCCCTCGCTGACCCGGTGAGAGAGCCTGTGTGCCTGTGCTTTGCCTCCGTGCCTGGAGTTTCTGCCTTTTCTAGGGTGTCACACAGGGGATGTGGCCATAGCGTGCGTGGCCTTTTGAGAACGGCTTTTTTCACTTCGGCTGACGCGCCTGCAGTTCACACATGTCGTCGAGTGTATCAGCACTTCTCTCCTTGTTTTTCATTGTGTGGATGAACCACAGTTGGTTTATCCATTTCCCAGGGGAGGGACACTTAGTTGGATTCCAGTGTTTGGAATTGGTTACAGAAGTTAACCAATGGTTACAGAAGAGAAAAGCTGTTATAAACAGTACATTCAGGTGTCCGTGTGAATATAGATTTTGTTTCATTTGGATAAATGCCTGAGACTGGGATTTTTGAGTCCTATGCTAAGTGTGTGCTTAACTGGCTAAGAAACGTCTGTTTTCCAGAGTGGTTGCATCATTTTGTATTCCTACTAGCAATGTGTGAATCTTCCTGTTGTTCTGTGCCCTTAGCAGGTTTGCTGGTAGCATTTCTGAGTTCAGTTGTCCTCATAGGTGGTAGTGATGTCTCACTGTGGTTCTCATTAGCATCTGTCTGCTGATTAGTGATGTAAAGCATCTTCTTCACCTGCTTACGTGTCAGCTGTACATCTTCTTTTGTGAAGGAACTAATTGTTTTGCTGATTACTTTTATTGGGTTGTTTGTTTACTTGTGGTTTAGTTTTTAAAAGTTCTTCATGTATTCTTGATATAGGTCCTTTCTGAGATATATGCAGTGTTTCTTCCCAGTCTGTAACTTATCTTTTCAGCTCCTGGACAGAGTTCTTTGCAGAACAGAAGTTTTTATTTAGATAAAGTCCAATATATGAATTTTTTCTTTTATGGGTAGTGCTTTTAATATTGTATCTGAGAAATCCTTGACTAACTTCAAGTCATGAAGATTTTTTTCCTATGTTTTCTTTTTTTATAGTTTTACATTTCCCACTTAGGTCTATGATTTATTTTGAGTTAATTTTCAGTTCAGTCGCTCAGTCATGTTCGACTCTTTGTGACCCCATAGACTGCAGCACGCCAGGTCTCCCTGTCCATCACCAACTCCTGGAGTTTATTCAAACTCGTGTCCAGTGAGTTGGTAATGCCATCCAGCCATCTCATCCTCTGTTGTCCCCTTCTCCCCCCGCCCTCAATCTTTCCCAGCATCAGGGTCTTTTCAAACGAGTCAGCTCTTCGCATCAGGTGGCCAAAGTATTGGAGTTTCAGCTTCAACATCAGTCCTTCCAATGAATATTCAGGACTGATTTCCTTTAGGATGGACTGGTTGGATCTCCATGCTGTCCAAGGGACTCACAAGAGTCTTCTCCAACACCACAGTTCAAAAAGCCTCAGTTCTTCGGTGCTCAGCTTTCTTTATAGTCCAACTCTCATATCCATACATGACTCCTGGAAAAACCATAGCCTTGACGAGATGGACTTTTGTTGGCAAAATAATGTCTCTGCTGTTTAATAAGCCGTCTAGGTTTGTAGTGTTAATAGTGTTTCTTATAAACACTATAGCTTTATAGTGTTTCTTAAGATCAGGTAAAGTGAGTCTTCCAAACTTGTTCTTCTTTTGCAGAATTATTTCTGCTATTCTGATTCCTTTAACTTTCCATTAAATTTTTGAGTTAGCTTGTGTATATCTGTTAGAAATACTTCTGGGAATTTTAGTGGAACTGCATTAAATCTGTAGATCAATTTGGGGGTATTCAATACTAATGAATTTTATTTTATCTCTCCCAACAGTTACGTAGTTTTCAGTGTACAGACATTATTATTTTAATTTTAAATATTTTACAGGCTGAATTATGGAAATGGGAAGTGAAGAAGAAAAATGGGAGAAGCTGGATGCAGAATTTGATCACTTTGTGGTAGATATGAAGCCTTTCGTTCTAAAATTACCGCATAGGTCAGGTAAGTTTATGTTTGAAAATTAGGTTCTTAGCATTAATTTTTTTCTTTGTATTATTTAGCCAAATCAATGAACTTCCAATATGGAAAGAAAACTGAATTTGTTTAATAACAATTTTCATCTTATAAAGGATTGTTTACTCTGAGCTGTTTGAAGGAACATGGAAATTCAGCGATGATGATGTCCTACTAAACCATGGCAAGGTGTTAACATGTTACACGTCCGTGTCAGGAGCTTACAGTGCATGAATCTTTCAAGTTAGCTGAAACAGTTTTTTCCTGAGACTTTTCCCTCCTCCCGTGGAAATGGTTCTTTTCAGGAGCTTACTGTCCACCTGTCTCTGACCCTTTTGTTCATTAAAGCAGAAAATAATCTGTTAATCCCCCCTGCTTATTGGTTGACTGAATGAGTTTTTGTTTCTGTCTTGTTTGCAGTTCCTAACCTGTTGCCCTTTGAGAGTTTTTGTCTCAGGTCAGAGATTTTCAGATGATGTCAGGTTTATCAGAGAGCAGTTAGAGACCACGAGGAGCTTGGAAGCTTCTCAAAGCTATGGTAGCTGTCAGGCTGGCTGTGAAAGTAAATCTGTCTTTGGAGCTTTTGAGTGGAGGGCTAGGAGTGGGGACAAGAAACTGGCATGTTCCCAAGCTTTGTCCAAGTTCCCTCTAACTCTGAGGTACCTAGTGAACTTTATGTTCAAAAGGAGGAGCCAGGTCAACGTAGAGCTTTACCCCAGGGAAGAGGGAGGGTGTGAGGCCTGCAGCCCGCCGAGTCCAGGGGTGGGGCTCGGTTTCCCCGTCACCGTCTTCCTCTGGCTCTTCTCTTGCCTGTTGGATGGTAGCCTCTTTTCTCTTCCTCTGCTGTTCTTAAAATGAATATTTCCTGTCCCATGGATCATTCACAGTCAGTTGAATTAGTATTTAATGGTGTTTCTACACTGTGTTCTCTTCTGATATTCACTGTGTTTTTTCCTTCTTGTGTTAGATCTGCTGATTAGGATAAATGTATATTAAAATCTCTCATTATAAATGTACTTCAAGTCAAACCATGTTCATATTTCATCCTTTAAAAAGGGATTTGGGGTAGAATAGGATTAATTGTAATCTTTGGTTTGTGACTCATTGTGGATATTGGTACATCCCTGGTGCTTTTTTATGCCATTAATTCATAATGAAAGCTCAGAAACACATCCCAGTCAAGACCTGACCATTCATATAACTTCAATCTCATTATAGCTAAATTCTACTTCATTTCCCCCCATTATTTTAAGTAATGAATTTTTTCATTAGCCAAATGGTTGTACTAAGCTCTGTTCATTTGAATATTATATGTTAATAGATTTCAGTTTGCTCCAGGACATATAGAAATACACAGTTTGAAAAACTGTTTACTTAAGTTGATCAGTTTTACTTACTGTTTTCTTTTTGCACAAAGTACACCCGATATGGGGCTTCCCTGGTGGCTCAGCTGGTGAAGAATCTGCCTGCAGTGCAGGAGACCCTGGTTTGATTCCTGGGTCAGGAAGATCCACTGGAGAAGGGAAGGGCTACACACTCCAGTATTCTGGGTTGCAAAGAGTTGTACATGACTGAGCCACTTTCACTTTCACACCCAATATTTCAAGAAGTTTGTTTCTTTTGTGATTATATAATTTTCAAAACTAAAAATACAAAGAAAGTACTTTAGAGACTACTCTTATACCTGGAGTGATAAATCCAGCATGAGCAAAGTGGTAAATCAATCCCAGGGATTTTTGTAGGTAAAACAATAAACGAATATGACCTTTAGAGACTAAGAGATTAAAGCAGATTTATGATTTGTGTTAGATATGTAATCCTTAAATTGAGTTAGACAGAAAAGATTAATGTTGAAATAGACGTGGTGAGCCCTGAAAACAATTCTGTGTCATGGTGAGATGAGGCAGTCAATAGGCCATTATATGTGGATTAAACTGTGGTACTTTTTTAAGGTAGTTTTTAAAAGGATAATTATTTTTCAAAATTATATGTAAATACAGTAACCCTCAAATATTGTTAGAGAGGTTAAAAGAAAACCCTAAATAAATCATCCACAAATCCCTGAAAATCATCAGCTTTAATAAATAAAACATTTGAGATTCAATTTTAGATTGAGTTTAAAATGCTTAAGTAAGTTTGCATTTTCTCTCGTGGTTTTATAATTAAAATTATAGAAAGATTTTTCAATACAACTAAAATTATTTTAGAGATGATTTTTAGAAACACTTTTGTCTCAGAGATTTATCTGATGGTAATCCTGGGACCCTAATCGCTTGATAAAGCTCAACTAGCCCAGGGGTGGCAGACTGCAGCCCCTGTCCACATCCCGCCTGCGGCCTTTTCTGTGAAGATTGATTAGAATTCTAACATCCATGACCCCTGGTGGATACGTGGTGCAGGCGATTCCTTGCAAACGTGAGACGTTGTGTGGAAGATTACCTGGGCCTGCAAAACCGAAATGTTCGCTGTCTGGTGCTTTACAGAAAAGATCTGCTAGCCCCTGTGCTAGACGAGAGCAGATGTTTTATGGGTCTGTAAGGGAATGTTGTGTTTTCTGAGAAATGCAGCCTAACAGCCCCTGTGTGTGTCTAGAACGGCAGCGGTGTGCACTCTGGATCAGAAAGCTGTGTGAGCCTTCAGGTACCGGCACCGGCATCCCGGGCAGGAAGAACCGTAACTTGTACGCCAAGCTCCTGCTGCACATGCTCCGGCGGGGGGTGCTCGAAGGCCCGTTCACGCAGCGCCCGGAGCCAGGGACCCTCAGAGCCCTGCCTTCCTACATGGTAGGTGTGTGTGCGTGTGCCGAGCGCCTTACTGCCCGTGCCCAGGCGGGGGCGCTCGAGGGCCCTGCCTTCCTACATGGGAGATGTGTGTGTGCCAAGCGCCTTACTGCCCGTGCCCAGGCGGGGGCGCTGAGGGCCCTGCCTTCCTACATGGAGGTGTGCGCCCGCCGAGCGCCTTACTGCCCGTGCCCAGGCGGGGGCGCTCGAGGGTGCTGCCTTCCTACATGGGAGATGTGTGTGTGCCAAGCGCCTTACTGCCCGTGCCCACGCGGGGGCACTCGAGGGCTGGTTCACACAGCACCCTAGGGTCATAAGAAGTTACAAGTCCTCCATAGGTGTTAGCTAAAGCAATTTTTTTTCCACCTTGAATGGAAATTAGAGATTGGGCCCTAAGGGGACTACACTTAATTGATTTAGTCACCACACAGTATTCTACAGTATTTCTTTAAAATTAATTTTCAAGCCTTCAGTTCAGTTCAGTTGCTCAGTCGTGTCCGACTCTTTGCGACCCCATGAATCACAGCACGCCAGGCCTCCCTGTCCATCACCAACTCCCGGAGTCCACTCAAACTCATGTCCACAGAGTCGGTGATGCCATCCAGCCATCTCATTCTCCATCGTCCCCGTCTCCTCCCGCCCCCAATCCCTCCCAGCATCAGACTCTTTTCCAGTGAGTCAGCTCGTCGCATGAGGTGGCCAGAGTATTGCAGTTTCAGCTTTAGCATCAGTCCTTCCAGTGAACACCCAGGATTGATCTCCTTTAGAATGGACTGGTTGGATCTCCTTGCAGTCCAAGGGACTCTCAAGAGTCTTCTCCGGCACCACAGTTCAAAAGCATCAATTCTTCGGCGATCAGCTTTCTTCACAGTCCAACTCTCACATCCATACTTGACCATGGGAAAAACCATAGCCTTGACTAGACGAACCTTGGTTGGCAAAGTAATGTCTCTGCTTTTTAATATACTATCTAGGTTGGTCATAACTTTCCTTCCAAGGAGTAAGCGTCTTTTAATTTCCCGGCTGCAGTCAGCATCTGCAGTGATTTTGGAGCCCAAAAAAATAAAGTCTGACACTATTTCTACTGTTTCCCCATCTATTTCCCATGAAGTGATGGGACCAGATGCCATGATCTTCATTTTCTGAATGTTGAGCTTCAAGCCAACCTTTTCACTCTCCTCTTTCACTTTCATCAAGAGGCCTTTGAGTTCCTCTTCACTTTCTGCCATAAGGGTGGTGTCATCTGCATATCTGAGGTTATTGATATTTCTCCCGGCAATCTTGGTTCCAGCTTGTGCTTCTTCCAGCCCAGCGTTCCTCATGATGTACTCTGCATAGAAGTTAAACAAGCAGGGTGACAATATACAGCCTTGACGCACTCCTTTTCCTATTTGGAACCAGTCTGTTGTTCCATGTACAGTTCTGACTGTTGCTTCCTGACCTGCATACAGGTTTCTCAAGAGGCAGGTCAGGTGGTCTGGGATTCCCATCTCTTTCAGAATTTTCCACAGTTTATTGTGATCCACACAGTCAAAGGCTTTGGCCTAGTCAATGAAGCAGAAATAGATGTTTTTCTGGAACTCTCTTGCTTTCTCCATGATGCAGCGGATGTTGGCAATTTGGTCTCTGGTGCCTCTGCCTTTTCTAAAACCTGCTTGAACATCTGGAAGTTCACAGTTCACATATTGCTGAAGCCTGGCTTGGAGAATTTTGAGCATGACTTTACTAGCGTGTGAGATGAGTGCAATTGTGTGGTAGTTTGAGCATTCTTTGGCATTGCCTTTCTTTGGGATTGGAATGAAGACTGACCTTTTCCAGTCCTATGGCCACTGCTGAGTTTTCCAAATTTGCTAGCATATTGAGTGCAGCACTTTCACAGCATCATCTTTCAGGATTTGAAATAGCTCAATTGGAATTCCATCACCTCCACTAGCTTTGTTTGTAGTGATGCTCTCTAAGGCCTACTTGACTTCACATTCCAAGATGTCTGGCTCCAGGTGAGTGATCACGCCATCGTGATTATCTTCGTCGTGAAGTTCTTTTTTGTACAGTTCTTCTGTGTATTCTTGCCATCCCTTCTTAATATCATCTGCTTCTGTTAGGTCCATACCATTTCTGTCCTTTATCGAGCCCATCTTTGCATGAAGTGTTCCCTTGATATCTCTAATTTTCTTGAAAAGATCTGTTGTTTTTCCTATTCTATTGTTTTCCTCTATTTCTTTGCACTGATCGCTGAGGAAGGCTTTCTTATCTCTCCTTGCTATTCCTTGGAACTCTGCATTCAGATGCTTATATCTTTCCTTTTCTCCTTTGCTTTTCGCTTCTTTTCTTTTCACAGTTATTTGTCTTAATTTCCCACTAATTTTCACTGGATTACATTAATTTTTACTGGGTTACACTAATAATGTATCTGTTCAGTTCAGTTCAGTCGCTCAGTAGTGTCCGACTCTTTGTGACCCCATGAATCACAGCACGCCAGGCCTCCCTGTCCATCACCAACTCCCGGAGTCCACTCAAACTCATGTCCATCGAGTTGGTGATGCCATCCAGCCATCTCATTCTCTGTCGTCCCCGTCTTCTCCTGCCCCCAATCCCTCCCAGCATCACAGTCTTTTCCAGTGAGTCAACTCGTCGCATGAGGTGGCCAAAGTATTGGAGTTTCAGCTTTAGCATCAGACCTTCCAATGAACACCCAGGATTGATCTCCTTTAGAATGAACTGGTATAGACGTCAGTAAATTCTAGCTTCTGAAGCTTTCTGGATGTTAACATGAATTTAACCAAACTTCAGAATAGTGAAGGTGAGGGAAGCCTGGTGTGCTGCAGTACATGGGGTCTCAAAGTCAGACACAACTTAGCCACTGAACAGCGAATGTGTTTTACTTGATGTATATGAGAGGTTGGACTGAATGACTTGTAATGTTTCTATAATGAAATGGAAATAATAAGTTAGAGTAAAAGTGACTTTCTGAACTTGGACCTCGTAATCAGAAGCCAGCCTTGTTACAGGGGCGGCTGGCACTGTGCTTGGCTGACGAGTGCTCGCCGTGTTGGTCCTCACACCCGTGAAGCAGGCCTTGGTTGATGTGTTGTTTGGACACTTCAGGAATCTGTAGGTGTTGGTGGTTGCTGACAGACATATATTTAGTAAAAAATAAAAACCCTGCATAACTTTCGTGTAGTATATTTTAAGATTTTACCCTATTTTATCAGTTAAACGAAAGTTCAGTCAGGAGGCGTGCTGCACTCTAGATGATAATTTCTGTTACTCATGGCAGAATGCCCGGCTCTTTGATGCGATTCTGCTTTATATGTTAAACTATGGCCATGCATCATCTTAAGATCAGTGGTCTTTGGGGTAGTAGTTACTTGACTTGATAATTGATTAAACATTGGCGTGACTTCCTCAATTAAAAAGAAACAGCTGTGCTTGTTTGATTTGGGATAGAGGGTCGTGTGTCACCTTTCTCCAACAGCCCCTGGAGAATTTTTTGAGTAGGATTGGGAGGATTACCGTTAATGCAAACTTTATATGCAGAGTTTTCTTCAGAAATGAAGCCTGTCTTCCTAGAGGAGAAATAAATGGGCTGGTGTCTTTCTTCTTAATAACTGAAGATAGAACATTTTCTGAAACATATTCAGGTGTTGAAATACAAGTGTACTGTATCATGTTTTCCCATTCTCACTCATATTATGGGATCATAGGGAAGGGCTTTAGTTTATAAATAATAATAATAACATGAAAGTCTGGAGACGTGTCTTGGATCTCTCGGCTCGGTCGCGGCGTGGCCAGAACTGAATTCCGGGTCTTCAACTTGTTATTCCTAATGATGAAGAGGTTTCTAATTTTTATTTCTGATTTTTGTTGTTTTGTCAATTTAAACAACATAACTAAAATGTGAGCTATTCATTTTTACATATTTTAATATTTAATTGAATGATATGTTTTTATATAATTAAACTTGAGTATTTGAAAGGTTGTTGTCAAACTTGAAACTTGATGGAAATCTTAACTGATTATTTCATTATATAGTACATTTTGAAAGAATAATTTTTCTAATTTTTAAAAATCAGTCCATCTATTTTGATGAACCAAATCCAGCACAAGCAAAAGGGTCCAGCCCAGATGGATTACCGGACTGGGTGGTGGGTGAGCTGGGGACCAGCGAGCACAGATTCAGCGAATCCCGGGAGCTTTCCTCTGGAGAAGATTCCTCTTTGGTGCAGTCGCCGACCGATGTCCACAGGTATGCCTGAGCCTGAGATTCCACATGTGTTCATTATTTAGTTTGTCTTTGGTAGTGGTTAATACGTTCCATATTTCCTTTTTTAAAAATGGTAAATAGTTGGTTTACTTTATGTTTTTGTTGAAGTTGAGGGCTGTGAAGGAATGTCATATACGTAAAATAACAATGTTCCTTTTCTGTTGACTGTACATTGAAGATTATATTACATTTTTAAGTGATTTTGAATATCTATTAAATATTTATATCTCTTCCCATTGCTTGGGAAGTGGTGACTGATAGTCCGTAAGTAATATAGTTCTGTTTTCCTTTGGGACAAGCATGAACTGAAAATTTTTCAGTGACTTCAACAAAATACAACATCTTCCATATCCATCTTGAAGCTTATGCTTGAATTTCTGTCCTTCTCTCCCCTCACCAAACAATATTTGTTTTGATTTAATAGAATAATGAATGCAAACATAAACCCCATTAAACTGTGCTTTCTTGTTAGATATAAGCTTGAATACGATTTTTAGTACAAATAAAAGTGAATTTCTGAATTTTAAGTACACAATAAAACAATTATTGTTGTCGTACAACTTCTGGCCTTTAGGAGGAATAGATTTACATTAGACTTTCATTGAAATTGGAGGTTTGCGTTTGGCACTATTCCCTGGAGTGTTCGCGCACTGTACAGCACTGGCTGATGTGTGTCATGAGTCATACTCCACTCTGCACCACTCCCTTAGTAATTTTAATTTTGGGAATTTGATTAAGTTAACAATGTAATCTTTCTTTTATACTATTAATTTTTTTTTTTTTTGCTTTATTCCTTAAAGGGTACAGAAATCTCATTAGTAATTTGAAACATCTTCATAGTTTGTGTAGTCTGGTTATGTTTTTCAGACCTCACGTATTATGGTGGAAAAGAACAAATGAACGTAAAGCAAGAGATCCAGTCCATGTGAAATTTTTTTTATTAGAAGGGGGAAATAAGTTAATATGGAGAGGCAGAATAGGAAGAGGTGATATAATTAGGACACGTGTCAGAAGCGTAAAAAGGTGCCTTCCTGGGAAGTTTAGGATTCAGGACAGGAAGTAGACTTGGGGCCTCAAGGGAATCCAGGTGAATGGGACTTTTTCTCTCTCAGAATAGAGGATCAAGTTGGAGGAAATATGCTGATGATATTCATCAAATATTACTCAGTAACTTTTCTGGGCAATGAAACCATAGTAAAATCTCTATGGTTTTAACAGGTAACATTTCTCTTTGTTGCTCACTTATAATAAAATGACATTTCAATGAAAATTGCTTGAGTTTGAGGCTTTAGTTATCAGTCATACAATAAGTAATTAATGGAAAAGCAGACAGTCCTTCATTCCTACTCAGGCCTTCAGAGCTCAGGCCTTCCGAGAAGCCTCACTGACAGCCCAGGTCTGTGCAGGTCTCCTTACCGATGCGTCCCCTGTGCGTCTCTGCTGCGCTCACCACGTGCAGAGGAGCTCCGCTGTCCTCGGGCTGGAGCCTCGGCTTCCCAGCACAGGGGCTGCGTTTCTGTTTGCAGTGTGCCTGGTGCACAGGGCAGGCCGAGGGGACGCGCCTGAGCCTCAGCCTTTGGGGAGCGTGCACAGGCCTCTGGGAGCGGGCAGCCAGGCCGCATGGTGAATCCCGTCTGTGCAGAGCCTCTGTCAGACGGATATGCTGGGGCAGAGAGAATAGCCCACGAGGATTTATTGTAAAAATTATTTAGAAAAACTTGAGGGAGGGATGAGTTTTAGAAGTTAAGAGATGTATGGATATAGGCTAGAGATGCCTGTCTGTTTCCTAGCCGTCTTATTTCTGATGAAGTTGTTAAAGAAAATGAAGGAACTGGAAAAGGGACTTGTCTTTCTAGTCAAGCGTTAGAATTTCACTAAGGCCGAGTAACGGTATCTTTACGTGCATGCTTTTAATTTAACTCAATCTGTCTAAAATTTTTAACTCGCATGTATATTACTTAATAGATATTTGTAATTTTACATACATAAAGGCACTTAAAAATAAAACTAACTTTTACTTTACCTAAAGGCAGTGCACTTAAGGCCAGATACATAATGTGTTTGATGAGCTCAAAAGAAGTGGTAGAATCTGTTGATGGTCTTTCTTCATGTCTCTTTTCTGGAGTTGATCCTTTACTCTGAGTGGTCATACTGTGCTAATGAAAAAGTTAGAATCTGCTCATGTTGACCTAATATATCTCATCAGTTCTGCACGAAATTGTTTTAAAAAGTTTAAGAGGCTTATAATATGTGACACATGTATGTTTTTATAGTGAATAATTTATTGTTACTTAGAACTGAAGTTTAATGCTGCCTCATAAATTTTACAACCACTTCAACTTGTCCTTTGAAAAACCTCTTTAATCTTAAAAGATTTTCCCCCTTAGTGTTTCTTTTTTGATCACTTTATAAAATCCTGCTTTAGCAGGCCTTTTTGTATGTGAAGTATTTCTCATGGCATTTTAGATTATGCTGTTTGTGTCCTGGCCTTTTCGTATTATTAAAGATGCAGAGGCCTTTTGAAGCCTCTTTGCCGGGACTCCTGCTCAGCAGAGACGGTGCCCCTCCCGCACCCTCATCCTTCCCGCAGTGTCTGTCAGGTGGCTGCGTCCTGGACACGCTAGCCGTGTAATGAGGTCGTGCACTGTCAGGCTCATTCTCACGCTTTTCTCCCCAAACACACACTGCACACTGGTAGACTCAGCGTCTCACTGCAGTGTCAACGTGTGACCAGTCCTGTCCTGGCTTCATCCTTTGCTTGCCTTTGTCATAGTTCTTGGTTTAAGCTTATGCTATTACCCGTAGTTTATTCTGGAAAAACCACTTTCCAAATTGCATCGCCATATTATTAGAGATCTTTTATTATATTTTTATATCGAATATCTGATTTTTTATTGACAGTGAAATATCTGAGTTATGTTTGAGTTTGGAGCATGATTTTACAAAATGTTGCTGGTGAGACTGGAGACTTGGCTCTCGCCCCTGTGCAGTTTGGGTAGTTTCGTTTGGCTGGACAGCTGTGAGGTATGTCCGTGTAAGTTACTTCCTGGTCATCTTTCAGGAGCTTCACACTGAGTGATAGCGAAGGCCCTCGGTGATAGTACATGGACCTTCAGGTGGCCCCCGACCCTGCTCTAGGCGGTGACAGCCTTGTGCGGTCCCTTCTTGAGTGTGGGCAGGACCTGTGAGTGGCGTCTCGCCAGTCGGATATGGCCGAGGGGATGGGCTGTCACTTCCGTGAGTGCCAGGTGGTGTTGGAGACTGCCCCGCGTGCAGACCCGCCCTGGGGGCCTGCTGTCTCCCTCGCTGCTGAGGAGCAGGCTCCCCTGAGTCTGTGGCCGGAAGGAGCTGAAGCTGCTGACAGCCGCGGCCGCGGGCAAGGTGGGTTCCTCCCTTCGGCGGGGGCTGGCCCCAGGCAGGCCCTGAGCGCAGCCTCCTGTGGCCCTGAGCAGAGGGTCTGGCGCGGCCGCGCCCGCGCTGCTGACCCACGGAAACTGGGAGAAGCGTGGGCGGCGTTTACAGTGTCCTGTCGTTGGCACAGTTTGCACAGATCTCAGTGTGGGACTGTGATGACTAATACCCTTTCATCCTCATGTTAGACGATTGTGCGGCCGTGCGTGGCACATTTGCACAGATCTCAGTGTGGGGCTGTGATGACTAATACCCTTTCATCCTCATGTTAGACGATTGTGCGGCCGTGCGTGGCACATTTGCACAGATCTCAGTGTGGGACTGTGATGACTAATACCCTTTCATCCTCATGTTAGACGGTTATGCGGCCGTGCGTGGCACATTTGCACAGATCTCAGTGTGGGACTGTGATGACTAATACCCTTTCATCCTCATGTTAGACGGTTATGCGGCCGTGCGTGGCACATTTGCACAGATCTCAGTGTGGGACTGTGATGACTAATACCCTTTCATCCTCATGTTAGACGGTTATGTGGCCGTACGTGGCACAGTTTGCACAGATCCCAGTGTGGGACTGTGATGACTAATACCCTTTCATCCTCATGTTAGACGATTGTGCGGCCGTGCGTGGCACAGTTTGCACAGATCTCAGTGTGGGGCTGTGAAGAGTAACCGTGGTCTCTTCTCTCCGAGTTCTCACTCCCCTTCCCCACGAGAGGGGCGGGCGTCAGTGCTTCGGTGTGTGTCGTTCCAGGCACACACGCCCACAAATGGGTGACTGGAGACCACCAGTCTGCTTGTGCTGCATGTACTGTTCTCTTGTCACTTAACTGTGCTTTAATCCCGTGTCATGTGACCTGTGTAATCTTTTTAAACACAGATGATAATCCGTGGTGCAGATTTACTGTAACTAAGCTGTCTCTGTTGCTGGTGATGCTTTAGTATTATAAAGCATGTCCTAGCTGACATCCCGGTACATGTATCGTGATGAACCTGTGTATTTGGGCTGTTATTGACTCTGTAGCCAGGAACAGTGAAACATGTAATGAACTGTTGGTGGGATTATTAGTAGGTTCGACATCTTGTTCAGTGGTTCAGAGAAATACCTGGGCTGGTATGGAGTGATGTCTCAGATATGTGAAGTTCAAAACAAGTACATAAAAGTCTAGCAAGCTTCCGTGTGTGTGTGTCTCTCAAAAAGCATATGTGGATGTGGATGTGCACGCGTGTGTGGAGTATTTCTGGGTGCCTCGTGTGAAGCTGTTTTACGTTTAGGGAGTGGGGTAATCTGGTGTGAAAAGTTAAAAGCTTTTTTTATGCATGTGTCAGGGAGTGTCGTTGCCCTCCAAAATCCTCTCTCGTTGAAATACTCAGCTGTGCGCACTGTTCAGATTAGTGATGCATATTAATGAGTCTAACCGTGTGTGGCAGACACACAGATTTAAACAGAGGATGAAAGTCCCCCAGTAGATCGAGTTTGTGGGCTACACTTGTATTTCTAGTTTGTTAAAACAGCACCCAAGTGAGACAAGTTGTGCATTTATGGAGCACCTGCTGTATGCTAAATACTATTCTAGAGATCTTTCATAAGTCACCTTTGTCCCCTAGAATTCTGTGAGGGTGACACTTTTATTTGTATTTATTGAGGTGACCGCTTCAGTAAGGTCAGTAAACTCCCCAGTGACGGATGCAGAATTGGAATCTAGGTCTTATGATTCCAGACCCTGTGTTCTTTCTGGTAGACCATGCAGGCATGAGCACTTTTTGCAGCAAATACGGAAACTTCACTTTAATCCTTTTCCCTGCCTTGCACTTCGTTAGCAATCTCGGGCGACTGTGCCTTTGTTCACGGTTATTTCTGGGTTGAGTGAAGAGAGGCAGTTTGCTTCTATTCAAATATCACTTCTGACACTCGGCAACCGCGTGTCCTCAGGCAAGTTCCTTCCGTTCTCTGAACCCTGTGTCATCCTTTGTGAGAAGGAGGCGGCAGTGCTGACCTTAGAGCAACAAGGGTTGGGGAGCCCTGCCCGTTGCCGTTGACGTGGGGCCTGTCGCTCCCCACCACCGGGGCTGCGAGGGTCCTTCACGTGGGCTTGCTTGTGAGCTTGGCGCCTCTTCTGCTGCTGTCATGATCTAATCTTCCCAAAAGCGTTGTCTCAAATCCATTGGTCATTAATTATTTTCTATTTAAAAGTCATTTTGTGTTCCTGAGAAAAGGAAATTAACAGCTGTGCAGAAGGGTTCTGATTGTAAGTGTGAATCCTGCACATTCTCAGAATAAAGAGAGGGAATAGTATTTTAGAAGAGGCTTTTGGGAGTTGCTTAGTAGTCCAGTGGTTAGGACTCGTCATGCCAGGGCCTGGATTCAATCCCTGGTCCGAGAATGAAAATCTCATAAGCCATGCAGCACAACCAAAGAAGTTAGAAATAAATAAAGTGAAAATAAAGTAAAAGATGCTTTGAAGCAGTCTTTATTTGGATAACTCAGCAAGTCCCCCCCCATTCCAGAACAGAGGGAGCACAATGTGGCTGGCCTTGGTTTTAAACATTTCCCTACACCATGTGTCAGAAGCTGCCTGCGTAGGATCGGACCTCAGTTCTTGTCGTCGCCGTGTATTTCTTGGTGTGCATTATTCCACAGACATACACAAAGACAGTAGGTTGTATTCTTGTCCTGTAGTTCTGTGGAAGATGTTTTGAAGGTTCTTTGTAATGGCTGGTAATTATTTTTATGAGTTTTCAACCAAGTATGATGTGGTCTGGTAGCTTATCACCAAAGTGTAGTTAGGTCCTGGGGTGAAGAAAGATGAAAAAGAATGATTTAATGCCACATTATTTTTAACTTGAAACTTTGGTTAAGAGTTATGAGTTAGGAGAGAGCAAAGTGATGTCGAGTAAACCCCAACCTTTAAACACTGCTTCGCGTGGAAGAAAGACCGTTCTGGTCATTTGAGAGGACTTTGTTGTTGAAAAAGAAGGCATTAGTAGTTTAGATTTCTTTAGATGCCACTTTATAAAGAATCAAGATCCAGAATGCTTAAAAATTCTAGGAGCGTGCAAGCAGAATTATTACTTCCCAGGCGGCGCTAGTGGTGAAGAACCCTTCTGCTAATGCAGGAGATGCGGGCTGGATTCTTAGGTCGGGAAGATCCCCTGGAGGAGGAAGTGACAACCCGCTCCAGTATTCTTGCCTGGAGAGTCCCGTGGACAGAGGAGCCTGGGGGAAGGGGGTGGGTGTGGCCCATGGGGTCGCAGAGAGTCAGATATGACTGACTGACTAAGCACATGTGTTACTTTTACTATATTAGATTTAGGTTAACTTTGTATACATAAAAGTTGTACCTTTTAATTCATGTCGTGTCCTTTAAATAGCATATACGTTCACACCTTTAAGAAAGGACTTGGGAATAATTATCCTGTTTTAAACGAGGATGCGTGCTAAGTCACTTCAGTCGTGTCCAGCTCTTTGTGACCCCACGGAGTGTAGCCCACCAGGCTTCTCTGTCCATGGGGATTTTTCAGGCCAGGATCCTGGAGTGGGTTGCCAAGCCCTCCTCAAATGAGGATAGAGGACTCTAATATCTGCATCTTGCTTTAATGAGATCGTTCCATGGGTTATTTCATGCCAGATTTTAGTCTGGAATGAAGAATCCTATTATAGTCCTGCCCTTATGGAAAATATGATTTGCTTTACAATGATCCTCTTTAACATGTGGTTTTGCAGTAACGATTGTGGCGAAAAGCTGAGGCTCTGTGCCCTTTCAAAGTGTCTCCCAGGACAGCCAGCCCTTCGCTTGCGGCTGCAGTTTAAACACGTCGCCAGCAGATGGTGATCAAGTAACGAAGATGTGTTTGTGCTTGCGTATGAAAATATTGATCCATGTGGAAAAACATGTTCACTTTAAAAATATTGATTTGATTTTTAGTCTGTATACTCAAACAACATCATAGACTCTTTTTAATTTGTTCAGCTCCATTTTTATATGTAAATGACACTGACCTTCTGAGTTGCTGGATGAGTTTACGGGGGAGCTGATCGTTACCTTGCTTTCCTTGGGCTTGTTTATGTCCATTGGCTGGGGTGGTTAGGCTTACACATGGTACAGCATCCTTCAGTATTGTTCACAGCGTGCATTCCTTTTAGCTGAGACTCGCCCTGTTGCTGGGGCAGAGGTCTGTCTGCAGCGGTCCCTCATGCGTGCTCATATCTGTGTGTGCATCTCTGGTATCCTGCGGCGTGGCGCGGCTGCGACTGCTCTGGCCAGCATAGCAGCCACTGTTCACACGTGGCTGGCGAGCACACGAAGGGTGCCCAGTGTCTCCCTGAGGAATGGAATGTTCAGCTTTAATTAACTCAGAGAGCGTGTGGGGCTTGGCGGTCGAGGCCTGGTCTTCCTGGCGGATGGGGAGCTGCTCTCTGGGGGGCGGTGAGGCGGGTAGGGAGTGGGCGTTGGGGGTCGGCCCCTCTCAGCTGCCTCCACCCAGGGGGGACTGCTCCGGGCAGGTGTCTCCCCTTGCTGGTGAGGATCACTCGTGGTCACTGGTTGGTCTCAGTTGGGCAGCCTAAGGTTTCAGCTTCTTCAACTGGTCTGTTTGGAAGGAAGAAAAATTTATCATTTCCCTTAATTTACTGAAAGAAGGATCAGCCTTTTTCATCCTTTTGTTTGGAGAGAACGTTTAGTATGGAACAAATCTGATTGATTTCGTCTTTTTGCTAGGATGGACGCTTGTCAGGTGGATGTTTAACCTTGAGCTGTGGGAGTAAGACTGCCTCACCAACGAGAGCCTCTTTCTTAGGACCCTCAATCCAGCAGTGCATTTCACACACTCATGGGACCCCTTAACTGTTCACTAATTTTCAACAGTGATGTGCTAATTAAATATCCTTCTTAGGTATTTACCAAGACAAGGCCAAGCAGCAACAGTTTGTAACTGAGATGGAATGGCTCTGAAAATAATGACCTGGCATTTCTTTTAGGCTTTTTAAATTTTTTTTCATTGAGTCAGATTTTTGACAAATTTAGTCACTTCTTCTTTTTTAAACATTTTTAATGAGTGGGGCTTTGTAATAAGTATCTTTTTGTTTCACAAGCAAGTTTCTTTTTGTGAGATCATAATATTGAACAGTTTAGTTTTGATGTTCTTTTAAGCAGAAAAGGATGACAGTAAGCTTATATGTGTATTGTGTAACAATGTAAAGGGAATTAAAATACTTTCTGGAATGTTGACACTGTTCAACCAGAAATATATTAATAAACATGGACTTAAATGTGTTGACTTCTAAAGATGGTTTCTATTTTTAAGTTTTAAGTCAAATGTGTTATTCTAAAGTAGTAAGTGGGAAAAATATGAAGTAAGTGTTTATGAATCTCTGGTCAGGTTTTGGTTTTGTCAGGCTTCTCACTTTTTCAAATTTATTTTTGTTTTTCTTTTTATTCCTAATAGAGTCTGCTTTGAAATATTAAAATAAACGCGCTGTGGGTCCTCGTAAACTGCTTCCCCTTTCTTATTTTCAGTGTTACTTCATGCTTTAGTATTAGTCGTTGCTCGTTATTTGTACGGAGAATGAAATGGCACCCACTCCAGCGTTGTCGCCTGGAGAGTCCCAGGGACGGCGGAGCCTCGTGGGCTGCCGTCTGTGGGGTCGCACAGAGTTGGACACGACTGAAGCGACTGAGCAGCAGCAGCAGTTATTTGTATGTCTCACTGATGTTAGCAATATGGTAAAAAGACTTCTGCAGGTGGTATATAACTATTAATTGCTACTTAGATGAATGCAAAGACATGAAATCTAAAGTCAGTTCTCACTTTAGTTTTCTGATTTATAATACAGTAGTTGTATTACTCTTAAGATGTTTTATAGCTGTGAAACATAGCATGTATGTAAAAACTATATGAAAATGCGTTGAAAGACCATTATAAAATGAACATCCCTATACTTTTGACCCAGCCGAGAAGTAGCACTTTGCCGTATCCCAGAAACCTTCTGCGATCCTTTGCCTTGTTGCCTCTGCTTCCCATCTCCTGGAAGACCAGCGTCCTGTATTTTGTGTTAATTATTTCTTTGCTTCTTTTTTAAACTGCATGTAAGTGAAACCCTACTGTATATATTATTTTGAAGCTCACTTCCTTCTCTTGTATTTTTCAGATTCATTCATGTTAATAAATGTAGCTGTAGTTCATTCTTTGTTTTGCAGGAAACTTTTAAAGTCAGTGTATAACATGTCATCAAGACTCACAGATCTGAAGTGTGACTTTACAGAGTGACTGCGTCTGTGTGTCCTAGGTCAAGACAGAGACCATTGCCAGCCCTCCTGAAAGCGCTGTCTCTTCCCCCAGTCATGTATCACCCCCAGAGCCAATCAGTGTTCTGCAACAGATGACCATGGGTTGGTTTTCAGTTCACGGAGTGTTTTCACTTTTTCCAGCTGCTTTTGCTCGACACTGTGCTGTGAGATTGATCCACGGTGTTGCGTGTTTTTACTTTATTCCTGTGTGAACATGTCACGTTTCTATATCCTTTTTGCCCGTTGTTGGGTGTTTGGGAGCTTCTCCAGTTTTTGGCGACTGCAGACAACCCTGTGAGCACTCCTTCCCACGTCTTATAGTGCCCATCAGTCAGTTCAGTTCAGTCGCTCAGTCGTGTCCGACTCTCCGCGACCCCATGAATCACAGCACGCCAGGCCTCCCTGTCCATCACCAGCTCCCGGAGCACGCTGTATTTACGTGGAGCGGTAAGTGTAGTAGATATTGCCAGAGTCTCACAGGACGTCTGTAGCCGTTTACTCTGCCACCGGGAGGGCTTAAAGGTCTGTCTCACATCCTTACCAGCTTTAGCCTAAATTCTAGTGCAGTGGATGTGGGTTTTAATTTGCATCTTCCCTCATTACTGATGATATTGAGCTTCCTATGCTTGATATGATGTTGATGTTTTCTGTGCTTGATAGCCATTTGGGTATCTTCTTTTGTGCAGGTCCACATTGTAATAAAAGTGGTCCGTCAGTCTTTTCTCTGTAGGCTTGTTACAACCCCCTGCGTGCTCATGAACAAACTCTCTGATGCGTGTGTGGCCAATATTTTCTCCTACTTTCACTGATTTGTTCTGTTGGACAGTATTCACTTATAATGTAAATTATTTTTAGTCAGTCACCTGGGATATTATTTGTGTTTTTCTGTGTCCTGTTTAAGATTTTTTGCCTTGCCTGTTCCAAGATCATGGGAATGTTTGCCTTGTTACCTTCTAGAAGCTTCCTTATTTAACCCTTGGCATTGTGCTACATAGGGAGTGGTTTTTACATATAAAGTGAGGTAGGGGTCATTCCCCCACCCCTCCTGTGGATAGTTGATAGCCATTTGATCCATTAACAGTTAGAAAAGCCATTCTTTGCCCACTCCTGTGGTTGACACCGTCATTTACACCAGAAAGCCTTGTCTGTCTGGGTCTCGGGACCTCGTCCCCTCCCTCGTCTGGGTCTCTGGACCCCCGTCCCCTCCCTCGTCTGGGTCTCTGGGCCCCTGTCCCCCCCCTCGTCTGTCTGGGTCTCTGGACCCCCGTCCCCCCCCCTTGTCTGGGTCTCGGGACCCCGTCCCCTCCCTCGTCTGGGTCTCTGGACCCCCGTCCCCCCCCTCGTCTGTCTGGGTCTCGGGACCCCCGTCCCCTCCCTCGTCTGTCTGGGTCTCGGGACCCCGTCCCCTCCCTCGTCTGGGTCTCGGGACCCCGTCCCCTCCCTCGTCTGTCTGGGTCTCGGGACCCCCGTCCCCTCCCTCGTCTGGGTCTCGGGACCCCGTCCCCTCCCTCGTCTGTCTGGGTCTCGGGACCCCGTCCCCTCCCTCGTCTGGGTCTCGGGACCCCGTCCCTCCCCTCATCTGTCTGGGTCTCGGGACCCCCGTCCCCCCCCTCGTCTGTCTGGGTCTCGGCACCCCCGTCCCCCCCCTCGTCTGTCTGGGTCTCGGGACCCCGTCCCCCCCCTCGTCTGGGTCTCGGGACCCCGTCCCTCCCCTCATCTGTCTGGGTCTCGGGACCCCCGTCCCCTCCCTCGTCTGGGTCTCGGGACCCCGTCCCTCCCCTCATCTGTCTGGGTCTCGGGACCCCCGTCCCCTCCCTCGTCTGGGTCTCGGCACCCCCGTCCCCCCCCTCGTCTGTCTGGGTCTCGGGACCCCGTCCCCCGCCTCGTCTGGGTCTCGGGACCCCGTCCCCCCCCTCGTCTGGGTCTCGGACCCCGTTCTCTCCTCCCTCGTCTGGGTCTCGGACCCCGTTCTCTCCTCCCTCGTCTGGGTCTCGGACCCCGTCCCCTCCCTCGTCTGGGTCTCGGACCCCGTTCTCTCCTCCCTCGTCTGGGTCTCGGACCCCGTCCGCTCCCTCGTCTGGGTCTCGGGACCCCGTCCGCTCCCTCGTCTGGGTCTCGGACCCCGTCCCCTCCCTCGTCTGGGTCTCGGACCCCGTTCTCTCCTCCCTCGTCTGGGTCTCGGACCCCTTCCCCCCCCCTCGGTCCCGTTGTTGTCTGTGTACTCCTCCTCCACTCCCTGAGGTACTGCGGCTTTAAAATAAGTCTTGATTTTTCACAGAGTAGTGCCTGCGCTCCAGCTCTCCTCTGCTTTGAGACTCCCTTGGTTCTTTTTGGTCCTTTGTATTCCCATGTGAGTTTTAGAATTATCTTGCCAGTTTTTGTAATGCCCGTACACATGCCCCTGTTGGGACTTTGATTGAGAATGCGTTGAGTCTGCAGATCAGTTTGGGAAGACTAGATCCGTAACTCATTCCTTCTTATTCCTGAATGGTGTTTCATTGACGAGTCGATCACATTTCTTTATCCATTCCCTAGTCAATAGATACGTGAAGTGTTGGTTTTTAACTCTTCTCAAACACGCTGCTGTGGACTTGCATATGCATATTTTTGCTTGGACATCTGTTTTTCATTTCTTTTGTGTAGATATCGAGCAGTGAGTTGTGTAGTAAGTTTATTTTTAATTTTTTTAGGGAATCAAACTCTTTTCTAAAATGGCAGTGCCATTTTACATCCCCATGAGCATTCCAGCTTCTTCACATCCTAAAGTGTTGATATTGTCAGTGTTCTAGAATTTGGTCATTTTAATGAGCGTATAGTGATGTCTGTCTCATTATGGTTTTGATTGACATTTCCCTAATGACTGATGATGCTGAGCATTTTTTCACGTGCTCACTACCCGTTTGTGTATCTTCTTTGGAGAAATGTCTATTCCAATAGTTACCTGCTTCCCACACACCCAACATACAATAATCACTATAGTCGTTTCTAAAAGGAGAATAATAGGACGTACAAAGGAGTCCATAGCAATTGTGAAGCCCAGTTGGGCAAATGTGGAAAGTCCCTTAATTAGAGCTCAGGACCTGGATATAATGTTCTGTGTCTCTTCCTCCAAGTAGGAGGAGGCTTTTGATTCTACCGTCTGAGTTACCCTTTGTTTTTCATGAAAAATGGTGTGTTTGCAGTTGGGTGGTTCTCTTAGTGTGGTTCCTTACAGAAGAATTTTGGGGGTCCAGTGGCCCCTTTTCATTTTTACTCTGTTCTTTTTGGTCCAAGAGCAGTGATTTTGCCGGTATAACTTTCTCAGAACCTTTGTAGGCCTCCTGTGAATCCTGTGTGTGTAGGGAAACTAGAAATCACTATTTGTAGTAAAACTGGAAAATTCATAAATATATGGGAATTAAATAACAAACTCTTAATCAAGCAAAGAAGATATCAAATGGGAAATTAGAAAACATTTTGAGACAAATGAAGACACAACATACCAAAACTTGAGGGATGCAGTAAAAACTGCCATGTGGGGAATTCATATTTGTTAAACTTACATGAAAAAAGAAGGAAGACTCACATCAGCAATCTAAATTTATGTCTTAAGCAGCTAGAAAAAGAACAAACTGAAGCTAGTAGAAGAAAGGAAATGACAAAAATTAGAGTAGAAATAAACAAAATAGATACTGGAAAAAGCATTAGAGAAAATCAAGGAAACCAAGATTTTTTTTTAATTAACAAAAGTGATAAACTTTTAGCTGAATTGTCTAGAAAAAAAGAGACTCATCTGACATCAGAGATGAAAGAAGGGACATTAGCACCAATTTTACAGAAATTCAAAGGGTTATAAGTGAGTCCAAGAAGCAGCTGTGAACCGACAAGTTGGATTACCCAGATGAAGTGGTAGGTTTCTGAGAGCACACGGTCTACCGAGTCTGCATCACAAAGAAGCAGATCTGAACAGACCTACAGTCAGTCAGGAGACTGGAAGTGAAATTGGCTGAGTCGTGTCTGGTCTTTCCCAACCCCTTGGACTGCAGTCCATGGGATCAAGGAGACTGAAGCCGTCTTGGGACCCCCCCACCAGGGGAACGCCGAGGACCAGACAGCTTCGCTGGTGGGTTCTGTTGCTCTTGTGCTGAGTCGTGTCTGAGTCTTTGCCAGGCTCCCCTGTCCTTCACTGTTTCCCAGAGTTTGCTCAAGTTTATTTTCACTGAATCGGGGATGCTGTCTAACCATCTCGTCCTCTGGTTAATTCTATCAAACATTTAAAGAAGAGTTAGCACCTGTTCTCTTTAACGCTTCCAGAATTGAAGAGAAGAGAAGAGGGTACTTCTAGGCTTATGGTTTGAGGTTAGCATTACCGTGGTGCCAACACCAGAGAAAGACACTACGAGGAAAGAAAACTACAGACCGATATTCCCAGGGAGCGTTGATGAAAAACTTCCTCAGAAAAATACTAGGGAATGATTCAACAGCACATTAAAACAATCATACACCGTGACAAAGTGGGATGTATTCCTCGAATGCAAGGAAAAATTGACAAATGGAAAAATCTTTATAATATAGAATGACGGAAAAAAGCCACACGATCGTCTCAGAAATTGATGCAGAAAAAGATACGAGAAAATTTAACAGCCTTTCATGATAAAAATACCTGACAAACTAGGAATAGAAGGAAACTACCTCAAAATAATAAAGGCCATATATGAAAAGCCCACAAATAATAGCGCACTTAATGGTGAAAGCAAAAGCTTTGCCTTTAAGAGCACTGATGGGACAGGGACGCCCACTCTCATCACTGCTGTGACACAGCACGGGAGGTACTCAGCAGAGCAGTCAGGCAAGAAAAGAAAAGTCATCAAAGCTGGAAAGAAGAAAATGAATCTCTGTTCACAGGTGGTGTGGTCTGAGATACAGAAAACTCAATGGAAAACTAGTAAAACCAACAGAAAAATCAGTTGCACTTTTATACATTAACAATGAACAACCAGAAAAGGAAATTTAAAAAAAGTTTCATTTACTATAGTATCAAAAAGGATAAAATAATTAGGAATAAACTTAACCAAGGAGGCAAAAGACTTGTACACTAAAAAAAAAAATGAAACCTACAAAATACCATTGAGAGAAATTTAAAAAGACACCGCAGTAAATGGAAAGACATCTGTGTTCATGGGCTGGAAGAATTAATATTGTTAAGATGTACAGTATGACCCAAAGTGATATAATTCAATCCCTATCAAAATTCCAGTGGCTTTTTTTTCCCCAGAAAAAAGAAATTCTTCCTAAAATTCGTATGGAATCTCAAGTGACACTGAATGGCAAAAACAGTCTTGAAAAAAAAACCCTGGAATTCTAGCATTTTCTAATTTTAAGACTTACTACATGGTCACAGTCATCAAAACAGTGAGGTGCTATCTTCGAGGGGTAAAGTGAGCTCTCTGCACCAATATGCAGTGTTAATCTTAGCTGCTCTATTAGTAGCTGAAGAGGTGTGAAAAGAAAAAGAGGATAAAAGTGGCTGTACGGATTGCTGGAGTTGAGAAAAGCCATCCGAAGCGCTACAGCCGTGCTCTTAAGCTCCTTTCCCGTTGGTGTGATCTGGGGCCTAGCGAGGATGGAGTCCCCAGCCCCGGCGTGCAGGCCGCTTGCAGGAAGTCAGTGCTGGCGCTGATCTGAGACACACGAAGGGCAGCGAGACCTGGCGCCGTGGCCGGCTTCACGCCCAGTATTGGTGCTGGGAGATGTGGGAGGCTAGATCTGTGGCCAGCTTTATTTGTCTTTTGTAATGAAAGAACTTTTTTTTTTTTTTTCATTTTAAATAAAAATAACTAGCGGTGTTTGAATTAAAAGTTTGTTACCTGGCTACACTGAAATGCTATAATCACTTGGAGAGTGAGTGCCAAAAGTATGTGAGTCCACACACTGCCTCTGGAAATTGCCGGTGTATTTGGTGTCAGGTAGTTGTTGGAGCAGAGAGGAGATGGACCCACGCCAACCTCTATACAAAGGACACTTGTTGCTTTAGTTGCTGGGTCGTGCCTGACTCTGTGTGACTGCATTGTGTGCCACCTGCCAGGCTCCTCTGTTGATGGGATTCTGCAGGCCGGAATACTGGAGTGGGTTGCCGTGTCCTTCTCCAGTTAATCTTCCCGACCCGGGTGTTGACCCTGTATCTCCTGCATTGCAGGCAGCAGATTCTTTACCACGGAGCCGCCAGGGAGGCCCACGAAGGACAGACACGACTGTAAATGTGAGCATCCCCTTCGACACTGGAGACGGTCTGCCCGCATTTGGTAAAGGAGACACCAGAGTTTGCATCAATGGTGCTGTGGGAGCCACCATTCTTGGGTATTGTGTTGCAGTCAATAAAGTGTTCTTCTCCTTATGACTCCATGTTTTATGAAGATGATACAAAGCCTGAGAAGGATCTTATGCAAACTATGAAGGGGTGTAGTGTTTTCCGATGTCAGTCTGTGGTTCCTCTTCACAAAGCTCCTTGAGGGGGAGACTCTGCCCTGTTCACAGTTGGATTCCTAAGACCTGTGACTACACCGTGGGACACAGTTACTCACTCAGGTTATTTGCTGGCGGAATATATGAATGGATGGACAGATAAATTATTGGATAAAAGTTAAAAAGGAAACTGTGGTGCAGGCATAAAGCAGACACACTGACAGGTTAGAGTAGAGAGCCCAGAAGTACACCTTTGCATGTATGGTCAAGCGATTTTTGACAAGGATGCCAAGACCATTCGGTAGGAAAAGGACAGTCTTTTCAACAAACGATGTGGCAAAACTGGACATCCACATGCAATAGAATGAAGTTGGACTCTTCCTTTTCACATACAAAATCTAATGCAAAATGGATTAAATACCTAAAGGTAAAATCTACGACTGTAAAACTCCTAGAGGAAAACACAAAGGAAGCCTCGTGATAGTGGAGTCGGCATTGATTTATTGGATATGCACCAAAAGCACAGCCAGCAACCCCAAAGGCCCTAGATAAGTTGGACTACCTCAAACTTAAAAGCTTTTGTTCATCAAGGGACCGTCAGCAGAGTGAAAGGGCAGCCCGTGGAATGGGATTAAGTATTTACAAATCACCTGTCTGAAAAGGCGACAGGTATCCTGAATATGTAAGAAGCCCCACAATTCAACAACAATAAAAACAACCTGATTAAAAAATGAACAAAGGACTTGAACAGACATTTCTGCAAAGAAACGATCACTAATCATTCTGGAAATGCAAATCAAAACCTTACATCTATTAGGATGTCTACCACAAAACAAATGAGCAAACAAGCTGCATGTTTGGCAAGGCTGTGGAGAAACTGGAACCCTTGTGCCCTGTGGGTGGGAATGTAAAACAGTGTAGCTGTAGTTGAACCTCACTGGCAGTTCATCAGGGAAGTTAAAGCTAAAGTAACCGTGTCATCGGAACCCCCACTTCTGGGTATAAATCCCAAGTAACTGAAAACAGGGACCTGCATGGATGTTTGTGCACGCGTGTGCATAGCGCCACCATCTGCAACAGGCAAAGGGTGGGAGCACCCAGGGGTCCACCAGCAGGTGAGCGCATGAACAAAACGTGGTGTGCAACACAGTGGAATATTACTGAGCCTTAGAAAAGAAGGGGGCTCTGACACATTACAGCATGGGTGAACTTTGAAGTTACTATGCTAGGGCAGAAGAGCCGGTCGCAATGTGAGGAATGCTGTCTGATTGCACTTACGTGAGTGAAGTGTAAATTCAGAGAGGCAGAAAGTTGAATGGTATTTGCCAGGGGCTATGAACATTTGAAGAGACCCTGATGCTGGGAAAGATTGAAGGCGGGAGGAGAAGGGGACGGCACAGGATGAGATGGTTGGATGGCATCATTGGCTCAATGGACGAGAGTCTGAGTAAGCTCCAGGAGTTGGTGATGGACAGGGAGGCCTGGCGTGCTGCAGTCCAAGGGGTCGCAGAGGGTCAGACACGACTGAGTGAACTGAACTGATGAACGCTGGGATGCGTGTATCTTTTTGAATTAGTGCTTTTCATCTTCTTTGCGTGTATACCCAGGGGTGAAATTGCTGGATCACGTGGTAGTTCTAATTTTAGTTTTTCGAGAAACTTCCTTACAGTTTTCAATAGTGGCTCCACCAACTTATATACCCATCAACAGGGTATTATTTTTTCCTTTTTCCACATCCTCACCAACATTTATTTGTGGTCTTTTTTGGTGATAGCATGGCATTACATTTTTTTTAAAATTGCATTTTTGTTTGAGCTAAAAGAGATGTCCCACGTTATTCCTTTAGGCTCTTCTCCAGTTAAAATGCAGTTTTAACCGGCATTGTCACTGTTATTTCTTTAATTACTATTTTCCTGGTTTCTGTTTATATTTAACTCTTCTGGAATTCATATTATTTTGATGTAAGAGATTTTGAATTTATCTTCTTTATCTCTTACATTTTCACTTATTATATTCATTCCTTTATTTTTTGTGCATTCTCAGAATATTTCTTGAACTAGTTTTCTAATTTGCTGGTTTGATTTTTATGCTATATTTAATCTGTCATTCTCTTCTTACTTTGTGGTTTTAAAATTTGGTAATCATGTTTTTCATTTTTAAGCACATTTTATGATCACAGATTGTTTATTTCCTTTTCTATCTGAAATGTCTACTTGAATCACATTGAGAACAAATTAAACAGACTTTTTGGAAACTTTCTGTGTATCTTATGTTTCTTTAGCAGAAGGACATTCGGTTAGTACTTTTTTAGACTTCTACGTCTGATATCGCGTTACTTACCTCTTTATAGTGATGCGCCTATGACTCTAGTGTCTGGAACCAGCAAGGTGCTGGGAGGATGCTTTCTGTTGACATATTTTACCTTCCTCAGTGGCTTAGATGGTAAAGAATCCACCTGCAATACAGGAGACCCGGGTTCGATCCCTGGGTCAGAAATGGCCACCCACTTGAGTGTTCTTGCCTGGGAACTCCCATGGACAGAAGAGTCTGGCGGGCCACAGTCCATGGGGCTGCAAAGAGTTGACATGACTGAGTGACTAACACAACGTTAGCCTTGGGAAGAAGCGATGGGAAGATTTTGTATTTCCCAAAGTCTCAGCCCTTCAGAGGAGCCAGGTGGCGCTCTCCTGGCGGGACCCTCCCTAGCACGCTGAAGTCTTGCTTTCTGTGTTAAAGCTCGTGTTGTCTTCCGGGAGCCCTGACGCCTCTGGCCGCGCTCCCTGCCAGCTGGAGGCAGTCTCTGTGAGCAGCTCGACCGGCTCCTCTGTGGGGCGGACAGCGCCTGCTGCCCTTGATGCAGGGTACCAAGGGTGAGGCTCTGCCTCCTGCCCTCTGTCCCCTGTTCACCGTGGCCTCCAGCTGCGACCCGTGACCTTGGCCCCGTCGCTGTGGCCACTGCAGCTCAGAGTTGCAGTTATTTGTGCTTCCGTCTGGAGTCATTAGCAGCAGCGAGAAATGGAACCCCCTGTGTGTGCTTCAGCAGTGACACTGGCGTCCGTCTGGTTTGGCTCAGCGGCCTCCACAGGGAGCCGACTTGGGCGGTCTCTCTGCTCCACTTGGCCTGCACTGGGGCCATGGAGTGCACCCAGCCTCGGGCAGGTTGGATTGGAGGGAGGGCTGTCAGGTACGTGTTTGTAGCGGGCTTGGAGGCCAGCAGAACAGGTTGGACTGGAGATGAGAATTGGTGATCAGTTTCCCCTTGTGGTTTGGAAACTAATGGTGTACACCGAATTGACCAGGGAAGCACATGACAGAAAAATAGGTGAGGCTGGACACAGAGCTCAGGGATCAGAGCCTGCGTGAAATGGGCAGAGGAAGAAGAGCCTGCGGAAGAGCTGTGAGGCCGACTGACCAGGCCTGGCCCCGCCCAGCTGCGGGCTCGGACAGCAGGCGTGTCCGGGCCGGGGCGGCTGTGGGCAGGGAGGGGGCATCTGGAGCACCGCTGGGAACCAGCAGCCGCGGCTCCGTGCAGCCCGCACGCGGCGGCTTTCAGCGGGTCCCTGCGGTTTCGGAGGGAGGAGGCAGAGAGGACCGTCTCGGCTCCTCTGCCCCCGCTGACCTCACGCTCAGTACCCACAGGGTGACCGGAAAGGGCAGGGCTGGGCAGGACGAGGACCCCGTGGCTGCCCTGGCACGCTCACTGAGCGCTGGGGCGGCCCAGAGGCGGCGCGCTGGGCTCTGTGTGCACCCTGTGTGGCGAAGAGGCCAGTGTTCCAGTCCTCCTCCTCATTAGTGTTTTCTGTGAGAAGATTCACCTTTAATATTTAAGCATTTTTTTCAATTTTTTAGCAGCGCTCTTTTTATGATTGTTTAATCTGTTCTTAAAGTGCAGCCACCACTTAGTGTGATGTGGCAGGTGTCCCGCCGCATCCTGAGTGTGAAGAGCTTCTTATCAGCTCAGGCGCACTGACTGATATTATCCTCAAAATGTCACTTTATTTCTTTCTCTCATTTATTCTTAAGTGTTTGGATATCTGGACTATTGAGTAAAGGTATAAAAAGTCCACAGCTCTCTTTAAAACAGCTTTTTTCAGACATTCTAAATTACCCAGCAACTAGTCTAAGGAATGTTATTCTGTCAGTGTTAACTGCCACAGCCACATTCATTTTAACCTTGTCTGTCTGAACTACAACGCTGTCTTTTGGGAACACTTACTATGACCCACAGCTTGTGAGGGAAATCCCGATATGGCCAGAAGTTGAAAGTCAGTGACTTTAACTCATTCAATAATAGTTCATGTTCATTTTGTGTCTCCTGAAGGAGCCATTCAGAGAACAGATATTTGTCATCACGGAGCTTTCATGGAAGTAGCTGGAATAAAAATATATGAGCGAGTCCAAGCTAAAGTAGACTATGCAGAATGGCATTTTGTATATTTGGTATATTTTATATTGGAGGAAAATCTTTTTTGTTCAGATTCATCTGGAAGCTTAAACCATTTTCCTATATATGCTGTGCTTATCATATTTTACCTGAATTAACATGGCATATTTTTAAATTTAGGACTTTGATTTATCTGTGGTTTCTGACATGGTTTCGAATTTTCACACTTTCAGCTACATGAAAGTTTTGTTATGTTATTTTATGTGTTTTAAGACTTCATCTTAATGTGAAACATGAATCCAACAAAACTTGCTAACCTTTTAAAACAGTTATCTTCTCTGAGAGGGTATGCTTTAAGTTTTCTCTTCCTGCTCTTAGAAAAAGGAGAAATACCTGTGGTTTATTATAGTCCCTCTTGACAGTAGCATTTGTTTGTAAGAAAGCATGTGACATTTAGGCGACATTTTATTTGTTGTGTAACCTGATTAAAGGAAAACGTGAGACACAAGTGGTTATTATCTGTGTTTCTTTCTTCTTTGCTGTTGAACTATCACTGTTAATATAAACAGCCATCTCATTTCCAGAAGGAAAAAACCGGGGTCGTCCTAGACTTTAATGTGCTCATGTCCTCTGAATTCCCCCAGTCTGACTGTGACTGTTTTGGTCTCTTAATAGGGAACAACGCGTTGCTAAGTTCCAAACCAGATCACAGTCTATGAGTCCAACCCACAGAGAAGATGGACAGATTATTACCCCAAAGGATTGTGTAAGATCAGATTTCACTCTCGCATTTCTGTTTGTTTTCTTCTTGTTTTAAAATACCTCTGCACATTTTTAGTTACATATTGTTAAATTCCTGTGATTCCTGACAAACAGTAAACAGTCTGATGGTTTTGGTGGGTATCTTGATTTCAAAGAAAGGGACGTATTGGGTATATTGCTGTGTTCCTTCTGCTTTCCCTAACATTCTGAAGCATCTTGTTCATCAGTCCATCATTTTTCCTGGGCACTGAAAAATAACTTTGAAAAACTTCATTTTTTGGTTATTTTTTCCCCTTTTCTCTGTGTATGTATAAAAATGACTAGACACACAGTGGTCATAAACTTAAGAAATGGGACTGGTTTGTAGTGAAGTAGGGGACACTTCCTTCCTGGTGAAGGTGGACGGTTCGCATCCTGAAATGTGAATACCTCTCTTGCATGTTAGACTCAGCGTCGATATTGTTGGAACGTGGAGCCAGTGAGCTTCGTAAGGAGAAGGACGCTGCCTGCTTGCCTCTGTCCTTGCGCAGTTCTGGCTTGTCTGGGTTGCAGGCCTTGTAGTCACCAGCACGCCGTGCGCGATGCGTGGCTGTTTTAGCACGTTTGCTCTACACACAATCCCTTCCACTTTCTCCAGTGACGGGGAATTCCAGTTTGGAACTTTAATAAGCCTCTTGATATAAAGAGGAACACATTTTAAATATTTGTGAGTTTATTATTAATCATCATATTTATTCAAAATAAACAAGGGAGGTACATTTTAAAAGATACTCTCATTCACACACATAAACATTCAAAAAGCAAGGGACCAACTGTAGAGGCAATAATGAATTTTAATACAGATAAATAGTAAACCTAACATTTTGTTCAATAGAAATTTGTAAATTTTTAATTAGTTTCTAATTAATTTCTAGGTTTCAAATTAGTAAATGAAGATACAAAAGTAAAAAGTAAAAGATACAAAAAGTAAAATACATTTTAGTGTATTTTTCATTACTTCAGATAATATAAATGACCATAGATAGATTTATTTGTTAGTAGTGAGGTTTTCTGGAGAAGGAAATGGCAACCCACTCCAGTATTCTTGCCTGGAGACTCCCAGGGACGGGGGAGCCTGGTGGGCTGCCGTCTGTGGGGTCACACAGAGTTGGACACTAGTGAAGCGACTCAGCAGCAGCAGCAATGAGGTTTTCTAGGAGCTTCCCAGGTGGAGCTCGTGGTAAAGAACCCACCTGCCAATGCAGGAGATGTAAGAGACACTGGTTGGATCCCTGGATCGGGAAGATCCTCTGGAGAAGGGAATGGCAACCCACTCCAGTATTCTTGCCTGGAGAACCCCATGGACAGAAGAGCTTGGCAGGCTACAGTCCATGGGGTCGTGAAGAGCTGGACACGACTGCAGTGACTTGGTGCACATGCAGAAGGTTTTGAATCAGTTCTAATGAGGTGGATGAAACTGGAGCCTATTATACAGAGTGAAGTAAGACAGAAAGAAACGCACCAATACAGTATACTAACACATATATATGGAATTTAGAAAGATGGAAATATAACCCTGTATACGAGACAGCAAAAGAGACACAGTTGTATCGAACAGTCTTTGGGACTTTGTGGGAGAGGGTGAGGGTGGGATGATTTGAGAGAATGACATTGAAACATGTATGTTGTCATATGTGAAACGAATCAGCAGTTCAGGGTCAATGCATGTTACAGGATACTCGAGGCTGGTGTGCGGGGATGACCCAGAGGGAGGATAAAGGGAGGAGGGAGGTGAGAGGGGGGTTCAGGAGGGGGAACTCATGTACACCTGGGGCGAATTCATGTCAATGTATGGCAAAACCAACCAATATAATATTGTAAAATAAAAAAAAAAAATTAAAAAAAAAAAGCATGAAAGTGCTATACCAACAAATTTAATTTAAATAAAATAAGTTTTTAAGCTGTACTGTAAAATATACATTATTATTTTATACTGAGTTATACCTTCCTAAGTTTTTGGGCTTTCAGATCATTGTCCATTTCTGGACACAGATCTTTGGATTTCCTCAGTTAATTATTATTTTAATCTGATTTGATAAATATGTAATATAAAAATTTATACAGCAGGGAAAAGAGCATGGAGTTTTAATTTTTTAAGAAAGTTAAGAATTACCATGATTACGTTTTCATGATGTGAATCCAAGGCTTATTTCTCTTTATGTTCGGTGTATAATGAGAAATAATTTAAGAACAAAGAGCTTCTTGGACATCAACCCAAACTTCCCTGTTAACTCATTTTAACGAGAGTAACTAATTCATCTTTTCAAGTGTTCCCCTTCCCGCCTTTAAAACTACTGTGGTACACCACAATTAAAACTTTTTGTAAGAACTTAAAGAGTCTGGATTATTTTTAAAAATATTCTTTTGATTGTTCTTGAAATCTAGTTAATGTGAATATATTGTGAAGGAGTCTCATAGCCTTAAGCAGCTGTAATAAACAGTCGTCCCTTGGAAGTGAGAACTCGCTCGGCTGTAGCATCCTTTCCTTTGAGCCCTTTCCTCTAAGGGTGGTACAGCATTGCCACAACACGCACGGCACTCGCTGCTCTGAACGGCGCGCGTTTGGTCCTGTCCCCCCCCCCCGCCTCCTTCCCTCCCTCCCGCCTTCCTCCATTCTGTCTTTTGTTTTCATCCTGCTTTTCTTGTTCTTTTTTGTGTTTCAGGACATTCATTTGAAAAGATCTGCTCTTTCTTTGGATGACAGTGACATGGAAACTCGCCTTAATAGTTGGAATCTTGGGGTAAAAAAGCATTTGTTTTATGAATGTATGTTGCTGTGGCAGAATCATTTTGTGTTTGGAAAACATCTGAACTAATTTAATTCTAAACAGTGACTCTTAGCAATGTTAGACATTTAGTCCTGGGTGAGCACTGGGAAGGACTTGGGGAACAGGAAAGAGAAGCGTGAATGGTCCCCGTGCTCGACAAGCTGGCTTTCCTGTTGGTGAGATAAGAGATATGCACATGAAGCAGTTAAATACAGTTTCAGACAGTATGTGATCGAACGCCAGAGTGAGTTACCCAGAAAGCAGAATACTGAAGGCCACGTGGTGGAAGGCTCTCCAGCAGACTTCAGGCCTGAACCACCATCGCGGACAGCAGTTCCGTTGGCAGAGGCCGGGGTGCCAGTATGCTTGGAGGGTAGAGGGAAGGGGGCCGAAGGAGGCATGAAGAAGGGTGGGAGAGCAGGACTCAGCGGGGGCAGGAGGGCAGGGCTGCCGGGCTGGGGCCTGCTGGAGCCTGAGTGCTGGAGCAGAAGTTGAGCTTTCAGACTTGAGACTGTCGTGAGCTCTGAGTTTAGTCCGTTTCCACTTTATATACAGGCTGTTCAGTGCATTCAGGACGTGAAAAGGGGTTTAATCAATTTTTAAAACCCAACTTTATTATTATAAAAATAATTTGCAATTTGAAAAATACAGAAAGTCAGATATACTGAGAGATATATTAACATTTTGGTGTATATATCTTTCCCTCATTTTTTTCTGCATGTATTTATAAAATTAAACGTTAAACAAAATTGGGGTCTTATTATAAATGCTATCTTATTATGTGCTGTTTTAAATTTGGGATAAGTTTATGGTAGTTCTATTAGCATGACTATTAATGGTAGCACCAGTTTTTCTTTTGAGTGGATAGTTCATAACTTACGTAAGCATTCTGATATTTTGGACATGTAGGTGCTTCCAGTTTATTGCTAATACAAGCAACAACTGCAACAGAATTTCTTGAAAGAATCCTTTTGTTCCTATTTGGTTGCTTTCTTAGCTTATGTTAGGTCTTGGAGCATTGCCCTCCATGAGGTGTACACCAATCTGTTGTCCAACCAGAAGTATATAGGACTGTTCATGTTTTACTTCTTCGCCTACATCAGGGACTGTTATCTTTATAAAAACCCTGAAACCCTTCTTGCTAATAATGACCTTTGATGAAGGCAGTGCTTTAGGGAGGCTGAGTGGGTGGTGGTACGAAGGCTGTGTTGGATGTGTATGGAAATGGACAGAGGCAGCAGTCATGTGTGGGGGCTCCACCTTGCTGTGACTCCGAGGATGGAGGAGATGGAAAAGGAAAGCATTTCAAAGAGAATAAAGGATGCTTAGTGACTGACTGGCGGGCCGAACAAGAGGGCATCTAAAGCTTTGGTTCCGGGGAAATGGGAGGGTTGGCTCGCTGTCAGCCACCTGGTTGTCTGATGGGGGAATCATTTCCAGGGTTTCACTGTTTTATCGTAGACTGCTAGCGTTTGGAGAGGAATCGGGGAGTTTCAAGTTTTCAGCTCTGTGGTCTCCAGGGCTGCAGTCTTGTTTTGCAGCCACATGCTGGACGTGGTGGCCACACCCAGAGCCTGGAACAGCTCTGTCTTTAGAGACTTCACACCGGGACTCAGTGGCCACCGTGTGAGGGTCAGAGGTGGGGGACAGGAAGGGATCTGAGTGGGTCATTTGAAGGTATGTTAATGAAGGAGAAGAGAGAAATAGCATTGATCACGACAGCGGAATGGGTCAAAAGAAAACCATTTCCAAATTTGAAGGGGTTGGGGAAACTGCCCCTGGAACGAGTCCCGCGTTACTGGTGCGGGAGGAGCGAGGAGGCCTCAGAGAGCAGAATCGGAGAGGACGACGTCCTGAAACGGCCTCTGCCCTGGGCCATTGGGAACTTCGGATGTGCATTTCGTGGCACACACAGTAGTCACGAATATTTAACTGTGCAGAGGATTAAACTTGTCATTTGTATAATAAAATTAAGATAAAAAGTCTAAAATATTTTGAGGTACTGCCTTAAAACTAGGGCTGCATGGGATTTTGTTTCACATTTTTATTGTTCAAAGAATGCACTAATTGTGAAGTAAAGTCCCACATTTTTATATATTTATAACATGGATGCATTAATCAGGTTCAACTGTATCTCTTGATCACAGTAGAATAATTTAAATATCCAGTTTATTTAAAAGCTTAGATTTTGCTTTGATTTTAATTTTGTATGAGAATGTGTGACGGACTTTTATTTCTTTCTTCCTCTGAATGATCAGTTAATAGCTAGTTAATTTTTGTGCTCTATACTAAGGGCACATTTTTTTAATGTTGCTAGCATGCCTGTCAACACCTATTTTCTGATGCATCAGAAGTTCCAGATTTTGAATTTTATAGCTTTTGTTGAAAAAATACATTTCCCCCAGTTATATTCTTTTGTTTCCCAGGAGTATTTTAATATTTTCGCTGTGAATATATAATTCAAGTAGAGATTTACTTCCTAAACCCGGGGGTTAAATTTTCCTCCTGTGTTATTATTTTTTATTATTACTCTTTAGCCTTCTTAACCTTTAGCTTTGGGGGCGCTTTCTGGCTTTGTTAACGCATCTTTTATACATTTCACTCACGACCGTCTTTACATCAACTTTCTTCTTTTTTTCCTGAGGAGGAATGGAGGGTCTGCAGGAGGAGGCTCTCTGCGCCTTGCACGGGTCACCGCCCCCAGCCCGTCCCCACCGGGGCCTCTGTGCTGACGGTGGAGGATTGCTTCCGCCAGGAGCAAACAGTGGGTACACTTTAGGTGACCCCCTTAGGTCAGGCCTCTGCAGAATGGGCGAGAGGACATTCTGTTCTGCTCTGGAGAACTCATGTCCTGCAGACCTCGCAGGACAGGATGGTCAGCGGGAGGGCGGCCAGCACCCCTAGTCCGGCGGCGCCCCTGCTGGGACCTCCTGTCCAGGGCCAGGGGCGCCTGCAAGTCCGGGAACCCCGGGAGGGCAAGCAGCGTGGGGCCGGGGGCGTGTGCCGAGCGGGCGGCCCGGGGGTCCCGTGCAGGCGCGGCGTCGCGGGCTGCGCAGGGTCGGACGCTGCCCGAGCGTGGCCTCGCCCGCCCGCCCTCGCTTTCTCTCCGGCGCCTGGAGGTGCCAGCTGTTAGCAGTTTTCCTTTAAAGTCTGCAGCTGAGCCGTTCTCTGCAGCGGCTGGTGGCACTGCGCGCGAGGACCGAATATGCCTTTTCCTGATGACTGATGGAGTTGATCGCTCTTAATGCGCTCCGGACACTTTGGGTAGCCTCCCGGGGTGCAGTGCTGGCTGTGGCCTTGGTGCGTTCTCCTGTCGGGCTGCCTGCCTTTTCTTGTCCGCATATGAGAGCTTTGTTCCGGATGAGTCCCTTCCGGAAGTGCGTGTCGTGAATATCCCACTTCGTTGCTTTCCTCCATTCTCTTCCTGGTGTCTTTGATGAACAGGAACTAAAAAAATTTTTTTAATCATTACTTACTCATTTGGCTGCGCAGGCCTCTTAGTTTGGCTCAGGCACGTGAACTCTCACTTGCAGCATGTGGAATCTAGTTCCCTGATCAGGGATTGAACCCCTGCCCCCTGCTTTGGGAGTGCAGTATTAGCTCCTGGACCACCAGGGAAGTCCCAGGAATTTTACATTTTAATGTGGTTCATTTCCCCATGATTTTGTCTCATGAAAAAATGCTTTCTGTGTCTGTGTGAGGTATGCGGCTGTCCTGAGTTCCTGAGGATGTTCTCCAGGTCTTCTAGCAGCTCTGTCATTTAACTTTTTCTACTTAGTTCGGCCTGCCACCTGGAGGCGATTGTAGGGTATGTTGTAAGACAGGAAGTAAAGATTTGTGGCCCTTATACATATCCACCTGATGCTTTCCTTTATTGAGAAGCCTCTCTTCCTGCTGCACTGCAAGGCTTTTTGTCTCACAAATCAGATGATAGTACGTGTATGTTTCCAGTCTGCCCTTTGGCTTGTTTGCTTTTCCCTGTGGCAGTGAATGGTGTCTCTTATCTGTATTTTACTTGTGCTCATTAAATGTTTGTTGAAATGTGACTAAACCAATGAACGAACCTTCATTTGTAGTATTGTATTTTTTTCTGTGGAAAACATTTTTCAATTTCTAAAATATCGACTTACAGTAAGAGCATTATTTTGGAGCCTGAGTGACACTGGTGACTGAATTTATTTTATGCTATAGAAAGAGGTTTGGCTGTTCTGATGGGTGCTCTGACTGTAAAAACAGTTATTCTGGTTGTACTGCTGGTAATATATTGCCTTAGAATGTCCTTTCCTCTAAGATGACTAAAATATCAGATAAAATGTCTTTCTATTTTTTTGAAACCTTGGAACATCTGTCTTTGATCAATATTAGTCTATAAGGAGGCCAGTTTGACCAAATCCTGAATAATTTGAAAAAAACAAACTGACAGAACTCTCTGAACAATCCTGCTAAAACACTAAACAAAGCCTCAAAAGGCAGTTTTCACTAGAGAGCATTCAGATACCTGTTTCCATGTCTAGTTTAAATTACAGTTTATTTATTACTGTGATTCTACTTGCTTTTCAAACAAGAAACATCCTGTCATGTGATTTATTCATGCTGTTGGAACTTAATTATTTTTGGCATTACTGTCTGTATAATATTTTGTTAGACTTTAATGTTTCACGTAAGCTCTTTTTATCTTCCATTTTGGACATTCCTTATTGTGGTATTCTTTCTTGAGGTATTATGAGAGAACAAGAAGTCTTCTGAAAGAGCATGAAGAAAGTCAATGTTAAGACTGTTTACAGATTTCTGCAAGTCCCTGTTACTTGTGGATTACAAAGTGGGAACATTCAACTTCAAAGCACATCTGGCTGCTGTTATAAAATCAGGAAATAGATTGCTTATTTCCCTCAGACAGACTCAAGAACATGCTCTCCTATGAATAATTCTCGTTACATGTTCGAAGTGGGTGTGAGACAGCGTGCTGCAGTAAATGACTCGGAAGAGCAGAAGATTTGTGCTTGTTTACAGCAGTTGTTGTTGCTTTTAAATATTAGAATAGACTTTTCTGTCAACTTGAGAAAGGAAATTTATGATAACGCGATGAGTCCTTAGCTTCTGTACTTAATGGTTTTTAAAGATGAAGAGGATGAAATAGGAGTTATTTCTGCATAGTTGAAAGGCTACATTGTAATTAGCTAAACCAATATTTTGTGCCCTGCTTATAAATGTAGAGCTGAGTAAAAATAAGTCACAAATGGTTTTCTTGGCTTTTGGGTTTAAATTTTAAGCTTAATTAGAGCTTGAGCATCTTTGTGAATTCTGTTTTTCTCTTCCTTTATTTTTCCCCTGTATTTAATTCTGCTTCGTGAATTAGGGTTTTATGTGCATGCATCTTTGAAGGACTTACTTTCTATGCTGGTTTTCTCCATTCCAAAAATAGAGAATGGTTACTTACTTTTCATATATATACCTTCAGACAATAAATATTTGTTGAGTGTACTTTGCTGCCTGCTGGAAATTGGCTGCCTCTGTTTTTCAAAAAGCTGTGTATATATATTACGGTGTTGTTTACTAAAGACTATGCCTCTTTTTCTGGTATGATATTTAAGTAGACTTATTATTATCTTTATTTAATAACGTTTCCCAAAGTAAATGTGCTAAAGCATACACCCAACAGTAGGCCCCCCATTTGGAACACTTTTATTATCAAATTTTTAATTTTTGTTTTTTAACTTATTTGTTAAAAAATTTATTTATTTAAAAACTCATTTATTGACTATGCCAGAACCTTTGACTGTGTGGGTCACAACAAACTGGAAAATTCTTAAAGATATGTGAATGCCAGACCACCTGACCTGCCTCCTGAGAAATGTGTATGCAGGTCAAGAAGCAACAGTTAGAACTGGACATGGAACAATGGACTGGTTCCAGATTGGGAAAGGAGTACATCAAGGCTGTATACTGTCACCCTGCTTATTTAACTTATATGCAGAGTACATCATGCGAATGCCAGGCTGGATGAAGCACAAGCTGGAATCAAGATTGCTGGGAGAAATACCAATAACCTCAGATATGCAGATGACACCATCCTTATGGCAGAAAGTGAAGAGGAACTAAAGAGCCTCTTAACGAAAGTGAAAGAGGAGAGTGAAAAGGCTGGCTTAAAACTCAACATTCAGAAAACTAAGATCATGGCATCCGGTCCCGTCACTTCATGGGAAATAGATGGGGAAACAATGGGAACAGTGACAGACTTTATTTTGGGGGCTCCCAGAATTCCTATGAATGGTGACTGCGATAATGAAATTAAAAGACACTTGCTTCTTGAAGAAAAGCTGTGACCAACCTAGACAGCATGTTAAAAAGCAGAGACATTACTTTGCCAACAAAGGTCCATCTAGTCAAGGCTATGGTTTTTCCAGTCGTCATGTATGGATTTGAGAGCTGGACATTAAAGAAAGCTGATCGCCGAAGAATTGATGTTTTTGAACTGTGGTGTTGTGGAAGACTCTTGAGATTGCCGTGGACTGCAAGGAGATCAACTCAGTCAAACCTCAAGGAAATCAGTCCTGAATATTTGAAGGGCTGATGCTGAAGCTGAAGCTCCAGTACTTTGGCCATCTGATGCAAAGAACTGACTCATTTGAAAAGACCCTGATGCAAGGCGGGAGGAGAAGGGGACGACAGAGGATGAGATGGTTGGATGGCATCACCGACTTGATGGACATGAATTTGAGCAAGCTCCAGGAGTTGGTGATGGACAGGGAAGCCTGGAGTGCTGCAGGCCATGGGGTCACAAAGAGTTGGACATGACTGAGCAACTGAACTGAACTGATTTATTTAAAATTTTTTTTCTTGGAGTCTAGTTGATTTGCAATGTTGTATTGCTTTCTGCTGTATAGCAAAGTGAATCAATTACACATACACATATATTCACTGTTTTTAAAATTCTTTTCCTTATGGGTCATTACAGAGTCTTGAGAATTCCCTGTGCTATATAGTAGGTTATTATTATTTATCTATTTTATATCTGTGATGTGATTTAGTTGCTAAGTAGTGTCTGACTCTTGCGACCCCATGGTCTGTATAGCCTGCCAGGCTCCTCTGTCCACGGGATTCTCCAGGCGAGAGTATTGGAGTGGGTTGCCATTTCCTTCTCCAGTGGATCTTTCCAATCCAGGAATCAAACCTTGGTCTCCTGCATTGCAGGCACATTCTTTACCAACTGAGCTACGTATTTTATATATAGTCGTGTGTATGTGTCAGTTCTGGTCTCCCAATTTATCCTTTTCCCCCATACCCCCTGGTAACCCATACATTTTTTTCTACATCTATAACTGTATGTCAAATTTTTAATGTATGCCTATCTGGTGGCTGTAAAAATACCATCTCTTGTGGTATTACTTTACATTTTTCATAGTCCTAAATAGTTTATGGGGTCGCACAGAGTCGGACACGACTGAAGCGACTTAGCAGCAGCAGCAGCAGCAAATAGTTTAAGCATGTTTTCATATGCTTATGTCATTCAGATATCCAAATCTGCCTGGGGGTTTAGTAATAAATTTGAGACTTGAAGGATGCTAGGTGCGTGCTTACAGGGACTGGGGTGGCGGGGGCAGAGGTAGAGAGGCACAGGAGACCTGCCGTGTCTGGGTGGTGAGAGTCCTTCAGGACCTGGGGGTGAAGTGTGAGGCGAGCAGGAGTGGGGGAAGGCCGGGGGCCTCGGCTGTGAGAGGGTCGCTCAAGGGCGTTTGTGTATGCAAAGGCAGTTACACTTCACGTTTTATTTGTTAGTGGGCCACTAGAAATATATTATGCGGTACGTATTCTAAGAAACATGCTAAATATTAAGACATATGGAAAACATTTTCATTATAGTTTAACTAATACTCAAATATTAATGTCTTTATTTTAAAATTTCAGATAGAAAACCCTCGATACCTGAGACAGAAGCCCATCCCAGTTACTCTGGTAGGTGAGAATGGCCCTGCGCTTTCCCTGTGGGCAGATGTCTTAAAATAATTGTTTGGTTGTTTACAGAAAGCAATGCCAGTCCACGTTATGAAGCATAGTAGTCTTGTTAATCCTATCACTTGGAAGTGAATAAATCACTTTTTTTCCTCCAGTGTTTCTGTTATTTTGGCATGAACTTCAGGCAGTTTAGAGTTGACTTTTGCCTACACCAGGCCTGAAAAAGCATTGAATGGCTCTTCCTCGTTCAACAGATGACTCCGAAATTCAGCCTAAGGAAGTCGGGCAGTCTCCATGATGACCAGTCCCTCTCGCGCGTGCACGAGAAAGAGGTAGGATCGTGACGCTTCTGGCGCATCTAATCGACTCACACAGTTTTCACGTTTTGTGTAACATAAGTGTTCAGGTCCTAGTTAGAGTAACGGATGCCTGGTAGGAAGAGGCTGCTGTTGGTGTAAATATAGAATTCTGGTGCAGGTAAAGGCAGGTCTTCCGTTGTGTTTTCACTGACGTTGGAGCATAGTTGCTTTGGAGCGTGTTAGTTTCTGCTGTACAGCAGCGTGATTCCCAGGTGTGCATACACGCATATCCCCTCTTTTTTGGGTTTCCTTCCCGTTTCGGTCGCCCCGGAGCTCTGAGCCGAGCTCGCTGTGCTGCGCGGCAGGCTCTCATTAGCTACCAGTTTTACACATGCTGTCACTAGTGCATGTACGCCAGTCCTACCCCCAGTTCTTCACCCCGCCCCTTAAATGTCAGCCTGCCGCAGTGACTGCTGCTGGCCTCAGTAATGTAGAGGTCCTTTTAGAGCTCCCATTTGAGGCGTGCAGGCTTTTGTTTCTTAGTGCACTGCTAGTGTTTTTAAAAATACCTGTTGGAATAAAACGATGTCACATTCCATAAAAACGTTTTGAGGACAATACTTACATTCAGATGGACCTTCTTTGAAATTCTTGTTCTGAAATTTTTTCTTTTAAGAAATTGTCAGTTGTTTTTACACATCATTCCAAGTCATTACCAACCAGTTTTCCTTTTGCTGTTCAGACTGCTTACCATAGAATAGTTACCTCCTGTCTTTCTGAAATTTTTTTCTGGTCTTTTGTGACACAGTATTCTTGTTCTTTATGGTTACACCTTGGGCTGGGGCTGAGCGTACCAGTGTTCCCCACATGCCTGCTGAAAGAGGAGATACTTGAAGTATCGTGTGTTGCTGCAGAGATTCATTTGTAAATGTGTGTGGCTTTTTTTTTCTGTACCCTTATGTTTTTGTTTTTCTTTTTGGTATACTGGTAAAAATATTTGTGGGATCATTGAGAAGTTTGCATGTAAACATCAACTTACACCGTATCTTAAAATACACCCCGTGTGTGTTTTGACTAAAATCACCCTTTGTGTAGTTACATAGTTGTTTCTGACTATTTTGGGTGAAATTTTTGGTCATTTTTTTTTCTCCTAAAATATTTAAGAGTATATGCTGGCTGAGTTGCTCCAGTGTGAAAACTTAGTTTCTTTTAAAGTAGTATCTGTGATTATAAAATAATTTTGGATGTTTATTAAAGACATTTTGTAAAATATAATAAAATAAAGAAAAATAAAGGTTTTTTTTTTGTTGCCCAGAGGGGGAAGAAAAGAAATTTTGTAAAATACAGACATATGTAAAGAAGGAGATAAAATCACCTATGAAATTAATATATAGAAATGAAAAAGTAGCATTGTATTGACTTTTATTCTTTCTTAAATGTATTCTCGGAGAAGGCAATGGCAAGCCACTCCAGTACTATTGCCTAGAAAATCCCATGGATGGAGGAGCCTGGTAGGCTGCAGTCCGTGGGGTCGCTAAGGGTCGGACACGACTGAGCGACTTCACTTTCACTTTTCACTTTCCACTTTCACACATTGGCGAAGGAAATGGCAACCCACTCCAGTGTTCTTGCCTGGAGAATCCCAGCGGCGGGGGAGCCTGGTGGGCTTCCGTCTATGGGGTCACACAGAGTCGGACACGACTAAAGTGACTTAGCAGCAGCAGCAAATGTATTCTACAGAATACATGTTATTTTTCTTTAGAAAATTGAGATGATATAACTTGAGTATTTTTGTATAACTTGAGTATTTTATGCTACTAAATATTGTTCCTAAGCATTTATTTATTTTTGATGTCCATTCTTCTATTTCTCATATGTGTTTAACATGAGACATATGCGTCTTTGCATGTGAAACTTAGTAACATCAGAACACATCCCTGCCTGTTCTTGGCTACAAGTAAGTATCAGGAATTAACTCTCTGGCTTTCTCCAGAAAGTTGTTGCTGTTCAGTTGCTTCAGTGGCGTCTGGCTCTTTATGGCCCCGTGGGCTGCAGCACACCAGTCCTCCCTGTGTCTCATTTTCTCCAGGAGTTTGCCCAAGTTCACATCACTTGAGTTGGTGATGCCATCCAACCACCTCACCCTCTTCTCTTTTTGCCGTCAATCTTTCCCAGCCTCAGGATCTTTTCAGTGACGTGGCTCTTGGCATCAGGTGGCTAAAGTACTGGCGTTTCAGCTTCAGCATCAGTCCTTCCAGTGACTATTCAGGGCTGATGTCCTTTAGGATTCATTGATGTGACCTTCTTGCTGTCCACGCATTTGTTTTTAATGGCTGTCTTATAGTCTATATTATAAAATTATCCCCAGTTAATTTGATGTATCCCTATACTCAATGGAAAAGAGTCGGATGCTGGGAGGGATTGGGGGCGGGAGGAGAAGGGGACGACAGAGAATGAGATGGCTGGATGGCATCACCGACTCGATGGATGTGAGTTTGAGTGAACTCTGGGAGTTGGTGATGGACAGGGAGGCCTGGCATGCTGTGATTCATGGGGTTGCAAAGAGTCGGACACGACTGAGCGACTGAACTGAACTGAACTGAATTGTTAGGTATTGAGATTGAGTTTTCACTAATATAAATAATTCTGGAAAAAAAATCCTCATATCTCTTTCTTTATATGCATTTAAATATTTGTATGGGGTAATGAACTATGTCTCACATGGTAAAATTGAAATGATGAATTTTTGTAAGTATAGTAACATAAAAAATTTAACCTCTAAAATAAAAATTAATATTTGGAAGTCTCATGAAAATTGTATGTGATTTTAAGATACAAGTAAAGAATGTAGTATATGCAAAAATGAGAATGGATGTAAAAAGGCAGAGGTAATTAGGAGCCACTTGAATGCTGAGAAGAGTGGCAGTTTAGATTGCCTTTGTAAATATAAAGATGTTAATTTATACTAATTTACTAATTTATTTATGGATGGAGGTTCGTGACATTGTACAGGAGACAGGGATCAAGACCATCCCCATGGAAAAGAAATGCAAAAAAGCAAAATGGCTGTCTGAGGAGGCCTTACAAATAGCTGTGAAAAGAAGGGAAGCAAAAAGCAAAGGAGGAAAGAAAAGATATAAGCATCTGAATGCAGAGTTCCAAAGAATAGCAAGGAGAGATAAGAAAACCTTCCTCAGCGATCAATGCAAAGAAATAGAAGAAAACAACAGAATAGGAAAGACAAGAGATCTCTTCAAGAAAATTAGAGATACCAAGGGAACATTTCATGCAAAGATGGGCTCGATAAAGGACAGAAATGGTATGGACCTAACAGAAGCAGAAGATATTAAGAAGAGATGGCAAGAATACACAGAAGAACTGTACAAAAAATGTGTTCACGACCCAGATAATCACGATGGTGTGATCACTCACCTAGAGCCAGACATCCTGGAATGTGAAGTCAAGTGGGCCTTAGAAAGCATCACTACGAATAAAAATAGTGGAGGTGATGAAATTCCAGTTGAGCTATTTCAAATCCTGAAAGATGATGCTGTGAAAGTGCTGCACTCAATATGCCAGCAGATTTGGAAAACTCAGCAGTGGCCACAGGACTGGAAAAGGTCAGTTTTCATTCCAATCCCAAAGAAAGGCAATGCCAAAGAAAGGTCAAACTACCGCACGATTGTACTCATCTCACACGCTAGTAAAGTCATGCTCAAAATTCTCCAAGCCAGGCTTCAGCAATATGTGAACCGTGAACTTCCAGATGTTCAAGCTGGTTTTAGAAAAGGCAGAGGAACCAGGATCAAATTGCCAACATCCGCTGGATCATGGAAAAAGCAAGAGAGTTCCAGAAAAACGTCTATTTCTGCTTTATTGACTATGCTAAAGACTTTGACTGTGTGGATCACAGTAAGCTGTGGAAAATTTTGAAAGAGATGGGAATACCAGACCACCTGACCGCCTCTTGAAAAACCTGCATGCAGGTCAGGAAGCAATAGTTAGAACTGGACATGGAACAGACTGGTTCCAAATAGGAAAAGGAGTACATCAAGGTTGTATATTGTCACCCTGCTTATTTAACTTATATGCAGAGTACATCATGAGGAACGCTGGGCTGGAAGAAGCACAAGCTGGAATCAAGATTGCTGGGAGAAATATCAATAACCTCACATATGCAGATGACACCACCCTTATAGCAGAATGTGAAGAGGAACTCAAAGGCCTCTTGATGAAAGTGAAAGAGGAGAGTGAAAAGGTTGGCTTGAAGCTCAACATTCAGAAAACAAAGATCACGGCATCTGGTCCCATCACTTCATGGGAAATAGATGGGGAAACAGTGGAAACAGTGTCAGACTTTATTTTTTTGGGCTCCAAAATCACTGCAGATGCTGATTGCAGCCATGAAATTAAAAGACTCTTACTCCTTGGAAGGAAAGTTATGACCAACCTTGATAGTATATTAAAAAGCAGAGACATTACTTTGCCAACAAAGGTCCGTCTAGTCAAGGCTATGGTTTTTCCCATGGTCATGTATGGATGTGAGAGTTGGACTGTGAAGAAAGCTGATCACCGAAGAATTGATGCTTTTGAACTGTGGTGTTGGAGAAGACTCTTGAGAGTCCCTTGGACTGCAAGGAGATCCAACCAGTCCATTCTAAAGGAGATCGATCCTGGGTGTTCATTGGAAGGACTGATGCTAAAGCTGAAACTGCAATACTCTGGCCACCTCATGCGACGAGTTGACTCACTGGAAAAGAGTCTGATGCTGGGAGGGATTGTGGGCAGGAGGAGACGGGGACGACAGAGAATGAGATGGTTGGATGGCATCACTGACTCGATGGACATGAGTTTGAGTGAACTCCGGGAGTTGGTGATGGACAGGGAGGCCTGGCGTGCTGTGGTTCATGGGGTCACGGAGAGTCGGACATGACTGAGCGACTGAACTGAATTATATTTTAAATACAGTGCATGGATTTTTAAAAGCTTTTTTTCAGTTTAGGACAGTTTTTTAAAATATTTTCATTTTTGAAATATAAAATATTAATCCTTAATAGAAAGATAATCGGGCTTTGTTGATTTTCATGAATCACATATGCGTCTCTCTGCTGAGCCTATTGTGGCTCTGCTGATGAGCTGCCTTGCTGCCCTCTCTACAGGAAACCCGGCGCCCCCAGCTCCGGGCACTGCAGGGCCGAGAGTCCAGAGCCTGTCTCCAGGAGCCACACTCTTTTGGGATACTCCCTCTGTGTGCTGTCCTGCTGGTCTCTGACTGTCCCACACTCACGTCAACTTTCTGTCCATCTGCTTTAGCCTCGTTATACTTGTGTATATTTGTGTAACTACCTCACATTCTTTCTAGAATGGTGCATGAATAGATGGATAAATTTAAAAAGTCCATTTGAAAAAAAAGAGTTAAAAACAAGAAAATATCAATCCTACTGCTTTACTATTTTTGCTGGTTTTCCAGAGATAGTTTTCTAACTTGGACTTTTCCCTACACTTAAATGCATAGCTACACTGTGGTGTGTTTAGTCGTCCTTTAGAAGGATGGTCTTAGGTCCACTGGCTGAAGTCACTTTTCTTAGATGCTTACTTGTGGGCCTGAGGGTGGTGGCTTTTCTTTTTTGAAATGCAGCAGACTCTTGCACACCCAGGCTTGACAACCCTGAGGTGTCTTGTGTGTGTTCTCATCCAAAAATGCTTTCGCTGTTGCTGGGTCATGTTGTAAAAATAAGAAATAGTTTTGTTCGAGTTATGTTTATTTTAAAATTAAATAGTAAATATTAAAATTAAATAGCAATATTTATTTTCACAACACCTGATCACTCTTAAAGGTACTCATTGGTAAAAATTTAATATGTACTCTCCTTAAAAGTTTAAAAATACAAATAATACAGTAGATCATACTCTACGTATTGTTTCATTTTGCTTTTTAAATTCAAACATAATTCTGATGATTTTTATATCAGTAACATGGCTTACTCCTTTTAAATAGTTGCACTGTACTTTGTTTTATTGATGGCCCATGTTTGATTACTAGAGATTCCTACTGAGGGATGTAGCTTATGAAGAATATTTTGCTACAATAAGCCGTGTTTCAAGAATATACCTATGTACAGTTGTATGTATTGCACGTTTATTCTTAGACCATAAGTTCTATGAAATCTAGCTGCTCAGGGTTGCACATTTCAGTTTTTTATTGATATTTACAGATTGCCCTTAAGATGATGTTATGTCTGCCTCCGGCTGTAGGCATTGGTGAGAGTGGAGAGTGATGGCCAATGGGCGTGAGTGTTCCTTTTTGGAGTAATGAAAATGTCCTAAATTGGAGTGGGGTGATGTTGCATAATTCTCTGATGTACTGAAAGACATCCAATTGCATACTTTAAGTGAGTGAATGTTATAGGTCGGGTCTGTTTATACTTGCACCAGTAGTGTATGAGAATGTCTGCCTCCCCATTTAATCAGCAACACTGAATTATAAACATTTTTGATTATCTGTGAGACAAAACAATAGTATCTTGTTTTAATATTTGCATTGATTTTATTATGTGAGAATGAACATATTTTTGTCTGTTTATTGTTTTTTTAATTCCACTTTTGTGAACTGTCCTTTATTACACCTTTCCGTATTTTTGTTAAATTGTCTGTCTTCACTGTGTTCCTCAGCAGTTTATCTATTAAGGAGTTCAGGTCTCTGTCATATATCTCACAGGTATTTTTCTTTGTCTGTCTTTTGATTTATTTCTCTTTTTTTTAAACGTATAGAAGTTTTTAGTAGGTGGCTCTATCAGTCTTTTCTCTGCGGCTTTTGGCTTTTGTATTGTGTAGAAAAGATTTTCTTATTCTAAGATTATGAAAAAATTAATTCATATTTTTGTCTCTTTTAAAATCTCATCCTTGTATTTAAATCTCATGTCTATTTCACAGGGTTTTACTCTGAGTAGTGATGATAATCTAGATGAATCAGTTCTTAATGTTATAACATAAAAACTGAGGAGGCTGAGTGCTTAAGTTAAAGAAGGCAGTACGTGTGGGAAGAAATGAGTGACACGCAGTCCTCTATGGATCACAGAGTCTGTCCGCGTTTAGTAAATGATTTAATTCTGTTGATGCTTCGGTGAGTTCTGAAATATTTAATTAGCCTTTGGAAATTAAACTTTATAAAACACAACTTCCATTTTAGTTTATAATTGTGTAGAAAATACCTTAGATGTTAAATGAGTAGTATTCATAATATTATTTTATTAGAGTTGAAGAGCTGTAGTAGTTTTCTCGTGATTGGTAAAAACACACGTATGCATTATTTTAAGATTAGAAATTTTGTTCAACTTACTCGGCATTGTGGGGGGACATGTTTGGTGACTGACCCTTTATTTCCACCTTAGCCTGTCATTCGCAAACGTGCTTGGACTTGCCTGCCTCTAATCGTTAACACATTTCCTGTGATGTCCACGTCACAGGACCGTGTGACCTTGAGCACCAGCGAGCAGTGTGCTTCTTTTTTTAAATTTTTTAGTATTCTTAGAAAAGATTTCTGATATAGACTGAGACATCTGGAAAACCGTTGTCACTGAGAAGGAAAGAAGGCAATACGAGCGGAGATCAGTTTTCAGAGGACAGATGGTGGGAACTGCCCTTTCTGTGAAACAAAATGCACTATTTCCTGTGACCTGTACCTCCACCCACAGTGAGTGTTCCCACCCATTGCCCAAAAGGCTGCCTTGCTTCTTTTTTACACGTAATGCCAATTAGGCATTTTTTCCTTTTGCAAATCTCCTAGTAAAATGTAGAATTTAAATAAATCCAAATGACAAAATCTACAGTCATTGATGTAATAAATGAGAGAATTTATACTTTAAAGCTTTTCTTATGAATAGAGCATTCAGAGACTCGCAGTCTTACAAGATGTAATAATTATTGAAAGGAAGACCATCGTGGACCACATGCAGGCAAGGGTTAGATCTCAACCAAGACGCCGGCCGTGTGCCGTCCTGCCCTCACACACCTCCCCAGCAATAACCACCATCCTGACGTCTGTCATTTCCCTCCTTTGCTTTTTAAGTTGTCTTTGCTACGAATGCCTGTCTTCTTAAGAATGAAAATACTTTTGTTCAGTGGAGTTTGAACTTCATTTACATAAAACTAAACTTTTCTGCTCAGTAGTATATGGGTAACACTCATGTTTGTTAGGCATTTAGCTGTCGTTGGCTTCATTTGCGGTTCAGTTCAGTTCAGTCGCTCAGTCGTGTCCGACTCTCCGCGACCCCATGAATCACAGCACGCCAGGCCTCCCTGTCCATCACCAACTCCCGGAGTACACTCAAACCCATGTCCACAGAGTCGGTGATGCCATCCAGCCATCTCATTCTCCGTTGTCCCCTTCTCCTCCCGCCCCCAACCTTTCCCAGCATCAGAGTCTATTCCAGTGAGTCAACTCGTCACATGAGGTGGCCATAGTATTGCAGTTTCAGCTTTAGCGTCAGTCCCTCCAATGAACCCCCAGGACTGATCTCCTCTAGAATGGACTGGTACTTTCTATTAAATGAATCTGCCACACTTTCTTGCCATTGTGTCGATGAATCGATTCTGAGTTTTGACTTTTACAAACAGTAACCCTGTGAACAATCTTGTACGTGTCTCCTGACATATCTGTACAAGAGTTTCTTTAGGACAGTGGTTCTCAGAGTGTGGCCATGAACCCTGTGATCCCTGAGATCCATGAGGTCTATGAGGTCAAAATTATTTTTTCAATAATTAAAAATTTTTTTTTTTATTGTACTTACATTTTCATTGACTTTGCACACAGAGTGTTGGGTAAAACTGTATCCTGATCCACATCAAGGCAGTGGCACCAGATTGTGCCAGCCGGCATAGTCTTCATTGCCACATGCTCCCAGGAAAAAGTTACCAATCTAACTTGCTTACGAACGTTCTCAGTGAAGCAAGTAGAAAATTATTAATTTTACTAAATCTTGTAACTCAAATACACATCTTCTGGTTAGCTGAGTGACAAAGTAGAACTGTGTATAGAGGGCTTCGGGTGCACATCCAGGCGCGGATTGGAGTACCAGAAGGAAAACCCTGTGGGCTTCCTCATTTATGAACTGTAATAGCTCCTGCTTGTGGGATGTCATTTTTACTTGATGTAATGACTGACAGACAAAATATGGTTATTCAGACTTGGTTATTGGGAGACATTTTCTGGAAAGTGAACAAATTGAGCCTGTCACTTTAACCAAAACAACTGACCGTATTTACTGCTAATGATAGAATCTGACCTTTTAATACAAATTAGAATTTTGGCAACCCTGCATCAGCCACTGTGAGCTTGAGCACTTTCCAAGGCTAAGACTTTTCCGATGAGATTGGTGGTAATATTAGCCAGTGTGAGGTTTTGATGTTATGCAATGAAATTTTCAATATTTGGAAATGTCTGCAACTCATTGAAGTGATGTTTTCCAAGTGAGTAATGCATGACGTTATAGCATCAGACATGGGTAGGAGAGCCATTCCAAGTTCAGAACAGACCAACAGACCTCCTGTGACAGTGAAAGCTTGAGTCCACTTACCAAGTCCATGTAACTTAGAAAACCTAGCACTTGTGAGCGCTGGTTTACTTAAAAAGAATATCTACAGTTCTCAAAAAGGGGATTAACACACTCCACTTTATAACTACATATTTATGTAAGGAAACATTTAAGGAAGAACTGTGTTCCAGTATTAAATATTACACAGATTCTCTGAGATAATAGAAGGGGGTACTCTTTTCAATTGCTTTTATGAGGCAGAACAACACGGTTAGAGCCAAGAACATTTCAAGAAAAAAATTAAATCCCCTTAAAAATAAAAACACAGTGACAAATTCATTGTCAATACATTGAGAAAAGACTTATTTAATGAATGACGCTGGTACAACCCTTCAGTTACTTGAAATGAAATTGGGTCCTTTCCTCTAAAAACAAAAATAAACAAGAATTCTGGATGTACCTAAAACTTAACCTATAAACACCCAGACAAAAAGTTTCAAAGCAACAAAAATCTTGACATCAGGTCTTTCTTACCCAAAAACCTTTCCAAACTCAGAATGAATAAAAGAAATGATAGAAATATTTGACTCAAGTGACATAAAGAATTTGTAAGGTAAAAATACATATAAGAAACAAAATCAATTGAAAAATAATCAATTTGGGGAAAATATTAGAGACAGACTGTGAATGTATATACACGCATTAAATTAATACATAATAAAACCTGCGTACCAGATTTTACTGATCCACAGACAGGAATGTGGAGAAAATTGTGAAAGGGCCTTCATAGAAGACCAGATTCAGAAGGCCCCAAACATGTGACATATTTATATCCTGAATATTCATTGGAAGGACTGATTCTGAAGCTGAAACTCCAGTACTTTGGCCGCCTGATGCGAAGAACTGACTCATTGGAAAAGACCCTGATGCTGGGAAAGATTGAAGGCAGGAGGAGAAGGGAATGATGGTGGATGAGATGGTTGGATGGCGTCACCGACTCGATGGACATGAGTTTGAGCAAGCTCCAAGAGTTGGTGATGGACAGGGAAGCCTGGTGTGCTGCAGTCCATGGGGTTGCAAAGAATTGGACACGACTGAGCGACTGAACTGAACTGACTGAAAACACGAAGTACTTTTCAGGGAAATGCACATTAGGATCGTAGTGAGATGTCTGTTCTTCCAGCAGAAATGTGAATTTACCTTTAACAGAGGGTAGAATATATCTAGATAATTTGAATCATTGCCATGTCTTTTGAGAAGCCACCCTGTAGAAAGCAAAATCCAAGTGTGCAGAATGCATGCATGAGAATGTTTTGCAGTGTTGTTTGTAGTGGAGGCTGAAAAGAAAGTGACTGTGCGTTAAGAAGAGTGGTCGAGCAGATTTTATTTTCTCCTCATGAGGAATAGTTGGTAACTATTTAAAAAATGAATAAGAATTAAAGCAAGTGTTTTTAGAGGGATTTCCATGAGATATTGTTCAGAGAGAAAGACAAGGTGTAGAAAATATGTACTTTTGTGTGTGAAACATTCATAATAAAAGGTTATATATTGCTGAGGGTGTAGCAGTTTAGAGAAGAGAGGCTGCTTAGCACTCCTGAGGCAGTGCGGGACGCGTGGGCAGTACGCTGCTCTGCCGTGTCGTGGGGGACCCGGCTGGTGGGCAGCCTGTCCGTCCTCAGCTCACAGCTTCAGTCTCTGCACCTGAGGTCTGGGTTACTCATCCTTCAGAAAGAAAGAGAGGGTGGAGCCACTTCCGTCACAGTTGCCTGCATCCCCTCTGCCCCGTCAGCCCCCACCCAGCCCAGGAGGGGCCCCAGGGGAAGAGAGGAAGACATGTCGGGACCCTCCTGGCCTGTGCCACACAATACCAAGTGGATTTGGCAAAATATCACTTCACGGAGACCCTTTTCGGGGGAGTGGAGTGGGCTGAGTATCACTGATGAATCCGTGTTCTTTAGCGTGTGGAATGAGGTTTGTTCAGAAGACTTTTAATCAACTTGGAGGTGATCACAGAGAACAACCAGTGCATGCGTGCGTGTAGTGTGATTGCTGGACTAGCGACTGCAAGGTGAATGTGGACGGAGACGCCTCTTTCATACAGGAGTTTATTTTATTTTAATTGTGGACTTTTGCAAAATGGAAAAGTAAACTAATAACACCTTTAAAATATTTTCCTTGAAGTTGGAGATGAAAACAAAGCTGATGGAAGCTAAATATCATGAAGAGAAACTTAAGTTGCAGCAGAAACACGATGCTGACGTTCAGAAGGTAGGGTGTGAACAGCTTATTATTGTTTCAGAACTGAGTATTTGAAATATTCTTGGTCTCATGACCATCCATCCACTTACGATATTTATGGGCTTATGAGAGTCTAACATATAAACAGGACTTGCTAAATTAATATCCTAGCAAAGCTGATCTTTAAACTTCATTTGCTAAACGAATGTATTTATGTGACTCCTTATAGTTTACATGATCTTCAAGTTCTCCTTTATTTCTTCTTACAGTCCTTTACATTCTATCATTGCTTCTCATTACAGGTGAAATGAAACATCAACTGTAAATACTAAAGTTTATTTTGGTCTAATATTCTTTCAGTCTTCTGGCAGTTGCAGTTTCCTTTCTAATTTATAAAGAAATCTTGAATTTGGTTCTCTTTGGTGTAGACTGGATGCACTGTGAGGTCAATGTTGGCTTTCTTTCAGTAGCTCGTTGGAATTTTTGCCTTTCAGTATTTCAATTTGTACTTTAAAGTATAATTTTTCTTCTTAATGGGCACAGCAAAAGTCATCTATCAATAGTTATTATACATTAAAATTGTATATTTTAGTATTGATTTTAAAAATGTAGTGATATATAATTTTAATATATGAATTTGAAACTCATGAAAATTGATCCACATAGAAACTTGGCATTGTCTGTTTCAAAACTAAGCCTGGGATGCTGCTCCCCAGAGTGAAGTGACAGAGCTGGAGGGAGGGAGTGGAGGCCAGAGCATCACGTAACCTGCTTTCTTCCCTTCCTGCCCCGCTTTCTTAAAGCTGGAGATCTAGTAGTGTTTAGTCAGGCATGTATTGGGCTCACCTTCTTGCAAACCAACAAGAGGGAAACCACTGATTGAAAATGAGAGAAAAGCTATTGAATCCTTTTCCTTGACTTTCCTCTTTTCCATTCAGACTTTAAAGGCAAATATTGCTTTGTGTTCTTACTAGAATTTTACCTAAGTATACATGGTTAGATAAAAGCAGTTCTCTGTCATCAATATGTTAGAGATTCAGTAATATAATCTCGTAATTTCAATAGAGCATAATACATGTCTAAATTGAAAATAGAACCTATTGTATAAAATATTGATGTGTAATATAAATAAATATAGAAATATATTTGGAAAAATCATGGTAATAGAGTTTGAAATAGGTTTTTCGGTATGTCCGTTGCAAAGCTTTGTTCTAAGAAAAACATTTAATAGTAGAATCCTTTCCAGGAATTTCTCTTTTTAAATAAATTCTGCATGAAAAAAGAAAGCGGTGCAGCTAGTTTGAAATGCCAGGTAAAATATAAATAAAGCCTTTGACTTCACGCCAGATTTGGAAAGTATATGCATCAGTTTGTTGCATGTATGGCATTTTCTATGTGTTAGGAATTGGGGAGGAATAAAATTGAAAGTGTTCATGTCTTTGCACACATTCTTTTCCTGTTCTGCTTCTTAATGGACGTGGAGATCAAACTGGCTCATTTATTTATTTATCAGTTGTTCTTAGAGGTGGGACCAAAACAATGAAAGGTGAAGTAAGATGCTGGTAATACAAGAAAAAGTTAGTTTTCAGAAATTGAACTTGCGTGTATAGGAATATACCTCAGCCATGAGAAAAGTGGATATTCATGCTTCTGCCTCAATTCGGTTTTCCTTTCTCCCCTTGGTTAGACATTTCTTTACCCTGCTTGCTAACTTTCCTATACTTGGTTTTTCTCCAATTTTTTAAAAAGTATTGGATGTATTTAGAAGTATTTAATGATCCATTTAAAAACTTTTGAGAGTATAAATTAATGATGTAAAATATTCATACAATTTTGGACATACTTTGAGCTGAGTTTTTTGATTCCCAAGAGCAGAACTAAATGTAAAAGAAGTCTGTTCCACCCCACTTTCCTGTGTGTCTGGGTGTGCTTGTTATTGTGCGTGGAAGTGACGGAAGGACCCTGGTGGGGGTTCAGGGTGTACTTGTCTGCAGGCACCTGTCTCAGTTCTGGGAGGGGATTGCACTGTGTCAACATGTCAGGTTTCCGATGCTTCTCTCTGCAACCTGGTGACAGCGTCACCTGTGAGTCATATTTTAGAGAATCAGCTAATTTAGTATTTACAATCTCCTTAAGGATTGGTACATGAAAAGTTGAAACAGAATATTTCTTTCAGTAATCAATTATTATAGTGTATTTAATGTTTTGCCAATGCTCTGAAATATAATTTTTTTATCTTTCTTTTGGGAAGCCACTTACAAGATTAGCTGAGATAGACTTAAAAAATACTGTGCTCTTTTTAAAAAATTATGTGTTCCATACGTAAAATAATATAGTGTACTAAAATATTTTAAATTTGTTTGCAGATTTTAGAAAGAAAGAATAATGAAATAGAAGAAATGAAAACTTTATACAAAAAGAAACAAAATGAAACTGAGGAGACTATCAGAAAACTTGAGAAGAAAGGTGATGTTGTGTATTGTCGCATAAACCCTTTAGTGACATTTCTACTCTATTTTAGTGCTTCTGTAAAGGACAGTGTAATAGTGTGAGATAGGAGAGTTTGTATAGAAAACTTGAGAAGAAAGGTGATGTGTATTGTTGCATAAACCCTTTAGTAACATTTCTACTTCATTTTAGTGCTTCTGTAAAGGACAGTTTGTATATTGTTACATAAACCCTTTAGTAACATTTCTACTTTATTTTAGTGCTTCTATAAAGGACAGTTTAATAGTATGAGATAGGAAAGTTTGTATGGGTTTCCTTTGTTGTGAACTTCTGTATGACTTAAGAAACACGTGTGTGTGTGTGTGTGTGGTAGCAATGGTGGTTGGTTTGGTTAAAGGTTTAGAAGAGTCTGTAACTATTACTCTTTGTTAATCCTCTCCCTCTTCATTGGACTGGAATGGCCATAGATCAGTCTTAGAACAGAACTTACTGGCTTCCACTAAGGGAGTCTAGAGCAATTATTCGTCTTGGTCTAATAAAAATTCATTCCATTAAATGTCTACTTTATGCTTTACAGTATATGCTATACTGTGATGGACAGAACATTTAAAAAGTATTCCTCATTTATACTTTCATTGCGAAGGAAAAGAAAACAGGAAATCCAGTGTTAAATTGATTGTGACTCTAGGTCAAAACATTGAAATGTAGTGGACAGTCTTAGGGAGAGTGTTGGAAATATTTGGGGAGGGGGAAAGAACTTTAAAAGTTTTGTAAGATTTAGTTAGTTGCAAAGAGAGTTCCAGGTACTGGGGTGGGAATGCTGATGTTTGTAAACTGGAAAGGATGATGCAAAACCATTTGTCTAGCGTGGAGATCCTCAAGAGAGAGACCCACAGAGACTGAGATAGGTGACTTGGCGTCATGTGAGCATGACCTTGAATTTCAGATTAGAGATTTTAAGTTTGTCCCGTAGCTGCTGGAGAGGCAGGGAATGTTTTTAGAGAGGTGCGTTTTAGGACTGCATATTTGGGGTGGAATAGCATGGTAATATGGTGGAGCTGATTCCCAGTCTGTTATAATAGAGGCAGAATGGGGTAGAGGAGGGAGAAAGAGAGAGAAGGAGGGAGAGAGACGGAGGAAGAGGGAGGGGGAGAGAGGGGGAGGGGGAGGGGGGAGGGGGAGGAGGAAGGAGGGAAGGGATAGAGGGGGAGGGGGAGAGAGAGGAGAGAGGGAGGGGGAGAGAGAGGGAGGGGGAGAGACAGGGAGGGAGGGAGAGGGAGGGGGAGGGAGAGGGGGAGGGAGGGGGAGGGAAAGGGGAGGGGGAGAAAGAAGGGGAAGAGAGAGGAGGAAGGGGGAAGGGATAGAGGGGGAGGGGGAGAGAGCTGAAGGGAGGGGGGAGGGGGGAGAGAGAGGGAGGGAGAGAGAGAGGGAGAGAGGGGGGAGGGGGAGAGAGGGGGGAGGGGGAGAGAGGGGAGAGATCTTCCTTCTCAGGAAACCTGCTCTTCAGCATCTGCTGTGGCCCATCGGCAAGCCTCCTACTCATAAAGCAGTGCGACTGGAGATGTAATGGATATAAAATCTCCTCAACTCAAGGACGCTATGCCTCCATAATGTCACGTGTAAGATGATGAGGACCCAGAATATCTCAATAATAGCAGTGGGAGTGGGGAGAGTGAAAAAGAAACTCTGCAGGATTTGTGAATGATCTGATGTCAGGGAATAGTAAGAAGAAAGTGGAGAGTCTGTCATGGAACCACTCCAAACATCAGTGGCTACACATATTTAAAATCTATTTCTAGGTTTTTGTTTTTACTCTGATTCAAACCAGGCACTTTAAACATTCAAAGAATGTTCAAATTGCCACACGGTTGCGCTCATTTCATGTGCTAGCAAGGGTGTGTTCAAAAGCCTTCAAGCCAGGCTTCAGTAGTACGTAAACCGAGAACTTCCAGATGGACAAGCTGGGCTGAAAAAAGGCAGAGGAACCAGAGATCAAACTGCCAGCATCCACTGGGTCATAGAAAAAGCAAGGAAGTTCCAGAAAAACATCTACTTCTGCTTCACTGACTATGCTAAAGCCTTTGTGCAGATCACAGCAAACTGTGGAAAATTCTTAAAGAGATGGGAGTGCCAGACCACCTTTCCTGTCTCCTGAGAAACCTGTATGGTGGTTAAGAAGCAACAGTTAGAACCAGACAGGGAACAATGGACTGGTTCAACATTGGAGAAGGAGTACGACAAGTGTATATATTGTCACCCTGCTTAGTTAAATTGTATGCAGAGTACATCATGCGAAATACTGGGCTCCATGACTCACAATCTGGAATCAAGATTGCTGGAGGAAATATCAACAGCCTCAGATATTCAGATGATGCCACCCTGATGGCAGAAAGCAGAGAGGAACTAAAGAGTCTGTTGATGAGACTGAAAGAGAGAGTGAGAAAGCTGGCTTAAAATTTAACATTCAAGAAACTATAAGATGCCGGCCTCTGGTCCCATCACTCCATGGCAAATAGAAGGCGGAAAAGTGGAGATGGTGACAGAGTTTATTTTGGGGGGTGCTCCAAAATCACTGTAGATGGTGACTGCAGCCACAGAAGTACAAGACACTTGCTCCTTGGGAAGAAAGCTGTGATAAACCTAGACAGTGTGTTGAAAAGCAGAGACGCCATTTTGCCGACAAAGGTCCTTATAGTCAAGGCTGTGTTTTTTCCAGTAGTCATGTACAGATGTGAGAGTTGCACCGTAAAGAAGGCTGAGCGCCAAAGAATTGATGCTTTTGAGCTGTGGTGCTGGAGAAGAGTCTTTTGGACTGTAAGGAGATCAGACAGTCCTAAAGGAAATCAACCCAGAATCTTGGTGGCTCAGATGGTAAAGAATCCGCCTGCAATGCAGGAGACCCGGGTTCGACCCCTGGGTCGGGAAGATCCCCTGGAGAAGGGAATGGCTACCCACTCCAGTATTCTTGCCTGTAGAGTTCCATGGACAGAGGAGCCTGGAGGGCTATACTCCATGGGGTCACAAGGAGTTGGACACAACTGAGTGACTTACACTTAAAAAACCTTTTTTATTGGAATTCATTGGAAGGACTGATGCTGAAGCTCCAATAATTTGGCCACCTGATGTGAAGAGCAGACTCAATGGAAAAGACCCTGAGGCCGGAAAAGGTTGAGGGCAGAAGGAGAAGGTTGAGATGGTTGGATGGCACCATTGACTCAATGGGCATGAGTTTGAGCAAACTCCGGGAGAAAGTGAAGGACAGGGAAGCCTGGCGTGCTGCAGTCCATGAAGTCGCAAAGAGTCAGACGCGTCTGAGCGACTTAACAACAGCATCAGGTTAACTTGGACTCTTCTCCTTCTCACTTATCTGCTGCATCGTTGAGATATAAAAGTGAAAGAAATTTCTGTGTAAATGTTTATGAAAATTTTCCTGTCTTCCAGTAAGTGAATAAGAACATATTAAGAAGGCTATGGGGTCACGGAGAGTCGGACACGACTGAGCGACTGAACTGAACTGAAGAAGGCTGAGAAAATACTGCTGCTGCTGCTGCTAAGTCACTTCAGTCGTGTCCGACTCTGTGTGACCCCATAGACGGAAGCCCACCAGGCTCCCCCGTCCCTGGGATTCTCCAGGCAAGAACACTGGAGTGGGTTGCCATTTCCTTCTCCATGTGTGAAAGTGAAAAGTGAAAGTGAAGTCGCTCAGTCATGTCCGACCCCTAGCGACTCCATGGACTGTAGCCCACCGGGCTCCTCCATCCATGGGATTTTCCAGGCAAGAGTAACATTGCCTTCTCCGAAGAAAATACTACTTTCAAGCAAATACACAACTGAATTCATTTTGCATCCAGATGACATGAATATGTTGAACAGTTTTCACTCGAATCAATGACAGTTTAAATCACTTTTAAAAAAGAAGATAGAAATTTGAATGCTTTATAAGGGAAATGTTTTATGTAATTTAGAGCATGTTTTGCTTCATTCCCAGTAACTTTAATGCACCCAGGAGCCGCAGCAGACTGGAGCGGTGGGTTTCTTTGTCTGTGGGCTTAGCACACAGCGTTTGGGGTGCTTGCCTAGGTGCAAGTCTTTTGCTCTGTAGATAAAAAGTTGAAATAGCTTTCTCCTCAGTGAAGAAGCAAATAAACTATTATAGCATACAATGTAATAAGGGACTTAATGTAGAAATCTCGGAGGTTCCCTGGGCCTAGAGAGGAGTGTCTTTCTGCCCCTGCAAGAGGAGGAGACTGGTTGGTTCCTGGAGGAGGGGGACTGGAACTGAGACTGATGGAGTGCATGGTGTTTCAGAGGCAGGAGGGCACTCCAGGTGGATGGGTGGGCGCCTCTGGGCAAGAGGATGAAAGGACGTGATCTACAGGTAGCTTGGCGTGTTTGCGAGTTTAAACACACGGACGTGGCTGAAGATCCGGCCAGGAAGCAGTCCGACCTGAGGCGCCGTTTCCCGTGTCACAGGCTTTGGGTCTCTGTCTCGGCGGGGGGAACGGGGAGTTAAAGTCTGAGGGTAGCGGTGCAGCATCTGCACGGGGAAAGGGCCCTGCAGAGCAGCGGCGGACACCCTGCAGGCGAGTCCCGGGGGCCAGCACACCGTGCCCGCTGACTGGGGGCTCACCGAGGCTGCGGAGGCGGACCTGGAAAGGAGGAGGGAGGAAGCGAGGTTTGGGGGACAGTGGAGAGGACGGAGGAAGGTGGACGATCTGCTCGCTGGCGCACTTTGCTTATTGTCGCTGGGCTCTTACGTGGCAGCTAGAATTGGTTTAATTACGTTTTCGTCATTTTTGACAGTTCAGACCCTCGTCCGTGAAGGTCAGGTTATCAGAGAGACCAAAGACAACCAGATTGCAGAGTTAAAAAAGATATGTGAGCAGAGTACCGAATCTCTGAATAATGATTGGGAGAAAAAGGTAAGCTACAAAAAATAGTGATGGAAAAATATAAAGGGTTATACTTTAACGTAACCTATTTAATTATAAAATAATGGGTGTTCACAAAATATAAAGAAGAGTTTGAAAAAATAAAAGTAACAGTGTTCTAGACTATCTAGAAATAACTGTCGTGTTTTGGCATACTTTTTTCTAGAAGTTTAGTGGTTTATAAGCTAGTTTTCATTTAGACAAGTTACTTTTAACAATTCTTGGATTTAATTAAGGCTCTGAATTTTTGTCAACTAACAGACTTTGAGCAGAATTCATAGGGATATAATAGCAGGATAATTGTGGGGAGTTAAATTGTTCAAATTTTGGATGTAAGCCCCTGGATCATTTCTTTTCTGAAATCTCAGATGACACAATAGTTGTAGTATAAATTTGTTTTTGATGTACACAAAATCAGTTGTGGATGGAGCATTTAATTAAGAAAAACATTTTCGTTAAGTTTAGCAAAGCCAAGAATGATGTAAAAAATACTTATTATGTTTCATAAAAGTCTTACCTAGTCACCCATAGTAACTACTTTCGGGCTTCCCTGTGGCTCAGCGATGAAGAATCTGCCTGCAGTGCAGATGTGGGTTCAATCCCTGGGTTGGGAAGGTCCCCTGGAGGAGGGCATGGCAGCCCAGTCCAGTGTTCTTGCCTGGAGAATCCCATGGACAGAGGAGCCTGGCAGGCTACAGTCCCTGGGGTCACAGAGTCAGCTAGGACTGAGCACCCATGCAGGCATATAGTACTTTCACTTAGGAGCTCTTCACCATTGGTTGAAATTATAATATGTACTCACAAGAAATGAAACACGTTACTTGTTTTGAGTAAGTCAGCTGTGAAGGTCTTCAGTGAACTCTTCCTGCTGACCGTCTCCCAGTGGGTCAAGTTTGGGCATTTTCCTGGGCCCTGTGGAGCGGTTGGAGCCAACGCCGGGCGGCTATGTCCTGGGGCCGTGGCTCCAGGGCCATGTGAGGAGGGCCCCTGTCCAGAGGGCAGACGGAGCGTTCTTCTAGGGTCATGTTCATTTGTGTGCTTTTACCTTTTCTGTAAAGTTGGAATGTCTTTTTTCTGGCTGCTGCAAGTACACATTTTGTTATTTAACACTTCACTCAAGACTCCCATCCTCTTAAAACCAGGCCAGCAGTAATTGGAAAACACTCTGAAGTATCTGTAAAAGTATATAAATTATAACTTATTTTAACTTGATTAAATGTATATATAAATGCCAGACACTGGAATAACTATTCCTAGAAATCCTGAGCTCCATCAGGCTTCAGATCTGTGAGCCTGGGCTGGGTGCAGAGGACAGGAACTAGATTCTGAATTCTCCACCCATGAAGACAGGTGAACAGCAGAACTAGATTCCGAATTCCCCGCCTGTGAAGACTGGTGGACAAATGCCCACGAGGCTTGCCGCCTGGGTTTTCCACTTCCTTAGGGGCTGCTCCTTGAAAATTGGCTTCCTTCCCTTAGTCGCACCCGTATTTTCGCATCTCACCACGTCAGCATATGTAGAGTCTTCATTAAGATGGCCAGTACGCACAAAGGCATGGAGTATGCAGCTCTCCTGAGAGCGCGCTTTGGTTCACACCTGCCACTTTGTGTCTACTTAGTGTAGTTTACGGAGTGGATAAACATAGTTTCTTCTTGGGAGTCAGGGTGAAGGATAAAGCATTTTGAACATTACTCTTGTGTAAGATTTCATGCAAATAAGATGAAACTTCTGTGAGATAGAAATCCTAATTGATAACAATATTATAAATACTTTTGTTTTCTGGTATCAGGCTAATCCTGGTGCTGTTCACCTGATGCATTGTTTTATCTGATTTATTTACTATTTCTGCCTGAGGTGGATAATCCCCTTTAATGTTTGTTTATCCAATAAAATTTTCAATTCAGGAAAGTAAACAAAAAATTGTTTCTTAATCATGTTCTTTACATGAATCTTTACTTCGAATATTTTATATATTTTGTTGTTCAAGTCACCATATAAATAAACAGAGAAATATAGGAAAACTTTTTTTCTGAATTAAAGAATAGTCCATTCTGTAATAGTGCTGAAAGAGTCGATTCTTCCCCTCTGTAGCTCCACAGCGCTGTGGCAGAAATGGAAAAGGAAAAGTTTGAACTTCAAAAGCGACATACTGAAAATATTCAAGAATTGCTCGAGGACACAAACGTGCGGCTGAACAAAATGGAGGGTGAATACATGGCTCAGACGCAGTCCACGGTACATCGCACTTCCTGGTCTTGTCGCTTAATGAACTGCCCTCTTCATCTCCCTGCCCTCGTGCTTCCCTGCTTCCAGAACGGGCAGTGCCTGGCAAGTGTGTTGTGGAGTTAAAACCCCTCACCTTCCTTCCCGACACAGACTTACACGTGGCAGTGTGTGGCCTCTTCCAGTGGCCGTGAGATTTCCCTTGGGATCGTTTGTTGTCACTTCTCTTTTTTTGTACCCCTGCAAACCTTTATAAATCTTTCTTGTTTTTTTTTTTCCACTGACTTTCAGCCTAGAGGTAATTTCTTTACTTTTTTCCTTTCTGTTTTATGTATTTGTTTCAGTCTTTTTGACTGAAGACTTGGTTGTTTTTCTGGAAATGTGTAATGCCCTTGGGAAGACAGTCAGATCAGGAGGCGGAGCAGTGTGGCTGTAATGCTCATGTGAAGACAGTCAGATCAGGAGGTGGAGCAGTGTGGCTGTAATGCCTGTGGGAAGACAGTCAGATTGGGAGGTGGAGCAGTGTGGCTGTAATGCTCATGTGAAGACAGTCAGATCAGGAGGTGGAGCAGTGTGGCTGTAATGCCTGTGGGAAGACAGTCAGATTGGGAGGTGGAGCAGTGTGGCTGTAATGCTCATGTGAAGACAGTCAGATCAGGAGGTGGAGCAGTGTGGCTATAATGCTCATGGGAAGACAGTCAGATCGGGAGGTGTAGCAGTGTGGCTGTAATGCTCATGTGAAGACAGTCAGATCAGGAGGTGGAGCAGTGTGACTGTAATGCCCATGGTAAGACAGTCAGATCGGGAGGTGGAGCAGTGTGGCTGTAATGCCCGTGGGAAGACAGTCAGATCAGGAGGTGGAGCAGTGTGGCTGTAATGCCTGTGGGAAGACAGTCAGATTGGGAGGTGGAGCAGTGTGACTAATGCCCGTGGGAAGACAGTCAGATCGGGAGGTGGAGCAGTGTGACTAATGCCCGTGGGAAGACAGTCAGATCAGGAGGCGGAGCAGTGTGGCTGTAATGCTCATGTGAAGACAATCAGATCGGGAGGTAGAGCAGTGTGACTGTAATGCCCATGGGAAGACAGTCAGATTGGGAGGTGGAGCAGTGTGGCTGTAATGCTCATGGGAAGACAGTCAGATCGGGAGGTGTAGCAGTGTGGCTGTAATGCCCATGGGAAGACAGTCAGATCGGGAGGTGGAGCAGTGTGGCTGTAATGCCCGTGGGAAGACAGATCGGGAGATGGAGCAGTGTGGCTGTAATGCCCGTGGGAAGACAGTCAGATCGGGAGGTGGAGCAGTGTGGCTGTAATGCCCATGGGAAGACAGTCAGATCGGGAGGTGTAGCAGTGTGGCTGTAATGCCCGTGGGAAGACAGTCAGATCGGGAGGTGGAGCAGTGTGGCCAGCAGAAGGCAGACTTTCGTAGTCGCTCTGTCTTGACTGAGGGAACAGACACAGATGCCCCGTGGGTAACTCCGAAGTCCCCTTCCTGAGGATTCAGAGGGTGGCCACCAGAGTACACAGCAGGAGCCCAGGCGCGTCCTCCTAGCGAGGATGGAGGGCCCCCAGAGCCCGTCGCTGCGTCTCTGCTTGCAGAGGGTGGGTCTCCGCCCTCGAGGCTCGGCTGCCTGCCCTGGGGGAGGTGGGCTGAGGGGCACCTGGGCCCAGGGCCTCCCGTCTGAGGCAGGTGAACCTCGTCTTCCTTGTCCCTGATTCGTGATCTGACTTTGTGGCGTGTCGACCCTGCATCCTCAGCATGAGCACGGTCAGCTGGCTTGTCCAGAGTGCCTCCTTGGATTTAAAGCTGTGGAGTTCGAGCCAGAGTCTGTTACCTCGGCGTGTCTTGGAGACCCCAGACTAGCTGAAGGGCCCGTTTCAGAGGGCGGGAGGAGTGGGACGCAGCACCCACAGGGATATGGAGCTGGGCTGTAGGTCTCGGGCTCCTGTTCCAGGTCCTTAATAGCCCTTGTGCTGTGCCAGCTCCTACGGTGTTCAGTGTCCTCATCCGTCAGACAGGGTAAGAGCAGGAGTGAAGTGTAATGTCTGTTGCTGGGAATATTAAATACGTTAATATACATAAACTATGTAACAAGTGCTCAATAGATAGCTGTAACATACAAGAACATTAATCAGGAGACCTGTGTACACAAGCAGGTACTCAGTTTAGGAAGTTAGTGGCTGTTTGCTTGAAGACAGCAGGTTGAGCGTGATGCAGGCCTCCATCCCCTCCCACAGAGATGCAGCTGTAACCACCAGGACGGAGGAGGGGAGAGTGGTGACAGTCTGGGGTTGGGCCAGGTGAGGGGTGGGCTGACCCTGATCCAGCCGGGTCAAGAAAGCAGAACCCTGAGTCGGCCTGGAAGGAACCTAAGCAGCAAAAAGTTCCACGTGGATCTTCCAGGGGCCTGGGGCTTGTCCTGCCATCCCCTCTGGAGAAGGGGATGCCGGGGGGGCTTCAGCAGGTAGAGTGCTGGGCAGTTTAGGAAGCAGCTGGATGTGGAATTGGGTGAAGACGACAGTGAATTTATTATACGATTCCTCATCCTTTCGTGTATGTTTGAAATGTCCCATAAGAAAACTTCTAAAACTTTATATTATTTGGCTGTGCCAAACCTTTAGATTGCAGGATACTTAGTTGCAGCATGCAGGGTCTATTTCCCTGACCAGGGATCAAACTCCGGCCGCCGCTCTGGGAGGCCGGGTCCTAACTGCTGGTTCACCAGGGAGTTCCTCTAGCCTTGGTTGTAACATCGGACCATTTTAGAGTATTTCCAAATGATAATACTGGGTATGAAAAATAATAATCAAAATTTAAAGTGTAATAGATACAATTAGAAACAGTACAATAAATACAGCAGAAGGAAATCTACTAAAAAATTAGAGTAAGATCAGAATGGGCTTCCCTTGTAGCTCAGTTGGTTAAGAATCTGCCTGCAATGCAGGAGACCTGGGTTCAATTCCTGGGTCAGGAAGATCCCCTGGAGAAGGAAATGGCAACCCACTCCAGTATTCTTGCCTGGAGAATCCTATAGACAGAGGAGCCCGGTGGGTTCCTAGTCCACACGGTCACAAGAATCAGATACAACTTAGCAGCTAAAACAGAACCACCACCACTAATATCAGAATGGAAAACTCTCTCGGAGCGGAGGCTAGGAAGACAGGACCCGGAGACAGAAACATGGAATGAGACCACGGAGTAGGAAGCAGAGATCGTTTTGAAGAAATAATGTGAATTAATTTCTTGGAATTAAAGAAAAATGAAAAATACAAAGGGCGCAAATAATGCCCAAATACTCACACTTGGCCATACTGGAGTAACACTTAACGCATAAAATCAAAGATATTTGCTGAAGTTTGAAACCGCCTGGGTCTTCACCTGGGCACTGTCTTAGGGCCACGCTTTCCAGCACATTCACCTCCTAGTGTTGCTCCGCCGTCTTCCGGAATTTCAGGCAGAAGGAACAGCCAGTGCAGAAATGCCAAAGCTGGGACACGCAGCCCAGTTCAGCGCAGAGCAGACAGCCTTAGGGATGGGGCCCCGTGAGCAGAGAGCAACGTGGAAGGAGACTTTGTCAGGGCACAGATCAGGGAAAACCTTGTGATTGATCCTTTAAAAAAATAGCATTATTGGTGTATGATTATAATTAGTATATTGTAAGATTCACCTGTTTTAAAGTGTGCAGTCCCCCTGAAGTTTTGGCACCTTGCATTGCATTTGTAGTGGACTGAGCACATCAGAGTGGTTCCATCTGAGCGTTTCTCCTAGTGTGTCTGTCTCGCTATGTGCAGAGAACAAACTTGGCTCCGAGGACAGATGCAAGGGGGCTGGGGACCCAGGGCCGTGGGTGCGGTGCGGGGGGCAGGCGGCTGGGCCTGGGGTCTGTGGAGGGTGAGCACTGCCGCTGCGGGGGCCGCTCCCTGGTGGGGCAGGGACACCTGACACGGACCAGCTTGCCTCGGCAAGGTCAGGGATCTGTTTTCTGGAGAATCAGTACAAGGGTGATATTCAAGGCCGTGAACAAAAGCCAAATTTCTATCTGAAATACATTTTTGTCATCTCAGCCTCCTAAATTTTCACAAATGTGAATATATTAAGTAATTGTAGGGTTGAAATTTATGAAACATATTAATTGCCTACAATGTTTACTGCACTGTTATTTCTCATTAGTTAGATAACATTAAGAGAGTAATAGCTTTCACATTGGAATTTTTAATTTTTATAAATTTGGGGTGCAAACTAAAGTCATATTTTGGGGCCAGGAGTTTACTGTTAGAGAAACTGCCTTCTATTTTTAATGAAAGTTGAATTTAAAAATTAGCATTCAGACCTTGTCATTAGGTAACAGTAAAATATAGAGAAGAATGGACAGGGTCTGTCAGCAGGGTTGAATTTAAGAATCATCAAAACTCGACAGATCTTGCTGAGCTGCTCCTGATTTAATAATTAAACAAGGTAGAGTTCAAGGCGCGGCTTAAGATGAAAGACGAAACTGTCACTGAGAATTAGCTCCTGCGTTTGGTTCTTTCAAGCTCTCTTCTTTTTTTAATTGGGCCTTATTGTTTTCCCTGTTCCATTTTTTTGTAAGCAGGCATTTGTACAGATGATTAGACCTGTGTCTTTTGGTATTGGCAGGGGTCTCCTTGTGTGAAACTAACAATTAAACATGGAAACACTGGATTTTTAGAACGACTTGTTAGAACTTATAAATACGAAAATGGTAGCAGTGTTCTTAGATGCTTGGGGAGGTGACAGCTGTAAAATGTAGGGCTCTCTTCATATCAGGGGTTTAGACACACAAGGTCTGGGAGTGGTTTTGTTGAGATTTTAGGCTTTCTTAGCAGAATCTTTACCCCTCTCTTTAGCACGGATGCCTCTGGCCATCTTGTGAAGTTTATGCATCCCTCTCAGAATAGTACTTGACAGTTTAATAAAATTATATAAGATGACAAATAAATTATATAGTTACAGTCATCAAAATATTAATAAATCAGAGTCATAATAAAGTAATACATATGCATCTAAATGAATGCAATAAATATCATGATTGAGTAGTGGGCCTAATAAGTGTTGTGACTTATGAATAATGATGGGGGTAAACAATATTAGAAGGCTGAGTGCTGAAGAATTGATGCTTTTGAACTGTGGTGTTGGAGAAGACTCTTGAGAGTCCCTTAAACTGCAAGGAGATCCAACCAGTCCATTCTAAAGGAGATCAGTCCTGAATATTCACTGGAAAGACTGATGCTGAAGCTGAAACTCCAATACTTTGGCCACCTAATATGAAGAGCTGACTCATCGGAAAAGACCCTGATGCTGGGAAAGATTGAAGGCAGAAGGAGAAGGGGACGGCAGAGGATGAGATGATTGGACGGCATCACTGACTCAATGGGCATGAGTTTGAGCGAGCTCTGGGAGGTGGTGAAGGACAGGGAGGCCTGGCGTGCTGCAGCCGTGGGGTCGCAGAGTCGGACGCGCCTGAGCACTGAACCGGCTGAAACAGCGTCAGAGACGGCGCCACACGGAATGGCCCGTAAACCGTCTGTGCTCCCGTGTTCACAGGCAGTGCTCATCCTTAATTGGTGGTTGACTACTCACAGTTGAAGGGAAATGTGAAGGCCAGTCCGGGGACTGGGAATGGAGATGAGCTGTGTTTTTCCATTCAAAGCCCCTGACACTCGAAGTGCTATCCATGGACCTGGATTGAGTTTAAGAGTATCAGAGGCCTTGGGCACGTGACGCTTTGTGTTAACCTCTGACGTTAACCACCAGTGTCAGTCGGAGCGTGAACCAGAGGAGCAGCTTGTCGCTCTCCAGCGTGGCTGGGTCCATCATTGCACAGCTGCCGGCCACGTTTCTCTTCCAGCCTCACAGTGTTAAAGAATAATATGCTGAACAGCATCAGTTGATTATTTTGAGTAGGATTGCCATTTAAACAAATGGATTTTATTTTTCAGAGGGTTCTAGAGTTGCGGGAAGTCTGGGAGGTGGCAGAGTTCCCGTGCACCCCGCCCCGGCTCCCACTTTGCGACATCTTCCGTCACTTTGGTGTACTGTTACAGTCAGCGAGTGAGCAGGACGCCCTAATAAACCAGACTCCGTAGCTGGCTCCGTTTTCCTTCACCTTCCCTAGTGTCCTCCTTCTTTTCCAGGACCTCATCCAGACGCCACGTTCCGTTTCCTCCGTAGGCTCCTTTGGGCTGTGACAGTGTCTCCGACGCCCCTTCTGTCCCATGACCTCGGCAGTTGTGAGGACTGGTCAGGAATCCTGCAGGGCACCCACCTCCTGTTCTCATGTGAGAGGGGGTTATGGGCTCACGCAGTAGGTCATGGAAGTAAACTGCTGGTCTCCACATCACATCAGGGGCACGTGCTGCTCGTGGCCACACCTGTGGACGTTAGCCTGGTTGCCAGCTGCGGGTGCATGTTGGCTTCTCCCCCATGAAGGCGTCCTCCTGCCTGTCCACCCTGCCCTCTTGGGAAGAAGGTTCCCATGAGTAGCCTGTGTGTACAGAGGGCGGGGTTGCTCTCTGTACTCACGGGAGGGGAATCTGTGAATTACTGGGAGTTTCTCTGCAGGGAAATCTGTCTCGTCACCCTCATTTGTTAATTTATTGAACAATTTACGTTCATCGGTGTGGATATTATTTATGTTCTGGGTTATAATCCCTTATTCCTTCATTTTGTCACTTAAGTGGCTCTAGCTTCAGCCACTGGGAGATTCTCCAGGAGGCCCCTGGGCCCCTCTGACCTCCCGCGGCACTGTGGAGGACGGGAGAATGCTGTGCTTTCCGGGAGTGCTCGTGACTGAGGGGCTGTTGTTTCTTTGCTGTCCTCTCACCAGACGGGGTTTCTGTGTGTGTACAAGCCTGTGTGCATAGGCACATTGATGAACCTTAGCACAGGTAACCAGCTGCATCTGTGTTAAGCTAAGCGTACTCTCTCACTGGTGTCTGTAGCCCTAAACCTTTCCCACGTGGGTCCGTCTCACCGTTTCTTCTCTTCCGTAAATTGTCGGTCTGACAGTGGCAGTGTGGCCTCCATCACCCTCCGCTCCCTTTCTGACTGTTCAGTCTCACTGCGCAGACATGGTATAATCAGGGTTGTTAATCCGTGTCCCCACAGGACCAAGCCTGCCGACCAGAGGAGGGCGCACGTGCGGTTCTTATTGCCTCTGGTCTCAGGTGCCGCGAGTTCCAGACTCGCTCAGGTCCTCACCTTTCCTGCCACCCCTTCAGTGAGGTTTTTTACATATTTGTGATATCACGAGATTCTCTTTTCACAGCCTGTATTTCTTCTTGGGATCCCAAACTACTATTTTTTAAGTTTGCGTAAAGCTCACCCTTTGTGCTTTAAAACTCCGTGGGTTTTGGCAGATGCGTCTGGTCGCACGTTGTGGTTTCACAGGCAGCGCTTTCACTGCCGTGAATTCACGTGTGCTTCATCCTGTTCCCCTGTGCCCCCCTCTAGGATCTCTGGCAACCACTGATCGCCTTAACTGAATGTAAAGCATCATTTTTTGCATAGTTTCTATTCCAAAATATCATGTAATTGGAATCGTACAGTATGTAGCCTTTTCAGACTGGCTTCTTTCATTAAGATTTACACATGTATGGTTTCTTCATGTCTTTGTATGGCTTTGTAGCTCATCTCTTTTTATTGCTGAATAATATTCAGTTATATGGATTAGCATTGTTTATCCCCGTATCTATCCAAGGACATCTTGGTCACACCTGCTTTTGGCATTGCAAACATCTGGCTATTACAAGCATTCGCTTTCAAGTTTTTGCCTGCTCATAGTTTTCAAATCACCTATGACTCAGCATTTTCACTGCAGAATGTCCAACCAAAAGAAATGGGTGAATACGTGCCCCATAAAATGTGTGTGAAAATGTTCTCAGCAGCATTGTTGTTAATAACCGAACACTGAAAACAACCAGCCAGTCAGTAAAATGGGTAAATTATTTTAGGTGTATCCCATGGAACACTGAATAGAACTGAAAAGACTGCTACACCCCGTGCCATGGGTGACAGCTCTCTCAGACGTGTGCTATGCCTGACCCAAAAGGGAACATACGCTCTGAATTTATCTACAGAAAGTTCAGCAAAAGACAAAGTTTTTTTTTGTGACAGACATCAGAATAGCGGTTACCTTTTTTAAACAAGAAGCATAAGGATATGCAATAAGGCATCTGAGCAGTCCCTGTGCTAACCTCTTGTACTGGCTCGTGGCGTGGCTTCCCTGGTGGCCCAGTGGTAAAGAATCTGCTTGCAGTACAGGAGACACAAGTTTGATCCCTGGGTGCAGAAGATCCCCTGGAGAAGGAAATGGCAACCCACTCCAGTGTTCTTGCCTGGGAAATCCCATGGACCTGGTAGGCTATAATCCATAGGGTCACAAGGGTTGGACACGACTTAGTGACTAAAACATCACCACCAGTGGTTCATGGCTATTTTCAAGTGACAAATTATAAAAATATATGTTTAAGATTTGTGCATTTTGTATATATATTTCAAGAAGAATTTTATGAAATAAGATGTGTTGCTCTTTTTGCCATAGGAGTTGAACTTTGGACTTTATAAATAGTTGCTGATTACTAACCCTTTCTAATTTTTGACTCCTAGAGGATTTCACAAAAAGTTTGTATGTAAAATTCTAGCATTTCTTATTCTATCGGTTATATAACTGAAAGCCCATCAGATATTTTATAATTTCCTAGTACTTAACTTGCTGAAAATAATGTCTGTATTTCCTCACAGAATAATACCCTTTCACAACCCTCCTCTAAATTCCCATGTGCCACTTCTCTTGGGGTGTTTGCTTTTTGACCTGAAAGATCTGTGATTTTTGCTGCTTCTCGTTTCCCGCACATAGTGCTGTAATAGTCACACGGTTACTTCTCTGGGAGTTTGCTTGGAGCTGCTGCGTCCCCTTCTGTTTCCACAGCTACCGCTCAGGCTCAGGCCATTGTCGCCGCATTCCGGGTCTGTCCAGTGGCTACCGGTCGCTCCCCCGTTCTCCTCTTGTTCCATGTCCCACATACACAGGTTGTCTTGTTTCCCCACGACTGAGACCTTGAGTTGCTAACCTCATGCCCATTATAACTCCTGCCTACAAGCCATGTCCCTTCACAAACTCCAGCCTCGTGTTCCGAGTGCCCCCTCTGAGGCCACAGTGTGGGAAGCCCAAGGTAATCTGTCTGTTCCTCTCTGATTCTGCAGTTAAAAAGCGTGGAGTCCCCCTGTTTGTTACAGCCTGAAAAATATGACTCGACATCAGCATCTTTTTATCTGTGTAACTTTTGGCCCTGTTTTGAGGTTTCCACTATTTTGTGTCCCCTCAGGTCTTTGTATTCATTAAAAAAAAAAAGATTATTTTGGCCAAATGTTATTAAGGTATTTCATATCTGAATGTAGGGTTTCCCCTGACATAAGTTTTAACTTTCTTTTTGTTTACTGATACTTTGTTTGCTTTATTTTGTCTAATTGTTAAGAAAATGCTTTTAAAAATAAACATAGTAAATATAAATAGTCGAGTGAGTGTGATCATACATTTTGCTTCTTGAATCAGAGAGTTTGTACCAGCGTATGTAGAAGTATCTGTTCAGTAAGTGCAGATCTTAATACGGAAGCCACGCTTTCAGTTCGTGTGACCCTTGGCTGTACAGTCGGGACGTCTTTAGTAGCACCCTTGCACCAGAAACCAAGCAGGCTTCCCCAGCCAGGTGTCACGCAGGCACTCAGCGTGTGCGGCTTCGTGGCGGAACCATCCTGTCTTCGTGTTAAGCCTGCTTATTTTTTGCTTCGTTCCTCCTGCTGTTTCTTCATCCCTCTTTCCTGGTCTTTGCAGTTTGACTGACTGCCATCCTGTTTCTCCGCCCCCGAATCCTCTCATCGCTTCCAGCGCTTGTCTCCCCCTGGTACCTGTTCTGTCTGGCACGGCACCGGGGCACCCTAACCTAGTGCCGGCCTTCACGGGCAGCGCCAACCGGATTGTTTTGGCCCATTTTGGTCTATTTATTTATTATCTATCGGTTGTGCTAAACATAGAGTATTTGAATTAATTGCCGGGGGACTCTCAGGGTAAGTAAGTCTTTGACAATTTGATCTTTGTATGTTGGAATTAGCATGGACATTATACAGAAAATTTATTTCCAAAATCAGTTAGAGCCAGAGAAAATGAGGTTGGTGCTAGGGAATGGTTCTAGGGCCTGCTTTCTGTAGACGTGGCTTTTTTAGAGCTGTTTTGTTCACAGCAGAATTGAGGGGAAGGTGGATTCCCATAAGCCCTGTCCCTACTGCTGACAGGCAGAGCCCACCACCCCGGACACCCCCACCAGAGTGTGCCATCTCCCAGAGTCCAGCTCTTAACGGCAGAGTCGAGTCTCGGGGTTAGTGTTCTGTGGACGTGGACAAAGGCATAATGCCACGGAGTGACCTAACGTTATGGTATTAGGCGTAGTATTTCCACTGCCCTAAAAATCCCCCGTCTCCACCTACTCATCTTTCCTCCTCGCCCGGCCCCTGGCAGTTGTCTCCAGAAAATCATGTCATTGGAGTCGTACAGGATGTAGACTTTTCCAGTTGGTTTCTTCTGCTTCCTAGTGTGCATGGAGGTCTCATCTGCTCCTCTTCAGGGTCTGAGAGCTCATTTCCCCTTAGTGCGGAACACCGTCCCAAACACGCACTGCTGTTTATCCGTTCGCCTCCTGAAGGGCGTCTTCATTGCTTTTTGTCAGTGGTGAGGACAAAGCTGCTGTACACCTGTGTGCGGGATTTCATATGGACACAATTTTTAACTCATTTGGGCAAATACCAAGCAGCGTGATTCCTGGATTGTATGAAAAGAGTGTGTTTTCTGAGAAGCTGCCAAACTGTCTTCCAGGCTGGATGTGCTACTTTGCATTCCTGCCGGGAGTTAGTGAGAGTTCCTGTTGCTCCACACCCTCGCCAGCATTTGTTGTCATGTTCTGATGGGTGCAGAGTGATGTCTCACTGCTGTTTTTGATCTGCATTTCCGTGATATACGGTGACAGGTGATACGACATCCTCTCCTACGCTTGTGCATCAGCTGTACATCTTCTCTGGTAGGGTGTCTAAGTCTTTAACCCATTTTCAAATTAGGCTCTTATTTTACTATTGTTGAATTGTAGCAGTTCTTTGTATGTTTTGGATGACAGTCCTTCATCAGATGTGTCTTTTGCAAGTATTTTTTCCCCATCTGTGGCTTATGTTCATATTCTCTTAATACATACTGTCTTTTGTGGAATAGAAAATTTTAATCTTAATAAAGTCCAACTTGTCAATTATTTCTTTAATGCATTGTGCCATGGATGTTGTATCTAAAAAGTCCTTGCCAAACTTAAGATAATTCAGGTTTTCCCTATGTTATTTTCTAGGATTTTTGTGGTTTTGATTTAGGTCTGTGATGTCTTTTGAGTTGGTTTGTAAGATCTGTGTCTAGATTCCTTTTTTTTTTTCTTGCATTGGTTGTCCAGTTGTTCCAGTACCATTTGTTGAAGACACTGTCTTTGCTCCATTTGTACTGCTTTTGTTCCTTTGTGAAAAATCAGACTGTGTTCATGGGGGTGTGTCCCTGGCCTCTGTGTCCTGCCCCGCTGACCTGGTTGTCTTTTCCTCTGGGGTCTGTCTCTGGCCTCTGTGTCCTGCCCCGCTGACCTGGTTGTCTTTTGCTCTGGGGTCTGTTTCTGGCCTCTGTGTCCTGCCCCGCTGACCTGGTTGTCTTTTGCTCCGGGGTCTGTCTCTGGGCTGTGTCCTGCCCCGCTGACCTGGTTGTCTTTTGCTCTGGGGTCTGTCCCTGGCCTCTGTGTCCTGCCCCGCTGACCTGGTTGTCTTTTCCTCTGGGGTCTGTCCCTGGCCTCTGTGTCCTGCCCCGCTGACCTGGTTGTCTTTTGCTCTGGGGTCTGTCCCTGGCCTCTGTGTCCTGCCCCGCTGACCTGGTTGTCTTTTGCTCTGGGGTCTGTCTCTGGCCTCTGTGTCCTGCCCCGCTGACCTGGTTGTCTTTTGCTCTGGGGTCTGTTTCTGGCCTCTGTGTCCTGCCCCGCTGACCTGGTTGTCTTTTCCTCTGGGGTCTGTGCCTGGCCTCTGTGTCCTGCTCCGCTGACCTGGTTGTCTTTTGCTCTGGGGTCTGTCCCTGGCCCCTGTGTCCTGCCCCGCTGACCTGGTTGTCTTTTGCTCTGGGCTCTGTCCCTGGGCTCTGCGTCCTGCCCCGTTGACCTGCTTGTCTTTTGCTCTGGCTCTGTCTCTGGGCTCTGTGTCCTGTCTCTTGCTCTGGCTCTGTCCCTGGGCTCTGCGTCCTGCCCCGTTGACCTGCTTGTCTTTTGCTCTGGCTCTGTCTCTGGGCTCTGTGTCCTGTCTCTTGCTCTGGCTCTGTCCCTGGGCTCTGCGTCCTGCCCCGTTGACCTGCTTGTCTTTTGCTCTGGCTCTGTCTCTGGGCTCTGTGTCCTGTCTCTTGCTCTGGCTCTGTCCCTGGGCTCTGTGTCCTGCCCCGCTGACCTGCTTGTCTCTTGCTCTGCAGCCGCAGCTCTTCGGTGACTGTGTCCTGCACTGAGTCTCGGCGTCGGCAATGTCAGTCTCCCGCTGTGCTCTCCTCTTTCAGTTCTGCTTTGGGTCGTTTGTGCCTTTTGTCTCTCCACGTAAACTGGAAGAGCAGTTTATCCATCTCCTTAAAATAATTTTCTGGGGTTTTAATTGTTGTTGCATTAAATCTATAGACCAAGTTGGGAATAACCAACATTGCATTACTGAGTCTTCCTATCCATGAACATGGGCTATCTCTCCATTTATTTAGTTCTTTGATTTTTCTCATTCTTTCGTCAAGAGGTCTGTAATTTACCACATGTACCTCTTGTACATATTTTGTCAGACTTTTTTGGGAGGGTGTTAATGTAAATAGTGGGCTTCCTAGGTCGCACTCGTGGTAAAGAACCCTCTTGCCAGTGTGGCAGATGTAAGAGATGTGAGTTGAATCCGTGAGTCAGAAAGATCCCCTGGAGAAGGAAATGGCAACCCACTCCAGTAATCTTGCCTAAAGAATCCCATGGACAGAGGAGCCTGGCGGGCTATGGTCAATAGCATTGCAAATAGTTGGACATGAGTGAAGCGACTTAGCATGCATGCACTTAAGCTTATATCCCCGGATCAGAATGGTGCTGTTCCAGTGAACGAATACCCACTCATTGAATGAATGAGAGGCTAAAAGTGTACAAACATGTGGGCCTGTCTTTCGTGGTAGAAAGCACTCCTTTTTCTTTTTTTAAATAAAAGACAGTTAATTTAGAGGTTGGTTTGGTTTTTATTAGTATGGTTAATGGTACTTTTTTTTGGTATTCTTCTCTCTAATCCCTTGCATTTTTCTTCGGGTTGCTTAATGATGCAGAATTGTTATAAAGTCAGAGACTTTCCTAACAATGACCTATTCTTTTAGAACCAGATGATCAAAGAACTGGAGTCCCGTGTCCAGCAGCTGACTGGAGAAGCAGAGAACAGTAATTTACAGAAACAGAAATTAATTCAAGACAAACTGGAAATGGAGAGATGTTACCAGATAACATGTAATGAATTACAAGAAGTGAAGGCAAGGTATTGTCCGAGGTCAGACAGCTCTCAGGTGTGGCTATAAAAGCTGACGTTAACTCTGTAAGTTACCTGGTAAAATGAAAAACTTGTGCGTTTAACCTTGGGGGGTTTCCAGTCTAAATGCTGCTGTTTGTTAAATTTTTAAAGTACCGTTGAATGTAAGAAGCATACTGTTTAAAAACACTTGATAAAAATGTGCTTACCTGTTTGATGTATTGAAAGATAATGCATTTGGATTTGACTGGCTAAAAAATTCCATTTTAGAGGTTGATCATAAATACAGTGCAAGTGTGTTTCATTCTCTGGGTGCTTCTAGGTGCAACACACTGCATAAAGAGAAAGACCGTCTCGTCAGTGATTATGAGCAAAACCTGAAACTGTTACAAACCAAGTATGACGCTGACGTCAACCTTCTGAAAAAGGAGCACGCCCTTTCTGCCTCTAAGGTATCGTGGGTGCTGATAGCCATAGCCAGTCAGTCGTTACTGCCTCCAGTCAGCACAGAACCAGAAGTGCCCTGTGGAAGCTCACTATCTGGCGTATAGATGAGTCTCCTTTGCTTAATTTAATGCTAAATGTCTAATACATGCTGCTGCTGCTGCTGCTGCCAAGTCACTTCCGTCAGCCGTGTCTGACTCTGTGTGACCCCATAGACGGCAGCCCACGAGGCTCCGCCATCCCTGGGATTCTCCAGGCAAGAACACTGGAGTGGGTTGCCATTTCCTTCTCCAATACATGAAAGTGAAAAGTGAAAGTGAAGTCGCTCAGTCGTGTCTGACTAGTAGCGACCCCATGGACTGCAGCCCACCAGGCTCCTCTGTCCATGGGATTTTCTAGGCAAGAGTACTGGAGTGGCTTGCCATTGCCTTCTCCGGTCTAATACATAGCACAACGTAAATACTTAATAGATTGAAATCTGCTGTAAATTAACCCTTTTAATTAAACTACTTGCTAGAGTTTTTGAAAGAGGAAACATAAAACTCCAAGAAGTAATGTTCAGTTGTTTTAATAACATTTTTGAGTAACTCTGTACATTATTATTTGAGTAACTCTGTAACTCAAATAACTCTATACATTGTTATGTTAATAGTTTATTATTAATTAATATTGTTAATGCATAGAGTTAATATTTTGAATATAACAATAGTAATTAATATTATTATTAATATTTTGAGATCTTGGTTATACATTAGTTTTCTTGCCCTCACACATGTATATGAGCCTGCAGACTCCCTTAGGGCACCCACCCGCTTTTGTGTCAGATAATTGAAACTTTATGAAGAGAAAATCCTAGAGCTGCAGTGCTGAAGTGGTCAGTTACATGAAATTTGAAGAATTATTAGGTTGGTGCAAGCATAATCATGGTTTCAGACTGTGAATTTTAAATCATTATAACTAGGCTCAAACACATTTTTATTAATCAAAATAGGAACCACTACAATCAACACATTTTTCCCAATGAGAAATAAGTTTGTTTACTCTTATTAAAATCAATGCTTAAAATCTCTATAATCAAAGCTTTAAAATCAAAGCATAAAAATCAATGCTTCGGGATTTGATGAACTCTTAGAAAGATTTTCTGCCTCCTGCTGGCTGTGGAAGTGTTTTCCCTGCAGAAAGTTGTAAAGATGCTTGAAGAAGTGGTAGTTGGTTGGCGAGAGGTGAAGTGAAATGGCAGCTGAGGTAAAACTGCATGGCCCAGTTCTTTCAAGTTTTGAAGCATTGGTTGTGCGATGTGCAGACAGGCATTGTCGTGGAGAATTAGGGTCTTTCTGACCAATGCTGGTTGCAAGCATTGCAATTTTCGGTGCATCTCATCAATTTGCTGAGCATATTTCTCAGATGTAATGTTTCGCAGGGATTCAGGAAGCTGTAGTGGATCAAACCGGTAGCAGACCACCAAACATGACCATTTTTTAGTGCGAGTTTGGCTGTGGGAAGTGCTTTGGAACTTCTCGGTCCAACCACTGAGCTGGTCATCGCCAGTTGTATTGAAATTCACTTTTAATCACACAGAACAATCTGATTGAGAAATGGTTCATTGTTGTTGCATAGAATAAGAGAAGACACTTCAAAACAATGACTGTTTTGACTTGTGGTCAGCTCATGAGGGCCCCACTTACCGAGCTTTTCCACCTTTCCAGTTTGTTTCAAAAGCCAATGACCATAGAGTGATGGATCTTGAATTCTTTGGCAGCTTCTTGTGTAGTTGCAAGACGAACAGCTTCAATGATGGCTCTCAGTTGTTGACGGCAGCGTCCGATGACCGTCCACTGTGCTCTTTAATCTTTAAGACTCTTGTCTCCTTTGTAAGATTTCCTGAACCGCCACTGCACTGTACTATTCTTAGCAGCTCCTGGGCCAAACGTGTTGTTGATGGTGCAAGTTGTTTCTGCTGCTTTGTAACTCATTTTGAACTCAAGAAAATCTAATTTGCTTTTTGTCTAACATCTTTTCTATAGTTTAAAATAAATATAAAATAAACAGCAAGTAATAAATCATTAGCAAAAAAACCCATAAAATGAAAAATATGCATTAAAATAATGTATAACATAACCATCACATTTATTTAGAATGTGTTCCAATATCAAATGGCAAATTGCACCAGTGCAAAAACTGCAGTTACTTTTGTACCAACCTAATAAAAAGGAGAGACATTACTTTGCCAACCAAGGTCCAGGTCTAGTCAAGGCTATGGTTTTTCCAGTGGTTATGTATGGATGTGAGAGTTGAACTCTGAGGAAGGCTGATCGCTGAAGAATTGATGCTTTTGAACTGTGGTGTTGGAGAAGACTCTTGAGAGTCCCTTGGACTGCAAGGAGATCCAACCAGTCTATTCTAAAGGAGATCAGTCCTGGGTGTTCATTGGAAGGACTAATGCTAAAGCTAAACTCCAATACTTTGGCCACCTCAAGTGAAGAGTTGACTCACTGGAAAAGACTCTGATGGTGGGAGGGATTGGGGGCAGGAGGAGACGGGGACGACAGAGAATGAGATGGCTGGATGGCATCATCGACTCGATGGAGGTGGGTTTAAGTGAACTCCGGGAGTTGGTGATGGACAGGGAGGCCTGGCGTGCTGTGATTCGTGGGGTTGCAAAGAGTCGGTAACGACTGAGTGACTGAACTGAACTGAATAACTATTCCAGTGGATTTGGTTTTTAAATTAACGTTTAACGAGTTTTCTGTTTACCTATTCTTTTTATATCAGTATTATATTTTCATAACTTTAAATACTATGAATTTAATTTATATTTTCACTTTAAGGATTTTTTAACTTAATTTTTTGTAAAATTCGTATTTATAGACAATTTTAATTCTAATCGAAACTTCAGGAAGAAAAATTTATTCAACTGGAAGTTTGTAGGATGATAGAAAAATTGAAATTTCATTTATTATTATTTTCCTGAAATCTCTTTAGGCATCTGGTATGATTAAAGAGCTAGAACAGAACGTCTGTCAGTTAAAGCAGCAATTACAGGAATCAGAACTTCAGAGAAAGCAGCAGCTCAAGGTGAGTCCTGTGCTTTTAAACAGAACAGTAGCTAAAAGTCACCTGCCCTTTTCTGGGTGTACATGTATAAGTGAGTGTCAGTTAAAAAGCTCAGAAATGCAGGTAACCATCTCTGACTCTTCTATTGCACTTATCATTTCTCATCTTGTTTAACAAAAGTAAATGCTAATGTGATACAGAGTAAGAAGAGCAATTTTAATTTGGACCATCTACTCTTATGATATCGGTTTGAAAAATAAACCTTATTTAAATACACCGTTATTTTAGAATGCTTTCCTCTTTAGTCGTCGTCTGCCATTCTCGACAGTCTCTCTCTCCTCCTCTGTCTCTTTCACTCCTCTTGTTCTTACGTCTGTCCGTTTTTGGCTGCGCCCAGTGGCCTGCGGGATCCTCGTTCCCTGGCCAGAGACGGAGCCTGTGCCACCTGCAGTGGAAGCACGGCGTCCCCACCACCAGACAACCAGCGAACTCCCTCTCTCACTCCTGGTAGACCCTCTGTCTCGTTTGGTCAAAAAGCACCATCCCCTGATATGTGATGTAACATTATTTTCATATTGACTCATTCGATCGTTTTTAAGTGGTCTCCCAATTCTGAGGGTCAGAAGGTGTCTCTCTCACTATGATGTAAGTGCTTTTGAGAGCAGTAACATTGTCAGTTAATGGACATTTTATGGCCTCCAACAGGAAGCTATTCATATTTCTATTTGTGCTGTAGGAAACTGGACAGGTAGGGCTCACTTATTGGTAGGCAAAACTCGAAGAAGTTTGTCATCAAAGAGATTGACTTGTCGCATTAGTTAGTTCAGTCGCTCAGTCGTGTCCGACTCTCCGCGACCCCATGAGTCACAGCACGACAGGCCCCCCTGTCCATCACCAACTCCCGGAATTCACTCAAACTCATGTCCACAGAGTCGGTGATGCCATCCCACCATCTCATTCTCCGTCGTCCCCTTCTCCTCCCGCCCCCAACCTTTCCCAGCATCAGAGTCTTTTCCAGTGAGTTCACTCGTCGCATGAGGTGGCCAAAGTATTGCAGTTTCAGCTTTAGCATCAGTCCCTCCAATGAACACCCAGGACTGATCTCCTTTAGAATGGACTGGTTGGATCTCCTTGCAGTCCAAGGGACTCTCAAGAGTCTTCTCCAACACCACAGTTCAAAAGCATCAATTCTTCGGCGATCGGCTTTCTTCACAGTCCAACTCTCACATCCATACATGACCACTGGAAAAACCATAGCCTTGACTAGACGGACCTTGGTTGGCAAAGTAATGTCTCTGCTTTTTAATATGCTATCTAGGTTGGTCATAACTTTCCTTCCAAGGAGTAAGTGTCTTTTAATTTCATGACTGCAGTCAGCATCTGCAGTGATTTTGGAGCCCAAAAAAATAAAGTCTCACACTGTTTCCACTGTTTCTCCATCTATTTCCCATGAAGTGATGGGACCAGATGCCATGATCTTTGTTTTCTGAATGTTGAGCTTTAAGCCAACCTTTTCACTCTCCTCTTTCACTTTCATCAAGAGGCATTTTAGTTCCTCTTCACTTTCTGTCATAAGGGTGGTGTCATCTGCATATCTGAGGTTATTGATATTTCTCCTGGCAATCTTGATTCCAGCTTGTGCTTCTTCCAGCCCAGCGTTCCTCATGATGTACTCTGCATATAAGTTAAATAAGCAAGGTGACAGTACACAGCCTTGACGTACTCCTTTTCCTATTTGGAACCAGTCTGTTGTTCCATGTCCAGTTCTAACTGTTGCTTCCTGACCTGCATACAGGTTTCTCAAGAGGCAGGTCAGGTGGTCTGGGATTCCCATCTCTTTCAGAGTTTTCCACAGTTTATTGTGATCGACACAGTCAAAGGCTTTGGCATAGTCAATGAAGCAGAAATAGATGTTTTTCTGGAACTCTCTTGCTTTCTCCATGATCCAGCGGATGTTAGCATTTTGATTTCTGGTGCCTTTGCCTTTTCTAAAACCTGCTTGAACATCTGGAATTTCACGGTTCACATATTGCTGAAGCCTGGCTTGGAGAATTTTGAGCATGACTTTACTAGCGTGTGAGATGAGTGCAATTGTGCGGTAGTTTGAGCATTCTTTGGCATTGTCTTTCTTTGGGATTGGAATGAAGACTGTTGCATTAGATTACTAATTTTATTGACCCTAGAAGTGATTTTAAGTATAATAAAGATAAATATTTATTATTCACAGGATCAAGAAAATAAGTTTCAAATGGAGAGAAGTCACTTAAAACGCACCTTTGAAAAAAAGGTAATATGTTTTGTGGGAAGCTGTAAGCCAGTTATACAGCAAATGAGACAATTAATAAGAGTACATGCTAATGTCTATAAAACCATGTGTTCCAGACTCTATTTCTAGGTTTATTTGAGTTAGCCAGTAATCAAATTTTGCTTCTTTGTTTTTCATGTTTATGAGCAGCTTCTTCAGTTTGAATCTTAATTATATTAACATTAAAATACCAATTCTGTGTTTTATTTAATGAGTGAAGAGTATTATTATGTTCACCTCTCATAATAGCCCTTTGAAATTGTATTTTGTTTTTACCAGTTTAAAAATATGATATAATTGATGGGAGTTATTTTTTTCTGTTGTATCATATGTGTAATAAAACTCTAAATAATTACCAAAGAATATAAAACAAAGAATTGTCACTGCAACTGATTAGTAAAAAAAGGTGACTGTTAGTTATTTCCTGTCACTGAGAGTGACGACTGTTTGTGCTGAGGCACGCTGCGGTCCCAGTTATCTGTGGTAACTGGGTGTCCGTGGCCACCCCGCTGACACCTTCAGTGACGGAGCGCAGCGTTCTGCAGGGTCCGTGACTCCAGACTCCGGTTTTGAGTTTGTTGTTTGCTCTGGAACTGTAGTTGTGACAGCAGAGATTTTGCTGCTGCTTTGTGATTATTTACGGTTCTAACATCCACCACATCTATCTGCTTGTAGAATACACACACAATGGAAAATGAGAAGAAGATCACCCCTCAGCTAATTAGACAGATTGCATGGCACAAAGTCCGTAAAACGCTGCGAGAGCACGTCTGATGTGTGTGTGCCATCCCCTCGGACATGTGTGCAGTGCCCTCCCGGAGTGTGGTTTCTCTGGGCCCTGGGTAGAGGCGGGGCTGAGGGGACAGGCCGTACAGCTTGCTCTCCAGGACCTAGGGTTTCTTGTGACGTGCATGGACCTAAGTATGTGCGCTTTAAAAGTGTAAGAAGTTTTCCTGTTGCTAAAAAATCCACCCCCTGCAGTTTTCATACAGCTCAGTGCAAGATATAGAATATATTTCATGCCTACAGAATGATACCTGAGCAAGAGGGAGAAATACTGCTTTCCCTGAAAAAAGGAATTTTTTTTTGCTTTCCACTTTGGAGCTTTGCATTTTCGTAAATATTAGTATTTGACTTCCTCAAAGAAGACCATGTGTTATCGTAAGCCTCACTGCCCTCCTTCTGAGGCATCCGCATCCTTAGGTATACCTGTTAGTCCATTGTTGGTACTGTGGGCAGGTAACTGGCTCCCTGTCCGTCGGGGACCCCTCCCTGGCCTCCTGCTCTGTAACTCCGCTGGCAGCTCTCCTCCTGGGAGATGGCGTCTGCACCCCTGTGGGCCTCGGAGCCCTGGTGCTCAGAGGCCACCCGGTTCACAGCGTCCGACTGGGGGCTAGGAGACAGTCTCCTGCCGCTGTCTTTTCTGGCCGTTCAGCCCCCGAGTAAACCTGGGTTTAGGGACCAGCCCCCGGCCTGGTGGACACACTCACAGGAAGCCGTGTTAAAGATGGGCTCCTCCCTGGCAGCCACCTCCCCATCCCAGTCTGCTTCACCTCAGGGAGCAGACGGCAGTCGTGTGGTAGGCATCTTGGTGACCACAGCCTTTCCCTGTCTCTGAGCGATCAGGCGGCCTCACGGTTAAGTCACATTAACTAGTTCAGTTCAGTCGTGTCCGATTCTCCACGACCCCACGAACCGTAGCACGCCAGGCCTCCCTGTCCACTGAGTGGGTGATGCCGTCCAGCCATCTCATCCTTTGTCGTCCCCTTCTCCTCCTTCCCCCAATCCCTCCCAGCATCAGGGTCTTTTCCAATGAGTGTGTGTTTAAAATAACACCTTCTGTAAAGAAAAAGGAGCGTGTTTGCTCACGCTGCAGACGTTCTAACAGTATTTGTATTGAAGGAAAATGTCGCTTAGTGAGTTGGTTTTTGTTTTACCCTTAATTCCATAATCTGCCCCTTTAAATTGACATCTGTTCTTCTTTCCGTATTAACCCTGTGATCTCAGGCCTTGAAGGTCTGCTGCCTCGTGCCCCTCAGGGAATACCCTCTCTGACTCCTGCGAGGACTGACACCAGCCTCACCTCGCTGCGAGCTCTGTAACCTGAGCGTAGAGAGGGGTGCACAGGGCGTTTGTCTGTCAGGTGTTACAGGTGTGCACATCCAGTGACTCGTGCAAACCCAAGTTCTGAGTATCTGTTCGGGAGGAGGAAATGCCGTCTGAGTGACATCATTTCCTCCTGCCGACAAGAATGCGGCCTGAGAGAGGCCAGCATGCTTTGAGGTCAGAGGAGCTCCAGACGCCCCTGGTGTAAGCCCACACATTATCTAATGGTCTTTATTGATCTCTGGTGGCTGTTGCCTGCTTCTAAGATCTCTGAACATAAAACAAATAATAGGTAGTAAAACTAAATGCCATTGTTTGATGAAGTGTCCTAATCTGTTAAATCAGGAAATGGTTAGGCTAAATGATTTTATGAGCGAGGAAACACCTGCCTCCTACAAATAACCTACTACCTGTTTTCCAAACAGGCATCGAGAATTAAAAGATGGTGCTGTTTACTGAAAGAAGTTCACGAGACAGATGTTAAGCTTGTCTGTGCTAAAGTGTGCTAGAACTGAAGTGTCTGCTTATAACTGTTGAAATGCCTACTTACAACCGTGACACATCATCACTGTGTCACCATGAGGTCTGCTGGAGTTCAAAATTATTAGGAATGGTGTTTAGCATGTATATAATTCTTTTAATTAGGTTAAAATAATGTAAAATTTACGTAGTTTTAATGCTTTTGAACTGTGGTGCTAGAGAAGACTCTTGAGAGTCCCTTGTATTGCAAGGAGATCCAACCAATCCATTCTAAAGGAGATCAATCCTGGGTGTTCATTGGAAGGAATGATGCTAAAGCTGAAACTCCAATACTTTGGCCACCTCATGCGACGAGTTGACTCACTGGAAAAGACCCTGATGCTGGGAGGAATTGGGTTGGGAGGAGAAGGGGACGACAGAGAATGAGATGGCTGGATGGCATCACCGACTCTATGGACATGAGTTTGAGTGAACTCTGGGAGTTGGTGATGGACAGGGAGGCCTGGCGTGCTGTGATTCATGGGGTCGCAAGGAGTCAGACACGACTGAGCGACTGAACTGAACTGAACTGAACATATATTGTAGAGTGTTTTCGAACAATTATTGGGAATAATTCTTTAAGAGGTAAGGTGTCTTGAGTGAGGTTTTTCAAAAAATGAAATTGCGCAGTGAAATGATTTATAGAAATCATGGCGCCCAAGGTGCTGCGTTTGTCCCAGTGAGAGGCAGAGGTGGACAAGGTGGTTAGGGAGTACAGTGGGGCGTCCAGGGGTCCACCGGTGAACCTGCCATGTCTCTGCCTCTTTTTGTGCCTTGATGTCTCCCACCATGTATCTGTTTCCTTACATGTAACAAGTCTTTCTTGTTCATAGGAGCACACCTTTTTTGATACCTTCAGTTCTTATGGTGCAAGGGAGTGAAATCTCCAGTTAGTAGATGTGCAGCAAATGTGCTTCCAGCTCCCTAAGTCAGTGTTTATAGAGCACGCCCATGTTGGAGAATATATGCTGTATCTTGACTCTCTGGTTTGTGTTTTCATTGTTTAAATGATTAAAACTCGTCTTTGGTGTTCACAGCTTACAGGAGGGAAGGGACCGCAAGCGGGTCGCTCTGAGGCATGTTCCCCACTGCCAGCGGGGCCCTCGGGGGAGAGGCTGGCAGCAGCGACCCCACTATCTCAGTTCAGTTCAGTCGCTCAGTCGTGTCCGACTCTCCGCAACCCCATGAATTACAGCACGCCAGGCCTCCCTGTCCATCACCAACTCCCGGAGTTCACTCAAACTCATGTCCACAGAGTCGGTGATGCCATCCCGCCATCTCATTCTCCGTCGTCCCCTTCACCTCCCGTCCCCAACCTTTCCCAGCATCAGAGTCTTTTCCAGTGAGTCAACTCGTCGCATGAGGTGGCCAAAGTATTGCAGTTTCAGCTTTAGCATCAGTCCCTCCAATGAACATCCAGGATTGATCTCCTTTAGAATGGACTGGTTGGATCTCCTTGCAGTATAAGGGACTCTCAAGAGTCTTCTCCAAAACCACAGTTCAAAAGCATTGATTCTTCGGCGATCAGCTTTCTTCACAGTCCAACTCTCACATCCATACATGACCACGGGAAAAACCATTGCCTTGACTAGATGGCCCTTGGTTGGCAAAGTAATGTCTCTGCTTTTTAATATACTATTAAGGTTGGTCATAACTTTCCTTCCAAGGAGTAAGCGTCTTTTAATTTCATGGCTGCAATCATCATCTGCAGTGATTTTGGAGCCCAAAAAAATAAAGTCTGACAATGTTTCCACTGTTTTTCCATCTATTTCCCATGAAGTGATGGGACCAGATGCCATGATCTTTGTTTTCTGAATGTTGAGCTTCAAGCCAACCTTTTCACTCTCCTCTTTCACTTTCATCAAGAGGCTTTTGAGTTCCTCTTCACTTTCTGCCATAAGGGTAGTGTCATCTGCATATCTGAGGTTATTGATATTTCTCCCAGCAATCTTGATTCCAGCTTGTGCTTCTTCCAGCCCAGCGTTCCTCATGATGTACTCTGCATATAAGTTAAATAAGCAAGGTGACAATATACAGCCTTGACGTACACCTTTTCCTATTTGGAACCAGTCTGTTGTTCCATGTCCAGTTCTAACTGTTGCTTCCTGACCTGCATACAGGTTTCTCAAGAGGCAGGTCAGGTGGTCTGGGATTCCCATCTCTTTCAGAATGTTCCACAGTTGACTGTGATCCACACAGTCAAAGGCTTTGGCATAGTCAATGAAGCAGAAATAGATGTTTTTCTGGAACTCTCTTGCTTTCTCCATGATCCAGCGGATGTTGGCAATTTGATCTCTGGTGCCTCTGCCTTTTCTAAAACGTGCTTGAACATCTGGGAGTTCAAGGTTTACATATTGCTGAAGCCTGGCTTGGAGAATTTTGAGCATGACTTTACTAGCGTGTGAGATGAGTGCAATTGTGCGGTAGTTTGAGCATTCTTTGGCATTGCATTTCTTTGGGATTGGAATGAAGACTGACCTCTTCCAGTCCTGTGGCCACTGCTGAGTTTTCCAAATCTGCTGGCATACTGAGTGCAGCACTTTCACAGCATCATCTTTCAAGACTTGAAATAGCTCAACTGGAATTCCATCACCTCCACTAGCTTTGTTAGTAGTGATGCTTTCTAAGGCCCACTTGACTTCACATTCCAAGATGTCTGGCTCTAGGTCAGTCACGTTATCGTGACTATCTTGGTCGTGAAGATCTTTTTTGTATAGTTCTTCTGTGTATTCCTGCCACCTCTTCTTAATATCTTCTGCTTCTGTTAGGTCCATACCATTTCTGTCCTTTATCGAGCCCATCTTTGCATGAAATGTTCCCTTGGAATCTCTAATTTTCTTGAAGAGGTCTCTTGTTTTTCCTATTCTGTTGTTTTCCTCTATTTCTTTGCACTGAGCACTGAGGAAGTCTTTCTTATCTCTCCTTGCTATTCTTTGGAACTCTGCATTCAGATGCTTATATCTTTCCTTTTCTCCTTTGCTTTTCACCTCTCTTCTTTTCACAGCTATTTGTAAGGCCTCCTCAGACAGCCATTTTGCTCTTCTGCATTTCTTTTCCATGGGGATGGTCTTGGTCCCTGTCTCCTATACAATGTCACGAACCTCCGTCCAGAGTTCATCAGGCACTCTGTCAATCAGATCTAGTCCCTTAAATCTATTTCTCACTTCCACTGTATAATCATAAGGGATTTGATTTAGGTCATATCTGAATGGTCTAGTGGTTTTCCCTACTTTCTTCAATTTAAGTCTGAATTTCGCAATAAGGAGTTCATGATCTGAGCCACAGTCAGCTCCTGGTCTTGTTTTCGCTAACTGTATATTCTCCATCTTTGGTTGCAAAGAATATAATCAATCTGATTTCGGTGTTGACCATCTGGTGATGTCCATGTGTAGAGTCTTCTCTTGTGTTGTTGGAAGAGGGTGTTTGCTATGACCAGTGCATTCTCTTGACAAAACTCTATTAGCCTTTGCCCTGCTTCATTCCGTGCTCCAAGGCCAAATTTGCCAGTTACTCCCGGTGTTTCTTGACTTCCTACTTTTGCATTCCAGTCCCCTATAATGAAAAGGACATCTTTTTTGGGTGTTAGTTCTAAAAGGTCTTGTAGGTCTTCATAAAACCGATTAACTTCGGCTTCTTCAGACCCCACTATCTAGAATATAGTAAAACCCGGCAGGATCGCCCCGAGAGCCCGTGGGCACTCGGTGCGGATTTGTTCAGTGGAGAGCAGGCACGGCCAGACCCGCAGGCCCGGTCCTCTCGTGTGGGCCCCGCTCTGTGCCGGGCGCTGGGACGTGAACGCAAAAGAGGAGCCGCTCCCCCCAGGAACCCCGGCTCAAAGCCTGTGCGCTGACCCCGGCTCTGCGCCTCTCTCCTGGGTCGGGTTTGGAAGCGGTGGAGCGGGTCAGGGAGCCGCAGCCACGCGGCGGAGGCGTCCGTGGTGGACGCGCTGGCGGGGCCGCGGTGGACGCGCGGTGAGGCTCCTCCGGGAAGGGAGAGGGGTCCTCGGAGAGGGGGTCGGAAGGAAGGGCCGTGCCTGGGGGAGAAGCGGTGTCCGAGGGGGGCGGCGGTGGCGGTGGGCTGTCTCAGCGAGGCGCTCACCCCGCGCGCGGGTTTGATCCCACGCCGCTGGTTTGATCCGTCTGTCTGTCTGCCTACCTGTGGATTTCACTAAAACACGAGGGGAAAAATGGAACAGAATTACAATAGGAAAAAGCCAAAGAATAAGCATTTTTTAGTTAAATAGCCTTCTGTCCAAATGAATAAATAGCTAAATAGAGGTATTTTTGAGGAGTATTGATTCAGTGTCAGAAAAGGTTTGTGACTGTGTATGGGATTGTGTGTGTGACTGTGTGACTGTGTGTGGCTGTGTGTGTGTGGTTGTGTGTGACTGTGTGTGTGACTGTGTGTGATTGTGTGTGTGGTTGTGTGGTTGTATGTGACTGTGTGCGGTTGTGTGTGGTTGTGTGTGACTGTGTGTGTGGTTGTGTGTGTGTGGTTGTGTGGTTCTGTGTGTGTGGTTGTGTGTGACTGTGACTGTGTGTGTGACTGTGTGTGACTGTGTGTGTGGTTGTGTCTGTGTGTGCTTGTGTGTGCGGTTGTGTGTGGTTGTGTGTGCTTGTGTGTGGTTGTGTGTGACTGTGATTGTGTGTGTGTGGTTGTGTGGTTGTGTGTGACTGTGTGTGTGGTTGTGTGTGTGGTTTGTGTGCGTGCTTGTGTGTGGTTGTGTGACTGTGTGACTGTGTGACTCTGTGTGTGTGGTTGTGTGTGTGGTTGTGTGTGCTTGTGTGTGTGTGCTTGTGTGTGTGTGCTTGTGTGTGTGTGCTTGTGTGTGGTTGTGTGACTGTGGTTGTGTGTGTGGTTGTGTGTGACTATGTGTGTGTGACTGTGTCTGTGCTTGTGTGTGTGTGCTTGTATGTGGTTGTGTGACTGTGTGTGGTTGTGTGTGTGGTTGTGTGTGGTTGTGTGTGTGTGGTTTGTGTGAGTGCTTGTGTGTGGTTGTGTATGACTGTGTGACTGTGTGACTGACTGTGTGTGGTTGTGTGTGTGTGGTTGTGTATGACTGTGTGACTGTGTGTGTGTGACTGACTGTGTGGTTGTGTGACTGTGTGGTTGTGTGTGTGGTTGTGTGTGACTGTGTGTGAGACTGTGTGTGTGCTTGTGTGTGGTTGTGTGACTGTGTATGGTTGTGTGTGACTGTGTGTGACTGTGTATGTGTGGTTGTATGTGTGTGTCGGTCTCACTCCTCTCCTGTCTCTCGTGCCCCCAGTTGTGCATCCAGCCTCACCTGTGTGGCCGGCAGGAGAGTGCCCAGTGTTCCCACTGGCTGAGTGACCTCCGGTTGGGCTGTTGCACCCCAGGTGGCTCCTGGGAGGACCCTCCAGCCTTAGCAGAGCTCCCTTCCCTGTTTTAGGTCCCTGCGCAGCGTCCATGCTGGGGCCTACACTGGGCGTGCACATCTGCACGTGCTCATGAAAAGCTTTTGGTGCAGAGGTGCTCACGTGGCCACCGCCTCCTGGCTGCCCACCACCTGTCAAAGGACACCACACTAGGAGAGGGGTGCTAATGGGGGTCTTTCCAGACTCAGGATGGCTGTGTAGATCATTCTGGAAGTAGACGGCTCTTTCATCATAACCTGTATGTGTTTGGGGAATGTGTATGTGTGTGCTTAGTTGCTCAGTCGTGTCCAACTCTTTGCGACCCATGGACTGTAGCCCACCAGGCTCCTCTGTCCCAGGGATTCTCCAGGCAAGAAGACTGGAGTCGGTAGCCATTGCCTTCTCCAGAGGATCTTCCCAACCCAGGGATTGAACCCAGGATTCCTGCATTGCAGGCGATGCTTTACCATCTGAGTCACCAGGGAAGCCAAATGGAGATATTATTTTTTGTATTCTCTTGTATCTCATTAGATTACGTTCCTGAGGTTAATGTGGAATGTTAAAATTCAGAAGTTCTGTTCTTGATTTCTTACATATCCGTTTATTTTATGGGGATTCCACATGCAGGCACATTTAAACAGTGATTAACTTTGACCGGAAAGTTATTGTCAGAAGAATAGTATTAAATGATTATGGTTAACCAAGCCTCTATCTTGAAAAATCTAAATCTAATTTTATATTAAAAATGGATTTAAGATTACTGTTTCATTGTATTTCTCTTTTGAGGAAACTTGATTTGTCTTTTACTAAATATTATGTCTTTTTCATGGCAGATTCATGACTTACAGAGTGAACTTGATAAGGAAAAAGAAGATGCTCAAAAGAAAATCCGTAAATTTGAGGAAGCTTTGAAGTGAGTAAAACTGTAATATATTTAAAAATGCTCTTATTCTAAACTGTGAGCTAAATTAAGTGACTAAAACCCAAGCATTATATTTTTGTCATAACCTTGCTGTGGTTTAGTTTGAGTCAGTTTTCCATCATGAATCTCTATTTTCAGAATTTTATTACTAGCCAGTAAATTTTTTTATAAAAAGGAAAAAAATCAATTGAGCTGTTTTTAAATGATAGGAATGTAAGAAAGAGAGCTCAGCGGTTTCAGATGCTTTCCTCCTCTCGAATGGAAACAGATTAGATTAAAAATAACAATAACAACAATAAGGTTTAGATCTTAGGACATTTAAAAATTCCTCTGTAGATTTTCTGGAGGACTGTGGGTGGTGATGTGTGTCAGTTGTTGAATTTTGAAGTGTCTCTTCTGTGACTTCTTTACACTTTTCCCTCAAATTTACGGATTTTCTTTTGAGCATCTTCTTTTTCCTTATCAAGTTCACTCTGTAAGTCGTGACTCTGCCATGACAAAGACATAAAATTTACGTAAGCCTACACATTAGAATATTTTTTATATGTATTGTATTTGTCTTTTCCAATCATTTACTAAGTTGATTAGGCCTTACTTATCACTAGATACTATCCTGTAGTTTTTAGCTGGAAAATGTTGATATATTCAATAAATGTTGTATTCTCACCGTGTTTCAGACACTGTGTATAATACCTTCCTGTGTTGTAGTCCAGTTGGGAGGATGTTCAAGCCCTTGGGCAGGTACAGTGCAGAGCCTTGAGTGATGAGGACTTTCTTGGAAGAAAGGTCAGGAGGGCACTTGGCCCCTTCCTGACTTAGGAAGAGAGCTCGTTCGGGCGCAGTGTGTCTAGCGGACTCCCAGGGAGTCAGCAAGTTCCATTTTCTGAGCTTTTCCAAATGTCCAAACAGGAATAATTTAGAGAAGGGCCAGGAGGAGCGTCCAGCATCACAGACACCGGGTGTCAGGCTCTCCCCAGGAGGGTCGCGCAGCCGTCCCCGCCTGTTCGTGCAGCGAGCCTTGAGCGGGCGGCACAGGATGTCAGTGTCTCTACTACACCAGGGCTCCCGCGTCACGGGAGCCAGACGACCTCCGAGCAGAACTCTGATGTTCGTGACGCGTTGTCCGATAACCAGCTTGACTGGCAGCACAGCAAGGGCATCTTGCTTGTGGACCAGATGTCCTCCCTTTATCCCTCGTTAGTTCATTGTTGTCCTCCTTAAAATGCCGAGTCACAACTTTGTCTGTTCAACGTTCCATATATTCCGTTCTTTTTTGTTTTACTTTGTCTCTTCTGTGACTTCTTTACACTTTTTCTATTAGTTTATTGATGTGCATTTATTTTATATCCATAAAGGAAGAGATAGTTCCTTCAAGTAACAGTAAATCAACAAATATTTGTTTAGTACCTACAGTGTTTGTATTTTGTAGTATTATGTGAAAAGAAATGGAAGGTTTGGAAGCTATAGCTCAAGACACAACCCTGTTCGTAACAATTTTCTAGTCTGGCTTGGGCATTTGAGGTCCGTAGCATTGTTAAGTATCAAGTTGTTGACATAAGTGCAATAGTGTGGTCTTTTCCTTTACACTGTAAAAAACTCCGGAAGCCTCCCCAGTTTCAGTATACCGCATGAGCCATTTGAGGTCTCAGAGGTGTTCGCCGTAATGCGAAGTTTTACTTGGCGGTAAAGGAAAGTAGTTTAGGCCATTGATAATGCTCCTTGTGGGCCTGTGTCTTCCATCCCCTGTGGGAGATGCCTTTATTTCCACTAAGTGTCTGTGTGACCTTGATGATCTAGCAGCTGGTACCATGGGCGTACTCTGGTCTGAAGTAGGAGAGTAGTTTATTGTGGGGTTTGCATGTCAGAGCAAACAGCACAACCTGGCTATTTCCCTGAAGGAGAATATTCTGGGGGCAATTGCTGCTGCTTTTCAGTCCAAGAACAGTACTAGACCCAGTGGGTCCAGAGACAGTTCCATTTTTCTAGAAGAGAGGTGTATGACATGGAAATCTGTCATGATTATTAACAATTTTTCCGTAATAAAAATATACACAAAGGTGAAAAATCTGACTTTTAGAATGTGGTGGCATCCATCCCCCACCCGCCCACCCATTCTTTCCTTCACTCATAGGGTTGCAGAAGAGGCTGTCAGGGAGTTGGCGATAACGTGGGAGTTAACAGGCTCCTGGAAACATGACATGTGTGTTCAGCTCAGTCCTGGATTCAGAGCGCAGGTGGCACGTCCCCCTCCGTTGGTGTGAAGAGCGACACTGATCTGGAGCTGGCACTTTCTGTAAATACAGCTTCTAAAGCTGATTTGCCTACTGGTCCATGTTTTTAGAAAAGAAAGTTTAAATTTACTCTCCTACTACTTACAACTTTTGTTCAACACACATATCCTAAACATTTTTTTGCTTTCTATTTCATTTTTGATGCAGAAAATATTTTAGAGCCCCTTGTAACAAAAAGTATCTGAAACTATAACTGTAAATGGTGTGAATTGCATGTGTTCATTTTTCAAAGATAAATAATTAAATGAGAAACTGAGTGATGAATGGGAAACCGCCACAGGCCACAGAATAACTTGGTGTGACTCTTTGAAAGACTAACATGAAGTATGTTTTGTTTTTTTTTTGGAGAAGTTAACATCTATGAACAACACGTGTAGATATTTGTACGTTTACAAAATTTGATTTCTAAGTTTTGGGTGTTGTAGAAATAATAGAGCATTGTTCTGAGAGCTTGTATAAATTGACTATTCTAGAGCAATCTGTGAAACCTTGTGAAGTCATTTTCTTGGTTGATACCTTTTTCAAAGTCCTCTGTGGCAGTAAAATGCAGAACTGTCTCTAAACAGGTTTATTCTGACCCATTTTAACTTTTTTTGTGTTGTCAGTTGTAAACGTAAGTATTTCTACTCTGACACTAGTATATCTAAACTTTCAGATTTTTAGTACTGAAAGTGAATAGTGGTGATTTCACCAGAACATACTGCATAGGTCTTCAGGGTTATGGTTATGACTGACCCTACAGGAAGCAAGCCCTTGTTCAACTCAACCGCTGTTTCCGTCGGTCAGGCCCTAGCGCAGGGCGCTGCGTATTGCTGCCCACAGATCACGGGGCTTTCACAGAGACCCTGCGGGATTGTCGGGGTGGCTTTCCTGCTTAGCTTAGCATGAGCTATTCCTGACCTTATTTTATTTACAATAGTGTGAAATAGATATTTTGCCTCCTACTGAGCAATGCATTGTTGGGATTCCTGCATTGTTTGTAAAAGTAGAAATTTTGTAATCAGAGGGAAATGCAGTGTTTCTGTCCCCCAGAAGCAGTCAGCTGGACCCTCTGAGTCCATGACGTCCTTGCAGAGCTCAGCCGCCCGAGGGCCCCGCTTCATCTTGCTGCTCACCTGGCTTCCCTTTGCTGCTTCCCGTCGACTAGATGTTCAAAGTGCGCCATACTCCTCTTTGAGGGATTTTTTTCTCTGTTCATGTATGGAGAATGAAAATCAGTGTTTTCTTCCAGAGGCTGACCCAACAGAATGTCTTTAAACCTACTCGGCTCTTCCTTTTGGAGAAAATCTGTCTTAGGGATTTAAATACAAAGTCTTATTTTCATCCTGGGGTTTCTATCTAGAATTTCTTTCCTTTTTTTTTTTTTAGAATGTTACTGATATTTTGTAGGGTTGATTCCATTTACATAATGGTGAAGGCAGGAAAATAAATGAGTGATTTTTTTAGGGGTTACTTCAGCAAGTGAATATTTCCTGTGTTTATAATACAGAGATACAGTGAACTTATTACAAGAAACAGCAAATAAAATATCTGTATTTCTAAAACAGACTGAAATGGCTTACAGTATAAATAGAGATTAACGTATAATTGAAATTAAAGTGTAATGTAAGCATGTAAAGTAGGATGGGTATGAACTGAAATGAAATTGCTTCTGTATTGAAATTCCCAGTTCACCTTGAGTGGAACTGTTTCAGGTGATTTGGGGAGGTGCGGGAGCTTCGTGGAAGAGCGTGGACTCTGGCTCCAGCTCTCGTGGGCCCAGGTTCCAGCTCCGGTACCAGCAACTGTGTGATCAGTCTTTACCTCCATCACATGACCCTTCCTCCTAAGGTTGTGAGGAGACTTGGAACAGTTATTGCAGGGCACCTTAACAGCGTCTGCTGTGTGTCAGCTCTTACCGCTTTCTCTCTATCTTGTGGAGGAGACAAGTTCGTCAGAAAAGGTGATCTTACCTGGCATGTTTTTTTTAACAGCTTTATTGAAGTCTAATTCTCACCCCATAGAATTGCTTAGTTTCGCCATATAGCTCACTGATATTTAGAAATTCAGAGTTGTGCAGCGATCACCATAGTTCAGTTTTAGAACATTCTCATCATCCCCAAAGGACTCCTCATGGCACCAAATTTTAGAAGGATAATATCATGATTGATTTTTTTTTTTCTGAACAAACAGAATATGTAATAAGGGACAAGATCTTCCATACGTTATTTTGCAGAAAGTGCTAACTGGCCAGTTCTCGTTATGACCCTCAGTAAAAGCTGACATCACAATGTTAAGATGTGCTTTTGCATTTTGTGGAGACTTGAGGGTGTAGCCCAATATGTTCCTTCCAGGTTAACAGTCTGACGTTTTACCTTTGATACAAGGTTGCATTTAGAAATCATATTGTGCATGCGTGTGTGTGTGTGCACGCGTGCGTGTGTGTGTGTGTGTAAATGCACTGAAAGCGACCTGGGAATACATATGTACCTGAGTGTTTGGGGTGATGTTCATGTTTTCCTCTTTATGTTTCAGTATAGTTTGAATCTTTTCTGATGAGACTATTGCATGGTACTTTGGTAGCTTAAAACAACAGTAAAGAAAAAAGAAACCAGGGAAGATTTTCAAAGGTTATGATGGTTATCCTTAATTGTTGAGAATATGGAATTTGAAAAATTTTCTCTACATTTTGCATATTCTGAAATCAGCATGTCCAGAAACTCCTCAGAGCCATGAGGACTGTCAGCTTGCTGCATGTCCCTCAGTCCACATGCGATGGGTCAGGCTGTGAACAGTCTCTGAAGATACGTGAGCTCTAAGTATCTGGGCCTCTTGATGAAGGTGACAGAGGAGAGTGAAAAGACTGGCTTAAAACTCAACATTCAAAAAACTAAGGTCATGGCATCCAGTCCTATCACTTCATGGCAAATGGGAACAGTGACAGATTTTATTTTCTTGGGCTCCAAAATCACTGCAGACGGTAACTGCAGCCATGAAATTAAAAGACGCTTGCTCCTTGGACGAAAAGCTATGACTAACCTAGACAGCATATTAAAAAGCAGAGGCACACTTTTCCAACAAAGGTCTGACTAGTCAAGGCTGTGGTTTTTCCAGTGGTCATTTATGGATGTGTGAGTTGGACCATAAAGAAGAGTGAATGCCGAAGAATTGATGCTTTTGAACTGTGGTGCTGGAGAAGACTCTTGAAAGTCCCTTGGACTGCAAGGAGGTACAACCAGTCCATCCTAAAGGAGATCATTCCTGAATATTCACTGGAAGAACTGATGCTGAAGCTGAAGCTCCAATACTTTGGCCACCTCATGCGAAGAACTGACTCATTAGAAAAGACCCTGATTCTGGGAAAGATTGAAGATGGGAGGAGAAGGGGACGACAGAGAATGAGATGGTTGGATGGCATCACTGACTCAATGGACATGAGTTTAAGCAAACTCCGGGAGATGGGGAAGGACAGGGAAGCCTGGTGTGCTGCCGTCCATGGGGTCGCAGAGAGTCGGACACGACTGAGCGACTGAACAGCACCACGTTGCAAAGTGGTCCTCACATGAAGTCTGTTCCGTCTGTCACCACGCAGTCCTTGCAGCGTTACTGAGCGTGTGCCCGTGGTGCTCATGGCATCCCCATGTCTCACCCGCTTGTAGCTGCACTCCTGCCTCGTTGTCTCCGCCGCCTGTCCGTCCACCCCCTCCTCCCGTCTCCTCTGCCAGCCGCTGGCTTGTCCTCTTATCTGTGAAGCCTGTTTCTGTTTGTTCTGCCGTGTTGGTTTGTTTTGGTTTTTAGCAAACTGCAGTGAGATGTCACCCCACACTTGTTAGCATGGCTATTATCATAAAGACAGGGATGAACACGTGTTGCTGAGGATGTGGATTAAAGGGAACTCTCACGAAATGTTGGTTGGGATGTAATTTGGAACATCCACTATGGAAAACAGTACGGAGGTTTCTCAAAAATTAAAAAGTGAACTACGATACGATCCAGCGGTTCCACTTCTGGGTGTTTATCTAAAGAAAACAAAAACATAATTTGAAAAGTTATGTGCACCCCGGTGTTCATAACAGCCTTATTTACAGTAACCTAGATATGGAAGCAATCTAACTGTCCATCAGTAGATGAACAGACAAGAAAAATGTGTATACACACAATGGAATATTATTCAGCCATAAAAGAAGGAAATCTTGCCATTTTTTTACAACATGGATAGACTTGGAAGGTATTATGCTAAGTGGAATAAGTCACATAGAGAAAGACAGATGTATGATTTCACTTAAATGTAGCATCTGTTATACCATTTTAATTGCTCTGAATACAGGTTAAATCTTGAGCTTTAGTAGAATGAGAATATCCTCTTCCAGATTCTGTTCTTTTTTTCTCCCACATTTCATTGTCTATCTCCAGATAAGCTATTCTTAGCCATTTGCTCTTCTATTTCAAGTTTAGAATTAGGTTTTATTAAAATTTTGTTGGGATTTTTATTATACTTTCATTATTGTTATAGATTATCACAAGTAGAATTAAAATTTTTACTATATTTTATTTCCTATATTTCTCTTTTCCACAAATAGTATTTTTCTCCATTGATTTATCTATTTTAACATCTTTTAGTAAATGTTGATAATTTTCCCCATGTTTTACATATTTTTGTTAGATTGATTCTTTCATACCTTCTAGTTCATGATACCATTTTGTATTTTTATCTTTTTTAAAATTATGTTTTCTAAGTAATGGATCTAGCTGAGCAAAAATCTTCAATACATTTTTAAAATACTGAACTCCTTCATCTGGCACTTTTGCTGAATTTATTTTCAGTGTTTTAGGTTGAAGGTTTTTGATAGACACCTTGTTTCAGGTTAAGGAAACTTCCTTGCATTCCTAAGAATTCTTTATATTTTTAGAAATGAATGAATATTACAGGGTATCAAAAGGTTTTTGTTTTTTTTTTATGACCATATAATTTTTTAAAAAGTTCTACTTGATTAGCAAATTTTAGTATACTAACACATATATATGGAATTTAGAAAGATGGAAATATAACCCTGTATACGAGACCGCAAAAGAGACACAGTTGTATCGAACAGTCTTTGGGACTTTGTGGGAGAGGGTGAGGGTGGGATGATTTGAGAGAATGACATTGAAACATGTATGTTGTCATATGTGAAACGAATCAGCAGTTCAGGGTCAATGCATGTTACAGGATACTCGGGGCTGGTGTGCGGGGATGACCAAGAGGGAGGATAAAGGGAGGAGGGAGGTGAGAGGAGGGTTCAGGAGGGGGAACTCATGTACACCTGGGGCGAATTCATGTCAATGTATGGCAAAACCAACCAATATAATATTGTAAAATAAAAAAAAAAAATAAAGATCAAAAAAAAAAACCACGAAAAAAAAAATTTTAGTTATACAGTACAATGTAATCAACCACAGTTATCTTTATATCCTCAGACCTTATTAATCTTTAAGTTAAAATTCGTGCTCTTTTAAAAACCAGTCTCCCCCTATTTCCCCTACCCTCGGCTCCAGGCGACTACTGTTCTACTCGTTTGTGTGTGTTCAGTTTTTTTGAGTACAGTTGATTTACAATGTTGTGTTAATGTACGTTGTACAGGAAAGTGATTCAGCCACACATGTATGTACAGTCCTTTTTGTATTCTGTTCCATTATGGTTTATCACATGATATCCTGGAGAAGGTTTTGTGTGCACTTGAGAAGCACGTGTGTTTTGCTGCTGTTGACACATGTATGTACAGTCCTTTTCGTACTCTGTTCCATTATGGTTTATCACATGATATCCTGGAGAAGGTTTTGTGTGCACTTGAGAAGCACGTGTGTTTTGCTGCTGTTGACACATGTATGTACAGTCCTTTTCGTACTCTGTTCCATTATGGTTTATCACATGATATCCTGGAGAAGGTTTTGTGTGCACTTGAGAAGCACGTGTGTTTTGCTGCTGTTGAATGGAATGTCTCTTAGGTACATCTGATCTAATGCATAGTTCAAGTGCAAAGTTTCCTTATCGGCTTTCTCTCTGGCTGGTCTGTCCATTGTTGAGAGTAAGGTTGATATCCCTACTGTTATTTTATTGTCTATTTCTCTCTTCAGATCTGTTAATATGTACGTATTATATATTTCTTTTCCCCTTGTTAGGCTCCTAAGCATTTACTGCTGCTGTACTCTTTTAATCAGTTGACCCTCTCATCATATAATGACTTTCTTTCTCTTGTTACAGCTGTCGGCTTCAGGTCTCTCCTGTGTGACAAAGTACATCTGCTTCTGCTGTATTTTGGTTTCCATTTGCTGAGGATTATCTCCTTTTACCCCTCTACTTTCAGACTATGTGTACTTGAAGCTGAAGTGAGTCTCTGGTAGGCTTAGTTATAGGCAGCGTATAGTTGAGTCTGTTTTGTTTTCTTAATCCTAATTCATATGGCCACTCTCCATCTTTATTTACATTAGAGTATTTAATCCATTTACGTTTAAAGTAGTTGGTGACAGTTATGGATTTACTGCCACCACTTTTCAAGTTTCTGGCGCTTTGTAATTCCTTCGTTCCTCTCGTGCTGTCTGCCTTGGTGATTGGAGGACTGTCTGTCTCTCGTGCTGTCTGCCTTGGTGATTGGAGGACTGTCTGTCTCTCGTGCTGTCTGCCTTGGTGATTGGAGGACTGTCTGTCTCTCGTGCTGTCTGCCTTGGTGATTGGAGGACTGTCTGTCTCTCGTGCTGTCTGCCTTGGTGATTGGAGGACTGTCTCTCGTGCTGTCTGCCTTGGTGATTGGAGGACTGTCTGTCTCTCGTGCTGTCTGCCTTGGTGATTGGAGGACTGTCTGTCTCTCGTGCTGTCTGCCTTGGTGATTGGAGGACTGTCTGTGGTGCTCTGCTCTGACTCCTTTCTCTTCATCTCCCACGTGTCTGTGGAGTCCAACCCCCGTGCTCCGCAGGGAGGAGCTGGGAGTGGAGGCCGGGGGTTATGGCAGGAGTGTGTGTCCTGCGCCTCCGGACCCGGCCCAGGTGTGTCACCGTGGGCCCATTGTTCCTGTGCCCGTTATGAACTGCAGTCCTGTGGGGCTTGTAAATGCAAGGCCTGCTGCTGTCAGAGCCGGGCAGCGTGTGGGAGCGGCGCAGCCAGTTTCTGGATTTCTTTAGAGTGACTCCCTCTGTGCGGCTGTCCCTTCAGTGTGTCTGCTGGGGGCGGGGCCTTCTCGGTCCTCATCTCGGGGGATGCCCTCTCTCCTCAAGTGCTTTTTCTTCTTCCTGAAACTGTCCTCTCTGTGCTTGCATGGCGCCAGACGCATCCGATGGTTTTCTCCCTTCTTGACTGGAGGCTCTTTTTCAATCTCCTTTGAACTGAGTCCTCCTTTCCCACCAGGATTCCAGGTTTCAAAGCTACCTGGGTTCAATCCTAGATCATCTCTTTTTCTGTGTGTATGCCCACTTCTTAAGTGATCTCATAAAGCTCTGTAGCCTCAAGTACCACGCATTTAGTAAATCTCACCTCTTTATCTCTGGCCCAGAGTTCTCTGTTACACTCCAAATTCTTCTGTTCAACATCTTTATTGAGTTATTTTTTTAACAGTTCTTTCCACATCCATTTAAAAAATCTTTTATCATTCCTTCATATTTATGATTTTCTTTACTATATTTTTTATCAGTTTTTTTGTTCTCTGAGTATGTGTTTAAGATGATTTATAGCATTATTTATTTTATTTTCTGTACCTACATTTCTGCTCTTTTAATTATGAAATTTTATTGTGCTCTAAATTTTTCTCTTTTTAAATCCATTTTCATCTTAATCATTCCTTGTTTTAAATGTTATTGATATTTTAAATCTTAGCTAATTCTTAAGGCTTGACCCCCTGTATCATTAAGACGGTCATCTGTCTTTCCAGTACGTCCCAGGTTTTCTGATGTTTTCTTCTGGATATTATAGTAGTAGGTTTTTCTTCTGTGTGTCCAGCATGTTTTCCTCCCTGGTTCTGTTCCTGGCTGATGCAGAGCTTTCAGATTCTGATGATGCTCGTCTGCACCGTTCCTCAGTCTTGAACCGGGTACACTTTGTTTGGTCCTGATGACGGATTTATTTAGCAAACACATGAGTTTCTGCTTTTGTAGCTGCCATCTGAGATCAGTGTGCTGCGTGTTTGGGTGTGGATCGTTTCTGCCCCGTGCTGACTTGCATGCCTGCCATGTTCTCTCACAGATACGCAGGTGGGTGGAAAGAAATGATTTGTCAGCTGACCTGAAGTTCCAAGTTTCTGGGAAAATATCTCCTAGAGAAACTTCGCTTTACTGATGAGATATGTTTTCACAACCTGTATGATGAGTATCTGCTTTTTCTGAAGGAATGTGAACCCATAGTTCGCAGTATATTTTGAATTCAGGTTTCTTCTTTTGTGTCCCCCTATATTGCTTTCTTTATGGAGGTTACGGCCCTGTACGTGCAGTGCATTACCGTTTGTCCGTCTCTTGCAGTCTGGGCGTCTTCTGGGAGTTCCTGAGTCTGAATGGATACGTATGAAACATCAATCTATGTTGCTGTGTAGCTCCCTTTTCAAGGAAGAATCCCAGCTACCAAAATATTTCATTCTTTTTCAGACGCAGAATCTTTGACCTGAGGAAGGAAGGAAGGATTTCTCCCTTCCTAATTTTTCAGAGCTTCTGTTTGCTGAGGCCAGTGTACACCCGCTCTCAGGTGGACCTGTATAGCTCTCTGTTGTTTTTAACAATCCACTTCCATTGGCTTTGTATTTATTGGACATTCTGCTCAAGTGTTTTCACTGAGTTGTTTGTTTGTCCATCTCGTTCTTGCTATTGGGATTTTTAAAATATTTTTCCACTTCCTCTTTGTAGGTATGTTAGTAAGTATTTAAGAGAGTCTGTTCAGGAGATGGTAGCCAGATGTCACTTTGTGTATGAAGAAGAAACCTGTTCTTAACATATTTTTGATAGAATTCTTTTTGAAATGTAATATACACCCTCCCATCCATTTTATCCTTGCCTAACGAAAACAATTTTTGGCAAGTTGGCGTCATCATTTTTGGAATCAATTATTGTAATTTGGTGTAGATTCAATTATAGATTAGTTTGTGTGACTAAAATCTAAACATGTAGTGACCTTCTTGTGACCTTAAAACTTGATTTTTTTTTTAAAGTCCTTGATCTCAGCTTGCTCTGTGGTCTTTGCCTCTTTTTCAAGAGGACAGCGTGCCACGTGGAGCTGTGTGACCTCCTGAGCTGTGCAGCACTGTTAGCCTTCTGCAAAATTAATAAGAGAATCAAAGGCTGACTCAGATCTCCCAAATGGTTTTTTTTAACTCCAGAAAATCATCATATTCTCTGTTGCCATGAGTGTTCTTTGATTTTTCACACCAGTGAGATATGCTTTATTGATATAATAGAGCACAGCCGGCTCCTTCTGAGCTTTTACCCTTGTTTTAGAGATTCTCGACGCTGTTCACGCGGTGCATGGGGCAGCCCTGTCCTCACTCCCCGTCACCTCGTCTCCTTCCAGGGCCCTGTCGCTGACACCGTGACGCTGGCGCCGTTTCTACCCTGGCAGCTCCAGTCTCAGATAGTCTCTACAGTTAACATCCACCTGGCAGCGTGTTCATGTCCAAGTCACGAGGTTAGAAGCACACCGACCAGCTTTCTGGAAGAAAGACTGTGTCGGAACGTAGTTAAACGTAGGTGCGTGAGTGCCGGACGTTCCCACCCTTGAGGAAAAGGCTTCCGTCCTCGCTGCGTTTCCTCTGTGCCTTCCCAAGTCACAGTTCCCCAGGTTTGAGGTCATGAAATTTAACAAGAGAATTTGAAAACTGGAAGCTTTGTTAACATTTGGATCCTCTAGTTTTTATTACTTGATATAAAATTTACTCATGTTAGGTGTGGAATACACAAATGTCAAGGAACTTTGAAGAAACCTTCAGTAATTTGAACCATATATCTCTATTCTTAGTGAAAAATGAAAACACCCCAGAGGAGGTTTTATGTGGAGTAAACCAGGTCTGGAAATGGTCTGTATTGAAAGACCTGACGGCCTTTTGATGTCTGATTCTTTGATTTGGCCTTTTCTCTGTAAAGGGGTGCTGTGTGACTATAATTAGAAACATTTCACGTTCTTTACCTGGGAGTTAATTGCTCCATAATTCGCTGTATCGTGAGTGATCATATAACTTTGCTTGGTAGTGGGGTTTGAAGTTATTACTGAGGAGATGCTCCCTGTGCAGCAGGGAAAGTTTGGTCACACCCCTAATGGGAAGTCACTTGTCTTGCAGGTTTGGCTGTGATGTGAACCTATATTTATTATATATTTAACATATCCCATGTAATATAATAGTTTGGTTTTCTTGAAAATTGTGCCATTATGTTTGAAGTTGGAAATTATGGATAAGAGTTGGACTGTGAAGAAAGCTGAGCGCTGAAGAATTGATGCTTTTGAATTGTGGTGTTGGAGAAGACTCTTGAGAGTCCCTTGGACTGCAAGGAGATCCAACCAGTCCATTCTAAAGGAGATCAGTCCTGGGTTTTCACTGGAAGGACTGATGCTAAAGCCGAAGCTCCAATACTTTGGCCACCTCATGTGACGAGTTGACTCACTGGAAAAGACTCTGATGCTGGGAAAGGTTGGGGGCGGGAGGAGAAGGGGAGGACAGAGAATGAGATGAGTTTGAGTGAACTCCGGGAGTTGGTGATGGACAGGGAGGCCTGGCGTGCTGTGGTTCATGGGGTCACAGAGAGTCGGACACGACTGAGCAACTGAACTGAACTGAAGAATAAATAAGATAAATAATTAGAAACCTGTAAATAAGTAAGCACTTTGGCCACCTCATGCGAAGAGTTGACTCATTGGAAAAGTCCCTGATGCTGAGAAGGGTTGGGGGCAGGAGGAGAAGGGGACGACAGAGGATGAGATGGCTGGATGGCATCACCAACTCGATGGACATGAGTTTGGGTAAACTCCGGGAGTTGGTGATGGACAGGGAGGCCTGGTGTGCTGCGATTCATGGGGTCGCAAAGAGTTGGAGACAACTGATGGTGCTGGAGAAGACTCCTGAGAGTCACCTGGACTACAAGGAGATCAAACCAGTCCATCCTAAAGGAAATCAACCCTGAATATTCATTGGAAGGACTGATGCTGAAGCTGAAGCTCCAGTATTTTGGCCACCTGATGCAAAGAGCCGACTCATTGGAAAAGACCCTGATGCTGGGAAAGATTTAGGGCAGGGGGAGAAGAGGGCAGCAGAGAATGGGATGGTTGGATGGCATCACCAGTGCAATGGACATGAACCTGGGCAGACTTCGGGAGATGGTGCGGAACAGTGCGGCGTGGCGTGCTGCAGTCCGTGGGGACACGACTGGGCAGCTGGACACAGCAACCGAGTGGAAGGCGCTGCCAGAGTTTGACATCTCGTCTGTCAGGTGACGGGAGAAGCACTCGGCTTTGCACTGATACAAACACTTGCATCATCTTGAGCACGGCTACCTCTGTGCTTTGGGAAGCTCTGAATGTCATGTTCTTCTCGAAAACAGCTTTCTAAGTGTGGCTGCCGGTGGCGGTGGGGACCCGTCTGTTCTCTTTTCTGCTTGAGCATCTGAAACTACTTTCGATGGGGAGCAGTCAGAGTTTCCATTTTATTGTGAGCATTCCTGAGCGTCAGCGGGTGTGCTGACACGACCCTCCTCCCAGAGGCAGGGTGAGAAGCGCGGAGAACGGACAGAAAGCTGCGGCGCCCTTGTTTCCAGCTGAGGAGGAAATGTCTGGTCTCAGCCCCTCTCTGTGGGCACGTCTTCATGGAGTTCTGCGCTTCTTCTCGCGGCCTTCGAGAGTGTCTGTCTAATGTGACCGTCAGGAGGCCTCCCCGGCAGAGACAGTTGTGACACTGTTTCACACAATAGGTTTAATTTGGAACATGAGATCTTTAGGCTTTCGGATGATTTCTTCAGGAACTAAGTTTGCAAAACTCGTACTTTTTGGCTTCTTGAGTTTTACCGTAATCAAGATTGATTTTAGCAATGGGATGTGGTGAAATAAATGTGATCGTGACGAGGAATTGATGCTAATACAATATAGCAATACTTTGTTTAATGTTTTATGCTCAACAAATGATTTTAAAACACATTCCCTTAATGTAGCCTCAGAAGAACTTTGTGTGGTTGTTTGTTATTATCTGCCATTTCCTGAGAAATTTCAAGGAGGGGAAGCAGTGTAGCGGGCCTGGCTCAGCCCTCTTCTCGCCCAGGAGGAGCTGACTGAGGCGCTCACACTCTGGGCCACTTGGGGGCGGCGGGGCCAGAGGACAGTGTAATGCATGCGGCCCACAGGGGCACTTTCAGCAAAAAGTGGCATCTTGTGATTAAAGGAAAAAAATGTCGTCGGTGTGAGTTTCTCTCTTTCCCTCTAGAGATAATCACGCCTTTCTTGTTCACATTTTATGCTTTTATCACATCTTTTAAAGGCTGTTACCTCCTTGAAATGATACCTGATTTTCATTAGGAGGAATTCTCTTCAAGGAGAATTGTCTGTTCCCTATGCAAATAGACTTTTGATAGTCGTAACCGAGTAGTGGAATCTCAGATTAGTCCCATATTCTGACTCCCACTGTATGTGCTTTAACATAGAACATTGTAATTCCAAAAAAGATTTCACACACTTTTCTTTTTCAGACTTCTGCTTTTAAGGCTCTAAATTGTTTTAAGAAATGCTGAGATTGTATCCTACAAAGGTTTATATGTCCTGTTTTCCTTGTGATTCATTTACAAGTATAATTAGTTCTTGATCTTCAATATGACTTATTAGACAGAAATTACCTAATGGTGTGTTTTCCGCTTTCCAAATAAATGACCTTTATCCCCTCTCAGCAGGCAGAGATGGGAAACAAGAATGCGTGCATCCACACGCATGGATGTGTGTGTTTCTATTCACAGACATATACCAACACACATACCTACCTCTGCTTCTATATTTAGCTAAATATATACGCATCATGCTGCTGCTGCTGCTGCTGAGTCACTTCAGTCGTGTCCGACTCTGTGTGACCCCATAGACGGCAGCCCTCCAGGCTCCCCCGTCCCTGGGACTCTCCAGGCAAGAACACTGGAGTGGGTTGCCATTTCCTTCTCCAATGTGTGAAAGTGAAAAGTGAAAGTGAAGTCGCTCAGTCATGTCTGACTCGTAGCGACCCCATGGACTGCAGCCTACCAGGCTCCTCTGTCCATGGGATTTTCTAGGCAAGAGTACTGGAGTGGCTTGCCATTGCCTTCTCCGATACGCATCATGAATTCACACTAATTCCAGTTCCAGGGGGATGCCACAGGTTAGCATCTCCTTGTGTGCCGTTCCCTTCTCTGACAGAGCGAAACCTGACTTCCGGTGTATGTAAAGTTGTTAGCTCAAAGCTTGAATTCCAGGAAGTGGTTTTTGAATCGATCACCCATACCTCTGGGAAGAAGAACCCCAAAGCCGTGTTTAATTCTCCTCCGCGCTCTCTTGTCCTGGGTCGTGTGGCCCGAGTGCCGTCTTCAGAAGTTACCCTGGCCGCTCCTCCTCTCTCTGCGTGGTCACGTTACCGACCATCGGAAGTGTGACCAGGCTTTCATGGTGGTGATTCACCTTAGAATTTCCCTCCTCCGTCCTGTTTTATCCTTTCCTTTTTAGGCAGTGGAGCACGAGCATGGTTTTAAGAGTCAGCCCTGAACTGCAAGGCGTGACTGCAGAGCTGCGTCCCCCACCTCTGCTCTGCCCCCAGCGCCCCTGCAGATGGTCAGCCTCCTCCGTCTCTGGCTGAGCCTCTGTGTGTGTTTTGCACAAATGAGCTCTTATGTGTTTATCTCACGATTTTCTCTTCATTCGTACACTTTCCTTTTTCCCTTTATTAAAAACTGGAACTCAGTCACTGCTTCTACATCAGCACAGTATACCAGTGTGCAGATGAAGCTTAGTTTATGCAACTGCTGTCCTGCCTGTGGACCTGGAGATCGTATCCAGTATTCTCAATGACGAATGATGCTGAAAAGAATAACCGAGTAGATATATATTTTTATATTCTTTGACATTTATATTCAGGGTAACCTTAGAAATGAGAATGCTGGGTGAAAAGACAAACATGTTTGTAGCTTTGTTGAGTATTGCTAAAGTCCCCTTCATAGAGTTCGCACTGATTCAACGTCTGCTGGCTGCGTATTAGAATGACTTTTGACTTACAGTCTTCCAAGTAGAATGTGTTGTTCTAAGTTTTTTGAAGTTCTGTTGGTGATAAGCAGTTTCTCAATATTGTCTTAGTTTGCTTTCTCTAAGTGAGAGTAAACATATTTTCATATGTGTAAGGGCCGTTTTAACAGGCTTATTGAGTTATAATTGAAACAGTAATTTCATGTAGTGTCCAGATTCATGTTTTGAGGCGTGTTCACTTGTGAAGCTGCCAACACAGAAAGATGTCGGCATGAGCACAGAATCACCCCCACGTCTCTGCTGCCCACACTCCTGCCTCGCCGCGTGCCGGCAGCCCTGAGTCTCCTTTCTGTCACTGTCACTGTAGTTTAATTTCTAGAATTTTAAGTAAATGGAAGCACATTGTTTGTTTACTCTTTGGGCCTACCCCTTTCCCTTGACTTAATGATGATGAGGTCAACCCATGTTGCACTGTATATCAGCAGTTCTTTCTTTCATACTTTTGAGTAATACTCCATTATATTGATACACCATAATTTGTTGATCTGTGTATCTGCTGATGGACATTTACACTGTTTTCACCCTTGGGGCCATTGCAGATAAAGCCTGTGATAAAGACTCTAAAGCCATAGGTAAAGTCTATGAACATTGGTGTCCAGGCCTTTGTATAGACATCTGCATTTTGTTCTCTTGGATAAAAACCTGTAAGTCACATGCCTAGATCAGGGAGGTGGGAGGTGTACGTTTGCCTCCTTGAGAAGCTGCCACACTGTTCTCCAGAGTGGCTGTGCTGTTTCACACCCCCGGCTCGTTTAAGACCTCTAGGTTCTCCGGATTCTTGTCAAAACGCAGTGTGACCATTGTTTCCACTTTCACAGTTCCAGCAGGTATGTACAAGTAGGTAATTGTGGTTTCAGTTTGCATTTCCCTGGAGACTAATGTTGAAAAAACTTTTTGTGTCTTTTTGTTGTGTACTTTGGTGTCTGTTCAAATCTTTAACCTGTTTTTTAACTGGATTGATTATTTTCTTGTTATTGAGTTTGGAGAATCTTTTGTTCATATTGGATACAAGTCTTTTGACAGCTAGATGGTTTGTGAATATTTTCTTCCAATGTGCGGCTTTTCTTTTCATTGTTTTAATAGTTGCTTCCAAAGAACAGGTGTTTTAAATTTTAATGAAATTCAGTTTATTTATCCTTTTATGGATTGTGCTTTTAGTGTGTCATAGCTAAGAAATCTTTCCCTACCTCAAGACACAAAGGTTTTCTCCTGTTTTCTTTTGGAAGTTTTATAGTTTTTCATTTTGCGTATGCTGGGAAGTATGAATTGAAATTTTTTCTCTTTATTTCATAAAATTGCCTTCTTTTCCTTTTAATAAACATGCAATCTGTAGTGATCTTCATTCATCACCTTTCTTTCATAATATTGTTAATTTGTATTGTTTCTTTTTCCAGATCAGTCTGACTACAGTTTTAGGAATTTTATTAATCTTCTCAGAGAGCCAGATTTTTGTTACACTGATTTTTGTCTAATGTTTTCTCTTCCTATTTTATTGATTTCTGTTCTGATTATTTTTTTCTTTCTCCCACTTACTTTATGTTTGATTTACTATTCTTTTTCTAATTCATTATGGTGAAAGCTGATGCCATTGATTTGAAATCTGTATGTTTAAATTTTTTTATATAGGTATTTAATTTCTATAAATTTATTATTATATAATATAATATAAAAATATAAAATATAATTTATATTTAAAATTCTATAATATATTTATAATTCTATAAATTTAATTTCTATATAGGTATTTAATTTCTATAAAACTTCCTTCAAGGTTTTTGTTGATTGTTCAGTTGCTCAGTTGTATCCGACTCTCTGCAGCCCCGTGGACTGCAGCACACCAGGCCTCCCCGTCCTTCACCATCTCCTGGAGTTTGCCCAAACTCATGTCCATTGAGTCGCTGATGCCATCCAACCACCTCATCCTTTGTCTCCCTCTTCTCCTCCCATCAATCTTTCCCAGCATCAGGGTCTTTTCCAGTGAGTCAGCTGTTCGCATCAGGTGGCCTGAGTATTGGAACTTCATCTTCAGCATCAGAAGCATCTTTTTAATTTTGATATGTTTTTTGTTTGTTTTCATTAAGTTCAAACTGTTTTATAACTTCTCATTTTGTTTCTTTTTTTGACCCATACATTTGCTAGAAGAATGTTATTTAGTTTTCAATTATTTGGGGGTTTCATAGAAATCTTTCTTATATAGCTTTTCAGTTTAATTCCACTGTGATCAGAGAGTATGCATTGCATGACTTGACTCTTTTTGAAATGTTTGAGAATTGTTTTATGTTCCCAGATATAGTCTATTTTTGCCAAGTATTCTACTCTTGAAAGTAACCTGTTTCTGCTGTGGTTGGATGGAATGTTCCGTAAGTGTCAGTTAGGTCATGTTAGATCTGTAAGTTTTTAATTTTAGCTAAAGTTGTAAAGGTTTTGGCACCTGTTTCTTCAGACATTCTCCCACCCCGCCTCTCTCTGGTGTTCTCCTGTAGAGACTCCAGGTGTGCGTGTGGTAGGGTACTCATGCTTCCCTTCCTTTTCACTACTCTGCCTTCCTTTCTGTGCTTTGTTTTGGCCGGTTTCCAGCTTCCCTGGTGGCTCAGAGGTTAATGCGTCTGCCTCCAATGCGGGAGACCCGGGTTCGATCCCTGGGTCAGGAAGTTCCCCTGGAGAAGGAAACGGTAACCCACTCCAGTATTCTTGCCTGGAGAATCCCATGGACAGAGAAGCCTGGTAGGCTACAGTCCACGGGGTCGCAAAGAGTCGGACACGACTGAGCGACGGGACGGAACGGAACGGAAACTGCCTGTAGTCTCATCCATTGTAGTTGTCAAACGTTGTAGTTTTTCTGTACAGCTGTAGAGATTCTCTGTCCAGAACTGCGGCGTGTGGAGGTGGTTCTCAGCGTCGTCACAAACCCCTTTCTCTGTTGTCTGTCTGGTTGACTCCTGTTCTCTTCCAGGAATTAGCAGCAGTCTTTCCTTCCCTTTCGCAGCTTCTCCACCTGTCCTTTATTCTGGAATGTCCTTATCCTTATTCTCCAGTCCTTCTCACCCTTCAGTGGACTTGACCTCACTTTCTTATATCCTAATTCCTGCTGCTGCTACTGCTGCTGAGTTGCTTCAGTCGTGTCCAACTCTGTGTGACCCCATAGACGGCAGCCCACCAGGCTCCCCTGTCCCTGGGATTCTCCAGGCAAGAACACTGGAGTGGGTTGCCATTTCCTTCTCCAATGCATGAAAGTGAAAAGTGAAAGTGAAGTCACTCAGTCGTGTCCAACTTGTAGCGACCCCATGGACTGTAGCCTACCAGGCTCCTCCGTCCATGGGATTCTCCAGGCAAGAGTACTGGAGTGGGGTGCCATTGCCTTCTCCAATCCTAATTCCTAGGTGAGGTTTATTTTCCCCTCTTTGTACAAACCCTTAATATCCTGTATTTCTCCTTTGTTCATTTCATTGAATGTTCGCCAATAGCAGTGCATTAATTCAGTCTTTCCCCTGCTAGACTGGAAGCTTCTGTCGCCCAGGAGTTGGTTGTGGTTCACCCCGTGGTCTCAGCGTCTTTGCAGGAGCCCGCACAGAATGGGTGTTAACACCTCAGTGTCCATGGACGGGTGGCCACCACACGGTGGCGGGCAAGCAGGCGCCTGCACGTGGAAGCCGGGCACTAGGGTCCTTGGAGAAGTTTAGTGTGCGGGGGAGGACATGGTCAGGGAGGCCTGATGTACGTTTACAAACAGATGGGTATCTTAAAACTAGCACAGACCCAAGTAACATACTTTTACACCCTGTCAAGAGAGTGTTTTATAATCAGTAAAAATAGTTCTACGTGTTATTTTATCTCAAAGAAGACTTTAATCCTATCTTTAGAAATTGTTTGCCCTACCTGTCGTCTTCCTCTTGAAAGAAAAACCTGATGAAGGTTTACTTTTTTCATGGAAGTATGATGGTAAGGAGGGGAAGATAATTTATAAATATAAAATGCAAATATGTATTTTACAAACGCATGTACAATTTATATATATTCAGTTAACTTATAATATGGATGTAAAGGATCTGCCTGCGAGTGCAGGAGACACAGGTTTGTTCCCTGGGTTGGAAAGATGCCCTGGAGAAGGAAATGGCAACCTAGTCCAGTGTTCCTGCCTGGAGAATCCCCATGGACAGAGGAGCCTGACGGGCTACAGCCCATGGGGTCGCAAAGAGTCAGCGACTCAGCGACTAAGCAACAACATGTGTACACACACACACACACACACGTAATCCCTCTTAAACATTCTTAGTGGTGCTCTTACCCAAGTGATGTGCCACTTATAAAGCTTTCCTGTTTTACTCTCAGTGCAGTGAGGTCCTCTGCTCTTTGCTCGTTAGGTTGCGTTCATATCTCGTGCAGGTTTATCACACTGACAACAGTATAGAGTGTCTTTCTTCCCATTTTGGAAGCAGGGACAATGTCTTGATTATTTTCGTATTTCTAACACCAAGCTCACATCTCGGCATATAGTGTCAGGTAAATGCTTGATGGACATTTTAGCTTTCAAATGTTGTAAAAGTTATTTGTTACACAAATATTAATGTTATATAAGGATGAATTATAGTAAGGGCCTAGTTAATTAATATTGAACAGTGATTTAGTTAAATATATGTGTTTTATATATATATACACACACACAGATTTAAAGTAATAGAACAACTTTGAAGTCAGATGGGCTGTTTTAACTTCTCATTTTGCCATTTAGTATGTAAACTTGGGTAAATCACTTCACTCTTCTAACTGTCATTGTTTTCTTTTGTGAAAAAAATAATTTTTATAGTTATGTAATGAAATAATGTATGAACTGCCGTAAATGTAATGAGCATAGAAATCACTGGATGTTCATTCTTTCATCATTTGCAAAACCATTAAGAATTATGGTTACATGATAAAATGTTATAGTCTGTAGCAACATCATTCAGTAAAGTACTAGAAAATATCTACTGTGGCTTTGAAATACATTTCACAAAATTTAGAAATTATTTATGATAGGCAGAAAGTTTTCTCTCCGCGATAAATGTCACATTTATATTTGGTAAATAGAGATTTGCCTACTTAACATTTCGTCTGCTGTGCACAGTGATGAACGTGAGTGAGAATCTTTTCCAGCTACTTTGAAATGTTGAACTGCCCAGGGACAAGGCATGCATGGTGTTTTGAAGGAAATAAATATTTCAGCCTCACATTTCAGCCTTTCTTCTTTATTCCTTTGATCTGGCTTTGGTTTACTTATCATTCTGCTTGAATGACTTCACACTGCCTTTTTCCTCTCCATAGTAACAAGAAGTGGTCCTGCACTGACTTCACAATGTTTAGACTTTGTCATTTCATAGGAGGAACATGTGTTTCCTTGTTATTTGCTGGTATATTACTGCCTATAAAATAGGATGAATTGATAGTCACGTATGTAGCTTTGCATATATTATGCATAATTTATATGTAGAACTTTTAATCAGTACTTCCTTACATATAGGAAACATGAAAGGAGGCAACATTAGATTTGAGATTTATTTGAAGTTTAAAGTGAAAGTTGAAAGATTTTAGAGGAACTTTTCTTCACTGTACACTGAAGCTGTTCTATTCTGAAGGATCATTTTCCCAGAGTTTTCTTATTTCACCATAAAAATTTCAGTCATTTTTTTATTTGCCGAGGAGTGAGTGTCCATCTCTTGCAACCCTAAGGATGTAGCCCACCAGGCTTCTCTGTACCTAGGATTTTCCAGGCAAGACTACTGGAGTGAGTTGCCACGCCTCCTCCAGGGGATCTTCCCAACCCAGGGATTGAGCCCTAGTCTCCTGCACCTCCTGCATTGGCCCGTGCATTCTTCAGCACTGCGCCACCTGGGAAGCTAATAGTTTATATGGAATGCTATAGTAGCGGTATATAAAAAGAGCTAAGAAGGATGAAAGTAAGAAGCAGCTAGCAATTCTATCTGAAGAGTTAACAGCTGAGCCCCTAAAGGATGACTAGTGATCTGCCAGCCAGTCAAAACGACGAAGACGAGATGGCCAGGGAAGCTCCTGTAAAACTGATCCCCCCACAGGCATAAACTCTATTCAGATATAAAATGCAGCTCCCTGTTCGGACATGGCATTGAGACCCAGGGGGCGAATACGCAGGAGCCCTGGGAGGCAGGGCCCCCCTGGAAGAAGGGAAGGTGGGCTTCCCGTTTGTACAGCAGTGGCCGGTGTGGACGCCACGTGCAGCAGCTGGAGCGCAGGTACATACCTGTCGTCTTGCTGCTTGAAGAGCCAGAAGAAAGAATGGGCAGTTGTAGCCACTGGCGAAGTGAGATGGAGACACCGAGAAACAAGGGAGCCCACTTCCTTGGTGCGTATTTCTGCCCGACCCTCAAGACTCCCAAAGCCCAAGTCAGGCTAACAGAGTGGATTTATAGATGAGCTTCTGCTCCTTACATGGGAGACAAGGTTTGTAGTTTGAATTCAGCCAAGTTAACTGCCTGCTGTAAACAAATAATGAAAATGATCATTCCATACTCTTCAGAGGAAAGAACAGAATCCAGACTGTCCACTCTGCGTCACTCATAAAGATAGAAGCTCAAATGACGACACACAATCAGGATAACACATGACCTACTTACTTTCAATTAGGATAACATGACCTTTTTATCCTCAACAGAAAATGCAATCAACGGAGACCACCCCAGGATGAATTAGATACTAGAATCAGCAGATCAAAATTTAAAGTAGCTATGCACAGGAACTTCAAGAAAAATTGGTAGTAATGAATGAAAAGCTAAGAACTTTCAACAGGAAAACAGTGGAAAATACAACATTTGAGGTTTAAAACATAGCCTGAATATAACAGCAGAATGAAGATTACAAAAAGAGCATGAAGATAAGTCAATAGAAATAAGTCAATCTGAGGACAATGAGAAAATGTATGGAAAAAAATAGAAGCTGCAGACACTTGCAGGGTGATCCCGATGTATAAAATGTGTTTCATTTGAGTCACAGAAGCAGAGGCAAGAGAGTAATAGAGCAGAAAATTATTTGAAAAAATCGTGGCCCCAAATTTTCCAGTTTCATGGAAGACAAAGTTATGCTAATTGAAGAAGCTCAGTAAAATCCAAGCAGGGTAAATGGAGAACAAAACAATAACACTTGTTACTCTCTGTCTTTTGAGTACAGCTGTCCTGGAAGTGGTTTAATGGCTCCTCATGGTGACTTTAATTTGCAGTTCCTTTTTAATTTTTTGAGATATTGAGAGTCCGTTCATGTGTTTTTTGGCTAATTATACATCTTTGGAGAAATACCTATGAAGATTCTTCACCTATTTTTATTTACTTATTTGTTATTTTACATTATTTTTTATTGAAGTGTGTTGTGTTAGCTTCTGGTGTACAGCAAAGTGATTGTTATAAATATAGACATGCGAGTCCTCCAACTTTGTTCTTTTTCAAAATAGTTTTGCCTATTCTGAGTCCTTTGTATTTCCGTATGAATTTTAGGAACAACTTATTAATTTCAGCAAAAGATCATCTGGGATTCTGACGGGTTGGGTTGAATCTGTAGATCAGTTTGAGGAGTATGTCAGCTTTTCAATATTAAGACCACTGTTAATTTCCATTTCACTGGTGTTCGTGCCTAACCCTTGAAGTCTCAAATGTTTAGATGTGTCCACAGCATTTATCATTTTTAACAAGAATTTAGCAGAGACCATTGGTCTTAGTCACGCGAAGAAGAGGCAAAAGAAGTCTATTTATTGCTCATGGTTGGTGAAAGGTATTATTTTGAGTGCCTTGAACGTCATAGTTTCTGACTGACTCACTATCAGCAGCTTAAGTGCCAGTAGCAGCCGTGAGTCTAGAGGATATAGCTGCCTGAAGCCTTGTTTTTCACCCTAGCTGGCGAGGGAGTGGAGACTCCTCTATGGTTTCCAGGCCTGTTGCAAGTGTTTTGTTCTGTTTTGTTTTCCTTGGGGCCTCCAATGGAGAGGCCAAGCTGGCAGCAGATGAAGTCTACTGTAATGTGAAGCCTGTGAATGTATGTTGGGTCTCTGCCATCATTATCAAAAGTGCTGGTACAGAAATGTGCAAAGGGAAGATTTTCAAATTAAGGTTGGCCTGAACGTATAAATGTAGCTTTCAAAGCTCAAGAAATAGTAAATTGTAGTCCATTAGTCTCCACCATTTTATTGCCTGTTTGGTGTAATCATGGGCTTCAGAACATCCTTTAATCTGAACTGGCTTGTGGTTGTATAAGAATGCAGCTTCTTTCTTCTTTATGCTTTATATACGCAGACGAGGAAAATTTACTGTTTTTTATAAATAAATCAGAGTTAAAAAGGAAATTTTCTTCCCACCTTTTTATCTTCACGGAGGCACATCTTTAAGGCATTTGCGTGATGCGTTTACACTCAGCTCCACAGCTAGTTCCGCTGAAAAAAATAATCTTCAAAGTCACTTTTTTTTTGCTTCTTACAGGGCACATTATTTGGAATCATGGTAAAAGGAAATACTGTTCTTACATTATTGAGGAGCGGACCCTTCTCTTTTTCAAGTGTTGAAAAATTTCACTTCTATTTCATTACTTTGATGGAAATTAAAATGACACCTCATTAAAATGAATATCGTCTTTTTATTTAAATAAGACAGATATTTTATGTTAAGACAGAAGATTTCGAAGTATGAATGGAGCTCAGTGTGTTTGCATGGTTTAACTGGGCAGAAATACTGACTTATTGAGTGGTGCCTTCTGGGTGTTTAGCTTCACCATTAAATTAGCTTTGTAGGTGAGGTGGGACTAAAAATGAATTGAGAGCCTTCACTCATTTTCTTGTGTCTTCTATTTAATATTAAATGGAAAGCAATATTTTAATATAAAACAATATTTGCTCTCTGTAAATACTTTTTAATATGAGAAAAGACATTTATTATTATTAATGTTACTATGCAAGTCTAGTCAAGGCTATGGTTTTTCCAGTAGCCATGTGTGGATGTGAGAGTTGGACTGTAAAGAAAGCTGATTGCCAAAGAATTGATGCTTTTGAACTGTGGTGTTGGAGAAGATTCTTGAGAGTCCCCTGGACTGTGAGGAGATCCAACCAGTCAATCCTAAGGGAAATCAACCCTGAATATTCATTGGAAGGACTGATGCCGAAGCTGAAAGCTGCAATCCTTTGGCCACCTGATGCGAAGAGTCGAGTCATTGGAAAAGACCCTGATGCTGGGAAAGGTTGGGGGCGGGAGGAGAAGGGGACGACAGAGGATGAGATGGTTGGGTGGCATCGCCGACTCGATGGACCTGGGTTTGAGCGAGCTCCAGGGTTGGTGAAGGACAGGGAAGCCCGGAAAGGTTGGGGGCGGGAGGAGAAGGGGATGACAGAGGATGAGATGGTTGGGTGGCGTCGCCGACTCGATGGACCTGGGTTTGAGCGAGCTCCAGGACTGGTGAAGGACAGGGAAGCCCGGAAAGGTTGGGGGCGGGAGGAGAAGGGGACGACAGAGGGTGAGATGGCTGGGTGGCGTCGCCGACTCTGTGGACGTGAGTTCGAGCGAGCTCCAGGACTGGTGAAGGACAGGGAAGCCCGGCGTACTGCAGTCGATGTGGTCACAAAGAGTCGGACACGACTGAGCGACTGAACTGAACATACAGGTCTTACCTGGCAGCTCAGTGGTAAAGAATCCACCTGCCAATGCAGGAGATGCTCAGGAGACACAGGTTCAATCCCTGGGTTGGGGAGAGCTCTTGGAGGAGGAAATGGCAACACACTCCAGTATTTTGGCCTGGGGAATCCCATGGACAGAGGAGCCTGGTGTGCTACAGTCCACGGGTTCACAAGAGTCAGAAATGACTTAGTGACTAAACAGCAGCAGTAACAAATAACGTATCAGTGAATATGCCAGATTGTATTTTCTCAAATGGCAAATGGGATGCGGGATAACGTTCCTCTTTGATCCTGAAAACCTCAACATCATCTGTCTTTTGGAGGATTCCGTTTCATCAAGGTCTGTGATTCTGTCCACGAGGATTCCAGTGACGCTTAGTATTGAAGGACATTTTACTAAGTTGTTCTGTCGTGGGTCCTGGCACTGAGTGTTCACTTTTTTCTTCCGATCTGGTTTTCAGCACAGCATCTTGTGTTTCTTCATTATCACGCACAGGATCTGGCCGAGGGATGGGTTTTGCATGTTTTTGCAGAATGTCCACAGAAGGGTGACAGCATACTGTTGTGCTGCCATCAGGTCCATCAGACGCCGGGCTGGAGATGACCAATTGGAAGCAGTGTGCCTCGGGCACTAGGTTATATTTGGACAAATAGCATTTTTATTATGGTCTCAGTGTGTAACTGGTATGAATAAAACTTTGGACTTTGATTTTTGTAGTAAATTATAAAGTAAATGAAATAAATTTGGTAGTTAAGAATGAGATAAAATAGAGAAAATATTTGTCCTATTAAATTGAAAGTATTTATAGTAACAGTAGCTCAGGTGAGTTATTGGACAAAAAATGTAAAACAACTGACTTTCAGCATTTACAGAAAAAAGTTGATATTTCAGCCATATATCATATATTTTTATAAAATGTGTTAGAATTTTCTCCTGGCTAGTTATTGGTGCATAATTTTAAACTATATGGTTTATAAATTTTTTAAGTTTTCAAAGTGGAGAGGAACTAAAGTGCCTCTTGATAAAGGTGAAAGAGGAGAGTGAAAAAGCTGGCCTAAAACTCAGCATTGTGAAAACTAAGATCATTGCATCTGGTCCCATCACTTCATGGCAAATAGGTGGGGAAAATATGGAAATAGCATCATGTTTCATTTTCTTGGGCTCCAAAATCAATGTGGATAGTGACTACAGCCACAAAATTAAAAGACACTTGCTCCTTGGAAGAATAGCTTAACAAACCTAGACAGCATATTAAAAAACAAAGACATCACTTTGCCAACAAAGTCCACACAGTCAAAATTACAATTTTTCTAGTGGTCATGTATGGATGTGAGAGTTGGACCATATAGAAGGCTGAGTGCCAAAGAATTGATGCTTTTGAAGTGTGGTGTTGGAGAAGACTCTTGAGAGTTCCTTAGACTGCAAGGAGATCAAACCAGTCCATCCTAAAGGAAATCAGTCCTGAATATTCATTGAAAGGACTGTTATTGAAGCTCCAGTACTTTGGCCACCTGATGCGAAGAGCTGACTTATTGGAAAAGACCCTGATGCTGGGAAAAATTGAAGGCGGGAGGAGAAGGGGACAACAGAGGATGAGGTGGTTGGATGGCATCACCGACTCAATGGACAAGAGTTTGAGCGAGCTCCAGGAGCTGGTGAAGGACAGGGAGGCCTGGTGTGCTGCAGTCCATGGGGTCGCAAAGAGTCGAACAGGACTTAGCGACTGAACAACAACAAACGTTTTCAAATATTGTCCGCTGTACTTTCTTTTCTATTACGAAACAGACTGAGCGTGCAAATGTGGCCCTTTGAAACTTGTAGTCTGTTGAATGGTCCTCAAGCGTGGCGAGCATGGGATGAGTTAGTCCGGGGGGCATGGCAGAGGAGTAGCTCCTGTGCTTCCTGACCTCGTGGGGACCGTTGTCATCAGCTGCAGCCCCGGCCTCAGCACCCACCTCACAGTCGTCTGAATGGAGCCTCTGGACCACCACTCCCAGTCAGCTGGGCCTACCGGCCAGAGCAGAGCCCATCCAGCACTCGTGACAGCTGTCCACCACAGTGGCCAGCTGCTTCCAGGCCATGGGGCCCAGTAGGGGTTCTTTTATGAGGCACTTGTCTCATTGTGGGGCACGTTCTGAGCATAGGAAGTGGCTTCAGGGACACCAGGAAAGCCACAGAGGGCAGAGCGCGGGCTCCACAGGGGGCGCCGGGCGCAGGTCCCACTTGGCCCGTCAGCGATGTGGGGCCTCGGGGACAGTCTCTCGGCCCCAGTTTCCTGTTCTGCAAAGTTAGGGGTATGGAAATGGCCTTACACAAGCTGGCCGTGAGAATGAAGGAGAGGAGACGCGTTAAAATCGTTCACACAGCGCCCGGCGCCCAGTCAGAGCTCAGCAGTGGCCAGTATTAACATCCACATGTTTATACCCTGAAGTCTTACTTTTTCTTCTGTCAGCATGCAGAGATTCCTCTTCTGCTGGTGGACCCTCCTGACTATTTCATTTTAGTTCAAGGTACGAAGAAACGTGACAGTTACGGTTCTCTTAGGCGAGTCCACTGCGGGCAGGAGGTTGTGTCAGGCTGGCATGGCGCTCCCCCGCCCCTGTCACTCTGCAGGCCAGCTTCTGCCGGACGTGCGTGTTAGAGGTGCTTCTGTGGTACCTTGTGCTTTTTTAACCGAGATATTATTCACACGTTGTAAGAGTCATCCTTTCAAAGGGTACGGTTTAGCAGATTTTAGTATATCCGCGACGATGTGCCACATTGCTACCTAGTCCAGCACGTTTGTCACCCCAGCCCCCTGTGAGTGAGCAGTCGCTGCCCACCGCCCGCCCCCCAGCCCGTGGTGACCACTGACCTGCTTTCTCTGTCTCTATGGGTTTGTCTGTTCTGGATGTTTCTCATCGATAGAATCATAGATACGTAATCTTGTGACCTTGAGTCTGGCTCCTGTACTGTTGTGGTGTTTTGAGATCTGTCCATGTTGCAGGTGTGTCAGAGCTTCATGTCTTTTTGAGGTTGAATACTATCCCGCTGTGTGGATGGGCCACGCCTCACTGCTCCATCCATCGGGTGCTGGAGGTCCATGGTGATAAACAGTCTTGTTCTAGGGAAGTTGTTCGAAGCCGGTGTGTCCTTATCAGAACACACATTATGTGCTTATATCCTTCTTTCCTGAGACAAATCGTGTTACTGTCATCTTTTGAAGAGAGGTTTTATAGCATTTGGATACTTCAGATAGAAATCTGGTCTGTACTTTAGAGAGGGTGAAAGCTTGTTCTTTGACCAAACCCTGTTCTTTCGTTATGCGTTAACTCTGCGGCCCGTGTGGCCTTCCCAGGGAGAAGGAGGAGCAGCTGACCCGGGTGAGCGAGGGGCAGAGGCTCCAGGCACAGCAGGCGGATGCAGCGCTGGAGGAGTTCAAGCGGCAGGTGGAGCTGAACTCGGAGAAGGTCTATGCGGAGATGAAGGAGCAGGTGAGTGGCCTCCCATGGGCAGCAGCATGTGTGCCAGCTCAGAAGGCTCTGCCAGGGTTAGCCCACTGTTCCGGGGTCAGGGCTTCAGGTGAGGGCCGAGGTGGACACCCCCCCACCTGCAGAGCCCCGGAAGGACAGGCAGCTCCTCTTGGCCAAGACAAGCGCCCCGGAGGAGGGCTCGGCTGGTGGGCCCCGCTGCTGTCCCCCCGGGGTGGCCTTCCTGGGCCGTGGGAGGGACTCCGCTCGGCTGCTGCTGGCGGTGGGGAGTGGACGGGGCACAGTGGGATGGGGCTGGGGGTCCCCCTCCCCCGCTCAGCACCCCAGCTCCTCTTGAAAGCAGCGCCAGGAAGCATTCAAAGACCTGTCCATAGACGCGGTCGTGGCCAGGCTTTGGGACACGGGTCAGCTTACAGGTAAAACCCCATGACCGGTCAGTTTCTCCAGAGCAAGGCCTCAAGTCACCCTCCTCTGAGTCTGTTCATGCACCATAGGTAGTGTTGCATTGATCAGTGACGGCAAGTTATTTTTAAGTGGCATTTCAGGACGGCAGAGGCTGTCTCCGGTTCTTACGTGAGCGGTATGTTGTATAGTTTTGAGAAAAAATTTAAAATGTATAGAATAAAGGAAACAGACACCTGGGCACCCATCATGAAGAATCAACAATTGTCAACACGGTTTATTTAAATAAAATGTTACAGATGCCGTTTCATTTTGCTTTGCGTTTCAGGTCTATCGCACCATCCTGCCTTCTCGCTTCTCCGGCTCTTTTGAGGAGCGCTCATCCTGTCTTTCGTGTCGCGTGTGTCATTTCAGTGTCTTTGTGCTTTCATATGCACACGTAATGTCTGCAAGTATCACATGCGTGTGTCTTACATACATACATGTATGCGTAATTTCTATGATTCCATTCTCGAAAAGTTAAAGACTGCAGGTTTTATGTCTCAGTCTTTGCACTTTGACACTGGATTTTATATCGCTGTGGCCTCTCTGTGGATTTAGTGCAATGCTCTTAACGTTGTATGCGTTTTATCATACGAATGTACCATTTTCATCTATCAGCTCCCCTGTTCAAGAGCATGTAGTTGATCTTCAGGTTTTCTTAATTGTTAGGGTGTCACAGTGCTTGTTTGTGATTTCATATTCAGCTGCCGTTTTCTTCCTCAGGAGGCCCGGGCACTCACAGGTGGTAGAAACGTCCCTGTGGAAGGTCATGGGCAGAGCCTGTGGGGCTTACAGAACTGGAGCTATGCTTCCTTATTATTTCCTTGATTCGGATTGTGTGGACCTGGGTCCTGAGAGCACGGCTTGAGACCCCCCGCTCACTGCCTTGGGCGAAAGCCAGACTCCTGGTAGAGTTTGCGGCTGGAAGGAGGGCCCGTTCGTTGCCCGCTCCTGGACGTGTGTCTCTTCCCAGCTCCCTGCTGGGATCAGAGGCCAGGCCCGGAGGAGGCATATCTGCTCAGATGTGCAGTGGAGCTCACAGGGAACTCTTTGATCAGCTTAACATTTAAAGGAATACAGAGAATATTGAAGGAAGGGGCCCCTGGCAAGAAGTTTTGAGTATACCCTGAAGAAGGCTAAAAAAGGGGCTTTTGAAAGTGCCAAGGCTGACAGTACAACTTTCGGATAAAAGCTAAAACCACGGCAGGCACCTTTGGCTCAATAAATGCACCTTTGGGGGTTGGTGATGCAATATTAACAAACTGCCTGATAATGGGTCAGGAGAGAAACAAGCAAATAGTATGGGACCTGTGAAAACATTTTGTAGAACAGGAGAGACGTTTGTGTCCAGCAGTCACAGGATGAAGCCACTCTGTCGAAAACAGTCTACTGTAGAATTCAGGGAAAAAACACCTCAGAGAAGTAGTAGCCTTAATGAGAACCCATGACCTGTATGGGAGAGGCACATACATCCAGTAAGATTAGAGCGGTTAAAGCCAGACGCCTCGGAAAAGCACTGAACGTCAGGGGTAAAGGGGAATCCGGTAAGTTTCTAGGCAGAATGAGACTGGAAAGGAAATTGGAGAAATAATGGAGTTTTGAAGGAGAAAGGCTATGACCCGATTTTATACATAACCAAGGAACTCACTTCCAAAATCAACAGAAAAACATTTTATTAGTAAGAGTCCACATAATGTATATCGATTGTTTCTTCTCTGGAAAAAAACTGTATCGATTCAGAGATGAAGCAGAAGACACCAGCATGTAGGGAAACCATCATAGTAAAGGATGAGCCGAGAACAGTGGAATCCAACACAATAAAAGCAAAAGCAACTGGTTGTCACACCTCTAGTGGTCATTTAGAATGCTGGTCTCGCTGCAGAAGGTGTCTAGTATAGAAAATAAATTCAATACCAACAGATAATCTGAATCCTCAGGTCACATTAGTAAAGTTCACGAAGCCTGGGTCGGGATGGGGGAGCACAGTGGCCAGCACTCTGCCGTGAGAAGGTGAGACTCAGAGGATTCGCGAGATGAGGGATGCAGGTTAACACACTCTGTAGATGCATTAAACAGGCATTAACAAAATTAACAAGATGCTGCATTCTCATAAAAATCTTGAGAAGATGAAAGCAAAACTTGAGATATTGCCATAGGAATAGAGGTAGAAACAGAACAAAATGTCCCACAGAAGACAGAGTATTAAACTGTAGTAATAAATAATGATAGGTTAAATTTTTCTAATAAAGAAGGTATTGGTTAGCTGACTTAAATGAGTATATGCTATTTATAAAAGACACAACTAAAAGTCACACAAAAGTTATATATAGAAAATATATTTTATCACTTATATTCAGAATAAAAGAAAATGTAATACTGTCATACAAATTAACACCAACACAGGTCAGTAAACTGGACAAAGGAATATATTTTTGCTTGAGAAAGCCAAGAGTCCTTATGAAAAAGTGTAAGGAATACATGAAAAAATTGACATAGTCACGGGGTGCTTTAATAAGTTTTTCTCCATTCTTTACTGCTCAGGGGGGCAAAACCTAAACAAATAGGAGAGCTAAATAACAGTTTATAAAACTTCCATATTTCTACTTCCCACTCTTTAAATATGACATATTAAGTTCTTACTCCAATGGAGCAGTTACAGAACTCAGTAAACCAATAAATTTCTGAAACTCGACAGCACATATTTTTACTGCAATGCTTATTAGTAAAACCAGAAATTAAATTTCAGTCAAAATTGCTACATTCACCAAAAACTTTTTTTTTTTTTTTTTTTTACAATATTATATTGGTTGGTTTTGCCATACATTGACATGAATTCGCCCCAGGTGTACATGAGTTCCCCCTCATGAACCCCCCTCTCACCTCCCTCCTCCCTTTATCCTCCCTCTGGGACATCCCCGCACACCAGCCCCGAGTATCCTGTAACATGCATTGACCCTGAACTGCTGATTCGTTTCGCATATGACAGAATGACATTAAAACTTTTGTTTTTTGAAAGACACCGTTAAAAACAGCAATAGGAAGTTCAGGCAAGCCAGAGGATGGGGAAATAAAGGGTTCACAAATATTTCCAAGAACTCATATCTAAAATATAAAAGAAATCTTACAACACAGTAAGAAGAAGGCAAACAATCCAGTTAAAAATAGGCAGAATATTTGGACACCTCAGAGAAGACTAATAGGCACATAAAGAGTTGTTCAGTATTATCAATCATTAAGGAAATGCGAACTAAAACCAAGCAAGATGCCACTGCATGCTCTTGGAAAAGGTTAAAATTGTAAAGATTAGCTGAGGGTGCCAAACACTGGTAAAGGTAAAGGTGTGGTCAGATGTGGTACTTTCACGCTGCCGGTGCAAAAACGTTCAGTGTACACAACCATCTGTCAGCTGTTCCCTTCCTGTATGTTTAACCAGGAGAATCAAAGTCATATCCAGACACAGACTTGTACACAAAAGTCAGCAACTTTATTCACAAAAGGCCAAAACTTGAACTACCGAATATTCCTTAAAAGTTGAAAGGACAGTCGAGATGCAGTGTATACAATGGAATAGGACTCGGGAATAAAAAGGAATGAACTGCTGATAGCTGCAACAGAGGACGAATCTCAGAAGTCCTGATGAAGGGAAGAAACTAAACAAAAGGACTCATGCTGTGTGCTGTGTGCCTCTCGGTGATGTTAGAATTCCCCAGATAATGTCAGCTCTTTTGTTTTGGCAGAGTACCAACCTGATTTGTTTCAGAGCAGAAGTCTCTTCTGTGGGTGGATTTCCGTTTCAGTCAAGTCTCCATCCTTTGCTGCGCTGGGTTTGTTGGACTGGGCCTCTCAAGAGCATATCTAGACTTGGTGGTGATTTAAACCCCTCCACCCAGTAACTCCAGGCACTCATGGAACATTCTCCGGGGTAGACCATATGCTTGGCCATGAAACGGTTCTCAATAAATCTTAAAAGGACTCAGAAGATCTTAAAAATCATACAAAATGTGTTCCTTGACCCCGATGATAATAAATTAGAAACAAATAATAATAAGAAATCTGGGAGAATACCACATGTTTGGAAATTAAATAAGACACTTATGAGTAACTCATGGAGTAAAGGAGATATTGCTTAAAATTAGAAGTTATTTTGAACTGAGTTAAAATGAAAATATGGCATATCTAAGTTTACAGAATGCAGCCAACACAGTACTTAGAGAAAAGCTTGTAACATTTATCTCCAAGAGGAGCATTCTCAAATCAGTAACCTAGTTTTCGTCTTAAGAAACCAGACCAGGGAAAGTAGGCTTCTGCTCAGGGAAGCAGAATAAAGGCAATCATAGATATTTACATATGTATGTAGTATATTTATTTATTTATGGAAAGCAAAGAAGTAGAGAACATTAAAAGAGAGAAAGTCAATGAAGCCAAAAGTGGGTTCTTTGACAAGATCGAACAAAACCGACAAATTTAGCTTGACTGCTGAGGGTAAAATACATAAAGTGGGGAGAAACAAATGACCAAAGCTAGGGATTTAAAAGGAGAGGACACTGCTATTGATCTTACAGAAAATGAAATAATTATAAGGTGATATTTTAAAAACTTGGTGCCAACAAACAACAAAAACTTAGGTGAGATGGACAAATTCCTAGGAAGATGCAAATTACTAAAGCTGTCTAAAGAAGAGATAGAAAGTCCTCATTGTCCTATGATAGATAAGGATATTTAATTAGCGATTAAACATCTTTTCGCAAGGAAACACCCAGGACCAGATGGCTTCCCTGGTGCTGTGTGTGGTATGTGCTCAGTCGTGTCCGACTCTTGCCACCCAGCGAGCTGTAGCTGGCCAGGCTCCTCTGTCCATGGGATTCTCCAGGCAAGAAGACTGTAACAAACACTGTGGCTCAGGCAGCAGCAGTAGGGTCAAGCCGTGTGGGTGATGGAGAATCATTTTCCTGTTCAACCTCTAGGAGTCTATTTTTCAAGACTCCAAGGTGTGCACAATGTGCGTTCAAGGTTGTTTATTGTGATGTTATTTATCAAGGGTAAAAAAACTAGAAACTATATGTCAAAAATATATATAGTTGGACTGTAAAGAAAGTTGAGTGTCGAAGAATTGATGCTTTTGAACTGTGGTGTTGGAGAACTCTTGAGAGTCCCTTGGACTGCAAGGAGATCCAACCAGTCCATCCTAAAGGAAACCAGTCCTGCATATTCATTGGAAGGACTGATGCTGAACCTGAAACTCCAATACTTTGACCACCTGATGCAAAGAACTGACTCATTGGAAAAGACCCTGATGCTGGGAGAGATTGAAGGCAGGAGGAGAAGGGGACGACAGAGGATGATGAGATGGTTGGATGGCATCACCGACTCAATGGACATGAGTTTGAGTGAGTTCCAGGAGTTTGGTGATGGACAGGGAAGCCTGGTGTGCTGCAATCCATGGGGTTGCAAAGAGACACGACTGAGCAACTGAACTGAACTGAACTGATGTCAAAATGTTGGAGAGAATGTTAAAAAAGAAAAAAAGCCTTGGAGAGAATGTGATCTCAGGAACCATTAAATTAGAAATCCATCTTCCTCTTTCCTCTGCAAAAGCTGGCCCCTTTAAAATCAAACCATCTTGAAGATCCAGATGCTAACCTCCTAGTTACTGTTTCCAAGTTAACTGGAGCAAACAAACAACTAGAAGGAAATTTAAAAAAAGAAGAAGAAGAAAAAGAACCCTGCCCAGCCGCCAAGTGAGACTGCAGTAAAGCAGGGCGCCGGGGCTGCGGACACCGCCCCGCGGCCCGCCACCCTCACGCCCCGCAGCCCGGCACCAGCGCCACCTTCTGTCTTCTTTCTCCCTTCGCCAGTTTTCTGTCCCTCTATTTGATTCTCCCATTTCTGGACCTCCAGCGTCCGCATGTTCCCACCTTGCAGATAGTGCATCTCTGCGGCCCGGTTCCCCGATCTGACTGAGGGTCCTCTGTGGTGCGTGCAGCTGGGGTCCCCTTCCCCCGACACACCCTCACCCGTGCCTGTCTTTGCCAGCGGTCCTCACTGATCTGTCCAGTGGTTCTGGATTCAGACTCGGTAAAACGTGACGGTGACAGCAGCTGACGAGCGAGCGATGCTGTTTGTTTTCTGTTGGAAGAAAGTTCTACCGTGGTTTCAGTGACATAGTTTTGCTAAGTGCAGCTGAGCTTCTGAAACACAGAAAGCACCTTTGGTGTGAGTGTAATAATATGGAGCAGCCCCACTTATAAAGGAATCCTTATAGCCAGGCTCATTAACAAATTGGACAGTTCTCACAAAGCAAATTTTAACAGGCAGTAAATACAATATATATGTCAAAACTTGGTAAATTAGATACCCTCCATTTCAGATTGTCAGTTGGTGTGGCTCAAGTTCTCGAAGTCAGTCAGCAGATCCACTCGTTGGAGAGTTCGTACTGGTTTGGACATTGCCACAGTCTGTATTTTCCTTCTCTGTCACTGTTCTGAGCTGCTCTTTTCTCGCTGAAGTCTCTTGTAAAAGCCAGCAGAGCTCAGGGCGTCTTTTCCGCTTGGAGACTGCTGCATAGAACACAACGGGAGTTTGAGTTAAAAAAGCTCCGAGTTTGCTTTTGAAGGCGAATCGCTGTTTGGAAAATGAGGCCCGTGAGAGAAAATGGAGCAGACTTTAACTTTAAAAAAAAGTTGCTTCACACTGTTTCTTTCACTTTGAAGAACTTTTTATCTCATTTAAGACTGCTTAAATAACCTAATTTTTATTCCAGTGGCGAAATCCATTATATGTGTTAGCTGTCAGCAATTAGCTGTGCAAAATATACATATTTTAATTGTGAAAATATATTACTGTTAGAATTATTCCTGTATGTGTGTATATAATTGTATTTTTTTAAAGAAATAGGGTTCTATATTTACCTATTCTCTGTGAAACAAGTAAATGACTGAAAAAGACAGCTATGTCTTTTGAAGTATTGGCAGAAATTCTGAGGTGAAACTTTCTCATCTTGTAAACCTACTGAATGACTGTCAGCTCACCACTTCCTCCTGGGGCTTCCACTCAACCACTTGACTTTTCTAATTAAATTTTCTCCTCTTGAAAATACATTCTCATTAAGTGGCATTTGCTGCTAAATATCTGGCTTTCAATTCTGTTCCTTTATCTTTGTTGCCATCAGCTACACGGTATTAGCTTTATACTTGGGAAACCCACGGTTTGCTGTGAAAACCCATTTCGGAAACCCTGCCTTTGACTGGTGAGGTTGCGTCTGGGTGCTGGCACATTTGAAACTGGTTAGCAGCAGCAGCTTCTTACAGTCTAAAAGATTTTGAGTTTAGTTCATCATCTCATAGTTGCTGTTGATTTCGTGAAAACATTCTCAAGTTACAAGGAAGGAGGAATGTCATCTGAATGTATCTGTACTTTTATAAATGTAGACGGATAACAAGCAGACCGAGACAGAGAAGGCGCGACACACGGGCCGTCCGTCACCGTGTCCCTTAAGGGCCGAGCTGGCTCATTAAATAAGGTCTTTTTAGACCAGGTTTAAGGTAATAGAATATCCAATACAAATAGAAGCATTTTTTCTCAGTTACTTTTTGATAATAATGGGCAAATCTGTCTCTGCTTTCAACATTTGAAAAATTTTGTCTTCAAATGAGATGAGGTAGCAGAGGTAAACTTCTCGAAGTATATTTAAGTATTCTACTAGAGCCTGTTGTGTTAATCAATTCCAAATGTCAACATCCAAAGTCTATGGATAAATGTTTGGCTTTGAAAAATAAAATTAAAGAAACAAATAATTAAAAGAAACCTTAACTCTCATCCTTAAATGCTTAATAGAGTAGTGAGTGAAACTTCACTTACTACCAAGGAAGACCTGGACGAATTGGGTGATGGGTCTTGTGTATGGATTTGAAGACTCAGTGCTATAAAGACGTCCTACAATACTTTTCCGTGTTCTTTACTCCATTCCTGCTGATTCTTCCTTGGGTTAGCCCCTTCTGGTTCCACACTGTGTGTGCACGCTTAGTCGCTCAGTCCCTGTCTGATTCTTTGCGACCCCACAGACAGTAGCCCACCAGGTTCCTCTGTCCATGGGAGAGTGGATTGCCATTTCCTCCTGCAGGGGAACTTCCCGACTGAGAGGTTGAATCTGTCTCACCTGTGTCTCCTGCGTTGTAGGTGGGTTCTTTACCAGCTGAGCCATCGAGAAAACCCGTAAAAATGTCAGTTCTCCCCAGATTAATCTGTAGAATCAGCACAGTCCTAAAAATCAAAACGTTAGCAGTGCTTTTTGCAGGGGGCGGGGGGAGTAGTGGGGGAATGAGGGAAACTGGCAAGCTGATTCTAGAATCTACGTGGAAATGCAGACGGCTCAGAGCAGCCGTGGCAACCGTATGCTACCAGGACTTATAAATACTGCCGACTACTGAGACTAATATTAAGCTATATTCATAAATACAGGGTGGTTTTGGCACAAAGATGACCAGTGTTTTAAAGGAAAGAGACCAAAAATAGACTCACGTACATTATGGTCACTCTGATTCATGTCGAAGCAAGTGTTGCTGTAGAGCAGGCAAAGAAGGGCCAGGTCAGTAATGAGGTACTTAATTAAGCCTCCACATCCGGGGTTGATAAAGAACCGCTACATTAGAGAAGAAGGGGAGAGGTACCAGACACGCGTCCACTGCTTTTCTCTGTCAAGAATGGTAGTTTCTACGGAATCTTTAGGCAAGCACAGATACTTGTTTATGTCTTGCTGCCATTTGTGTCTGTCTTATCTGCCTGTCTGTCTGTCCTTCTATCTATATCTATACATATCTGAAAATATTTGAAGGACAATTTTTTATAGTTTATCTAAATATGTATTGCTGCTGCTGCTAAGTCACTTCAGTCGTGTCCGACTCTGTGTGACCCCATAGACGGAAGCCCACCAGGCTCCCCCGTCCCTGGGATTCTCCAGGCAAGAACACAAAATACCGCAAAATTGTATATGTCTATAGAATTGTATAATTGTCTACTAAATCATATATGTCAGATTACTCAGAACCTAACAACACAAGAGCGGAGAAGGCAATGGCAAGCCACTCCAGTACTATTGCCTAGAAAATCCCATGGATGGAGGAGCCTGGTAGGCTGCAGTCCGTGGGGTCGCTAAGGGTCGGACACGACTGAGCGACTTCACTTTCACACATTGGAGAAGGAAATGGCAACCCACTCCAGTGTTCTTGCCTGGAGAATCCCAGGGACGGGGGAGCCTGGTGGGCTTCCGTCTATGGGGTCACACAGAGTCGGACACGACTGAAGTGACTTAGCAGCAGCAGCAGCAACAACACAAGAGAACTTGACTAGAGAAAGAACAGTGACTTTTTACAACCACATTTGACAGAAGCACTAGATGCTGGTCCAGTGTCCATTCCTAGCCTCTTACTAATACAGTGGAGCCCTGAGTTTATTTAGGGCGGCATGGACACAGTTCTAGATTGGCAGTCTCTCACCTTGCAGATGGAGTGTGGCTTCTAACGCGGTGAATGAGATGGAAGCAGCGTACTGTACTTGCTCCTGACAGGAGCATGCAGGAAAGCCCTTTCACAGGGTTTTCAGCAGCTATTATGGACCCTTAACCCTTGTCCCTTCGCCCCCAGCCTTTAATGCTGGGGTTCTGAGCTGCAGAAACCACTCTGGGGCCATCACGAAAGGCTGAATTGCAGAGACCCGAGCCCTGACATCTTTGAACTGCCGACGCCGTGGCCTGTTCCTGAACATTCCGTGACCCGAGGAGAACACAGAGCGCTGGTGTTGCTTAAACTCTGGATGCTCAGGCATTCTGTGTCGTGGAGCTCAAGTAACGCTCAAGACACCAGTGTACACCTCTCTTCAGCACCCGTGAATGTCAGACATCCACAGAAACACACCCGAGCCCTTTTCTGCTCCTAACTTGATCACCAAGTTCTACACTTAGCTTTCTTGGAAGCGAGTTACCCAGTGAAGGAGGGGGTTGTTCTTTTTTCCTTACACTTGAAGTTAAATGGAACGTGGAATGACGTATGATTAAGCAGACTCTTGTATCTGTGGCAGCTGAGAACCTTGTGTTTCTACAGAAACTTCAAGTGTTTCAGAAGACTTGTTTGTTTATTCTGGTTAAATTGTGCAAGGAGAATGGAGTGGGGTCTTGCCTTTTCGGTCAGTATAAAATTTGACACTTATAATACTGAATTTTTCTCAATGTTTCGGTATAAGAGGTCTTTCATGTGCTTTAAGTTGTTTTCTATTTTGATTATAGAAGATAATTTTTTTTGCAGAAGATATCCTATTTTTATGAATGTTGCATATGCAAAGCTCTTAATTACATTTAAAATATTTTAATAATTGTTATTTGTAATATTCAATCTGTGCTAAAGTATAATAAGAACCAAAAATCAACTTCATATGAAGATTTGTCTTAAAAGCCCTGAATAAACCAGGTCTTCTCTCCTTGGTTTACCTTTCCTGCCTCCTTTCTGTTTTGCTTTTGTCTGCCCTCCATTCATCCTTGAGAATTTAATATGTATTTATTCTGCCCACCATGGCAATTAATTAATAACTAAGACGCAACAGAATTATAAGTCACAGTTTCCCTTATTTGGGAGCTCACTGTGTAGATGAGTAAACGAAGCTCGCAATTTGAAATACTCCTGCACTCTAGAGAAAAGCATCGTGTGCGGGGAAAAGGAAAAGTTTCGTTTTCTGGCTCCCAGAGCATAGTAAAAGGAAGGTGTTCCCATCAGTTGTGGGTCAGAGAGCACATCCCTCTGCCAGGAGGGGAGGCTGCGTGAGAGAAACTCGGAGGGTTTTCCAACAGAGAGGAGCGAAGTGGCCTCGCGAGTGGCCGCAGCCGTTCGGGAAGTGCCAGGGGAGCCAGGGTGCAGGGGTGGCTCCTGAGGACCAAGTCACAGGCCTCTGCGCAGAGGGCTGATGCAAAGAGTGCTCACTGGAGGAGAGAGTGACTTGAAACCCACGTCCTGAGTTAGAAGACAACGTGGGCTCCACCGTGCCTGCTTTAGACATCCCTCAGCAAAGCTGATCACCGGCCTAAGGGCCTGTGTTGGTCATCTTAGAACTCTGATCGCTGAATCTGGAAGCTGCCGACCCATGTGTATGATTCAGTGGTTTCTGATATATTGACAGAGTCGTGCAACTATCATCACTCCAGAAAAACCCCCACCCTCAGCCCCCCGTGACCCTCGGCGATCACTAGTCCTGTTTCTGTTTCTTTGGATTTGACTCTTCTGAGAATTTAACACAAATGGGACAGTGCAATACATGGCCTTCTCTGCCTGTTCTCTTTCACTTTGAAGACTGTTTTCAAGATTCATCCACGTTGTTTGTCAGTACTTCATCCGAACAGTGTCTCGTTGTATGAATATGCCACATTTTGTTCATTCATCAGTTGATGGACGTTGGGGTTGTTTCCTTTTTGGCAGTTATGCCATGAACATTTGAATACAAGTTTTTTGTATGGATTATGTTTTTCATTTCTCACCTAGGAGTGAAATTCCTGGTTCTTATGGAATCCATGTGGGTTCACTGTATCATCTCTATGGTTAATCTTTTGAGGAACTGTAAAATTGTCTTCCAAAGTGGTTGCATCATTTTATACCCCGACCAGCGCTTGTGGGGATCTGCTTTCTCTGCATCTTCACCAGTCCTTGTTATCGTCTGGCTTTTTGACTACAGCCATCCTGGTGGGCATGTGGTGCAGGTCGCTGTTTTAATCTGAAGTTGCCTGACGATGGTGGCGTCGAGCCTCTTCCCATGTGCCTGTTGGCCTTCTGGGCATCTTCTTTGGAGGCGTGTCTTCCGATCCCTTTGTCCAATGTTAAATTGAGTTTAATTGCCCGTTTATTATTGAGTTGTAAGATTTCTTTATATATTCTAGATGCAAGTCCGTTTTCATTTGCAAATATTTTCTCCCATTTAGCCCACAGCAAGGCCTTAATAAAACCTTGTTGAGTAAGTATTTGGATGTTCAAAATTGTATTTCTATCACAATATTATTGTCACAGTAACGTTTAGTCGACTGTATACCAATGATAAGTTCCCTGATTTGAAACTATTAAAACCTATCAAGATAAGTGTACACATCTGTCATCATTTTATCATCTTTAAATTCAGCATTATGATTGGTGACGTGTTGAAAATCCATCATTTTAATGAATGTGCAATTGACAAAAATATGCAATGCCATTTGTCACTTAAAAGTTTGATATTTTATTTTTAAACTTCGCAGATGGAAAAGGTGGAAGCAGACCTGACTCGGTCCAAGTCTCTCCGTGAGAAGCAGTCCAAGGAGTTTCTGTGGCAGCTGGAGGACGTCAAGCAGAGATACGAGCAGCAGGTGCGTCGGCGCCGAGGCCCTGAGGCTGCCTGTGCGCTTGTCTCCTCCGTACGCCCCCATCTAGCACAGCATCTGCACCGCAAAAATACTTAGGGTAGACCAAGAGTGATTCCTTTTGTTAAATTAATGAATTATAACAAATAAAATAATTAGCATATAAATAAGAAAGATTATAAGATTATAAGAAAATAATGTCCCAATAAATAAACTGGCAAAGGAAAGAAAGATATATAAGAAGTAAATTGAGTAAATGACCATGTAGAAATATCTTCAGCCTTGGTGTTAATAAAAATGCAAATTAAAGTGATGTACCATCTAAAGTTGACAAAAGTTTTCTAAAATTGACACTTTCATATATTGCTAGTGGCATTTTAAGTTAATGTAGCCAAAAAAATTTTTGTAGCATCTACCAAGAGTCATGAAAAATGTTTACATTTTCCGGCCCAATTATCCTTAACCTTGAAAATCAGACAGAAGTATTCAAACAATGATGTTAATTATTTTTTAGATGGTTGATTCTTTTCCACATGCTCTACTTTCCACCCTGAGATAGTCTTTTTAACGTGACAGTCCCTTTTTTAGGGTAAAAATAAATTTATATAAACTCCTTTAAAAGACCGTGACCGTTAAGCTTCAAAGGCTTTTCCCAGAGTCATAGATTTGAAGCTGTACCAGATTTTTGTCTTTTATAGTCTTGGTCAAAAATATTTAATAAGGAAAATTGATCAATTATTTAAAGGATTCATACTATTAATAGAAACCATACACTATTGCATCAATCTTTCTTATTTCATTTTCATGAAAAAGAAATTATATAGATGTTTGACGAGTGTATAATAGGAATTTTTGGAAAACCAGTCAAAGATCTCTGAGGTCAGTGCAGATTTAGCCTGTTTCTCTTCTTCCTGTGTTGTGAGCTGATCATCAGCGCCCTTGCTGAGAGTGAAGCTTCCAGACAGTCACTTAACGAGGCAGGGCTCTGAGCTCGGAGATGTTGGGAGAACGTGTATATTGACCTGATGATGCACAAACTTAAAAACCCCTCTGTAAGCTGGAAATTGTGTCAACCAGAATGGTATTCCCCTGACCGCTCCTAACTGCCGACGTTTTCACGCTGGAAGTGCGTCATGAGAAAAGACAGGCACGGAGTCGTGTTCCCGCGAGCCAGAGCCACCGAGTTCCCCGAGGGGAAGCCCAGCAGACTCCTCTGTGAGCAGGCGGCCGTCGGGCGGGCAGGGGTGGGGGCGTGGCTTCCCGCAGCCGTGGGCGGGGCCCTCGGGGCGGCAGAGGTGGGGGCGTGGCTTCGTGCAGCCGTGGGCGGGGCCCTCGGGCGGCAGGGGTGGGGCCAGCAGCGGGTGCGTCTGTGGGGTGCGGGGATCAGAGGCCGGCTCTGAGTGACCAGAGTCGCCACACGCGAGATATCCAGATGCATTGCACGGTGATGAGGTGTGCGTAGTTACCGCCTCCTTAGACGCAGAGTAGTTAGCAAGTGGGGTCCAGAATCAGCTTCTGAAGCTTTAAACAGCTGAAATTAAGATTGTTTACTGGAACCGAAGGTAAAATTCCACGCTTCATCTCAGACAGTCGTCGGCAGAAAGTATGCACCGGGGGTGGGTGGGGTTGTCGGGGACTGGGTGACCAGGAAGAGTGCAAGAACCTGGGACGACCGGTCGTGCAGGGTAAAAGGTAGTCTCCGTGGATTGTCCGCCTATCAGGTCGCGAGGAGAAGGTCAGTTCTGGTCATTGCGTTTTAAGCAGGACGATGAAAAACGCAAACATGTTCAAAGGAGAGTTTCCAGAACTAAGGATGTGTGGGGTTAGGTCAGAGGAATATTTCAAGAAGTAAGTATATTTGCCAAGAGAGGACGAGACTCGGGAGCATTGCATTTGATGTATTTTTAAATTCCAGGCCTGCAGTAGGAAGTCTTACTGTTGGTCTGTGTGGTGAAAGTCACTCGGTCGTGTCCAGCTCTGTGCGACCCCATGGACTATAGAGCCCATGGAATTCTCCAAGCCAGAATAGTGGAGTGGGTAGCCGTTCCCTTCTCCAGGGGATCTCCCCAACCCAGGGATTGACCCCAGGATTCTTTACCAGCCGAGCCATCAGGAAAGCCCGATAGTAATTGTAATAGCCTGCAATCAGGAGGACACACGCCAGGCCGGTCCCATTTCTACCTGCTTCACAGACTTCAGCCCCGTCAGTGCTCACAGTCGCACTGAAAGGCAGGTCCATTGTCTGTTGCTCCGTCTCCCAGTCGTGGACACTGAACTCATCTGGGCAGGTTACTGGCCAGAGGGGCCACCCAGTGAACAGATGACAGGGTTGGACGTGGGCGTGAACTTGAGTTGTGCTCTTCATGCTAACAGGCCCCGGGGTGTCTGGGGACAGAAATTGAACCTCTGGGTGAACAGTATTGTGGGAACATTTTGAGTCGTTTCAAGGTCATTCTTTCCTAAAGGCTTATTCTGATGTGCAGTGGTTTGTCTCGTGAGAAAGTAAGTTTCCCTCCTGAGTGTGTGGAGGTGACTGTCCTGACATTGGACCTCAGCCCCCCATGTGGCTCTGGACAACTGCAGGCAGCTCTGAGTCCTTTACCTACACACCTTTTATATACCTGCCTGCCTTCTCTGCCTGCCGCTCAAGTGCAAGGATGACAACTTTCCCGTCATCTTGTCTTATTTTCTGAAGAACACACAGGCCTTGAGTGTTGTAGGTGCAGTGTTACACTCTGGAAGGAGATGTACATGCTGACCACCGGCCCCAGCTTCTCAGGCCCGGGTAGGCGACCCCTGGGGTGTGTGAGCACTGGGGTGGAGGGTCTGACGCCTGCATCTTACAGTGTTGGACTCACTTGATTATTTGGTGGGAAAGCAAAGTGATTTTACTATTGAGGTAATGTTCATATTAAAACAAACAGAGACTTTTCCTGTTTTGTAAAATGCACAGTTCTCATGAATTTTGTAGGATAAAACAGGGCATTTCAAAGCAACTTGCAGTTTGCAGAGTCTGCTCCAGGCTGAGCCCTCAGATCCCGGGGGGGTACTATTCATCTTTGCCGCTGCGAGGGATGCTTTGGTGGAAAAGTTTTAGAAGCACTTATCCGGTCTAATCCTCACATTTTATAATGAGGGAGCCCGCATCCAGAGGAAATGAATGACTGATGCCTTCTGGGCCTCAATTTCCTTACTCAGTGCGACTCGTGAGCCCCTCCCACGTAGAGAGCCCAGTGCCAGGAACTGTAATGAAGTGAAAAAAGCAGAGTGGTGTTTTAAAACAGTTCAGCCCAAATGCAGGCATGAAGTGTGCAGATGTGGAGAGACAACATCAAACACATGGGACAAACACTCACACAAATATCCTGCGAAGCCCAGGCTTTCATCAAGATTTCCTGTTTCTTTCCTGTATGACCCATTGGAACAGAGAGACCATTCTAATTGTCTTTTCACAAGCCTCACTCAAGTTGGAAACAAACAACAAAGCAGGCATGCTAGGATTTCCTGAACTGTGGAGATTTTTTTTTTGGCAATTCCAGCATTTCATTCTTTAATCTTATATTTTATATCTTCTCTTTTCCCTGCAAAGCCTTTAAAGGGAAATGTAGTTCAACAGATAAACAAGTGGCCAGATTCTCCAGGAAGAATAAATACTTACTGTTGAGGATGATTAAAAACACTGGACAGCCCAATCCTTACATGACACCACTGTTTGGAACAAAATGTTTTGGTAGCAAAGACAAGCCAGGAATTATACGAGATAAGAGCGCAGTTGGGACATTTGAAGATCAGTTGAGATGTTTTACAAACAGCATGCAGTTCCCAGTTTTTTCTATGTAAATATTAACCAAAATTTTTTAGGTGATATAACGTGAAAACGTGGACCTGTTTTGAATCAGACTGTTAGTCTCCACTGGGAAAGGACACAGCAGAAAGTGGGGCGTGGAGACAGGGAAGGGGGCCCAGCACAGGGCGGGTGGCACCCGTGGGTGGGGGCAGGGCTGGGGCCCAGCACAGGGCGGTGGCACCCGTGGGTGGGGGCAGGGCTGGGCCTCAGCTGTCGCTGGAGGGGGCACCAGGCACAGAGGTCTGTGATCTGCAGTCGGAAAGCAAGGGTGTTCTGAGTCCTGGGGGCTTCCTCTGTGTGACGGGAGAGAAGACCGTTTGTTGACACTGAAGGCATCGCGTGCACAGGGGAGCCAAGGCGGGCGGGAACTGTCTGAGCGACCCTGGCGATGGCAGCGCTGATCTGACAGCAGCAGCTCAGTGAGTTTCTGTTGGGTAGTGAGGCCTCAGGTGAGCTTAGTGACCATGGATTTGCAGGTCTCCCTAAAAATTCTTCGAAGTGCATTTCTGTGTAGTGTTTTAGTTTCTATGTCTAGTATGCCCCTGTTTTTCTGTCTTATTGCTCACCTTATCATACTCTCTTAAAAAAGTCTTTCTTTCTTGGCTTTCCTCTTTTAAGTTTGTAATAATCTTCGAGCCTCAGTTGCAGTCACTAGACTCCTAGGTAGTAATGAAGCCAAGTGCAGACCCTGGTCTTTCAGATTCTCTGCTTCCATAACCGCCTGATCCAGGCATGCAGCTGCACTGCGCAGCACAGATGGGTCCTCCAGGTACCTGGCGTCCTGGTGTTCGGACTGAAGTGCTGGGAGCCCAGGCTCGCAGAACCGCAGTGGCCACTGGTGAAAAGTACCCACCACCCCACCACCTCGTGTTCCCTTTTTCCCCGCCTTTTCTTGGCTTGGAATTGTTATTGTCTAGGTTCGTACAGATCGCTCCTTTCCCTCAAGTGGGATTGAAGGGGGCAAAAATGAATGTGCTTGTTTTTAGTGACCGTCACATGAAGACAATTTTCTTTAGGGATACCTCATTTTAAAAGGGGCTTCCCTGATGGCGCAGTGGTAAAGAACTCGCCTGCCAATGCAGGAGACATAGGAGATTCGGGTTCGATCCCTGGGTTGGGAAGATCCCCTGGACAAGGAAATGGCAGTCCACTCGTGCCATTTCGCCTGGAGAATCTCATGGACAGGGGAGCCTGGTGGGGTACAGTCCGTGGGGTTGCAAAGAGCTGGACACGACCGAAGCAGTTGAGTACTTTTTGCACTTGAGTACAATAGAAAAACTATTCTATGACACTAGAAAAATGTTTCCTCGGTAGTGGGATGGTTTAGCAATGATCCCGCTCTCCAGGCTCCTTCAGTGTCTAAGCTCAAATCCTGTCCTTCATCACTTAACTCAGGTTTACTGAGCAGCTCCTCCGTGCGAACACTGCGCAGTGCTTCGATGTGGCGGCGTCTGCCCTGGTAGGGGGAGCCCACGGCCCCCCAGCCTGAGGATGAAGTGTGAGGTGAGGCCGTGACCACTGCTCGGAGACGCAGCGGGACACCACGTCTGAGTGCAGGGCCCGCTACACGAGCATGTCCTTTCGTCTTAGATGTTAGCCGGGCGAGGCTTACTGATGATGTGGAATGGCGCGTGAAGGAGAGAGGGGACTCGGGTTATCCAGCTGAGCGACCAGGTGAACAAACGGTGGTGACAGACACTGACTCGCAGAGAGGAAGTGCCCAGACTGAGCTGGGATGCAGCGACAGCTTGACGTGGGGACCAGAGGGAGGAAATGGCAAGAATGCCCGAGAGCAGCCTGGGGGGCGATGGTGTGTGGGTGCAGCTTCCCATGCCGTGTGCAGCGGGGCCACAGGCAGGAGACGAGGACCTGAGTTCCCAGCCGTGTAGGCGTCGCCAGACGGGAGGCTGGATGGAGGCCGACTGCTGACTGCTGCGGTGGCAGGAAGGTCTTCGTCCCTTGATGAGTCCAGGCCAGTAGAGCGGGGCAGCAGCCCGAGCAGTGCAGGGCGCAGAACGGGAGCAGCCCCTCTGCTGTCCAGCGTCAGGTGTGGTGGAGGCGGCAGAGGCTCGGGGGATGTCCGCCCCTCCTGCTGAAAGCCCCGGTGGCAGCCGAGCGGCTGGCCGTCAGTGCCGGGGGACCCCTGGGGTCAGAGGAACGTTGTGCTCAGGATCTCTGGCGCTCTCCAGGCTCTGGGCTCTCACGTTTGCATACACTTGACCCAAGAGCGGTGATGGTTGTGTTGCAGGGCGGCTCTCCCTAGGGCTCCCAGCTGGCAACTCCTCTTCCTCCTTCTTGAGCCAGAGAACAGGGAGGACGTTCCTTCCCTCCTCCTGCAGCTGCAACTCATCGCACACCAAGGCTTACAGAATGCGGTTTTGTCATCTGGTTACTTTGAGCTCATTTCAGCTAATATTTTGTATCATAATTCCTCCTTTTTTATGTGTTGGGTGCATTCTGTCATGTCTATAACTTACTCTTCTGGCTTTGGGATTTCTGACTTTAAGGTATATTACTGGGACAGTTGATCTATGTATTGTGTACTGAGAAGTAATAACTTGCTGCATCCCATTTGTCTTTTAAAATAAGATTAATTAACAGGCTAACAATGCCAAAGAATGCTCAAACTACCGCACAATTGCACTCATCTCACATGCTAGTAAAGTGAACTGTGAACTTCCAGATGTTCAAGCTGGTTTTAGAAAAGGCAGAGGAACCAGGATCAAATTGCCAACATCCGCTGGATCATGGAAAAAGCAAGAGAGTTCCAGAAAAACATCTATTTCTGCTTTATTGACTATGCCAAAGCCTTTGACTGTGTGAATCACAATAAACTGTGAAAAATTCTGAAAGAGATGGGACTACCAGACCACCTGACCTGCCTCTTGAGAAACCTATATGCAGGTCAGGAATCAACAGTTAGAACTGGACATGGAACAACAGACTGGTTCCAGATAGGAAAAGGAGTACGTCATGGCTATATATTGTCACCCTGCTTATTTAACTTACATGCAGAGTACATCATGAGGAACGCCAGGCTGGAAGAAGCACAAGCTGGAATCAAGATTGCCGGGAGAAATATCAATAACCTCACATATGCAGATGACACCAACCTTGTGGCAGAAAGTGAGGAGGAACTCAAAAGCCTCTTGATGAAAGTGAAAGAGGAGAGTGAAAAAGTTGGCTTAAAGCTCAACATCCAGCAAACTAAGATCATGGCATCTGGTCCCATCACTTCATGGGAAATAGATGGGGAAACAGTGGAAACAGTGTCAGACTTTATTTTTTTGGGCTCCAAAATCACTGCAGATGCTGATTGCAGCCATGAAATTAAAAGATGCTTACTTCTTGGAAGGAAAGTTATGACCAACCTAGATAGCATATTAAAAAGTAGAGACATTACTTTGTCAACCAAGGTCCGTCTAGTCAAGGCTATGGTTTTTCCCGTGGTCATGTATGGATGTGAGAGTTGGACTGTGAAGAAAGCTGAGCGCCAAAGAATTGATGCTTTTGAACTGTGGTGTTGGAGAAGACTCTTGAGAGTCCCTTGGACTTGCAAGGAGATCCAACCAGTCCATTCTAAAGGAGATCAGTCCTGGGTGTTCATTGGAAGGACTGATGCTAAAGCTGAAACTCCAGTACTTTGGCCACCTCATGTGATGAGTTGACTCACTGGAAAAGACTCTGATGCTGGGAGGGATTGAGGGTGGGAGGAGACAGGGACGATAGAGAATGAGATGGCTGGATGGCTTCACCGACTCTGTGGACATGAGTTTGAGTGAACTCCGGGAGTTGGTGATGGACAGGGAGGCCTGGCGTGCTGTGATTCATGGGGTCACGGAGAGTCGGACACGACTGAGCGACTGAACTGAACTGAACTGAACTGAATATAAGATTACTAACAGGTCTTCAGGTAGTATTAGAGAAGAAAATGGCAGCCCCCTCCAGGATTCTTGCCTGGTAAATCCCATGGACAGAGGAGCCTGGCGGGCTGCAGTCCGTGGGGTCACAGAGAGTTGGACACGATTGAGCGACTGAACGACGACAGGCAGTATTTGCTCGTGCTGAGCGTGCTGTCGAGCAGCTCCGATAACTTCCGGTTCATGTTCGAGACCCTCAGAGACTTGGCCATCCAGCCTGCCCGGCCCAGTCTCTCAGGCCTGGCGTGTGCTCCTGCCCCAGGCACCCGTGTGGCGCCTCCGGTGGAGGGAGGCGGCCGTGGTCGGACTGTGGCAGGATCCAGTCCGAGGGCGAGGTCTGTGCCTTCGGCAGTCTCAGAATCCCGGCCAGAGTGTGCTGGGGGTGCGTCACGGGTGGAGCACGACCCTTCTTGGTCTCCTGTTTGATGATTCCTTGTGAGTCAACCTTGCAGTTTCTACGCAATACAGCCTTTTTCTCTCAAGACCCGGCCCCCGCTGTCGAGTCCAGGATCACAGAGGACTGGCTACCAGATCCCTCGCCAGCTTGCTTTCATGCCTGGCCAGTTCCAGGCCCAGCACTCAGTGAGCACTGAGGTCTTCGGTGATGGGCCTCCGCCCCCCGGAGCACTGATGCAGAGAACTCGCTGAGACTTGTTCTCCCTGCGGGTGTCGTCTGCTGTCCCACCCTCCACACCGTCCCTGCCTTGCCACCTCCTGGTCACCGTGCACTCCGTTGCACGTGACTGACGTCAGCTAGACGTGTGCAGTGGCTCCAGGTGAAGGGGCATGCTGCTTCAGTTCGCTGCTGAGATGTGCCCACGTGCCAAGGACGTGCATCTACACTTGGGCGCTGGGCTGAATTTTAATGCAGTCCCCCTTGATGATGGCATTATGAATACTATCCTTAATGTTCCTGAAACATTAGGGTTTTTCTCTTGGACTCTACTGTTAGTCTGGGGAGGACCCCCCTGCCTGAAATTGACGACAGTGAGGAAACCAAAGGGCTCGTGACATCTGGAAGTTGGTCAGGCAGCGCTGGATCGGGCAGTCAGCACTGAGCCGTTTCACTTGGAAAGGCTCTGCAGCCGTGAGACTGCTAACTCACCAGCCTTGCTGAGCAGCAGGCCCTGACCCAGGAGCAAACTGTTTGAATAGTTGAGTTTATGAACAGCTATCTTTAGGTTTCAGATGCCATTATCTCTCTTTCATCTGTGCCTGGTTTTGAAAATGAGTGAACTGAAATGTGAACATGAGCAGGATCCCTTCCCGCCTGTTGGAACTCCTCAGCTAACTCAGCATTTCTGTGCAAGGGCACTGGTCATTGAGCCTGGATCGTGGCTGCACCATTGCTAGTCCCTCTCAGCCAGTCCCGGTGTCACATCCTTTCTTGGGGGAAAACTTCTGTAATTCTTCTGTCTTAATTGTAGGTCTGTCAGTTACTTTTCCTTAGAGTATCGTAAAATATTTTGCTTTCTATCAATTTTAAATCACACCCATTTTTTTTGAGACTTTTGAGAATCAAATCTGAGTAGAACTTTTTAGCTCCTTTTGTTTCCTTGTTACATGTTTAAATCTTCTACTAAAATATATAATTTCATTATTATAATGCTTGATAGTATAATACTGAGCAGGAATAATAATGTGTCCAAGACTATACTAAAAATATCCAAACTCAAATAAGTCATATACTTGGCTGCCTGAAAATGATGCAATAATGTCAATAAAATCTTAAATTCTCTTTTTTGTTGGGATTAACATTGTAGTTGTGAGACTCACAGAGTCAACCATGCACACTTATTTTAAATAATCATAGAAAACTGTTGCACTCGGCACAGTATATAAGGAGAATACTTATATTTTTCTGTTTGTTGCCTATAATGGAATAATATGAAAGAAAAATCTGTCGTTTTTAAAAGACATAAATTCACTCGCATGCATCTTTGCTCTCAGACACAGAATAAAAATTCCCGTATCATTTCATCTGCCGTCTTGTTTGATGTGTGTGTGCATTTGAGAATTAGGACACCTTGGTCCAAACAGTAGAGAAAATGAATGAGAGGTCAGGAGTTGACCATTGATGCTCCCACGCTCAAAGGAAGTCACAGCAATAAAACTGTTTTGAAACCTACATTTAAAAGCACTTTTAATCTGCATTCTGTTTCCTAATTTGCGATTAGAGGACGCGAGTGTTAAATCTCCAAAGAAAACAGCTCCTGAAGTGTGGCGCAGGATACGCGCCTGGAGAAATGAGTGCTATGGCTTTAAGATAAGGTAGTCTAGCGATTCAGTGCACAAAACTAGAGCGATTTGGAGCAGGCTCCTACTGTTAGCTTCTTTGAAGATGGATTCTCACACCGAAAATAACGCCACATATTCTCGATAACAGCAGTTTTTCCCCCTGAAATCCACCAAAACTGAAGAAAAATCCAAGTGACTGTTCCTCGCAGCTGTGTGGCCTGGAGTTCACGGGGAAGCTGGCGTCCTGCAGTCCCCATTCAGCACCTGCTTCAAAGGCAGCCTGGCCGGCTCTAGTGTGCGGGCCAGGTAGGGTGCCATTGTGTGCGGCCCGGAGGATTAGTATCAAAGCTGCGGCGACCAGGCCCTCGGTCTCCGGCTGCCACTCAGTCTAGCGGGGCGCGGCTCAGACCAGCCAAGGTCACCGTCTCCAGCGTGGAGTGGACTGGGAAAGCACCCTGAGAATGGCGTGCTTTTTATGAAATCATGGCGCAGGCTGGCGGCGCAGCAGGTGCCCCCTGGAGCACACCACATCTGTTTGTGTTGGTGTCCCGTGGCTGACAACGAGATAATAGAGCTTTGAGATTTATCATTTTATTTTAAGAAAGACAACTGTATATACAATAATCCAGATGCCTACTTAGCTTCGATCTTTTATTTGAAAACCATGAAGAAAACAGACCGATTTAATTGCTGTTTTTACGTGTGTATATTTAAGCAAAAAGCAAAGCGTACTGACTGTTAACCATTTACAACCGTTGCTGGTCAGTGATACCCAAATTCTTGGGGAGGAGATACCTAGCATTCGACATAAATTTTTCTCTTCAATGTTCAGGCATTTGTGTCAACAGATTGCAGAAGGATTTACTGAATATGCCCAACTGTCTTGAATATTGTGAGGTTTAGATAAAATCCACCCCCACACACACCCAATGAGAGTATTTTAAGGGTGAGGTAATGATGACGCAAAAAATAAAATTTTCAACTTGGGCAAATTAGAGAAAAATTAAGCTGTGCACAAGTTGTCATGACGACAAGGATGCTCTGTTGATGAACTGTCCTCATTGTCCAATCAGATAGTGGAGCTGAAGCTGGGGCGTGAGCAGGAGAAGACGCACCTATTACAGCAGCATAACGCGGAGAAGGACAGCCTAGTCCGAGACCACCAACGGGAAGTCGGAAACCTGGAGGATCAGCTCCGCGCCGCCAATATGGAGCACGAAAATCAAATCCAAGAGTTCAAGAAACGAGATTCACAGGTAATTACCGATGATATTTGATAAAGCGGGCATCCATTTTTAAACAGTCATCAGCGTTTCATGTTTTCTTATTATTCTTGTTGGTGCACGCTATTTGATCATTTGCAAAACTGACATATAAATGTGATTTTTTTTTTGTTTTGTTTTCTCCCCACCCCCCTTTTTGGGGGGATGAATAAGGCTTTAACTACAGAAACCACAGGTAGCCAGATTAAAAATCCCATGGCGCGCTATAACTTGGCCCCCTTTTTATAATCTTGTCTCAGTTCCTTTCATGATGGATTTTTTTTTTTAAAGGTATCTGCCCCTTACCCCTCCCCTCAGCCTTAGCAAATCCCTAGGAAATGTATCAGCCTCACTCCTTGCTTTTTGTTTTAATCTCTGTAGGTAATCAAGCAGCTGTTTTAATATTTGCTTTTCCTTCGCAGTGTTGCTTTTTTCCTTTAGACTCTATATTTGATTAGATCACTGAGATGATAATTGATAAAAACGCCTCCAGAGAAGGGCTGTTTCCCACCAGGTCTGTCGCTGTCCTCCACGCACGCACACACGCCTCCCAGCCGCATCTCTGTAGTCCCTGTTGGAAGCCATTTGGCAGAATAACCCCCAGCTGTGGTAGCATTTGACTCTTCAAACTTATGGATGAAATGTGCACTGTCAGCATGGAAAATTATCTTTATAAATTTCAGATGAAAAAAAAAATCTTATTGGGTATGTTTCTTTGTGGTACGATACACTCTTTAGGGTATATATAATCAAAGGCCTTTAGTGTGTCCCCTTGGGGAGGTCGCTGTGAAATTTCATTAAAGAAAAATTGAAGAGCAATTGGTAACAATAAAAAGATAATTTTCTCTTCTAACAAAACCATATCATCCACGAGGTCTAAATAACCCTTTCCCGTTGAAATCTCACCATATTATCCACACCCCTCACAAGCTTCTCCCCAGATACATTCCTCCCCAAATGATATAATTTTTCAGCAAATGAGATAGACCTTCTATTTGTTTTAAGATGTGTTTAAACAATTTTATAATTATCTGAACGTACAAATTCTACTGATTAAGTAAGGTGTTGAAACTCGAGTCAGGGCGGGAGGCACAGAATAGGAGTTGTTGGCCGCTTTCATTTGACCTTGAGTTGTCTTTTACTTTCGGATAGCGATGGAGGCAATATGAATATACTCAGCACAGGCCTCTTTTTTTTGTCAGTAATATGGATTTCTAGGAAAATTAGGTGAATTTGTTTTGTGGGCTTTGTTAACTAAGAGGCGGTCGTTGTAGCAGCCATGGGATCAGCATAGGCAGTGGTTCCTGTGAAATTAACGTGTGCTGTTTCTGCCCCTGACCTCATTAGAGCCTTCATAAGATACATGCTGGCCTTTGAGGGCCAGTCATGCAGTTTATTAAGGATGTTTTCACACTTGCCTTCTCCTTCGAAGATGATATGAAGCCTTACCATTGTCTTCTTTGAGAAGGTGTTTGAGTTCTGAGTCAGCGTAGGGTCTGTTTGCATGGTAGAATAATTGATACACTAAAACACATTAACTTATCCAACTTGTAACTGTCTTCGTGGTGTTGTGGAAAGCGACACAAACGGAGGCCAGGTTTAGCGGGAGTCTCTGGTGTTGCGTGTGTTGCGGCTGCCATGTGTAGGGCGCGGCTCATTCAGTGACAACAAAAGGGAGACTCTGGGATCATTAGATACAGTGAAGCCATGGCGAGAGTATAGTAATGTCATCAACTGAGTTTCTTCTAATTGAAGTACTACTCTGACCTCCCCAAACGCTGTAGCATATGACTGTATTTCTCACATATTTTGTCTTTCTTGGAATAATTGGAATTGCTGTTGCAGGAATGCAAGGGAGCAATGGAAACTTAGGCTGAATGCATCCTGGATCAAAATGAAAGATGATTTTCTGCAGAAGCTGCACTAAATTGTTCTTTGAGAACATGGTTTTTAAAAATACTCTTTGTCACTAAGCTATATTTTAAACAATCTAATCATATATACCAAAATGCTAGCAACTTGTATTCATTTTTGGCTGTTTACTGGGGCTATTAATTCAGTCTCCTCAGGTAAGTCCCAAATTTTCCAAATATATCTTTTCATGATTATGGTCTAAATAATGTATAATACCTTTTAGGTTCTGAATTACATTTATAAATTAAAAAGCCCAAAGTGACATATGTTTTAAGAAATAGCAGATGCTTTTTTAAAATGGCCGCTGTGTGGTTTGATGCGGGAGCCGCAGGCCTGCTGTAGACGCCGAGCAGTGCGGTTTTCTGTCTGAGGCCGGGGAGGCGCTGGATGCTCAGTTCAGGTCGGCAGCTGTGGAGGCCATTTTGTAAAAAGGACAAGGTAAAACCTTAACCAAGAGAGCACCAGGGGATTATCCGTTTGGGGCACTGCGGCTTTGTCTGCTGCCTTTCATCCTTCAGATTCTTGAATGCAGGCGATGTACTAAAAAAATCTACTTTGGGCTCCTTTTGAACATGTAATATGTTGTGTACAATAAGAAAACCAGCGTTATAAAGTACAGACGTCTGCCTCAAGGTGATCCGTGACACCCAGGAGCTCCTTTCATGAAGGTGCTGTATAATTATTACAAGTGCATTGTTATTCTAGCAATTTCTGTTTTATAGAGAAACAACAAGATACGGTAATACCGTTGAGGACAGTTAACCATGTCTCAGTTTATTTGGTGCATTGAGCTAATTATTCTCTGCACATACTTTTATCATAATTCCTTGGTTTTCAGTGATGGGCTCGTTTATGTTGTGATACTTCCATTTGCTAACAAGGACACTGTCTTCCCCCTTCGTGTAAGGTGTTCAGTCTGGTATGTCCCTGAGGGACATCAGTAGATGTCAAGACATACAGAAATTCACAACCTCATTAGCAAATATTTCTCCCTTGCCAGATCCCACTTATTGAAGGTCCTCTGGTGAGTGATTTGCTTGAATCCATCATATTTTCTAATATAAAGGTGATATGTAGTTTTGTTGCGATCATCTTAGGAAGGCTTTGTTTAATGGTAGTCCTCATGTATTTCTTGGTTTGCTTTTGAACTGCAGTGTAGTAAAAGAGTTTCTGCAGTTTGCCCCTTGAGACTGAGGGAAAGCAGAACATAGGTTCCTGATCCCTGGCACGCTTTTAGTACCCGGATCCTCTCAAGGACTGCTTGATCTCTGAGGTTTGCTGCCAAAGTGAGGGGTATGCATGAGCCCCGCAGATACCGTCCCAGGGTGCCTTCATGGTCCGCCCAGAGGGTGTCACCGTCTGGGGACAGCTGTTGAGGTGCAGACATGAGAGGATGCGGGTGACACAGAGGCTGCTGGGGACCACCACATGTAGACCGCAGAGCAGACATCATGAAACGGGTCTAGCCTGACCCTAGCATCCTAATGTCTTTCTTGACTCCCTGAACTGAGAACTGTGGTTGTAAGGGGAACAAATTTTGTGTAAAAGACAGAGCGTCTGGATTTTGCCGTATTGACTCAGTGAGCGGCTCCGTGCTATTGCTGATTCTAAAATGTGCGGGTTTTAGAGCTCCTCTTCTTTCTCTCTTCTACTTTAAAAAGTTTTCTGAAAACGATATTTATAATAGACAATTTTAACAATTATATCTTAATAATTCTTTGCTTTTCAGCGATGAGTTACTTTACGTCGTGATACTTGCATTTGCTAAAGTGCACAGTCTTCCCCCCTGTATCATGTGTTCAGTCTGGTGTGTCCCTGAGGGTGTAACGTGCTGGAAAAAGAAAAGACCGTCAGATCAGTGGATGTCATTTATAAACTGGGTGTGTGCATGTGTGCAGTGGATTGAGCATGGGCTATTATTCTTCAAAGATTACTCTGAGGGTGACTTGAACAGCGCGTGTGTTCTCAGCATTATTGTTGAACCTGTACGTGGTCTCTGGGCTTTGAGAGGGCTGGCACTTTCTCTATTGAAAACATTTGATTTTAATTTCTTTGTATTCCAAGCACTTTCAAAAAGGATTTGAGGCAGCATTTTATGATAAACACATTATACAGGTGAAATATAGCTGAAAATAATAATTAAGCAATAAATGATATTAACCACTAAGGACAAGTTTAGCTCGGAGCTTGCCTGGAAGCTGCGGTGAAGAGTGAAACGTGATGAATCGTGTATCTGATGGAAGCGATCACACCAGGTCATTATTTTCTAGCTCTCAGTTCTGAGAGAAATTTAAGATATAGGGCTTGATATAAAAGGTACTGACCAGTATAACTGATGATGCTCTGTAGGTGTTAAAACAGTTGGGAAAAAAACCCAGTGGGAAAACCTTAAGATTCTTTACTTTCACAAAATGTAATTAGCAGGTTTATTTTAACGTGCCAAATTTTCATTTTAATTTATGGATAATGTCATTATCCTCAACATCAAAAAACACAGCTGCTTTGAGAGATCCAATTTTGTAGATATTATGAATCATAAGAAAGCATATTTCAAGTCACAAGCTTAAAAATTTCTATACCGTCACTACGTGACTATTTCAGAAACCCTTCTAAAACATTGCTGGGGTGTTAAAATTAAACTTGGCTGAAAATGAAAACGCTTTAAAAGTCAGTGCCCAATGTTAATTTCCAGGTGTGTTGTCTCTTCCTTATATCTGATTCTCCTGTCCTCTGAACTGATACTATGGAAAACTGTAATAAATTATAAATCAAATGGTAATTTGGTCCGGGAGCACAGGATATTTGTACCTGCACTAAAATGGTTCACGCCCTCCCTGCATAACCAAAGCAGTGTTTCATCATCAGTACCTTTTCACTAATATCATCTGCTTTGTTTCGGGTTAGTGGATATTTTTGTTTCTTTGGGTCAGACTGGACTCTGCACTGGCTGCTCGGATGAACCGAATTACGTCCGCCATTCCCCACCGCTGTAACGCGGATGCGGCTGCTCGCGCCACCCCACCTCCGCGCTCCCCTCTCCTCCTCAGGGACACGCACGCACCTCGGGGGGCCCAGGGCTCAGCGTGCACGCCACACGTGCTGGTCCCTGATGCACGCGCCACGTGTGTCGGTGCAGAGGCGGGGCACTCTGCGCTTAGTCGTGCAGCAAGTGTGCTCTGCAGCGCTGGACGGCGTGCTCAATGCGCGGCGTCAGAGGTGCTGGTGGGAAAACGCTTTTAACAATTCTCTTCATTTTGCAAAAAGAAAAGACTTTTTTTTAGTAGACTTGGGGTAAAACCACATACTAAAATTTTCCTTTTTTTTTTTACATGAAGTTTTATAGTATTGAAATGCTTTAAGATAGCTGAGGAACTTTCGGTGCTTGTTTAAAATATAAATAGAGGTTTTCCCAACTAAGCCATCTTTAAAAGCCTGTGGGGGATATATTCTTTTTCTGACGCCAAAAACTCAGGTTATTCAGAATTTTCCAAATAGGGCAAAGATCCTTCATATATATGCAGGAACAGATGCATTGATGCGAAGATCTCATTTTATTAATGTCCAGTGGTGAGGAGCCTAAGAGTGCTGCCTGTGGACTAATAAGATCTTTGCATTAATGTATTATTGTGTATGTTACCATGTGTAAGAATACTATTTCTTAGGTGCTTAATTAGGAGAAAATAGGGAAAGATGCCATTTCAAGTAAAGCTGCATTTTTGGTAGATCACCAGCTTTCTTTTTCATAAGAATTCTAAAATTCTGTAATTATTTTCATCTTAAAGCACAAAAGTAGCATATATACCTATAATTAAACTATAAATCATTCAACTTGGTTTTCATTGTGGAGAAAATTATATTAAGTTTAAAAAACAAAGACAGGTTGAGGAAGGAAAATGATTTCTCTAAGAATGATCCATTTATCATAGTTACACAGTGTATCTTCAATCCTGTGCATATTTTTTAAAATGTGGCAGTTACCATGGAAACCACATTCTATGGCATGTGGTCCACTGTTAGATCAAGAATATTCCTTTTCAAGACAAACCTTCCAAATAATAACATATAAAGTACTCCCTTTGCATTAATGACTTTATATCATCAGTAATGGTTGCTTTAAAAAAATCTGTCCTTTGTTCTCTTTATACTTATTGTATTTTTAAAGGAATGTATAAATTGTTCCTGAAGAATAGTAATTAAATGCTGGAGATATTTACAATGGGAGACCTAAGGTGTTCACTCTGCGGTGGGGAAAGTGGGTGGTTTCATGGGGGCAGTCTGTACTCATGGCATGTTCCGACAGAGGGAAGCTTATGAGCACACTGTCTACATCTCAGGTTGAAGTCATCTAAAGAGATGGCCGCATCCAGTTATTTTCATTTTATACGTAAAGAACCTGTGTGGTTCCAAGGTCATTATCTTGCGCAAGGTCAGAGAGTTAGCAAACCAGAGCTTCTTGACCTTAATTCAGTGCTCTTTCTTCATCTCACAGCCTCTTCCGAGGAGGGTTTTAGATTTCTGGAGAGGCTTGGACGTGGAGAAAGAAGAATCCTGTGACTCCACCGGGCGTGGCAGACACCGGGACCTTTGTTCCCAGGCAGAGACTTGCATCTCCATTTGCATTTCTCTCAGTGATTTGCTGTACTTGACGCTGCTGCAGAGTTGTAACTAGTCAGCAGTACCTCCTGGAACAACACTGAATCTTTACGCCCATGTGCATTTTAACAGCAGCCTTAACAGCAAATACTCATCGTGTGCTTCTTGTGCGCCAGGCGTTCTGCTTGGTCCTTTCCATTGCATTATCTCATTCAGCCCTCCAACGAGGATTAAATTTCCTATCTGGAAGTGGTTTTGACCTTCTTACCTGGGGGTCAGAAAATGTATTTCCCTTTACTGATGGGGGCAGATTCTGAAAGCACAGCAAGATGTCCAAGGTGACGTGTCTAGTAGTGTCGCTGGGCTCACAGCCAGGGCCCCTGCCCACTCACTGCTATGGAGGAGCTCACTGTCTCTGAATTCCATATCCTGCTTACCTCTCACTGTGTTTTCAATTTTGGGTTGTTAATACGTTGCTAGATTTAAAGCACAGATTACCCGTAACTCAGGCTATGTAAATCCAAGTAGGGTCTGAGCCAGTGGCTTCAGTCTTTCTCCAGGGTCACAGCCATGGCCATGTCTGCCATCTGCGACAAGTACAACTCTGAAGAGATGTGCATTTCTTAGTATTTTATTCGGAATAGAAATCCTTCCCGCAAATTTTAGAACTTGTAGGATGCAAAAATGAGTATGTTTTTGAAATGGGTTCACTTTTGGTTTCCATGTTATTACTGCAATAAGAAGGTATGTCCAGTGTAAGAATCCGATAGGCTTGCATCTCAGTGGGACCTACCAATCCTTGTAAAAAGTTGCCTAGGAATTTACATCTAATTCTGGTGAAATACAATTGGTTGTGAATGGTTTCAGTCAGTTCAGTTCAGTTCAGTCGCTCAGTCGTGTCCGACTCTCCGTGACCCCATGAATCACAGCACGCCAGGCCTCCCTGTCCATCACCAACTCCCGGAGTTCACTCAAACTCATGTCCACAGAGTCGGTGATGCCATCCAGCCACCTCATCCTCGGTCGTCCCCTTCTCCTCCCGCCCCCAACCTTTCCCAGCATCAGAGTCTTTTCCAGTGAGTCAAGTCATCGCATGAGGTGGCGAAAGTATTGCAGTTTCAGCTTTAGCATCAGTCCTTCCAATGAACACCCAGGATCGATCTCCCTTAGAATGGACTGGTTGGATCTCCTTGCGGTACAAGGGACTCTCAAGAGTCTTCTCCAACACTACAGTTTACTATAGATAAATGTCTGTTATATGCACATACTAATTTGAAATATTAGATATGATTCATACCTTTCAGTGGAGTGGCTTTTTAAATCTCAAAGCCTTCAAAGTTAGCATTTTTTCCATAAAGGAATCCATGTAAGGATCCTATTACATGGCAACAGCTAGTCAAAACCTTCTAAGAAATGAGGTCGAGGTGGTTTAGGAAGTTCAAATCTGGAGATTTTCCTGATAGAAATACAAGGAGCAATTAGAAAGTGTGTTTTGTTTAGAATCTTAAAAAGCAATTTATGTTGATGCAGTTTGAGCTGAATTCTAGAGTAATGTTGGTCAAAATGAAAAGTTTTCAGAGTTTTTGGGGTTTTTTAAGCACTACTCCGCATTCATCAATTCGTTCCCCCTGGGTTATTTTTAGCACACTTCTGCCCACCTCCACGTGAGTGAAAGCACTGAGGGAGCGGGGGACGAGTCGCGCCTCTTCCTTCAGGTCTTGGAAAAGTCACCCTTGGGTTTCTGACTCAGTTCTCTGAGAGACATCCTTGATGTCTTCGCTTGCATATTTGAGGTGATTTTTCGTGACGGAGAGGTTGAAGGCAGAGTGCAGGAAATGACTGGCCAGTGGAGATGTCATCACATGTTTGGAGAGCCACAGACCGAAGCTCGTTGCACCATCGCTGTGTCTTTGGTCAGGGCTGGTTGGAACAGCACCTGGCCGCGCAGCGCAGAGGATATTTAACACCTGAGCTTTTTCCCTGAGAAAAATAACAGACATTTCTGCTGGGGAGGCCGTAGACTCCTGTTTGAGGAGGCGAGCATTACATGAAAATAATGGCCTATTTCAAATGTCTTTAGTATTTGTGGAAAGGAAGCCTTTGGAAAATACTGTCATTAGAAGGAAACTTTAGGATAAAAAAAAGTGGTTTCATTGAGACCCAATTGGTGGATTAATGTGGAACTTGATGCAATATTTTTCCATCGAAACAAGTATTAAAATTTAGTGAAAATTATTTTTTGTCACTTGTTCTAACAATTATTTTAAGCTGCTACCTGACCTCTCGAGTACTTTTGGATAGTTGTATCCTAAGATGTTGGGAAAAGACCCCAAGAAATCATAAAGAAACACTGCACAGTTAGACCTGCAGGGTTTGAAAATGTGTGTTATTTTCCCCTTTCATTTGGACTTGTTTTTTGTTGGGTATGGAGTCAAAGCCTGAAGGTAACATTTGAGGATGAGTTAATGATGTCCTCGGAGAATGAGGTTTGTGAAACACGTGCCCTGGATCTGCGGCCTCTTTCCTTGTTAGTGGGGCAGCTCCAGTGCTGCCGTGGTTTCAGAGCGTGTGTGTGTGGGCGCCACTGATATCATCTCTCTGTGGTGCAGAGGAGCTGTCAGTGAACACGGACAGTGGTCCAGCCAGGCCTAGCGTCTTAAAACAAGGCAATTTTCCACTAAGGACTTAAAAGTTGTAGGTCTTAAAAAGGTTAAAAATTAAACTGGTGATTCATTCATCTTAAGTTTACTCCTTAAGTGAGTATTTATTAATGAAGCAAACCCCAGACCCCTAGGGTCAAGTGGGACCTTGTTTACTTTGTTATTTGCAAAAATGTTATTTAACACACAGAGTGCACATGTTCACCAAATGCTTCCTGAAAAGCTGATTTTTGTCAAGTAAACGTTGGTCTCCCTTTTGGGGCACATTTCACAATAGATCGAGATAAAGTGACACTGGCGTGTGCACAGGGTGACAGAGCTTGGGGGTGGGAAACTTTGGTTCTTCGTTAACTCAGAAATTACTGCCAAAGCTGGTGTTACAGAAAAGTCCCGAGTTCCAGGGGTGTGGCGTGTCCCGGCCCCTAGAAGCCAGTCATGGCCGATCACTGGTTCAGGCTTCAAGAAGTAAGGGGGTAGACTCGGGCACGTTCACCTCTCCATCCTGTTCGGTGACATGCAGCAGACATCGTAGTCTATTGCCGTCAAGTTCAGTTCAGTTCAGTCGCTCAGTCGTGTCTGACTCTTTGCGACCCCGTGAATCACAGCACGCCAGGCTTCCCTGTCTGTCACCAATTCCCAGAGTTCACTGAAACCCACCTCCATCGAGTCGGTGATGCCATCCAGCCATCTCATTCTCTGTCGTCCCCTTCTCCTCCTGCCCCCAATCCCTCCCAGCATCAGAGTCTTTTCCAGTGAGTCAACTCTTCGCATGAGGTGGCCAAAGTATTGGAGCTTCAGCTTTAGCATCAGTCCTTCCAATGAACACCCAGGATTGATCTCCTTTAGAATGGACTGGTTGGATCTCCTTGCAGTCCAAGGGACTCTGGAGAGTCTTCTCCAACACCACAGTTCAAAAGCATCAATTCTTCGGCGATCAGCTTTCTTCACAGTCCAACTCTCACATCCATACATGACCACGGGAAAAACCATAGCCTTGACTAGACGGACCTTGGTTGGCAAAGTAATGTCTCTGCTTTTTAATATGCTATCTAGGTTGGTCATAACTTTCCTTCCAAGGAGTAAGCGTCTTTTAATTTCATGGCTGCAATCAGCATCTGCAGTGATTTTGGAGCTCCAAAAAATAAAGTCTGACAGTTTCCACTGTTTCCCCATCTATTTCCCATGAAGCGATGGGACCAGATGCCATGATGTTAGTTTGCTGGATGTTGAGCTTTAAGCCAACCTTTTCACTCTCCTCTTTCACTTTCATCAAGAGGCTTTTAGTTCCTCTTCACTTTCTGCCATAAGGGTGGTGTCATCTGCATATCTGAGGTTATTGATATTTCTCCCGGCAATCTTGATTCCAGCTTGTGCTTCTTCCAGCCCAGCGTTCCTCATGATGTACTCTGCATATAAGTTAAATAAGCAGGGTGACAATATACAGCCTTGACGTACTCCAAGTTGGTGCTCCTTAAAAGAATACACAACCAAATGTGAAACAGCTTGCCAGTGGGAGTTTGCTGTATGACTCAGGGAGCGCATGCTGGTGCTGTGTGACAGTCGAGGGGCAGGATGGGGCGGCAGGTGGGAAGGAAGTTCTGAGCGGAGGGGACGTGTGTGTGTGCTGTACTTAGTCGCACTGTGTGTCCAACTCTCTGAGACCCCGTGGACTGTGCCTGCCAGGCTCCTCTGTCCATGGGGTTCTCCAGCCAAGAATACTGGAGTGGGTTGCCATGCCTTCTTCCAGGGCATCTTCCCAACCCAGGGATCGAACCCAGGTCTCCTGCATTGCAGGCGGATTCTTTACCATCTGAGCCACCAGGGAAGCCTAGGAAATTCCAGGATGGGTCGCCTATCCCTTTGCCAGGGGATCTTTCTGACCCAGGCATCGAACTGGGGTCTCTTGCATTGCAGGCAGATTCTTTATCAGCTGAGCCACCAGGGAAGCCTGGACACGTGTGTACCTGTGGCTGATTCATGTTGATGTATGGCAGAAACCAACACAGTGCTGTAAAGCAATTATCCTTCAACTGAAAATAAATTAGAAAAAATCACTTCAGAAACAGGAATAGTAGAATAAATCTTCCCATGAAAATCATTATTGTTGAGTGTCCTGATTGCTTTTTGAAACCTCATTGTTCCATGTTGATACTGACAAAATGGAACCTTGTGACTTGAACATTTTTGTAATTGTGACACTTGGATATTATATAAATCAAATTAACTTCCACGTACATTTTCCTGTCTGTCAAAATTAGGTAGAATTATGTATATGGAATTTCCTTATGACTTCACCTTGACTCATTTCCTCAGTAAAGGCTTTTTGGGTGCAGTTGCTTGCAGGCCCTGAGGACGGGGTGGGCACTTGAGTGTTGCCCATTTATGTTGCGTTTGACTTTGCATGTGATTGGAAGACAAGAGGACTTTTTTGGGCAATAGGTGACATGATCTGACCCCTGCTTCTGAAAGGCCACTGTGGCTGTTGTGGAGAGTCCTGCCTGTCTTTGCCGCGTGTACTTGAGTCGGGAGGTCGTGCTGGCGGGTGTGGTGAGGGGGTGAGGGAAAGAGGGCTTCTTCAGGGCTTTGGTTTGAGTAGCTAACTAGGTGAGATGTGATGGTCGGATAGCATCACCAGCTCCGTGGATGTGAACTGAGCAAACTCTGGGAGATAGTGAGGGACAGGGAGGCCTGACGCACTGCAGTCCGTGGGGTCGCAGATAGTCAGACACGATGTCGCAACTGAACAGCACAGCTAATGAGAGAAGGTGTCGAGCATGGACCGTGAGGAGGGAGTAAAAGCAGGCGTCGTGTCGTTGCCAGGCCAGGGTTGAGCTGCACCTTAATGTCCAGATGGAGAGGCGCCAGCCGAGCTGGAAGTAAGTGCAGGTGGAGATCCAGAGACACAGATTCGGACATCACTGGCACGGGGTAACAAATAAGGCAGGGGCCCGGATGCAGCCATCAAGTTCGTGCTGGACATGCATCAGCGGTGCTGGTCATGGCGGCCTCGCCCGCCCACTGGCGTGTGAGCCGGGGTCGCCGCTTCGTGGCTCTGACGGGCTCGCGGCGTGTCTGGAGCACCACGCGTCAGTCGTGTCACCTGGAGCCCCTGCTGCGTGTTGGCACTGGGTCGACAGGGCGTGTTGACCACAGCGCGGCCTGCTCACCGTCCGTGAACAGACAGGGCTGTGTGCGTCCTCATGACAGGGAGGGGAGCCCAGAGGGGACCCCAGGACAGAGGGGCCGCTGAGGACAGGGCCCGGCTGCATGGGGCAGAGACGCGGGAACGCCCGTCGCCAGGACGGTGCCTGGCCCGCAGTCTCCACGAGGGCACCTTCTGCCGATGACACCCTGATCGGGTGGTGAGCTAACTGAGTCCTTCCGGGCCCTTGGCTGCCCCTCTCTGGGGGTGGTGATCCTGACCTTCCTGGCTTCTTCCTGCGCTCTGGAAACCTTGCCGACTCACCGGCCACAACCGCCGTGTGTGTGAGGAGCTATTAGCAATACCAGCGTGGGAAGAGACAGCAGACCTCAGGGCCGCCCCGAGCAGGCCGGCGAAGTGCAGTGAGCCAACCGAGGCGCCCTGACCCCTGTGTCCAGGAGGTGGAGCCTGCAGTGGGGGACACGCGCCTGGGGTGACCTGAAAGGCCACGTTCGGGGAGCCAGACTGTGCACTGAGCGTTCTTAGTGAGTGGAGATTCACTGCGGGCTAGCACAGGAGCGGAGAAGGCGATGCAAGCCACGCCAGTGCTCTTGCCTGGAAAACCCCATGGATGGAGCAGCCTGGTGGGCTGCAGTCCGTGGGGTCGCTAAGGGTCGGACACGACTGAGCGACTTCACTTTCACTTTTCACTTTCACACACTGGAGACGGAAATGGCAACCCACTCCAGTGTCCTTGCCTGGAGAATCCCAGGGACGGGGGAGCCTGGTGGGCTTCCATCTATGGGGTCACACAGAGTCGGACACGACTGAAGTGACTTAGCAGCAGCAGCACAGGAGGGGGTCCTCCGTCCTCCGTAAGGGGCCGGACCAGCGTCTGGAGCGGTGGAGGGGGAAGGCGCAGGGCCTGTGATGCAGCGGCGGTGGGGGGGCTTTGCCTGCCCTGGGGCCTCCTTGGTAGCAACGCCCAGGTGGTCGCTGGAGGCCCGGGAGAGGAAGCCGCCCCTCGCCGGGACGCGCCTGTCCTCGTGGGCACCCGGGGCCCCCTGCCTGCGAGCGCCGCGCACGGGTCGGGGTGCCGCTCGGTCCTCTGCTTGCTGGGCCGCCCCTCGCCTGCCTGCGCCCGCGGCCCTGGTACCTCATCTTCCGACTGGCGCTGGCAGGACGGGGCCAAGGTCCGCTTCCGGGCAGACGGGTGTGTGTGCAGGGCCTGCAGATCAGCTCCAGACACGTCTCTAAAAAGAAGCGTTTTCAGCTGGACGGGACCTGGTTCTGTCGTCGTGTCTCATTATTTTGAGAAAGAGCATTGAGCAGAGTGTTTTGTGCTGCAGGCGCTTTGTGGAGGACGCAGGTATTGTCAGTGTTTACAGAAGGACAGGCCACGCCGTGCGGGGCGTCATTGGAGGGCTGGGGTTTGAACCCAGACCATGTGACTTCAAAGCCTCTGAGCTCTGGCGGCCCTGCGCCTGTCCCTGAGAGCAGTCACGGGCGAGCCCATTTGTGCAAAAGCCTTTATCCCGCTGCTGTTGACCACTGGCTTGCGCTCAGCCTCCCTGAGCACCGTGAGGCCATTTCACAGGACAAATCAGGCTGACGCATCGGAACGACCAGGAGCCCGCCCTCACAGCCTCCCCAGCATTTTCCACGCAGCGTTGGAGCCCCTTTTCAGCAGCATGAACATCATACTGTAGTTATGGCTGCAGTTTTCCCCCCTAGCAACTCTTTCTCTTCTGAAACCCTGGGGCAGCCCATGGTTGTTTAGATTGAGTGCAGGAATGTTTTTAAACATTAATTTGGTTTGACATGACTTGGTGCACAAATTAATTATTCAAGCACATATTGTTCCATGTACATGAAAAGAATGGAACTGTAGTGAATCGGGTTCTGACGACCACATGTGCGTCGCAACGTTACCAGCAACAGACTATTCAGAGAACAAAAGCTGGCAACATGTCCCAGCTCTGGATTCGGCCAGTCCCACAAAATTAGCATAAATATGTGAAGCGATAGGAACAGTTTGGGGCTTCCTAGGATAGGGCCTTATTCTTATCTAGTTCTGAAAGAATGTGGGATAAACGATTCATTTAGCCGAGGATAAAAATATGTTTGCTATGCAGTTATAATCGTGTGTCATTAATCAGAAAATCCTGCAGAAACTCTGACAAATTAAAAACACAAGGATGTGTCTGCAAGGGCTTTTTCAGCCATTACAAAGCTGCTTCACCTCTCAGGCAGGCTCTTTTATGGCAACTCCTTGCTCAGTGTATAGACATCTTCAAAGGCTCTGACATCTGTCGGCCTTTGAACTACCATTAAAAAATATTATCCCATTTCCATTCTTTTATGCCCATTTTTTTAATTATAGCCCTTCTTTCAAGTTGGGAACATGGTTGGTTTAAATGAGGCTGTCCTTTCGTTTTCAGCCACCCAGCTGCGGTTTGAATAAATTGATGTAGAATCAAAGGCGGGACTTTAAAGGAAAAAGGTTTGATGGACTTGGACTCCGAACCAGATGAGGTTTTATGATGAAAAGGGTTTAATCCCAGCACAGGCATTGCGTCTATCAGTTGAGCAGAACAAAGCAATTCATATATATAGGTTCACGCGAAATGATCTATTTTTTTTTTTTTAACGGCACAGATCTCTTCAGGACTTGCAAATGTGGCATTAGCTAATATTCAGAGAGCTGATTTCCTTTCATCCACAGAAGCTTGTGATTACGGTACAGCTCTCGAATTGGAAACGAGAGCCGCGACACAGATTTGAGGCTGCGCCGTCTGATTTGTATTCAGTGTAGATGTCACTGCGGGACAGGCTCGTGGGGGCCCAGCCAGTTCAGCACACAGAAAAACAGCTTCATCATCTGGGTCCTCAGTCACGAACATCACCAGTTAATTAAGACAGCAGCCTCATGACTGTCAGCGAGATGCTTGGCTGATTGGTATCGCTTAGGATTTGACGAGAAGGATTGAAGGAGCAGCCTGTCTTCTTCTTCGTGTTCTTCTCACAGGTTAATGCGCACAAGTGCATTGCAGGGGAGGGCAGTACAGTCGTGTGACTCGATCCACTTTATTAGAGAAGGAAGACAGCGTAGTGCGAAACAGCAACTTAATTTGTGTTCAAATATTTCCCCTCATCCAATTATTGATCTAAAAAAAATCCTTTCTGAAAGCAGATTTCAACATTGCCTTTGTTCAGTAAGCTCCTGAATGTTATCTTGAGCCAAGTCATTGAGTAACTAGCTAAGTAGTTTAGGATAATTGCAAACCTAGAACATAGATCTAAGTCCACTTCAAAGTAAGAAGTGATTAAAAAAATTTTTTTCTAATAATAATTCAGGGTAAATTTTACTTTTAATCCATTAGAGAGATTTCTTAAGATCACGTGCACCTGCTTTAACACTGCTGTTCAGTCGCTCAGTCATGACTGACTCTTTGTGATGCCATGGACTGCAGCCACCAGGCTTCCCTGTCCTTCACCACCTCCTGGAGTCTGCTCAGACTCACGTCCATTGAGTCAGTGATGCCATCCAACCATCTCATCCTCTGTCACCCTCTTCTCCTTCTGCCTTCAATCTTTCCCAGCATCAGGGTCTTTTCCAGTGAGTCAGCTCTTTGCATCAGGTGCCCCAAGTATTGGAGCTTCAGATTCAGCATCAGTCCTTCCAGTGAATATTCAGGGTTTATTTCCTTTAGGATGGACTGGTTTACATTAGAAATGTGCTATTTCTCAGAGTAAAAAAAAATGGTTCTTCCATCTACTTAGAAGGTTTGGTGCCATTTACTTGTACAGATTTGATCATTCTGCACTGATTGTTTTTCATTGTCTTCAAATATAATTTCTACTTTAAATTACAAATTAATATCCACACCGTAGTTTGAATAAACTCTGAACTTGCGTAGTTTTGCTTTTCAGCAAAGCAGGTGCTGGCTGGTGGAACAGCACTTTAATCCCTTTCCCTGCCGTGCGTGGCGTCTGTCTCATGGTCCAGAGTGCTTCACGTCCTGGTCTTGCCTCCCGTTTCCTTTGAGGAAGACGTGGATTGGTGCGCTTTGATGCTGACTTTACCAGGAAGCACACTTTGCCCCGCCTGACATGTTTCTGCACATTCATCAGCTTACCGGGATACTTGGAATAAGTTGGATTTCTCTTAGTGTAGCCGCCGTCGTTTCTCACTCCAGAACCCTATTCCAGCTCCCCGCCTTTTCATCATGTGGCGGCCAGCAGTTTCCAGCGCTTGTAACCATGTGTTAATGGTTTTCGTCTCTGTACACATTCCTTTCGCTCTGTCCTACTGAACCATGCGTGTCTCCTCAGTGCGTACTAGTTTTACCTGGACTCTCCCACTTTTTCATCTGAGTTTCTGACTTCTCCACCAGCTCCTCTGACTTACACTGTTGTAGTCTTCCACCCCTCTTTCCCTTAATTCTTCTATTAAGCAGCCGTCTACATTTCAGCGGCCTTAAATCGCAACTACATGCTAATGACCTCAGAGTTCCCTTCTCTCATGTTAGAGCTGCCTTTTGGCACCTTCTTTTAGCTCAGGAGTGCCTCTGGTGTCACATGTCCAGGAGTGATACTTCACCCCCATCTTCTCTGCGTCTGTGAACAGCATTTGCATTTGTATACATGGAATGCACAAGTCAGAACTTGGGTGTCATCCTTGAATGGTTTACCCTTTGCTTAGACCCGCAGTAAATACTGTAGATTCAGCTCCCCAAACAGATCTCTGATCCATTCATTCCCTTCACTTCCTTCTACTGCCTGAGTCCAGGCCACCCCCTTCTTTCACCAAGACCTCCAGTCAACTCCTGACTGACACACTTGCTTTCCTCCTGACACTCAGCAACCATAATGATTGTCTTCAAAACACATATTTGATTAGAAAGCCTCCCTGCTTAAAATCCTTCAGTGGCTTGGCCACGATGCCCCACATGGCCTGGCCCTACTATCACCTTCCCAAGTCTTCCTCCCACTCTTCTCCCCTCGCTACCTGAACTTGAGCTATCAGCTTCTTTTTAATTGCTGAAAGATGCCAGACTTTTTCTAGCCTTCAGACTTTGCCTGTTCATTGGAACGGGAAGGCTTTGCTCTGGCCCTCTGTGTGATTAGCTGCTTCTCAACTTCAGGTCTCAGCCCCGTTGGTAACTCCTCAAATAGGATTTTCCTAGCGTCTCTATCTAAAAAGGGCTTCATCAAGAAACAAGAAAAAATTCAAATAAACAACCTAGTTCAGTTCAGTTCAGTTCAGTCGCTCAGTCGTGTCCGACTCTCCGCGACCCCATGAATCACAGCACGCCAGGCCTCCCTGTCCATCACCAACTCCCGGAGTACACTCAAACTCATGTCCACAGAGTCGGTGATGCCATCCAGCCATCTCATTCTCCGTCGTCCCCTTCTCCTCCCGCCCCCAACCTTTCCCAGCATCAGAGTCTTTTCCAGTGAGTCAACTCGTCGCATGAGGTGGCCAAAGTATTGCAGTTTCAGCTTTAGCATCAGTCCCTCCAATGAACATCCAGGATTGATCTCCTTTAGAATGGACTGGTTGGATCTCCTTGCAGTATAAGGGACTCTCAAGAGTCTTCTCCAACACCACAGTTCAAAAGCATCGATTCTTCGGCGATCAGCCTTCTTCACAGTCCAACTCTCACAACCATACATGACCACGGGAAAAACCATTGCCTTGACTAGACGGACCTTGGTTGGCAAAGTAATGTCTCTGCTTTTTAATATACTATCAACGTTGGTCATAACTTTCCTTCCAAGGAGCAAGCGTCTTTTAATTTCATGGCTGCAATCAGCATCTGCAGTGATTTTGGAGCCCAAAAAAACAAAGTCTGACACTGTTTCCACTGTTTTTCCATCTATTTCCCATGAAGTGATGGGACCAGATGCCAGGATCTTTGTTTTCTGAATGTTGAGCTTCAAACCAACCTTTTCACTCTCCTCTTTCACTTTCATCAAGAGGCTTTTGAGTTCCTCTTCACTTTCTGCCATAAGGGTAGTGTCATCTGCATATCTGAGGTTATTGATATTTCTCCCAGCAATCTTGACTCCAGCTTGTGCTTCTTCCAGCCCAGCGTTCCTCATGATGTACTCTGCATATAAGTTAAATAAGCAAGGTGACAATATACAACCTTGACGTACACCTTTTCCTATTTGGAACCAGTCTGTTGTTCCATGTCCAGTTCTAACTGTTGCTTCCTGACCTGCATACAGGTTTCTCAAGAGGCAGGTCAGGTGGTCTGGTATGCCCATCTCTTTCAGAATGTTCCACAGTTTATTGTGATCCACACAGTCAAAGGCTTTGGCATAGTCAATGAAGCAGAAATAGATGTTTTTCTGAAACTCTCTTGCTTTCTCCATGATCCAGCGGATGTTGGCAATTTGATCTCTGGTGCCTCTGCCTTTTCTAAAACCTGCTTGAACATCTGGGAGTTCACGGTTTACATATTGCTGAAGCCTGGCTTGGAGAATTTTGAGCATGACTTTGCTAGCGTGTGAGATGAGGGCAATTGTCCGGTAGTTTGAGCATTCTTTGGCATTGCCTTTCTTTGGGATTGGAATGAAGACTGACCTCTTCCAGTCCTGTGGCCACTGCTGAGTTTTCCAAATCTGCTGGCATATTGAGTGCAGCAAACAACCTAACCTGTCACTAAAAGAATTAGAAAAAGAAGCAAAGCCCAAAGTCAGCAGAAGGAAGGAAATAATAAAAATCAGAAAATAAATAAGGTAGAGATTGAAAAAAAAAATAGTAGAAAAGATCAATAAAACCAAGAGCTAATTTTTCGAGAGCATAAACAAAATCAACAGACCTCTGGCCAGGGTCATCAAGAAGAAAACAGAGGACTCCAAATAAAAAAAAACAAGAAATTATAAAAGGAAAGTAACAATCAATACCACAGAAATAAAGAAAAAAATTAAACCTGCCAAAATTGAGTCAAGAAGTAGATAATTTGAACAGACCAATTACTAAAAGTGAAATAGAATCTGTAATTTTAAATAAATTAAACTCTGTGCAAACAAAAGTCCAGGTCTGGATGACTTCACTGGAAGATTTTGCCAAACACACAAAGAAGAACTTACACCTTTCCTTTTCAAACTCTCCCAAAAGACTGAAGAGGCAAGGCCACTCCAGGAGCCTTCGATGAAGCCACTGTCACCCTGAGACCAAAACAAGACAAAGATACCACCAGAAAAAGAACATTACAGGTCAGTATCTTTGATGAATTATATATGCAGAAATCCTCAAGAAAATATTAGCAAATCAAGTCGAGCAATACAAAAAAAGGATCAAATACCATGATCAAGTCAGATTCATTCCAGGGTTTCAAGGCTGATTTGGCATACCCAAATCAATCAATGCAATAGACCATATCAATGAAAGAAAAGTAAAAAACCACATGACAATCTCAAGAGATGCAGAAAAAACATTTGATAAAATTCAACATCCATTTAGGATAAAAAAAAAAACTCTTACCAAAGGGTTATAGAGGGAACATATCTCAACCTAATAAAAGCCATTTATCACAGACTCACAGCCAACATGATATCAACAGTGAAAGTTGAAAGCCTTCCTGCTAAATTCCGGAATAAGACAAAGATGCCCACTCTCACCACCTCTATTCAACTTGGCAATGAAACTTCTAACCACAGCAATCAGACAAGAAAAGAAAAAGTTATCCAAATTGTAAAGGAAGAGGTAAAATTGTCATTATTTGCAAATGACATGATACTGTGTATAAAAAACCCTAAGGATTCCACACAAAAACTGCTGGAATTAATAATTGGACCCAGCAAGGTAGCAGGGTATAAGATTAATATACAGAAAAGTGAAAGTCATTCAGTCAGGTCCGACTCTTTGCGACCCCATGGACTATACAGTCCGTGGAATTTTTCAGGCCAGAATACTGGAGTGGGTAGCCATTCCCTTCTCCAGGTGATCTTCCCAACTCAGAGATTGAACCCAGGTCTCCCGCACTGCAGGCAGATTCTTTACCAGCTGAGCCACAAGGGGAGCCCAAGAACACTGGAGTGGGTAGCCTATCCCTTCTTCAGTGGATTTTCCCAACCCAGGAATCAAATTGGGGTCTCCTGTATTGCAGGCAAAATATTTACCAGTTGAGCTACCAAGGAATCCCCAATATATAGAAGTCTGTTGCATTTCTTTACACTAATAAAGAAATATCAGAAAGAGGAAATAAAACAATCCTGTTTAAAATTGCATTAAAAAGAAAAAACTAGGAATAAACCTAACCAAAGAAGTGAATAACTTAGCCACTGAGAACTATAAAACATTGATAAAGAAAATTGAAGATGACTCAAACAATGAAAAGATATTCCATGCTCTTGGATTGGAAGAATTAATGTTATAAAAATGGCCATACTATTGAAAGCAGTGTATAGATAATGTGACCCCTATCAAATTACCCATGATATTTTTCACAGAATTAGAATAAATAATTCTAAAATTTATGTGGGACCACAAAAGACCCAGAATGGCCAAAGCAATCCAAGGACAAAGGAACAAAGCTGGAGGCACGATCCTCTCAGACGTCAGACACTACTACAAAGCTACAGTAATCCAAACATCATGTTATTGGCTCAAAACAGACATATGGGTCAATGGAACAGAATACAGAGTCCAGAAAAACTAGCACACCTATTGTCAATTAATCTACAATGAAGGGCAAGAATATACAATGGAGAACAGTCTCTCCAATAAGCGGTTACTGGGGAAGCTGGACAGCTTCATATAAATCAGTGAAGTTAGAACACTCCTTCCACCATGCAGAAAAATGAACTTGAAATGTTAAACCTAAATACAAGACATGAGACCATAAAACTAGAAGAAAACATGGGCAAAAATTCTCAGACGTCGATTGTAGCAGTGTTTCCTTAGGCCAACCTCCCAAGGCAAAAGAAGTAAAAGCAAAAATAAACAAATGGAACCTAACTAAACTTATAAACTGTGGCACAGCAAAGGAAACCAGAAGCAAAGCAAAAACACAATCTACAGAAATGGGAGAAAATATTTGCAAATGATGCGACTGATAAGGGCTTACTTTGCAAAATATGCAAACAGCTCATGCAACTCAATAACAAAATCAAGCAACCCAACAACCACAAAAACGAAATGGGCAGAAGATCGTTTCTCCAAAGACGACGTGACGGTGGCCAGCAGGCACATGAAAAGGCACCCCGCGTCACTAGTCATCAGGGAGATGCAGATCAAAACCACAGTGAGATGTTGCCTCACACTGGTCAGAATGGCCGTCATCAGAAAAAAATCCACAGATAATCGGTGCTGGGTGGATGTGGAGAAAAAGGAACCCTCCTGCTCTGTTGGTGGGAATGTAAATTGGTGCAGTCACTATGCAGAACAGTATGGACGTGCCTCAGAAAACTAAAAATAGAGCTACCAGATGACTTAGCAATTTCACTTCTGGGCATATATCTGGAAATGATGTAAACTGTGATTCAAAAAGATACACACACTCCAGTGTTCACAGCAGCATTATTTACAATAGCCAAGACGTGCTTATGAACAGATGATGTGGTACATGTATATATATTCAGTGCAATACTTAGCTATAAAAAGAATGAAATACTGCCATTTGCAGCAACACGAATGGACCTAGAGATTATCATCCTAAGTGAAGCAAGTTATACTAAGATGAGTATTATGATATCACTTATATGTGAAGTAAAACAATACGGATGAATCTATACACAAAACAGGAACAGACTCACAAGCGCAGGAAACAACCTTTTGATTATCAAAGGGGAAAGTGAGGGGGAGGAGGGATAAATCCAGAGTGTGGGGTTAACAGAAATAGTAGTTTTTAATGTACAAACTACTACTTGTATCTGTTAATTTACATTAATTTACTGTATTAATGACATTAATGTACTAGAATGACAAAAGTACGTGTCCAGGATCAGCCCATAGGGAGCAATATTCACTGTCTCTCAATAACCTACATTGGAAAATAATTTGAAAAAATATATATGGCTGTAACTGAACTAATTTGCTATATACCTAAAACTGATGCAAAATTATCCATCAAAGATGCATGTAGTAATAAAAGTGGACATATAAACGAGGCTGTCTCTCTCAGAGCAGCGTGTTTGTGGACTTCAAAGCACTGTTCTCGGTGTGCATTGCGTATTCATTAGCTTCTGTCCGTTCACCCAGTGCGCCGAAAAGAGGCCCATATCCACTCTCCTCGCTTCTGCATTTGTTCTTGTTCAGTTGCCAAGTCACGTCCAACCCTTTGTGACCCCATGAACTTCAGCACGCTAGGCTTCCCTGTCCTTCACTGTCTCCCAGAGCTTGCTCAAACTCATGTCCATTGAGTCAGTGATGCCATCCAACCTGAGATGGTTGGGTGAGATTCCTCTGTCACTTTCTTCTTTGCCAGCATCAGGGTCTTTCCCAATGAGACAGTTCTTCACATCAGGGGTTCAAAGTATTGGAGCTTCAGCTTCAACATCAGTCCTTCCAATGAATATTCAGTGTTGATTTCCTTTAGGATGGACTGGTTGGATCTCTTGGCTGTCCAGGGGACTCTCAAGAGTCTTCTCCAGCACCACAGTTCGAAAGCATCTATTCTTCTGTATACCCTCTACTGAAAAGATTCTTGGACAGACCATGACCTTGACAGACATTTGCGAACATACATGTTCAGTTTCAGTTCAGTTGCGCAGTCTTGTCTGACTCTTTGTGACCCCATGAACTGCAGCACACCAGGCTTCCCTGTCCATCACCAACTCCTGGAGCTTGCTCAAACTCACGTCCATCGAGTCGGTGACGCCATCCAACTATCTCATCCTCTGTTGTCCCTTCTCCTCCTGCCCTCAATCTTTCCCAGCATCAGGGTCTTTTCCAGTGAATCAGTTTTTCGCATCAGGTGGCCAAAGTATTGGAGTTTCAGCTTCAGCATCAGTCCTTCCAGTGAACATTCAGGACTGATTTCCTTTAGGATGGACTGGTTGGATCTTCCTGCAGTCCAAGGGACTCTCAAGTGAAAATGAAAGCGAAAGTCATTCAGTCATGTCCAACTCTTCAACCTCATGGACTATACAATCCATGGGATTCTCCAAGCCAGAACACTGGAGTAGGTAGCCTTTCCCTTCTCCAGGGGATCTTCCCAACCCAGGTCTCCCAAATTGCAGGCAGATTCTTTACCAGCTGAGCTACAAGGGAAGCTTTCAGTTTTCTCACATCCATACGTGACCACTATAAAACTATAGCTTTGACTGGACGGACCTTTATTGACAAAGTAATGTCTCAGCTTTTTAATATGCTGTCTAGGTTGGTCATAGCTTTCCTTCCAAGGAGTAAGCGTCTTTTAATTTCATGACCAGTCACCGTCCATAGTGATTTTGGAGCCCAGAAAAATAAAATCTGCCACTGTTTCCATTTTTTCATGTTAACGTGTTAACAGAGGTCACTTCACTGATCAGTAGGTTTCTCACAGAGTTTCTAACATAAAATGACAAAAGTACGAGTCCAGGATCAGCCCACAGTCACCGTAATGTCACTGTTGTTTCAAGTGTGTGTCTTTCAGAGGAGGAACTGTACCTTAGGTCTCTGCATCCGAACATCCTACCAGGTGGCCTGGCTCCGGGGCTGATGTTTAGTCAGTGAACGAATGAACGCAAGTCAGTAAGTGCAACTATTTTCTGAGACTGGGCTTTGCTTGTCCTCATATAACCTTCAGATTTCCAAAACATGCAGCTCATGTTTATTAAATCTCCAGATAGTGCTGACCTCAGAGAATTGGTTGCCACTTGGGTAATAATGATGAAAATTATAGAATGTCTGTCCAGCATGTCTTTGACCACCTGATGCGAAGAACTGACTCATTTGAAAAGACCCTGATGCTGGGAAAGATTGAAGGTGGGAGAAGAAGGGGACGACAGAGGATGAGATGGTTGGATGGCATCACTGACTCAATGGACATGAGTTTGAGTAAACTCCAGGGGTTGGTGATGGACAGGGAGACCTGGCGTGCTGCAGTCATGGGGTCGCAAAGAGTCAGACATGACTGAATGACTGAACTAGTCTGATCCAGCATGTACTGAGGGCCACCTTACTTTTAGGCACATCGCAAGCTGTTGAAGATGCAGAAAATAAACAACACGCATGGTCCTCAGGGGGAAAAGACAGTGAGCATAAGTTTAAGTAGAGTGTCAGAGACAAAATGGGACTGTGTGAGCTGTGAAGGAGATGTTAGCCTCCTTGGTTGGGGGGCGGACAGTGGTCAGGTGGTGGCCCATCTCCCAGGCGGAGCCCTTGGTCACTGCTCATGTGATGTTTTCTCCCAACTGCAGAGAGTAATAATTTTCATTCTTTATTATTTCTTTAATGTTTTAAAGTAAATATAAAATTACGTTATCTCGGTATGGTTTCTCCCTGCAGAGGCTGCCATGTCCATACAGGAGCAGTAACATATTTAGTTGTTTGCTGGAAGCCTCCACAACCAGCCAAGGAGTGAATGATGCTGCTGATTCCCTGGCATCGTAACAACATTCCTACATGTTTTAATGTTGCCCTCCATAATTTATATTAACATCTTCCAAAGTCGGTGGCGGGGAGCAGTATGAAGAATGTCTTTAATTTTCTGTCTTCTGGTAGCGATCACTGAGGTGATATGGTTGTATCTAGAGGCAGCCTGGGTGTTTCTATGGTCCGTAAACGGGCTTCAGTGAGGAGAACCGAGTTTTTATCGCTGTGTGTAGCCACTCCGAGGACAAGTGCGGGGTTTGTATCACGGCCGCTGTGGGACCCCCGACAGCGCTGCTTCTTTGTTCCACGTCCAGTGGGGCCGGTGTTATAATTAAGGGCAGAGGAGGCACAGTCTGAGGTCATCTTCAGGAAGTTCCCGAGCTCTTTTCCAGGCAACATATTAACTTGTAAAGGGGTAAAATAATGAGACGGTTGTTTGAAGCTGCGTCTGATGGCCAAGGGGAGAACACACACACACATGCACGCACATGTACAGAGCCTTTCTTCTGCTCTGCCTCTGAAGTTCATGAGTGAAGCTGGCCACATCCGTTCTCATAAAAACGACACAAAGGGACACCACTGCAGCCGTCACGAAGCCACATCACTTTGTGCTGCAGATGGCCTCTGACCCGCCTTGCTCCGTTTTGTTTTCACCACAATCGTAGACTTTCTCACCTGAGATGAAGAGCGTGGAACTAACACGTTTTGTTCCTTTGTGAGGCCGAGACGCTGAGGTTGAACTGTCAGGAGGTGTCATTGCTGGAACAGAAGGGTTGAGACAGACGTCCCCAAGCTGTCCTGGTCAGGGGATGTGGCAGCCTTGCGCCCAGCGTGCGGCCTCCACCCCTGGCCTCCCCAGGCTGTTAGCGGGGCCGGCGGGCTTGAGCCAGCCGCGCGTCACAGCGTTCCGAACATTGTCCTGACTCTCAGCTTCTTCTCAGGCTTTTCAGTCAGAGTCTTTGGGAAGTCCAGCTTCCTTCCCGTTATGCTCAAGAATCATGTCTTCAAGCTCTGAAACATCATTTTGTGCTTTTCCTCTTTATTTTCAGAGCCTCTTGTTTTCACTTTATAGATGTAATAAAATTTCCTCTCCCTATGTTTATGAGTCACAATTTTTTTAGCACAGTTCCCAAATTATCTCTTTCCTTCAGGGTTGTTTTCTTGTTTATCTTTTCTTTTCTCTTTTGTATTTATTTCTCTTGGCTTTTCTTTTGCACTTGATGGTTCCTGCTCTCTCTTCATATTTACTACAGATGAGTATTGTATTAGTTTGCCCGTTGTAACAAATTACTCACTACAAACTTTGTGGCTTACAACAATAGACATGTATTATCTCAGAGTTCTGAGGGTGACGGACCCAGAATCACTCACCTGACTCAGGTTACGCTATGGGCGGGCGTTTCCTTCCGGAGGCAGAGCAGAGCCTGTGCCCTTGCCTTTTCCGGCTTCTGCAGCCGCTGCCTGCCCGCCGGGGCCCTGCCTGCTCAGCCCACGCCCCGCCCCGCGCTGGCGCTGCCCTCTCCCCTCTCCCTCTCAGGACCTGAGACGGCCTCGTGCTCGCACACGTGCCCTGGGGCCCGGCCCAGCTCAGGCCCTTCATCACACCCCAGCCACAGGTGTCCCTGTTCCACCGGCAGCTCCGCGGTCTCAGGCCCCAAGGGTGAGGACGCGGCAGACTTCTGTGGGTGGCGGGGCCGTTGTCCAGCCGGCGTGCAGGCGGGCCTGCCGTGTAAACAGAGTTTTCCCCGCTGCACCTGAGTGCGTCTCTCCCTGAGTGTGTCTCTCCCTGAGTGCATCTCCCTGAGTGGTCTCTCCCTGAGCGAATCGGAGTGAGTCCTGGGAGGGGGCACATTTGGCCTGACAGCTGTGTGAGCCCCTGGGCCCCGGCGATGCTGGGATGAGAGGGCTTTACACTGGGTTTGTGGAATCCACGCTGGGAGCCCTAGGTGTCCCTGGGTTGTTCCTTCAGGTTTTTTTTTTCTGTCTCTCACCCATATTGCCTTCAGTCTACGGGTTGCGGTGACCCCACCCCAGGACCAGACCCTCAGGAGCTTGTTTCATTGTCATCTATCCTCGTGTCTTTACCTTCTTTGTAGAGGTGCTCCCAGAGGGGCCGGGTGGATGGAGGCCCCGCTGTGCTGAGCTTCCCCACAGGCTCGACCTTCACAGCTCGTCTTATGCTCAAACATCTCGTAATTCTGTTACCTACTTTCTCTCCCATAGACGCACTGAAAGCTCTCGAATGAATGTCTCCCAAGCACGCCTGTAGTGACTTTGTTTTGTACGGCTGCAGTTTTTGTTTTACTCAAGGTCACTTCTTGGCAGCTCACTAAATTGGTTAAAGATCACTGAAAGCAGAATTCTTAATATATCATAATATTCACTTTAAAGATGTAAAAATACTTCCACATATAATAACTAAGCTACTGCATTCAAGGAGTGAATATTGGTTCAGACTTTTTGCTAATTTGTATCTGATAACACAATAATTCGGAGAAGGCAATGGCAAGCCACTCCAGTTCTCTTGCCTGGAGAAACCCACGGATAGAGGAGCCTGGTGGGCTGCAATCTGTGGGGTCGCTAATGGTCGGACACGACTGAGCGACTTTACTTTCACTTTTCACTTTCACACATTGGAGAAGGAAGTGGCAACCCACTCCAGTGTTCTTGCCTGGAGAATCCCAGGGAAGGGGGAGCCTGGTGGGCTTCCATCTATGGGGTCACACAGAGTCGGACACAACTGAAGTGACTTAGCAGCAGCAGCAGCAGCAACACAATAATTTGATGCAGAGTACGTGGCTACTGAGATTGACTGGAGTGACGGATCACTAGACACTTTATAGATGTGCAGGCAGCGCTTCTTCTGGATTTCACGTTACAGAGTAGCGCAGTGACAGGAGCTTAGTTGCGCTTGGCTTTGTTGAGGTTTTGGTTACTCTGGAAACAGAGCCTGATACAAGAATTAGCAACCGACTAAGGGATTCCAGCAACCTGAGGTGAGGGAATGGGGAGAGCGGAACAGGAGGAGACCACTTATGGGAGGCTTATTGATCAAATCACTGCTGGAGCAGGGATTCTTCATCCCACGGATGGCCTCTCAGAAAGCACCATGCATCGTCCTGCCAAAGGGTGGGGGTCCGGAGCATTTACGCATGGACTTCTGGGTCCATGTGACAGAGGGTGCTCCCAAAGGGCATCTGCTCCAGCACGTCCTGCTCCAGCACTTCCCTCTCCTGCACTTCCCGCTCCTGCACTTCCTGCTTTGGGGCTTCCAGCTCCTGCACTTCCCGCTCCTGCACTTCCCGCTCCTGCACTTCCCGCTCCTGCACTTCCCGCTCCTGCACTTGCTGTTCCCGCTCCTGCACTTCCCGCTCCTGCACTTCCCGCTCCTGCACTTGCTGTTCCCGCTCCTGCACTTCCCGCTCCTGCACTTCCCGCTCCTGCACTTCCCGCTCCTGCACTTCCCGCTCCTGCACTTCCCGCTCCTGCACTTGCTGTTCCTGCACTTCCCGCTCCTGCACTTCCCGCTCCTGCACTTGCTGTTCCTGCACTTCCCGCTCCTGCACTTCCCGCTCCTGCACTTCCCGCTCCTGCACTTCCCGCTCCTGCACTTGCTGTTCCTGCACTTCCCGCTCCTGCACTTCCCGCTCCTGCACTTCCCGCTCCTGCACTTCCCGCTCCTGCACTTCCCGCTCCTGCACTTCCCGCTCCTGCACTTCCCGCTCCTGCACTTCCCGCTCCTGCACTTCCCGCTCCTGCACTTCCCGCTCCTGCACTTCCCGCTCCTGCACTTCCCGCTCCTGCACTTCCCGCTCCTGCACTTGCTGTTCCTGCACTTCCCGCTCCCGCACTTCCCGCTCCCGCACTTGCTGTTCCCGCACTTCCCGCTCCTGCACTTGCTGTTGCCGCACTTCCCGCTCCTGCACTTCCTGTTCTGCACTTCCCGCTCCTGCACTTCCCGCTCCTGCACTTGCTGTTCTGCACTTCCCGCTCCTGCACTTCCCGCTCCTGCACTTCCCGCTCCTGCACTTGCTGTTCCCGCTCCTGTGCTTCCTTCCTATGCCCTCACATCTGGCTTCACCTGCTCTTGGACTGAATGGCCTTCTCCAGCTTTGAAGAAAACTCGAGGTGGAAAACTGAGCCACAGAGAACTCGCTTGAGGTGGGTTTGGGTGTGAGTTGCATGCCTCAACTGGGCTGCGTTCAGACAGGTCAGAAAGATGTGGCCCAGGACACTGAAAGCATCTGGAATTCAATGGGAACAGTGAAAATGGGTCAGAAATACAGATGCGTCTTTCTTTACACAATAGAGTCTTCCCTGCATGACAGCAACTCTTAGGGTTTGCATCGTGTTTATTTAAAACACACCCACAGAAGCCCCAAATAATCAGACCACATGAGTTTACTTTCTGTCCCTTGTCAGGCCCTTAAAGTGGCAATAATGGAATAATGAAGGTGTAAATCCACCACATGGAACAACAGACTGGTTCCGAATAGGAAAAGGAGTACGTCAAGGCTGTATATTGTCACCCTGCTTATTTAACTTATATGCAGAGTACATCATGAGGAACGCTGGGCTGGAAGAAGCACAAGCTGGAATCAAGATTGCTGGGAGAAATATCAATAATCTCAGATATGCTGATGACACTACCCTTATGGCAGAAAGTGAGGAGGAACTCAAAAGCCTCTTGATGAAAGTGAAAGAGGAGAGTGAAAAGGTTGGCTTGAAGCTCAACATTCAGAAAACAAAGCTCATGGCATCTGGTCCCATCATTTCATGGGAAATTGATGGAAAAACAGTGGAAACAGTGTCAGACTTTATTTTTTTGGGCCCCAAAATCACTGCAGATGCTGATTGCAGACATGAAATTAAAAGACGCTTACTCCTTGGAAGGAAAGTTATGACCAACCTTGATAATATATTAAAAAGCAGAGACATTACTTTGCCAACCAAGGTCCGTCTAGTCAAGGCTATGGTTTTTCCCGTGGTCATGTATGGATGTGAGAGTTGGACTGTGAAGAGAGCTGATCGCCGAAGAATTGATGCTTTTGAACTGTGGTGCTGGAGAAGACTCTTGAGAGTCCCTTGGATTGCAAGGAGATCCAACCAGTCCATTCTAAGGGAGATCGATCCTGGGTGTTCATTGGAAGGACTGATGCTAAAGCTGAAACTGCAATACTTTGGCCACCTCATGCGACGAGTTGACTCACTGGAAAAGACTCTGATGCTGGGAAAGGTTGGGGGCGGGAGGAGAAGGGAACCACCAAGAATGAGATGGCTGGATGGCATCACTGACTCTGTGGACATGAGTTTGAGTGAACTCCGGGAGTGGTGATGGACAGGGAGGCCTGGCGTGCTGTCATTCATGGGGTCGCGGAGAGTCGGACACGACTGAGCGACTGAACTGAACTGAACTGAAATCCACCACAACAAAGACAGCATGAGGGTGGCCGTCAGCAGACAAGATTCAGACACATTTGTGGAGGCAGTGCTGAGACGTCCGGCTTCCAGCTACAGGCGAGGTTGACACAGCCTCAGAGAGAGCCTGCCCTCCTCATGACACCCAGGAGAGACCTGGACCCAGAGATGCAAAGAGGCAAGGGCAGCAGAAGAGATGTGAGGTGAGAATAGGATTCGTTGGAAGTGAGCAGACAGTAGGCAGCTTATCTTGACCAGGATCCCGGGTGGACAGCATTTATGTCCAGGCTCGGGAAGTGCGTGGAGTGCCTGGGAGGAGTGCAGGGAGCTGGTGTGGGTCAGGCGCCTCGGGGCAGAGCCTGATTGAGTGAGTGTTGGGGAAACCGTGTCTGCTCCTCTTGCTCACCCTCAGACGTGGTGAGCCCTGTGACACGCAGACTCGGGCTCCAGACACACGCGACGCTTCCGCTCTGCACTTCTCCTCCTCAGTCTCGAGTACGGACAGACAGCCCTGGGTCATCTGGTGTTTGAGGCATGAAAGAGAAGGACCGGCAATCAGATGACTCCAGGGGAAACAGGCACTTCAGCAGCAAAAAGTAAATTTAAAGGAGAGCAAAGCTGAAATACCAAATACAGAGTTAAGCTCATGAAAGAAGAGCGGGCTGCTATGAAAACGTAATGGTCAGAGGAATAAAAAAGGGCTCTGAAAATTAAAAATTGTTTGCCAAAACTGATACTGAAGAAATCTTCCCACAAGAGAAAATAAAAATTAGAGACAAAAATATGAGTATAAAAATGTTTTTTTAAAAGGTGAGACTTAGAAGATTAAGCCAGGATGCTCAGTAGGTAGCTGATGTTGAAGAAATAGAAGCCAGAGTGAAGGAATGATAATCCGTGCAGTCAGCAGTCCGAGTCACGAGGCTGAAGGGTGTGTGTCTTCAGATTGAAAAGGCTAATGAGTACATCCATAGTGCACATCCCCACTGTCAGAGCAGAATAACTAAGAGATGTGCAGCCTTCCAAGGGAGATCCGTCTGCCCGGGAACATGGTGGATTGGCATCGCATTTTCACTGAAAATGAAAAGTGAAAGTGTTAGTCGCTCAGTCGTGTCTGACTCTGTGTGACCCCATCGATTGTAGCCTGCCGGGATCCGCTGTCCATGGAATTTCCCAGGCAAGAGCACTGGAATGAGTTGCTGTTTCCTTCTCCAAGGGATCTCCCTGACCCAGGGATCGAACTCGTGCCTCTTGCATTGCACACATATTCTGTACCACTGGAGCCACCGGGGAGGCCCTGTGTTTCCACTAACCAGTGGTTGAATATAACGATACCTTCATTAGAACCATGGAAGGGAAAGTTTTTCAAACCAAAGATTTTTCAAATCAAAAGATTTCTATACATAAGTGAACATTCAGTCAATCAAGTTGGGGAAGGCCATTGCAAACATGCAAGGGTTTTGAGTTTATCTCCTGCATGTCTCTGGAAGTTGCTTGGAGGCATTCTTCAGTAAACTAAAGGAGCAATTACAAGAGACGCGCAAAGGGTTCCCAGACCCTTGGATCCAGACAGGAGGGGAGAGAGGGAAGTCGCGGGGAAAGGTTACTCAGTGAGCCTGGAAAGTACACAGCCCAGACCAGAGCAGAGGGTGGGGCGGGATTCCAGGCTGCATCCACAGGATTCTTAGCGTCAGGAGCAACAAAAGCAGAGACTGAACAGGAAAAAAGGAAATGGAATAGAAACCTTGGGCCCGGGAGGGGAGGGCTCGAAACCACCGGGAGCACCATGTGGGCGTGATGTATTATCTGGTGGTTTTGTGCAAGAATCAGACTCTATTAAATACAGCTTTAGAAACCAATTTATATAAAGCGCATAGAAAGTTTATTCATGGTGACAGTTGCGACATAAAGGTTACCAGCCTTAACAGAAATACAGATAATAGAACTTGGGGAAAAACTCAGATAATCAAGGTTATGAGAATGATTAAGTGAAGGTTAGGCAGTGATGTGCTCATTGAACTGGGTGGGGATTTAATCGACCCCACCTATAATTGCTAGAAAAAGAGACTGATTATTTTATGCAAAGTTGCATTTTTAATTTTTAGTGAAACCTACATACTCTTTTTCCATCCTGACTGCACCAATTTGCATTCTCACCAACAGGGCACAATGGTTTCCTTTTCTCCACATCAGAAAATTAAAAATAGAACTACAGTGTGATCCAGCAATTCCACTTCTGGGCATATTTCTGAAGGAAACAAAATCGCTATCCTCAAGAGGTAGCAGCACACCATGTTTATCGCAGCAGTGTAGCCAGGACAGGGAGACAACCTTTGTCTGTCAGTGGGTGAATGAATTAAGAATATATATTTATATTTCACGATATATAATAGATCAAACCATTGTCATGTACACTGCAAACTTACTCGTTGGGAGAAGGCAAGGGTGAGATGATTTGAGAGAACAGCATTGACAGGTACATTACCGCTTCCCTGGTGGCTCAGCTGGTAAAGATTCCGCCTGTGATGCAGGAGACCCCGGTTTGATTCCTGGGTCAGGAAGATCCCCTGGAGAAAGGTTAGGCTACCCTCTCCAGTATTCTGGCCTGGAGAATTCCATGGACAGGGGAGCCTGGCGTGCTACAGTCCATGGGGTTGCGAAGAGTCAGATATGACTGAGCGACTTCCACTTTTCACTTTAAGGTACATTACCATATGTAAAATAGATGGCCAGTGCAAGTTCAATGCTTGAAGCAGGGCACCCAAAGCCAGGGCTCTGGGACAACCCAGACGGATAGGGTGAGGGGGTAGATGGGAGAGGGGTTCAGGATGGGGGGCACATGTATACGTGTGGCCGATTCACGTTGATGTGTGGCAAAACTCATCACAGTGTTATAATAGAATTGTTCTCCAATGATTTTAAATAGCCTAATTTTTCTTTTTCTGTTTTCTTAAATGAAAGTCTTTGTTTTCTGAGGTGTTGCATTGAAACAGATTCACAAAAGGTTTGGAGAAATTCTTAACTAGTTAGTTCATGTGTGCCTGCTCAGTTGATCAGTTGTGTCCAACTCTTTGCTACCCCATGGACTGTAGCCCGCCAGGCTCCTCTGTCCATGGGATTTTTCAGGCAAGAGTATAAGAGTGAGTTGCCATTTCCTCCTCCAGGGGGTCTTCCTGACCCAGGGATCCAACCCGTGTCTCCTGTGTCTTCTGCATCACAGGCAGATTCTTTGCCTGCTGAGCCATCAGGGAAGCCAGTTAATTCATAAGGCATTTATTCAGAGAAGTTTGGAGTTAGTCAGAAGACATTTCCAATTTGTTGCTAATGTTTTGGAATGCATTTATCTTGGGTTTGTAAAACATCTCACGGTGACATCATTTACTGTGCTCTTACAAGAGTGGTCAGTGAAGTATTTCTGTCATTAGTGTGGCCACATTTATACATTTTAGAATTAAGAAGACAAGGATACACATCAGTTGGAGAAATAGTTGGGATGAATAACTTAAGATTACATTTTTCTGATGTCAAACTGAAACACAGAACACAGGCATAGTTTCATCAGTGTAGAAAGTGCACTAGATGGGCCCCATGGTAGAGCAGTCGGCCTTGCACTGAGCTGAAGATATAAAATGCTTGTAAGCATGCTCTGAGAAATAGAAACTGCATGGAAAACCGAAATATTAGTGGAGATAAATAGAAGACTGATTGAGGCCAGGCTTTCTCAATAAATCTTAAATATCTTGTTGAGATGTAATTTCATGATACAATAAAATCTGAGGTGAGAAGCAAACTATCAGACTGTCATACACTAATAGTATTTCAGATGGGCGATTTGCCAGCGCGTGGGATGCGGGAGAGTCCAGTGGGCGCCCTTTCCCACCATCGTTATTCTAGGTTTCTTCAGCACTGATGTATCAGCTGAACCATTTTTATTGGTCCAGGCGGCAACTGTCTGAAAAATAAATAGTGGTCATTAAGTGCTGCAGTCCCTTGAGTCTGAGCCTCTGTGTGACATTTCTGTGCAAGAAGCTTCAGTTAACCCGTGTCAAGGGGCAGATGAGGACTTCCAGGGGGCCATCAGCATTGCTGCTGCAAGGTGTGTGAGCATAAAGCGGACATCTTAACCCAGGCTTCTAGAACACTGGCTTCATCACTTTTATGGAAAAGATAGTACCTGTCTATTTATTATAAGGATTCCAAAGAAATCTGTGAAACCGCCTGTAAAGTCTTGAAGCACACAGAACACTCTGCTCTCAGGCGCACTCCACGGTTCTCTGAAGTGTGGGATGGAGACGCAGCGTTGGTGTCACACACAGCGTCTTCATTAGCAGCACCCCCTTTACCATCTGTGTTCAGTCTTCATCATGCAGAACTAGGGGGGTTTCTTTCCGAGGACTTACGAGATTGATATGTGCCAGATACCAGCATTCAAGGCCTCTCATACTGAAGAGAGAAAATACACTTTCAGTTTCTGCTAACAAAAGTAACATGTACTTTCTGATTTCTTTGATCACATTTTCAGTTAAGTTTCTGCCTCCTTATTGGCTACTTTGCTTTGGAACTGCAGAGAAGAAAATTAAGGTTATAAATAGAGTTCTGTATCCATAGCAACATGTATTTCTCTTTCAACACTTGCCAGGTATTTCTTTTTATCTTAATACTTTCTTAGGGATTGCTGGTTTCTTAGGGCGATAAATGACTCGATAAATGACTCAATATATGGCCTGAGAATAAATCTAGTGTTTTCCATATTCTGGAAGATACAGAGGAAGCAGACCAGAAACCCAGGTAGCTCGGTATTAATATGGACGGTTAAGTTATTAGGAGGGTCAGAAACTCAGGCCGGTCAGTTTTATGAGAATGAAGTCAGGTCAAAATGTCGGGAACAGGTCTTCACGAATCCAGGTAGTAGAACAAGTAGCAGAGATAAACAGGGTATGGTCACATAAAATCAAGAGTCTGATCATGACAGCAAGTCTGGGAGTGAGTAGCACGCTCAGTTTTGGAGCAGCCTGAAGTCAGGAAGTCAGATTCTGAAGCAGACAAGAACCCGAGGTCTGGAGTAACGAGAAGGGTTAGTCAGGCCACTGAGCCTGGCCAACGCGCAGCGTGAGCCTGCCTTGGATGCGAGGGCTGCTTTGCGAGAGCCTCTTTGGGTGTGCCCTCCCCTCCCAGGGCAATCGGTGAGTGCACTGGGCAAGTGGGAGCAGATGGGGGAGAGGAGGAAAGGACTTGCTGGCCCTTTTAAAAGGTCAGTGAAAGGGAAAATGATCGCGTAGCTCATCTGTCTCCCACACGATCAGGTGACTTTGTTATCTCACTGAGCACGTGGTCGGCCACTGGGAGTTCAGCAGGCCTGCGAATCTTAGATACAGACTAGTGGCCTTGTAGGTGGTTCTTCGGAAGTCTTCATAACAGAATGGCTTTGCAAGAGCTCTGCCTGAAGCTGAACAGAGCAGTTTTGTAAACAAAGCCAAAAATTTTAAAATACACTGGATGTTGACTATTTATTGGAAAGAATCAATTCACGTATTTATCAAAGAAAAGGTTAAGCAAACTGAAACACATTTATTTTCTTGTTGATGTTCGTCTCTAAATTTACTTACAGCAGCTTTTCCTCTGGGTTCTGATGAGGTATCCATGATCTTGATCCAGGTAACTTTTGTGTCTCCTTTTCCCTGGCGGCTCAGACAGTAAAGCGTCTGCCTGCAATGCGGGAGACCCGGGTTCGATCCCAGGGTCAGGAAGATCCCCTGGAGAAGGAAATGGCAACACACTCCAGTACTCTTGCCTGGAAAATTCCATGGATGGAGGAGCCTGGTAGGGGTCCATGGGGTCGCAAAGAGTTGGACACGACTGAGCGACTTCACTTTCACTTTTGTTTTTAAAAGTGTTATAATCAGTGTGCCTGTGGCTAACTGTTAGAATATTTAAGATGCATAACTTAGTCCCATAACTCTCTAGTCTTACTAGATGCAAGAATATTATGCTGAAAAGAGTTTAATGTTATATTTAGTAAGTGAAGTGAAAATCACTCAGTCCTATCTGACTCTTTGCAACCCCACAGACTGTGGAATTCTCCAGGCCAGAAGACTGGAGTGGGTAACCTTTTTCTTCTCCCAGGGATCTTCCCAACCCAGGGACTGAACCCAGGTCTCCCACATTGCAGACGGATTCTTCACCAGCTGAGCCAAAAGGGAAGCCCATATTTAGTAAGATAAGTCCTTAAAAAAAAATGTGATCTAAATTTATAAAAACATTTAAAACCTCTATTTTTATATTGTTTTGAATCCTGTTTCCAATGTCTGTACGCTAGTTACTACAGAACTGTTTATACCTTTTGAATGTACACTTGGATATATTTAGGAACAACCTTTTTAATTGAAGCTCAGCTTAAACACACACACACACACACAAATGTTTGAATGTAATTTTAAACTGAAGAGGGTAAATTATTTAAAAATTAACAGATATATGTTATGTTTATAAGCAGAGGCAAATAATACCACCTAGGATTTAGTTAGTGCATTTTTCCTAGTTGTTTGCTTTGGCTTTACCCATACAGTTTCTTTTTATACTAAGTGAATTCATTTTATGAATAGAGAAGCAAAAGCAGCAAGTAACAGCTCATGTACAAAAGTTTAGACTATTTAAAAAAAAAAGTTCAGACTATTTTAGGTTGTTTTTTACTGTCTCCTGGGGTGCCTCTGTGGACAGCAGACTGGTCCAGGATTCTTTCCTGGTGGGATGGTGAGGAGTGTGGTGACCCGTTTGCTTCTGACCCTCTGCCCTACACATGACACAGGGTGCTCCATCGCCTGGGAGACCACAGGACGAATGACAGTAGCTGAACTTGGATCTCCAGGCTGCCTTTTCAGGTCGAAGACTGTGCTGCCATGTGGAGACAGTCACCACCAACGCCTTCACGGCTTTAGGAGGACACTTTGAGCTTATTTCAGAAGTCCTAGAGGTATCAATTCATGGCAAACAGATGGGGAAAAAGGGAAAGAGTGACAGACTTTATTTTCTTGGGCTCCAAAATCACTGTGGATGGTGACTGCAGCCATGAAATTAAAAGACGCTTGCTCCTTGGAAGAAAAGCTATGACCAACCTAGACAGTGTATTAAAAAACAGAGACATTACTTTGCCAACAAAGGTCTGTCTAGTCAACGCTATGGTTTTTCCAGTGGTCATGTACAGATGGGAGACTTGGACCACAAAGAAATCTGAGCGCTGAAGAATTGATGCTTTTGAACTGTGGTGCTGGAGAAGACTTTTGGGAGTCCCTTGGACAATAGGGAGATCAAGCCAGTGAATCCTAAAAGAAATCAGTCCTGAATATTCATTGGGAGGACTACTGATGAAGCTGAAGTTCTGATACTTTGGTCACCTGATGCAAAGAGCCGATTCACTGGAAAAGAGCCTGATGCTGGGAAAGATTGAGGGCAGGAGAAGGGGGTGACAGAGGATGAGGTGGTTCAGTTCAGTTCAGTTGCTCAGTCGTGTTCGACTCTTTGCGACCCTGTGAATCACAGCATGCCAGGCCTCCCTGTCCATCACCAACTCCTGGAGTTCACTCAAACTCATGTCCATCAAGTCAGTGATGCCATCCAGCCATCTCATTCTCTGTCGTCCCCTTCTCCCGCCCCCAGTCCCTCCCAGCATCAGAGTCTTTTCCAGTGAGTCAACTCTTCGCATGAGGTGGCCAAAGTATTGGAGTTTCAGCTTTATCATCAGTCCTTCCAATGAACACCCAGGACTGATCTCCTCTTGAATGGACTGGTTGGATCTCCTTGCAGTCCAAGGGACTCTCAAGAGTCTTCTCCAGCACCACAGTTCAACAGCATCAAATCTTCGGCGATCAGCTTTCTTCACAGTCCAACTCTCACATCCATACATGACCATGGGAAAAACCATAGCCTTGACTAGACGGACCTTGGTTGGCAAAGTAATGTCTCTGCTTTTTAATATGCTATCTAGGTTGGTCATAACTTTCCTTCCAAGGAGTAAGTGTCTTTTAATTTCCTGGCTGCAGTCAGCATCTGCAGTGATTTTGGAGCCCAAAAAAATAAAGTCTGACACTGTTTCCACTGTTTCCCCATCTATTTCCCATGAAGTGATGGGACCAGATGCCATGATCTTAGTTTGCTGGATGTTGAGCTTCAAGCCAACCTTTTCACTCTCCTCTTTCACTTTCATCAAGAGGCTCTTCAGTTCCTGTTCACTTTCTGCCATGAGGGTGGTGTCATCTGCATATCTGAGTTATTGATATTTCTGCCGGCAGTCTTGATTCCAGTGTGATTGACTCAGTGGGTGTGAGTTTAGTGAAGGACAGGGCAGCCTGTGTTGCTTCAGTCCATGGGGTCGCAGAGAGTCCGACAGAGCTGAGTGCTGAGCAGCCCTGTTTCCGCAGAGGGTAAGGAGGACGGGAGCGCTGAGCGGGAAGCCCTGGTGTTTAACATGGCACTGACTTGAGACCTGCCTGTGACTCTGCTCCTTGCATTTCTGCATGTGTTTAAAGGATTGTATGAAGCACGCACAACGCACTAGAGAACACAGGGTCGGGAGAAACGCTGTCAGAGTAGCAGTAACCGTAAGAGAGGGCCCAGCAGGCCCGGCCAGTCCCCCTCCGTGAGCTTGTGCCAAGTCCAGGTGTCCGTGCTTCACATGGTCTAGATTTTCTCGTATTTAACTGAGCAGCCCAAACTTGCGAACAGCCTGAGTTAGTGAAGCCATAGTTATTAGCACGCTAACTCATGCTTTCTGAATGGCAATAGTGTGATACTTGGGCTCTTGTGACCTTACTGCATATAGAATGTTTGGACAGAGAGGCTGAAACAGAACCAGCAGAAAACCTGGGTCAAAACTCTGCTTTCCTGGAAAAGGGAAGTATGGTAAGTGGAGAAAATGTGGAAAATATGCCTTCCAATTACTTGAATGTCACTCTTTATAGAAGTTTTCTAGGAAAGACGAATTCAGCCTGAATTTCATTCTTTTTCCAAGGCCAAATAGGTTACCTGTCGCTCCTGGAAACTCTGTCAAAAAAATAGCTTCAAGTGCTTCTCGGTGCAGCACGCAGCCTCTTCCTGACAGGAGGTCCTCCTATTCTCAGCCCCGATGCGGCGCCAAGTGAGCTGTGAATGGCACATCCATATTTGAGCTTTTAGCCATTATTTTGCTGTCTCACGATGAGACTATTTAAAGCGCTCCCTGAAAACAGTGTCTTTGTAGTGTCGTGATCCTCAAGGGGACTGTTCCCACTTTTATAATTCCATTTGAGTCCAGAAAATATATACTTATTTGTATTTTGTGCTTCTGTTCATTATTAATGTATTTAATCTATAAAATAAATGCTCATATACAGTCATTTTAAGTGTAACAGACATTTCTGTTTACAAGTTTCCAAAATAGGCCAATGTGATGTGAACTTTTTCCCCATTTAATTGTAACTTAACCTAAAAGCCAGTTGCTATGGGTTTTCACTCACTTTCCTCAAGACCTATTTTCAGGTAGATGATTTGGGTGGTTCTTTTAGAATAAAACTGGAAATTTTAGCATCAGTTATGAATTTTTAGTAGAATTATCATTACTCACAAGAAACAAATGCAGACATAGTGTTTGCCAGCTCATAAGACTCATTACACGTTCTGCTTCTCCTTTTGAAGTTTTTTCTCCAGATAGGCACATAAATTAATGAGTGCTTTACTTTTGTATTTTCACCCTATTTCTTGTTTTTCTTTGTTATGCTCTACCCAGAGTACTCTTTTCTTTTACAGGTAAAAACTGTATTTCATTTATTGACATAAGCCCTTTGGAGTGTGTTCCAAAGCTGAGTATTAATTGTTCTAAAACTTTTTTGATCATTAAATATTTTTCCTGCCCTTCCTATAGATTAGGCTCTATCTTCTCTTTGTCCATGTAATTTAGTCGTGTCCTGTGATCAACGATACCACATTTAATTTTGTGTATAAAATTCCTTCAAGAGCTAAGCTATTCTTATGGAATCTGGGGCAATTTAAGCCCCTTTCTCATCCTCACAAGTTGCACAGGCAGTGTTTTTGCTGAACTGCAAGGTGGGCAAGTGATTGTATTTTTAATTGCTCAGTCTAATAACTGTAGAATAAGTGTTTTCTTACAAGGTCAGGCTGTCTTTATGCCACACTTCCTGTGGGAGCTATTTAGAACCAAAGAGAACTTTCTGTTGCATTTTTGTTTTTTAGTTGCTCAATTGTGTCCAACTCTTTGCGACCCCATGGACTGTGCCAGGCTTCCCTGTCCTTCACTATCTCCTGGAGTTTGCTCAAATTCATGTCCATTGAGTCAATGATGCCATCCAACCATATTGATATTTATAAAATAATGTTAGAAAGTTAAAAGACCATAAGCTAAAATAATGTTTTTTTGAATCTGTCAGCTTAAATCCAAAGACATATTTATCGTACCCAGCATCATGAAGACAGAGAAATTAAGATGCTTTTCATGCGTTTACCATCAACATTGTGCCTTTTTTAGAAGTTCCTGTTCATGTCTCCCCTATTTTTCTTTTGGGTTGTTTCTTTTTATTTATTGATATGCTTTACAGACTCTGGACGCCATTCCTCTGTGAGTAGCATGCATCGTGAATCTCCATCTTTATTCACTGATATGCTTTACAGACTCTGGACGCCATTCCTTTGTTAGTCACACGCATCGTGAATCTCCTCTTCCAGCTTTCACTTTATCTTTTCATTAGCCTTTCTATGAATGAAGCTTCTTAATTATATTCCATCTATTTTATCAGTCTTTCCAAGTTAGTGCCCTTTGAGTCATGCTTAAGAAACCCTTCCTTACCTCAAAATAGAAAGCCATGTCCCATGGAATTCCCTGGTGGTCCAATGGTTGGGACTTGGTGCTCTCACTGCTGTACCCCAGGTTTAATCCCTGATCAGGGACCTAAGACCCCATGAGCCATGCAGGTCTTCCAAAAAAAAAAAAAAAAACTATCTCCCATATTTAAAAAGATTTTATCTTTCACATTTAGTCTTAATCCATTAAGCATCGATTTCTAAAATGATCCTTTGTTGAGATGTAATTTCCATTCTATACAATTCACCCATTTAAAGTGTACAATTTAGGGAGTCTTTGTCTGTTCTCAGAGCTGTGCAGCCATCACACTTTATTACCTCCTCTCAAAACTCCGGTAACAGTCACTCTCCATTTTCCCCAAACACCGCAGCCCCAGGGAACCACCCAGCCTACACCCCGTCTCTCTGGATTTGCCTGTTCTGGCCAGTTCACCTGGTGGAACCAAAGAGCACGTGCTCTTTTGGGACCGACACTTTTATTCAGTGTCTTTTCTAGGTTCTTACGTGTTGATGCATGTATTAGTTCTCAGTTTCATTTAACTGCTGAATAATATCCCATTGTTTGGATATTATAGGTCTTATTCATCCCATCAGCTGATGGACATTTTACTTCTCTCTACTTTTTGGCCGGAGAAGGCAATGGCAAGCCACTCCAGTACTCTTGCCTAGAAAATCCCATGGATGGAGGAGCCTGGTAGGCTGCAGTCTGTGGGGTCGCTAAGGGTCGGACACGACTGAGCGACTTCACTTTCACTTTTCACTTTCACACATTGGAGAAGGAAATGGCAACCCACTCCAGTGTTCTTGCCTGGAGAATCCCAGGGACGGGGGAGCCTGGTGGGCTTCCGTCTATGGGGTCACACAGAGTTGGACACGACTGAAGTGACTTAGCAACAACAACTTTTTGGCCACTGTGAATAATGCTGCTTTGAACATCCTGTGCACGTTTTTGTGGGATGTATTTTATTTCTCTTGGACATGTATCTAGGAATGGGGAGAATTTATTTTTGTCTGTTGTGTAAGGTGGGGATATAGCATCTTCCTTTCCCATTTGAATAACTTGTCTCAGCACAAGTTTTAAAGCAGTCTGTCACTTCCCCGCTGAACTGCACGGCAGCCCTTTCCCACAGAGCTCCTTTCTGGGCCCCTTGGTGTCTGAGACTACGACCCGTTCGTTTCAGTAACGTTGTTCTAGGTCCTGATATTGGTGTTAATTGCCACACCACCTGTTCTGTTTTAGGAGTAGCATGGTCCTGTGTTCATTCCTGTAGATTTTAGACTCCACTTGTTGAGGCTGGAAAGCTTCCTTTGGACCTTCACTTGGACAGCACTGCTGCTGTAGACCCCTTTGGGGAGAGCTGATGGCCAGGTTTCGGATCACTGTGATGTGTCTCAGGCATTTAGATCTTTAACGTCTTCCAAAAAGGCTGATTGTCTTTTCTTCAGAGTTTTGCCCATCTTATATTTGCTATACATAATTGCAAATAGTGTTTGATCATTTTTTCAGATGTATAAAAATTGCAGGTTATTTTTAAACTTTGATCTTTGGTTCAGATGCCTTTCTAAACTCTCTTTTTTTATTTTTTATTTTTATTGGAGGCTAATTATTTTACAATATTATATTGGTTGGTTTTGCCATACATTGACATGAATCCGCCCCAGGTGTACATGAGTTCCCCCTCCCGAACCCCCTCCCACCTCCCTCCTCCCCTTATCCTCCCTCTGGGTCATCCCCGCATACCAGCCCCGAGCATCCTGTAACATGCATCGACCCTGAACTGGCGATTCGTTTCACATATGATAATATACATGTTAAACTCTCTTTTTATTTCTAGTGACTTGTGTGTTCATTGTCCGTTTCCTCAACGATTATAATATCTGTGATTAAAGACAGTTTATTTTTAATTTAATTTTTTTTCTTGTCATGCACTTACGAATACAAGTAATGGTAGCAGACATTCTTTGTTTCTCTTTGGTTTTAAGAGAGCTATTTTAAAACTTCACTATAAGGAATGATTAAAATTTGCTGGGGTTTTGGTAAATATTTTTGTCTGGTTAAGACTGTGTCTTCTATTCCTATCTTACTAAGAGTTTATATGGTAGAATTTCATCAAATGTTTTTCTGTGTATTAAAGATAATCATAAGGCTTTTTCTTTTAATACATAAAAAGAATAAATCATATTACAGGTTATTGTCTAATATTAAACGAGCATTATGTCCCATCTAATAGTTTAATGACATAGTATCATTGGACTCAATTTGCTAATAACTGCTGAGAAAGATTGACCTGAGAGTTTTCTTTTTTGGACATGTTTTTAAGTAATGTTATGCTAGCTTCATAATTTGAGTTGCTGAATAATTCTTCTTTTTCTATTCTCTCAAAAAATTAGCAGAAGAGTGAGTTATTTGTTTCTTAAATATTTGGAGGAACAGGCCAATGAAACCATCTGAGCTTGATATTTTATTTCTGGAAAGATTTTTGACTACTATTTAAATTTTTCTAGCGGTGATAGGGTGATTCATATTTTCCAGTTTTTTTCTAGTCAGTTTTGGTAAATTTTTATAGTTCAAGAATTTTTTTCTTTTCATCTAAATCTGATGTTTATTGGTATTTATAGAATTTTATAAATGTTGCACTGCCCTTGCATCTTCTACAACTTGGTGATGACATATGTCATTTTTATGAATTATTGGACTTGGTTTGTTAATAATTTATTTAAAAGTTTTATATCTGGTTCATGACTGAGTTGGCCAATAGTTTTTATTTCTCTTCCCAGTCCCATCTTTCTTTGGTGTCAGTATTATGACTTCTGAAATAGCCTCAGTGTATACTTCTCACTTTCTGTTCCCTAGAAAAGTTTGTGAAAAATTAGAATGATACCTCTCCTGGGTGATTTTTCTAGAACTCACCTATAAAATTATCTGAGCTTAGTGTTTTGTCAGAAGATTCTTAACTATTCTTTTAGTTTCTTTAATTGGATTATTTTAGTTGATAATTTCTTCATTTTATATTTTCCTAGGAATCTATTTCACCTAGCACATCTAGTTACTGGCATGCTGTTTTCATGGCTTTATCTTTTGATCTCTGGTGGGTCTGCCGTGTGTCCTTCTCCCAGTGTTATTATCTCTTTTTTGTGATGATACTGCCATACTTCGTTTTCATCTTTAACGTTTGTTCATTTGTGCCTTCTTCCTTGTTTCCTTCATTAGTCTTACGAGAAGTTATTCTATCTTGCTAATTTCTTAAATCGGTTGCCTATTTCACTAATAATTAGCCTTTTAAAAATAAGTAGCATGTTAAGGCTACTTACTTCCTTTAGTTTCATCCTTCAGGGTTTGAAAAGGAAACTTTTCATGATCATTTCTCAGAATTTAAATGTTACCTATTTACTTGATTAGTGCATTCGTATGCGGGCTCAGTTCTGTTCGGTTCTGCAACACCGTGGTCTGTAGCCCGCCAGGCTCCTCTGTCCATGCAATTTCTCAGCAAGAATACTGGAGTGGGTTGCCACTTCCTTTTCCAGGGGATCATCCCGATCCAGGGATTGAAGCCACATCTCCTGCTTGGCAGGCAGATTCTTTACCACTGTTAACACCAGTCAGAATTTAAAAGCCATAAAAATGGATGCAGTGAAATATCTCCCATGAACCCCTGTCAGGACTAACACTCTCGTTCCCATCTAAAATACCAGTTTAAATAGTGTGTTGTGTCTCCTTCCAGAGGTTAATTATAAGTGCTGTTGATTGTTACCCTAACTTCATTTTGGAACCTGAGTTATGTGAGGTGTATGGTTTTAATGTTTGTAGTGCATGGGAAATTATTTTGGTTTGTTGTTTTCATTTTTCTTATGGTTCTTAATTTAGTTGCAGTTGAAGTCTTGCCAAATAGTATCTTTGATACCACCAATTTCCCTTAGTACATTGACACGAATTTTGCGTGCGCACACACGTGTCTGATGAACTCTTACTGGAGTGGTAGATGTGACCGTTTTCTCCCACAGTTCCCCTGCAGTTATGTGTTTTGAGGTGGTTTTATCACATGTGTACAGACTTAGATGTGTCCTGCTGGTGACTGACATAAAAAAGTCATTTGGTGACACACTGTTTTAAAAATGCCTTTCATTAATATTTTATGGGTATAATAGCTTTTTTCATATAGTTACTTTCAGTCTCTTCATGACTTTGGTGTGTCTCATAAAAATCATGGGTGAATTTTGACATTAAAAATTTTAAACTGTTGCATTATTTGAACTAGTAATTTTGACCCACTTATTTGTGTTTTGATTATTGATACACCGTCTTTTTTTTCATATTTCCCACCTTTTTCTATGCTCTTTTTCTCCTGATTTTGAAAATAGACTGTTCTAAAGACTTATGGAGAAATTGAGAGGGTGATGTAGAGAGCTCTCAGTGATCTCACACCCAATCCCCCTATTATTAACGTCTTACATTGAAGGGTGCTTTCAGTTTTGCACCAATATTAATTTGTTGTTGTTCAGTTGCTCAGCTGTGTTTGACTCTTTGTAACCATGGACTGCAGCACACCAGGCCTCCCTGTCCTTCACCATATCCAGGAGCTTGCTCAAACTCATGTCCATTGAGTCAGTGACGCCATCCAACAATCTCATCCTCTGTCGTCCCCTTCTCCTCCTGCCTTCAATCTTTCCCAGCATCAGGGTCTTTTCCAGTGAGTTGGTTCTTCACATCAGGTGGCCAAAGTATTGGAGTTTCAGCTTCAGCATCAGTCCTTCCAATGAGTATTCAGGACTGATTTCCTTTAGGATTGACTGGTTGGAGCTCCTTGCTGTTCACGGGCCTCTCAACAGTCTTCTCCAACACCACAGTTCAAAAGCATCAATTGTTCCATACTCAGACTTCTTTATGGTCCAACAACTCTCACATGACTACTAGAAAAACCATATCTTTGTACTTCAGCAAAGTGATGTCTCTGCTTTTTAATATGCTGTGTAGGCTTGTCATAGCTTTTCTTCCAAGGAGCCTGCTTGCAGGGCCAATGACACTGACTGCAGAGCCCTGCAAGTCACGGCATGCCAGCAGAATTCCTTCTGGATGAGGCCACCATTACTCCTACCATAGTTTGGCCTCAGACCAAACTACAAGGAGGGAACACAGCCCAATCCATCAGCAGAAAGTTGGATTAAAGATTTACTGAGCATGGCCTTGTTGAGCATTCTTTGGCATTGCCTTTCTTTGGGATTGGAATGAAAACTGACCTTTCCCAGTCCTGAGGCCATTGCTGAGTTTTCCGAATTTGCTGGCATATTGAGTGCAGCACTTTCACAGCATCATCTTTGGGGATTTGAAACAGCTCAACTGGAATTCCATCACCTCCACTAGCTTTGTTCGTAGTGATGCTTTCTAAGGCCCACTTGACTTCACATTCCAGGATGTCTGGCTCTAGGTGAGTGATCACACCGTCGTGATTATCTGGGTCATGAAGATCTTTTTGTACAGTTCTTCTGTGTATTCTTGCCACCTCTTCTTAATATCTTCTGCTTCTGTTAGGTCCATACCATTTCTGTCCTTTATCGCGCCCATCTTTGTATGAAATGTTCCCTGGGTATTTCTAATTTTCTTGAAGAGATCTCTAGTCTTTCCAATTCTATTGTTTTCCTCTATTTCTTTGCATTGATCACTGAGGAAGACTTTCTCATCTCTCCATGCTATTCTTTGGAAATCTGCATTCAAATGGGTATATCTTTCCTTTTCTCCTTTGCTTTTGGCTTCTCTTCTTTTCACAGCTATTTGTAAGGCCTCCTCAGACAGCCATTTTGCTTTTTTGCATTTCTTTTTCTTGGGGATGGCCTTGCTTCCTATCTCCTGTACAATGTCACGAACCTCCATCCATAGTTCATCAGGCACTCTGTCTATCAGATCTAGTCCCTTAAATCTATTTCTCACTTCCACTGTATAATCATAACGGATTTGATTTAGGTCATACCTGAGGGGTCTAGTGGTTTTCCCCACTTTCTTCAATTTAAGTCTGAATTTGGCAATAAGGAGTTCATGATCTGAGTGGCAGTCAGCTCCCACTCTTGTTTTTGCTGACTGTACAGAGCTTCTCCATCTTTGGCTGCAAAGAATGTAATCAGTCTGATTTCGGTGTTGGCCATCTGGTGATGTCCATGTGTAGAGTCTTCTCTTGTGTTGTTGGAAGAGGGTGTTTGCTATGACCAGTGCGTTCTCTCGGCAAAACTCTGTTAGCCTTTGCCCTGCTTCATTCCGTGCTCCAAGGCCAGATTTTCCTGTTACTCCAGGTGTTTCTTGACTTCCTGCTTTGGCATTCCAGTCCCCTATAATCAAAAGGACATCTCTTTTGGGTCATGAACTTCCAGATGTTCAAGCTGGTTTTAGAAAAGACAGAGGAACAGGAGATCAAATTGTCAACATCTGCTGGATCATGGAAAAAGCAAGAGAGTTCCAGAAAAACATCTATTTCTGATTTATTGACTATGCCAAAGCCTTTGACTGTGTGGATCACAATAAACTGTGAAAAATTCTGAAAGAGATGGGAATACCAGACCACCTGACCTGCCTCTTGAGAAACCTATATGCAGGTCAGGAAGCAACAGTCAGAACTGGACATGGAACAACAGACTGGTTCCAAATAGGAAAAGGAGTACATCAAGGTTGTATATTGTCACCCTGCTTATTTAACTTATATGCAGAGTACATCATGAGGAACGCTGGGCTGGAAGAAGCACAAGCTGGAATCAAGATTGCTGGGAGAAATATCAATAACCTCAGATATGCAGATGACACCACCCTTATGGCAGAAAGTGAAGAGGAACTAAAGAGCCACTTGATGAAAGTGAAAGAGGAGAGTGAAAAAGTTGGCCTAAAACTCAGCATTCAGTAAACTAAGATCATGGTATCCGGTCACATAACTTCATGACAAGTAGACGGGGAACCAGGGGCAGACTTTATTTTTGGGAGCTCCAAAATCACTGCAGTTGGTGATTGCAGCCATGAAATTAAAAGACGCTTACTCCTTGGAAGGAAAGTTATGACCAACCTAGACAGCATGTTAAAAAGCAGAGACATTACTTTGTCACCAAAAGTCCGTCTCATCAAAGCTATGGTTTTTCCAGTGGTCATGTATGGATGTAAGAGTTGGACTATAAAGAAAGCTGAGTGCCAAAGAATTGATGCTTTTGAACTGTGGTGCTGGAGAAGACTCTTGAGAGTCCCTTGGAGTGCAAGGAGGTCCACCCAGTCCATCCTAAAGGAAATCGGTCCTGGATGTTCATTGGAAGGACTGATGTTGAAGCTGAAATTCCAATACTTTGGCCACCTCATGCGACGAGCTGATTCATTTGAAAAGACCCTGATGCTGGGAAAGATTGAGGGAAGGAGGAGAAGGGGACGACAGAGGATGAGATGGCTGGATGGCATCACTGACTCGATGGACATGAGTTTGGGTAAACTCTGGGAGTTGGTGATGGACAGCGAGGCCTGGCGTGCTGCGGTTCATGGGGTCGGAAAGAGTCGGACATGACTAAGTGACTGAACTGAAACTGAGCACGGCCTTGCCCACCAGAGCAGGACTCAGTTTTCTCCATAGCCAGTCCCTCCCATCAGGAAGCTTCACAAGCCTCTTATCCACCAGAGGGCACAGAATGAAAACCGTAATCACAGAAAGCTAACCAAACTGATAACATGGATCAAGGCCTTGTCTAACTCATTGAAACTGTGAGCCGTGCCATGTAGGGCCACCCAAAATGGATGGGTCATGGTGGAGAGGTCTGACAAAATGTGGTCCACTGGAGAAGGGAATGGCAAACCACTTCAGCATTCTTCCCTTGAGAACCCCATGAACAGTGTGATAAGGCAAACAGACATCACCAATATTAATACATCATCATTAACTGAAGTCCACACCTTCTTCAGGTTTCCTTAATTTTTGCCTGATGTGTTTCTCTGTTCCAAGATTGCATCCAGAATATCACATTAGTTTTAGCTGTCATGGCTCCTCGTTGCTGGAATAGTTAGTTAGATCTTCTTACTTCTGATGGTCTTGACAGTTGTGAGGAGTGTCTGTTAGGGATGTGTGGAATGTACTTCTACGGAAATGCGGAATTCTTCTGCGAGAAACATTGATCTCTTTCCTGTCATTTATCAATGAATCACTTGTACCCGTGTGGGTGGTCCAGCTCCAGCGCTGGGGGCTCTCCCACTGGCCCGACCCTGGGATCCGCCTCTGTCAGTGTGACTGCCCCACTCCCAGAGCACCAGGCTGTCCCCGGATTCGCTCAAGGGTGTCCTGCCATCCGCCCAAGGACCACTGGCTCCTTTGACTTGGGGGTGGTGTGAGAAGACAAGATCTGGGGCCTCGTGTGCTTGCTGCTCCTGGGACGCCCCTTGCTGAGTGTGATCTGTTCTCCCTGCTCGGCTTGATCATTGTGCTGTACCTGTGCCGTACCCCGGGCCTTCTATTAAGATTTCCTCCTTGTTCGCTACTCAGGTCTGCTATGTTTGAGCCGCCTTAACTCACCCCTTCTGTCTTTTACATAGAATTTTTCGTTTTGGCAGTTATGTTTGGTTCTTTGTCAAATCTGGTCATTTTTGATTAACCTGTTCTGGTTTACTCGTTTTGTGACTCTACCCTTTGTTTTTTTAAACAGTTAATACATGTTTATATTCTTTTTCTGATATCTGAATGCTTGCTCGTGGAAATCTGTTTCTGTTGACTCACCAGCGGTGGTTTGGGGAGGCGGGGGGACTTGGTGAGTTTTTTATTAGGAGCTAGTTTTTGGTTTATCTTAATTTGTGGGAAACCTGGAGACACTAAACTTTGAAATCCTCCAATAGCTGCACCAGATTCCTCTTGTCTGCGTCTCTTCTCTTCCTTTTTAATGCTCTGTTTCTCTCCTTCCTGTGGCTCATTATTTCTGCCTGAAACATCCTCTGTCTACCTCTGTCTCCAGACTGTGCAGCCTTTTCTCTTAAGGTCCGTCTCAGATGCTTCGGTTTTATTCAGTTTTCCAGAATTCTTCTGAGCTCAAATAACTGCTCCCTCTCTGACCTCTTATGGCCCTTTGTCTTCTCTTATGGCTCTTATGGTATGTGTGTTGTGTGTGTTATGTGTGTGTTGTGTGTATAACTGTGTGTGTTGTGTGTGTGTTTGTGTGTTGTGTGTGTCTCTGTGTGTGTGTTGTGTGTGTCTCTGTGTGTGTGTTGTGTGTGTTGTGTGTGTCTCTGTGTATAACTGTGTGTGTGTTGTGTCTGTGTGTTGTGTGTGTGTGTCTGTGTGTGTGTGCATGTACACGTATGTGTAGCTTATGTATTATAGTCTAAAGTCTTTTAGGCAAAATGCTTTTCTGGAAGTCTTATCACAGTGACTTCTACACCATAAGTCTTAATAAATACTGATTTATGTATAGTTATAGATTAATACCTCAGCCTGTGGTGATGATTGCCCATAAACTCTATGAAATGTACAAAAGTGACTTCATGTATCAAAAAGTTGTTAATGTGTTGTTATTCCAAAAGTGCTTTTAGAATAATTCTTCAACTTTGAAAATAATCAAAATGATTGCTTCTTAACTATGGACATGTCCTCAATTTAAATATTAATGTATTTTTCTTTCACAAAGAGCATTTAAAATGTTTACTTGTGATGATAGTCCTGACAATCTATAATCATTTGTAAAATGATAATAAGCCTGCCACTTCTTTTGCCAGAACTTTTCAGATTCAGTGTGGTTTCAAGAGGCATTAGCTTTCTGAAGAAACTGGTCTGTGTTGTTGGAGGGTTTTTGTAATTAATTATCGTGGTAAAATACATATAATATAAAAGTTGCCATCTTAACCATTTTTAGGTGTACAGGCCAGTGATATTAAATACATTCACCTTGTATGCGACCGTCATCACCATCTGTCACGTAACTCTTTTCATCTTGTAAAACTGAAACTATCTCCATCAAAACAACAACTCTTCTCTCTTCACCCGCCGGCCCTGACAATCCCCATGTACTCTCCATCTGCGTGGCTTTGACCCTTCTAAGCACCTCATGTAAGGAGAACCTCACAGCCTTTGTCTTCTGGCTTATTTCACTTTGCATCATGTCCCCAAGACTCATGTGTGCTGTAGCATATTGCAGACTTGCCCTTCCCTCTAAGGCTGAATCATATCCCATTGTGTGTATAAACTGCACTTATCCATTTATCTATCAGTGGACATCGGGGTTGCTTGCATGTTTTCTGGTCTGTGTTTTTGAACTATTATCTAAGAGGTTAACTAAAGTTATCCTTATGGTTTGTCTCTTAGAGACACAGCCTTTAGTAATTTTTGAATTTTTAAAATAACTCTGCTCTTTCATGTCAGTCACATAGCTGACGTCTTACAATATTAAAGAAAAATGGACACGTCTATTCCAGATTGATCTCGGCAGCTTCCTCACTCTAGTTATCAGCACATGCTAATGACTGAAATATTAAGTACCTGAGGGACGCCTTCGGCATTGAGTTCTTTCACTTAATGTTTACTTCTTCCATAATTAGTTGATACATTTTTCAGCATAGTTTTTCTATTTGAAAAATCACTGTTGGATTGAAGCCAGTGTATTATCAATGTTGCCAGCAATTTAAAACACCTTCCTCTAAGTTACCATTACGTACCTAGTCAACTGATAAAAACATGCAGAATGATGACGCCCAGCCCTGGAAGGCGTGTCCAGTCAGGGAATAATTGGGTGATATGGTGCCTGTTGAAGTATGCGGTGCCTTAAACAGTCACCACCGTGCTTCAGGAAATGCTGCATTCTCAGCACAGGCGACAGCAGCGGCGCCACGCCCCTCAGCCTGAGCCAGCTGACCACCTGGGAGCCGGGCACACCACGGTCCTTGCGCGGCTTTCCCTGTGAAAACCACTTGAAAGGCCAGATACGGCTTTTTAAAGAACATTTTGTGTGTGTATTCACAAGCGGCTGAGTTAGTTAGGATGCACAGATGTCAACATTTAAATGAAAACAGAAACCCAGAAGTGTGAGCGGAGTGCTGAAGGCAGCTCTCGCCTTGAGGACCTTTTCTAAAACCGAGTGAACTTGAACTTCAGTTTGGGGACTTTTATTGGGCACAGGAGTAAAACAAAGTCCAGGGTTTGCTTAAGGTGACGATCTAGGCTGCCACTGGGCCTCGAGCTGGGACACCGAAGGCCCATCAGGCGCAGACGAGTGAGAAACCAGAGAACTGTCACCAAGCAGGAAGAAGCAGGGCGGGATGGCCCGGGAGACTGGCCTCTACACGCACACACCACTGCGTATTAAACAGATAACTAGAGAAACTACCGTGTAGCACTGGGAACCCTGCTCGGTGCCCGTGGCGCATAAATGGGAAAGAAACCTGCAGAAGAGGGGCTATAAATATAGGGCCTTCCCAGCGGCTCAGTGGTAAAGAATCCACCTGCTAATGCGGGAGGTGCAGCTTCGATCCCTGGGTCGGGAAGATCCCCTGGAGGAAGGAATGGCAACCCACTCCAGAATTCTTGCCTGGGAAACCCATGGACAAAGGAGCCTGACAGGCTATATAGTCCATGGCGTTGCAGAGTTGGACATGATTTAGCAGCTGGACAACAACAATATATGCACAGTATATATACGTCCATATTCATGGGAAATCCATGGACAAAGGAGCCTGACAGGCTATAGTCCATGGAGTTGCGGAGTTGGACGCGATTTAGCAGCTGGACAACAACAATATATACACAGTATATATACGTCCATATTCATGGGAAATCCATGGACAAAGGAGCCTGACAGGCTATAGTCCATGGAGTTGCGGAGTTGGACGCGATTTAGCAGCTGGACAACAACAATATATGCACAGTATATATACGTCCATATTCATGGGAAACCCATGGACAAAGGAGCCTGACAGGCTATAGTCCATGGCGTTGCGGAGTTGGACGTGATTTAGCAGCTGGACAACAACAATATATGCACAGTATATATACGTCCATATTCATGGGAAATCCATGGACAAAGGAGCCTGACAGGCTATAGTCCATGGAGTTGCGGAGTTGGACATGATTTAGCAGCTGGACAACAACAATATATGCACAGTATATATACGTCCATATTCATGGGAAATCCGTGGACAAAGGAGCCTGACAGGCTATAGTCCATGGCGTTGCGGAGTTGGACGCGATTTAGCAGCTGGACAACAACAATATATGCACAGTATATATACGTCCATATTCATGGGAAATCCATGGACAAAGGAGCCTGACAGGCTATAGTCCATGGCGTTGCGGAGTTGGACATGATTTAGCAGCTGGACAACAACAATATATGCACAGTATATATACGTCCATATTCATGGGAAATCCGTGGACAAAGGAGCCTGACAGGCTATAGTCCATGGCGTTGCGGAGTTGGACATGATTTAGCAGCTGGACAACAACAATATATGCACAGTATATATACGTCCATATTCATGGGAAATCCGTGGACAAAGGAGCCTGACAGGCTATAGTCCATGGCGTTGCGGAGTTGGACATGATTTAGCAGCTGGACAACAACAATATATGCACAGTATATATACGTCCATATTCATGGGAAATCCATGGACAAAGGAGCCTGACAGGCTATAGTCCATGGCGTTGCGGAGTTGGACATGATTTAGCAGCTGGACAACAACAATATATGCACAGTATATATACGTCCATATTCATGGGAAATCTGTGGACAAAGGAGCCTGACAGGCTATAGTCCATGGCGTTGCGGAGTTGGACATGATTTAGCAGCTGGACAACAACAATATATGCACAGTATATATACGTCCATATTCATGGGAAATCCGTGGACAAAGGAGCCTGACAGGCTATAGTCCATGGCGTTGCGGAGTTGGACATGATTTAGCAGCTGGACAACAACAATATATGCACAGTATATATACGTCCATATTCATGGGAAATCCATGGACAAAGGAGCCTGACAGGCTATAGTCCATGGAGTTGCGGAGTTGGACATGATTTAGCAGCTGGACAACAACAATATATGCACAGTATATATACGTCCATATTCATGGGAAATCCGTGGACAAAGGAGCCTGACAGGCTATAGTCCATGGCGTTGCGGAGTTGGACGCGATTTAGCAGCTGGACAACAACAATATATGCACAGTATATATACGTCCATATTCATGGGAAATCCATGGACAAAGGAGCCTGACAGGCTATAGTCCATGGCGTTGCGGAGTTGGACATGATTTAGCAGCTGGACAACAACAATATATGCACAGTATATATACGTCCATATTCATGGGAAATCCGTGGACAAAGGAGCCTGACAGGCTATAGTCCATGGCGTTGCGGAGTTGGACATGATTTAGCAGCTGGACAACAACAATATATGCACAGTATATATACGTCCATATTCATGGGAAATCCGTGGACAAAGGAGCCTGACAGGCTATAGTCCATGGCGTTGCGGAGTTGGACATGATTTAGCAGCTGGACAACAACAATATATGCACAGTATATATACGTCCATATTCATGGGAAATCCGTGGACAAAGGAGCCTGACAGGCTATAGTCCATGGCGTTGCGGAGTTGGACATGATTTAGCAGCTGGACAACAACAATATATGCACAGTATATATACGTCCATATTCATGGGAAATCCGTGGACAAAGGAGCCTGACAGGCTATAGTCCATGGCGTTGCGGAGTTGGACATGATTTAGCAGCTGGACAACAACAATATATGCACAGTATATATACGTCCATATTCATGGGAAATCCGTGGACAAAGGAGCCTGACAGGCTATAGTCCATGGCGTTGCGGAGTTGGACATGATTTAGCAGCTGGACAACAACAATATATGCACAGTATATATACGTCCATATTCATGGGAAATCCGTGGACAAAGGAGCCTGACAGGCTATAGTCCATGGCGTTGCGGAGTTGGACGCGATTTAGCAGCTGGACAACAACAATATATGCACAGTATATATACGTCCATATTCATGGGAAATCCATGGACAAAGGAGCCTGACAGGCTATAGTCCATGGCGTTGCGGAGTTGGACATGATTTAGCAGCTGGACAACAACAATATATGCACAGTATATATACGTCCATATTCATGGGAAATCCATGGACAAAGGAGCCTGACAGGCTATAGTCCATGGAGTTGCGGAGTTGGACATGATTTAGCAGCTGGACAACAACAATATATGCACAGTATATATACGTCCATATTCATGGGAAATCCGTGGACAAAGGAGCCTGACAGGCTATAGTCCATGGCGTTGCGGAGTTGGACGCGATTTAGCAGCTGGACAACAACAATATATGCACAGTATATATACGTCCATATTCATGGGAAATCCATGGACAAAGGAGCCTGACAGGCTATAGTCCATGGCGTTGCGGAGTTGGACATGATTTAGCAGCTGGACAACAACAATATATGCACAGTATATATACGTCCATATTCATGGGAAATCCGTGGACAAAGGAGCCTGACAGGCTATAGTCCATGGCGTTGCGGAGTTGGACATGATTTAGCAGCTGGACAACAACAATATATGCACAGTATATATACGTCCATATTCATGGGAAATCCGTGGACAAAGGAGCCTGACAGGCTATAGTCCATGGCGTTGCGGAGTTGGACATGATTTAGCAGCTGGACAACAACAATATATGCACAGTATATATACGTCCATATTCATGGGAAATCCGTGGACAAAGGAGCCTGACAGGCTATAGTCCATGGCGTTGCGGAGTTGGACATGATTTAGCAGCTGGACAACAACAATATATGCACAGTATATATACGTCCATATTCATGGGAAATCCATGGACAAAGGAGCCTGACAGGCTATAGTCCATGGCGTTGCGGAGTTGGACATGATTTAGCAGCTGGACAACAACAATATATGCACAGTATATATACGTCCATATTCATGGGAAATCCGTGGACAAAGGAGCCTGACAGGCTATAGTCCATGGCGTTGCGGAGTTGGACATGATTTAGCAGCTGGACAACAACAATATATGCACAGTATATATACGTCCATATTCATGGGAAATCCATGGACAAAGGAGCCTGACAGGCTATAGTCCATGGAGTTGCGGAGTTGGACATGATTTAGCAGCTGGACAACAACAATATATGCACAGTATATATACGTCCATATTCATGGGAAATCCGTGGACAAAGGAGCCTGACAGGCTATAGTCCATGGCGTTGCGGAGTTGGACATGATTTAGCAGCTGGACAACAACAATATATGCACAGTATATATACGTCCATATTCATGGGAAATCCATGGACAAAGGAGCCTGACAGGCTATAGTCCATGGCGTTGCGGAGTTGGACATGATTTAGCAGCTGGACAACAACAATATATGCACAGTATATATACGTCCATATTCATGGGAAATCCGTGGACAAAGGAGCCTGACAGGCTATAGTCCATGGCGTTGCGGAGTTGGACATGATTTAGCAGCTGGACAACAACAATATATGCACAGTATATATACGTCCATATTCATGGGAAATCCATGGACAAAGGAGCCTGACAGGCTATAGTCCATGGAGTTGCGGAGTTGGACATGATTTAGCAGCTGGACAACAACAATATATGCACAGTATATATACGTCCATATTCATGGGAAATCCGTGGACAAAGGAGCCTGACAGGCTATAGTCCATGGCGTTGCGGAGTTGGACGCGATTTAGCAGCTGGACAACAACAATATATGCACAGTATATATACGTCCATATTCATGGGAAATCCGTGGACAAAGGAGCCTGACAGGCTATAGTCCATGGCGTTGCGGAGTTGGACATGATTTAGCAGCTGAACAACAATATATGCACAGTATATATATGCACATACTCACTTTGCTGCACCGCACACGCTGACGCAGCATTATAAAACGACCGTCTCTGTGACCCCTTGGCCTGCAGCCCACTGGGCTCCTCTGTCCATGGGTTTTCCGAGCAAGAACACTGGAGTAGGTTGCCATTTCCTTCTCCAGGGGATCCTCCTGACCCAGGGGTCGAGCTCAGGTCTCCTGTGCCTCCTGTATTGCAGGCAGATTCTTTACCCACCAAGTCATCGGGGAAGCCCTTAAAGCAACTGTACTTCAATTAAAAAAAAAACCAAACAGTAAACTAGAAACAACCTTCGTGTTGAGTGAGGTGCCCCTGAAAATTGACGCCTATAAGCCAGTGCTCACGAACATCTGATGCTCGAACTCTCACGCCAGTGTGCCCTGGGATACGAGGCTGAAAACTTGCTCTAAAGGCGTCCAGACATGCTGACATCACCAGGGTCTGCCAGGGTCAGATGGTGGCGGGAGAACCACTTCCAATCCCATAAGATACGAGCCCGCACTTGAAAAGAGTAACAACACAGTGTGACAAAAAACAAAGTACGATGAACCTGGGGCCTTAAAAATTCTGAACAGCAGGATGAGAGCTGAGATGCTGGAATTATCACCCGCAGATAGAAGAGCCATGGTTAGTATATGCTGTAGAAGGAAAGACTTTAAAGGACTTGAAAATATTTACTAAAGCAGTTAAAGGCATTTAAAAATCACCAGACATATTTGTATAAGAATAAACTCCCCCAAATTAAAACAAAACAACTGAAATTCAGAGTCTGTATGGATTTGAGATCTAATTACATGCAGAAAATGCCTAGAATGTAGGTGAGAGGAAAAGAGATGGAAAATATGAGAAATTCGTGAAATGAAAGAATAGGAAGACCTCATTTACGTCTGTGTGAGTTCATAGTGAGTGGAGAGAGAGCGGAACACAGATGTTAAACTAATAAGCCCAGCCTGATAACGCTGTAGCCTCTAGAACTTTGAGAGAGTAAACATGTCTAAAGCCACCCAGTTTTTTGTACTTTGTTGTGACATCCCTGGGGAGTTAGTATGCCCACGTGTTTGGGAATTAAGACACATACTTCTAAACAAGTCATAAGTCAAAGAAAAAATAAAAATGAAAGTTAAAAATGCTTTGAATTAAATGATAATGAAAATACTGTGTATCTAAGAGATTAAACTTATGCAGCAGTAGAGTGGTATTTATAGTCTTATGTTTATAAATAAAGAAGAAAGGATAAAAATAAATGAGTGAAATTTCCAAGATAAGAAGTTAGAAGAATAAAAAAGACTCCAAGAATGTAGAATGCAGGACATAGCAAAAATAAGAGCAGAAATCAATGAAATAAAAGCAAAAATTGAGTAGCAAGTACTGAGGAATCGCAGAAACATAATGCCAAATACTTGAAGAAGCACGTTGCAGAAGAACCAAGTAATATTCCATTTGCAAAGGTATTTGAAACGGAACTAAACGCGTTGTCCAGGGTAAAACGTTTCCAGTGGCGTCTGTGTCTGAGCCAGACGGGGCTGGCAGGGCCGGAGCGGGAGCGGGTAGGAGGGGGTGGGGGCGCGTCTGTCAGCCTCTGGCGGCTGTGTCTGTCCGCGCACTCAGGTCACATGCTCTGCCCGTTTCCCTGACAAGGTGATCGCGGACATGGAGGCGCAGGTGCACAGGCTGAGAGAGGAGCTGGTCAGCGTGAACTCGCAGCGGAAGCAGCAGCTGGTGGAGCTGGGGCTCCTCCGGGAGGAGGAGAGGCAGAGGGCCGCGCGGGACCACGAGGCCGCGGTGAGCAAGCTGAAGGCCGAGTCAGAGAAGATGAGGCTTGAGCTGAAGAAGACCCACGCCGCCGAGACGGAGCTGACGCTGGAGAAGGTAGGCGGCTGGGCGGTGGGAGGCGGGCCGGGCGCACGAGGCCCAGGCCGCCGCCTTGCCTTCCCGGCTCACCTCTCAGGGGTGGTGGCCTGGAGCCGCCCTCAGTTTATAAGGCTTGCAGGTGCGCAGTCTGCGCGTCTCAGGCTTCCCTAACTCACCCCTGTCTCCCGGGGAGGGACAGATGGAACACCCCCTGCCAAGTGCCTAGGGACGAGTGTGCTGTCTGGCGTCACACTGGGCCCTGGCGTTGAGTGGAGGCCCTTGAAAGGGCTGGGCTTTGTCCCTTGTGAGCAGCGGAGGCCGGGGGTCCACGCCCACTGAGTGCAGAGCTGGACTCAGGGAGACCAGTTCAACCACTGCGGGAACTCGGGCGGGACGTGACCGTGCTGGGGTGGCCAAGGGCACAGAGGGTGGTGACTGTCCCCGTCCCCTTGGGGCCCGGCTGTCCGCAGCGGGGCTCAGGGTTTGCTTTGGGCTCAGACCTGTCGGGGCGGCTGGGGGCAGAGGGGGCGCTGAGCGGGTCGTTGGGGGCGGCTGCAGGGCGGCACGCTGGAGCCGGCGGGCACACGGCCTCAGTCCCCTCTGCTGAGAGGCAGGGGAGCATATGAGCCTCAGGGACGTGGCCGACTGCGGGATCTTAGTGCACCCAGTGAGTCGCGGGTGGCCATCCCATCAGAGCAGCACCGTTAGAGCTTTGAGGCAGAGTGCACAGTGTCCAGGCATCTGCTGCGGGGCCGTCTCAGCCTCTGGTCACAGAGAGGGGGACAGAGCCGCCGCCCCCCACCCCCCGCCCTGGGACAGTCCCGCCCCCGCCGCTCATCACCGCCCACCGGGCAGAGTGTCTCCACGGACACGGGCTTCGGTGGCCTGGGCACCGTGTGCCCCAAGGGCTAAAGTCCAGATAGTGCAGCCAGACCTAAAACAGGTAGCTGAGACCTCTGTTCTCTTGAATCAGGTGTCCACGTTTTAAAGGGTTCTTTTCAATAAGAATGGAAAGTTTTCAAGTATAGGTTTATATGTGTTGCTAACTAATTTACAAGTTATAGATAATAAAATAATATTGGACACCGCCAGTAACTTATTTGGCCAATATTTCTGGAATATCTTCTGTGTCTGAGGTATTATTCCAGCACTTGGGAGCCACGCAGAAAGGCTAGAACGAGAGGCCCCTGTCCCTGAGGAGCCCGTGGGCAGGGGCGGCTGCGGGACGCGCAGGAGCTGTGAGCAGGGCGCGGTGAGCGGAGGGCGGTGCGCTCGAGTAAGGGTGCCCAGGGCATACCTGGGACAGGTGAGATTCACCTGGACGCCGTGACGCGGGGCTGGGGTGAGCAGGCGCTGAGCCGCACCAGGATGGATGTGTAGGTGGCTGTGTGGCCAGCGGGGCTGCGCGGTTCGGGCCGGGCCTGACCAGCAGACCCCGCAAGCTCATAGGGCGCTGGTCTTAGCTCCGAGCTTAAACCCCGGGGGGCGCTCAGGGCTCCTTCGCTGTGAAGTGTCAGGACCCAGGGGGCTGTTAGGAGGCTCTTCTGTCAGCGTTGGCAGGACCAGCGCAGCAGAGGGGTCAGTCCAGGAGGGGCCCCCAGGGTGCCTCCAGGTGCCCGACGGTGGCGACCCCACCGGAGGAGGTGCGTCTCAGAGTGGGCCCAGCGGGCAGCTGTTCCATGTGAGTCCTGCCCTTGGCATTCATGAGTGGGCCTGTGGGGGCCTCTGATCCGGGAGAAGGTGAGCTCCGTTCAGGCCCAGTAACGATATGGATTGGAGGAGTGTTTGTAGACGACCCTCAGGAGGGCCATACGGAGCGGGGGCTGCAGCGCGGGGGCTGGGGGGCTTACCCCCAAACCATCAGCCGTGCAGGACTTGTGAAGTCGGGAAGGAGACAGTCAGAGAGGGGTTGTGCAGAGGAAGCGGAGAAAAGTGTATTTTCCTGGAAATAGCAGCAGAGGCAGTTTGGAAAGGACGTTTGTCAAGGATGTGACAGAAAATCCGGAAGGCCGAGCAGGGAGGAAGGGCCAGGATTTGCAACTGAGGATGGCTGTGACCATGGGCGGGTGCTGCAGGCGGCGGTGTGGACGGAGCGCGGCTGCAGGGGGTCGTGAGCAAGGCGGGGGCGCTCGTGGACGGGACGGGGCAGGGGTACCACAGGAAGGAGTCGTCCAGAGAGCGCAGGAGTTGGGGTTTAGGAGGAGCCGCCTGGCGGGACTGTGGATCCTGACGCTTGCGGCTGGGATGCGGCTGTGAGTTGACTTCCATCCAGGCGCACGGACAGCCGCTGGTCCTTGGGGGCCGCCTCCCTCGCTCCTGCCCGCAGGTCTCTGCCCCGGGAAGGCTCCCCGCCCCCTCACCCCGCTGTCCTCTCCCCTCGGTAGAGCATCAGGGCGGGAGGGCCACTCAGTGTGACACCCAGGCTGGAAATTCTTCTATTTTTTTTTTTAAACCCTTTGGTTTAAAAGTTATCTAAATTGATGCAAAAATTAACATCTTAATACTAAAAATTTTGTCAACATTTCCATCTTTCCCCTTAGTTTAAGATCCCAGTTGAATCACAGGGTCAAATTGCTTTTCAACAACGTTGCACTCATTTATAGTTTTCCCCACAGAATATCTGTTTCGTATAGCCAGTCCTTAGTATTAATACTCTAATTTGGGGGCCAGGGTGTTGGTCCCACCGAATATCTGTTTCGTATAGCCAGTCCTTAGTATTAATACTCTAATTTGGGGGCCAGGGTGTTGGTGAGAAACATTTATTGGTTCTAATTTCGTATCTAAGCGTGAGGCTGGGCGTTGGCGGCAGACCTGCTAGTCGTGCTTCATTTCCCGAGAACTGTGTGTTCATGTCCTTTCTCTGTGTCTCGTCTGCTGGTGTCCTGGCATCGTTCTCATCACCTGATAAAATTCTTTGTGGCAAATATTTTCGGTATTTGCCTTTTAATTTTGTCCTTTGATTTTATGAAACACAAAAGTTTTATTTGTATTTAGTGTATTCTGTCTGTTCCTTTGTGAACTGTCCAGTATAAGTAGTGGCTTTAAGCTTCACAATTTGGTATCTTAAAATATAAGGACACATCACACATTTTGCACACTGTACTGAATTTTAAAAGCTCTTGTGAAATTGACATGGTACTTACAGGCTCGGGCTCCTGGTCTATAATTTTAATGGCATCTGAAGGACTATACTGGAATTCTGCCAGGCGGAAGTCACCAAAAGGCCTGGAGCGACAACTCAGCATCTTTTTCAAATTTAAGAAAAGCTCCATATGGTGTAATTATCCAAAGCTAAGGTCACAGAAACTACTTAAACCTTTGAGATTTATAATTAAAGGATTAATATTAACTTATGAAGACATTGTCATTTTGGCTTAAAATGGATTTCTGATCTCAATTCTGTTCTTTTTACTTTGATCTTTTCCCCAAGTTTTTCCTTTGCAAAGAAAGTGAAGCTGTGTCCTTAAAATTTTAAATTAAATGTTATTCTCAAACAGTTCAAATTTACAAAAACTGATTGACACAAAGCATCCGGCTTGACCCTCGCAGAGCTCCACACAAGTCGGTGAACTTCAGATTGGCGTTTCCTGGGCATCTGCACCACAGCTTGGGGTGCTGGGCTCTAGTGATGCCTCTGAACGTAACAATAAGTTAATCTAATACAAAAGAAAAAATCTGCGCAGACGGAAACTTGGAAAACTGTCAGTTCAGTTCAGTCGCTCAGTTGTGTCCCACAGTCGTGTCCCACTCTTTGCGACCCCATGAACCGCAGCACGCTAGGCCTCCCTGTCCATCACCAACTCCCAGGGCTCACTCAAACCCATGTCCATCAAGTCAGTGATGCCATCCAACCTTCTCATCCTTTGTCGTCCCCTTCTCCTCCAGCCCTCAATCTTTCCCAGCATCAGGGCCTTTTCCAGTGAGTCAGTTCTTCACATCAGGTGACCAAAGTATCAGAGTTTCAGCATCAGTCCCTCCAATGAATATTCAGGACTGATTTCCTTTAGGATGGACTGGTTGGATCTCCTTGCAGTCCAAGGGAGTCTCAAGAGTCTTCTCCAACACCACAGTTCAAAGGCATCAATTCTTAGGCTCTCAGCTTTCTCTGTAGTCCAACTCTCACATGCATACATGACTACTAGAAAAAGCATAGCTTTGACTAGATGGATCTTTGTTGACAAAGTCATGTCTCTGCTTTTTAATATGCTGTCTAGGTTGGTCATAACTTTTCTTCCAAGGAGCAAGCGTCTTTTTATTTCATGGCTGCAATCAGCATCTGCAGTGATTTTGGAGCCCAAAAAAATAAAGTCTGACACTGTTTCCATTGTTTCCCCATCTATTTGCTATAAAGTGATGGGACTAGATGCCATGATCTTAGTTTTCTGAATTTTGAGTTTTAAGCCAACTTTTTCAGTCTCCTCTTTCACTTTCATCAAGAGGCTCTTTAGTTCTTCTTCACTTTCTGCCATAAGGGTGGTGTCATCTGCATATCTGAGGTTATTGGTATTTCTCCCGGCAATCTTGATTCCAGCTTGTGCTTCATCCAGCCCAGCGTTCCTCATGATGTACTCTGCATATAAGTTAAATAAGCAGGGTGACAATATACATCCTTGACATACTCCTTTTCCTATTTGGAACCAGTCTGTTGTTCCATGTTCAGTTCTAACTATTGCTTCCTGACCTGCATACAGATTTCTCAGGAGGCAGGTCCGGTGGTCTGGTATCCCTGTCTCTTTAAGAATTTTCCAGTTTGTTGTGATCCACACAGTGAAAAACTTTGGGCATGTTCATAATCTGAGTGTGATGATCTGGTGTTCATTGATATTTATTGTTCAGTTGCTCAGATGTGTCCAACTCTTTGCGACCCCATGGACTGCAGCACGCCAGGCTTCTCTGTCCTTCACCATCTCCTGGAGTTTGCTCAAACTCATGTCCATTGCGTCGGTGATGCCATCCAACCATCTCATCGTCTGTCATCCCCTTCTTCTCCCTCCTTCAATCTTTCCCAGCATCAGGGTCTTTTTCAGTGAGTCAGCTCTTCACATCAGGTGGCCAAAGTATCAGAGCTTCAGCTTCAGCATCAATCCTTCCGATGAGTATTCAGGTCTGATTTCCTTTAGGATTGACTGGTTTGACCTCCTTGCAGTCCAAAGTACTCTCAAGAGTCTTCTCCAACAGTACAGTTCAAAACATCAATTCTTCAGCACTCAGCCGTCTTTATGGTCCAACTCTCACATCCGTACTTGACTGCTGGAAAAAGCATAGCTTTGACTGTACGTTGGCGAAGTAATGTTCCTGCTTTGTAATATGCTTTCTAGGTTTGTTGTAGATTTTCTTCCAAAGAGCAAGCATCTTTTAATTTCATGGCTGTAGTCACCATCTGCAGTGATTTTGGAGACCAGGATAGTAGTGCCTATCACTGTTTCCATTGTCTCCCCATCTATTTGCCATGAAGTGATGGGATCGGATGCCGTGATCTTCGTTTACTGAATGTTGAGTTTAAGCCAGCTTTTTCACTCTCCTCTTTCACTTTCATCAAGAGGCTCTTTAGTTCTTCGCTTTCTCCCATAAGGGTGGTGTCATCTGCATATCTGAGGTTATTGATATTTCTCCTGGTAATCTTGATTCCAGTCTGTGCTTCATCCAGTCCAGCATTTTGCATGATGTACTGTGCTTATTAACATTGAATTTAAAGTATCTTGAGTTGCCTCAACTGTAAGCCCTCTTTGGGTGGTAATAGGGGCTGTGTCTTACGCGTATGTAAAGAGAGGAGCTGTGTGTCCTTTCGAGGCTCAGTTTTCCAGCTCTCTCCTGCTTCTGATCGTCATGTGATGCACCTGTTTCACAGTGATTCCACGAAGTAAACGCTGGAATCATTCCTGGGGTGTTTGCTTACTAAGCAGAAATAGCAGCACGTCTGTCATCATTCAAGCGTGGATACTTACATGGTCAAGGTCTCTCCACCCCCACGTGAAAGGGACTGCAGAGTCTGGCATGCGGACGGAGGAGGACCGCGTGCCTGTCTCCCGAGGACCGTCTGCACCTCCGCCCTCCGCCCTGGTGCCCCAGGCAGAGCACGCCTGCTTTCTAGCACGTCTGGAGAGCAGATCGCAGTCTGGCGTGCCTAAGCTAGACAGCTAAAAGACAGTATATTTTATGTTAAGGGTTATTTGAAAATAACATCTAGACTTATAAATGCATCAGTTTGTTTTAACAGTAAATTTCCAAGTCCCCATTTTCATTCTGTGGCCTAACTTCCTGATGTGCTAACTGTACCAGTAGGGGTGGGAGCACCGCCATTCTCCAGAAGTTGCTGGCATTATGCTTTTGGATGTTCTTGAGGGAAAATGTTTTACCTAGAATGAAGGAAAAATCTCTTAGATCAGTGCAGCAAAAGGTAGTTATTGACTTGAGAAGTTGCTGAACGTAGAACAGTGTATTTCCATCTTCAGAGAGTGACGCTGAGACTGCGGAGCGGGCGCCGGGGCCGTGCGCAGCGGCTTCTGGCGTGTGTTCACTTCCTCTGAGAGGACGGCGTGGAGCGCAGACGGGCGTCGGGTGTCGGGCCTGAGGTTGTGGACGAGTCGGCCCAGGACGGCGGATGGCCCTAGGCCGAGAGCCAAGTCTTGTTCTGACCATCGTTCATCACGAGAGGGAAGCAGTTATTCTGGGTGAGGCAGGGCTTCCTGGTTCAATATCATGGGGATTAAATATGATTTTAAGTGATCAATTAATTTGAGTACTTTACAAGGTACAGTAAAAAATAATAGTAAAGGTACATGACCAGGAAAAGTGTAATTGGCTTAAATAAATCTCTTCCTGTTCACAAGTAATCAAGGAAATACTGAGACGAGAAGCTACTTTTCATATATCAAATAAGCGTGTTACTATTACTATAAATAGTACCAAGTATTGTTTTAAAATAAGCGTACAAAATACCAAGGGTGCAGTGAATAAATATTCTAAAGTGCTGTTGCTGCTGCTGCTACTGCTAAGTCACATCAGTCGTGTCCGACTCTGTGTGACCCCATAGATGGAAGCCCACCAGGCTCCCCTGTTCCTGGGATTCTCCAGGCAAGAACACGAGTGGGTTGCCATTTCCTTCTCAAATGCGTGAAAGTGAAAAGTGAAAGTGAAGGCGCTCAGTCGTGTCCAACTCATTACTGAGTATAAATTGCTACAACCTTCTTGAAAGCCTTCCGTAACCTGTTAATAAGTTTAAAAATATCTATGCCTTTTGATCTAGTAATCTTTTCTGGTTACCATGATATCAATACTAAAACCTGAAAATGATATCCCTCTAAACACAAATTAATCTCCTTCGTGAATATTGTGAAAAGATCCAATAAAATACTAGGCAATAGAGGTTAGTATTGCATTTAAAACATCATGTAATAGGAGTATTAAAAAGCAAAGACATTACTTTGCCAGCAAAGGTCCATATAGTCAGAGTGATGTTTTTCCAGTACTCATGTACAGAAGAGAGAGTTGGACCATAAAGAAGGCCGAGTGCCAGAGTTGATGCTTTTGAATTGTGGTGCAGGAGAAAACTCTTGCGAGTCCTTTGGACTGCAAGGAGATCAAACCAGTCAGTCCTAAAGGAAATAAACCCTCCATGTTCACTGGAAGGACTGATGCTAAAGCTGAAGCTCCAGCACTCTGGCCGCCTGATGAGAAGAGCCAACTCTTTGGAAAAGACCCTGATGCTGGGGAAGATTGAGGGCAGGGAGGGCAGGAGGAGAAGGCGCGACAGAGGATGAGATGGTTGGATGGCGTCACCGACTCAATGGACATGAGTTTGAGCAAACTCCGGGAGATAGTGAAGGACAGGGAAGCCTCGCTTGCTGCAGTTCATGGGGTCGCATAGAGTTGGACATGACTTAGCTACTGAACAACAACAGCTTATCATGACCACATGAGATTATTCCAGGAATGTAAAAATGGCTTGATATTAGGAATGCTATTAGTGTAATTCACTATATTGATAAATCAGAAGTGAAAAATTGTATAAAGTCTTCTCCATATTCTTTACAGTGAGCCCAAGCTTCTGTAAAAAAGAATCCCAAAACCGTGGACAAGTGAGGTTGGGAGTTTATTTTGCTCTCTCATCACAGTCTGGTTCAGGGTGGGAGCCAATGGTTCCGTCCCAAGAGGTCATGGAGGGCCAGGCTGGCTGGTGGCGTGGCTCTGTCGTCTCTAATGTGGAGCCTCCCTCTGCCTTGAATGGCTCCTGCGTCACCAGTGCTCAAGCAGCAGGAAGGGGCAGGGGGACGAGAACGAACAATGTGCTTCTTGGGAAGTGTGACGGCAGCTGCCTCTCACTTCCGTCACACTGTACTGGAGAAATCCTCTTCCTGGGCTGCTGCAGGGGAGCAGGGACTTGTGAGCACGTGCGCAGAGGGTTCCTGTTTCAAAAGAGAAGCGTGGATGCTACGGGCGATTAGCAGGCAATGGCGCCTGTGTAGTGCTTTAGTGTTTGATACCTACTCTGTGTGTAGTGATCCTGGAGGCTGTCTACAGCAGTAAACGAACAGCCAGAGATTCCTGCCTTCTCAGAGCTCACACTCCAGCAGGAGAGACAGACCCTAAGCCACCGAATTTTAAAAAGGCCTGAGTGGACTTCCCCGGTGGCTCAGTGCTAAAGAATCCGCCTGCTAATGCATGAGACATGGGCTTGATCCCTGGGTCAGGAAGATCCTCAGGTCGGGAAGATCCCCTAGAGGAAGAAATGGTAACCTGCTCCAGTATTCTTGCGTGGAGAATCCCATGTACAGGGGAGCCTGGCGGGCTGCCGTCCGTGGGGTTACTCAGCATTGGACACGACTGAAGTGACTTAGCACACGTGCTCCTGAGATGAAGGAGAAGTCAGCCATAGATAAGCTTACATTTAGGTGAAAAGGGAATGTGCTCGTTCATTTCTTTGCCAGGTGGTTTATGTGTGGTTTTTAAGTTACGCTCTTCAGTTCTTCCAGAATGCTCATTATCACGACTCCAGGCTGAGCAGTGACGTGTGGGAGTCCCCAGCAGGTTGTTGTCCTGACCCTAAGCCCAGGGGCGTCTTCAGCCTCCTGCCCATTCTGCCCCTGGGAGACAGAGTCATAGGACAGGGCGCGTGGTCCTCAGCCCTGCGTGACGCTAGTAACAGCTGGATTGTGACCTCGGCCGCCGCCGCCCACCTGAGCGCCTGCCCACCAGGACGGGAGGCTGTGCCCCAGGAGCATCAGAGCAGAGCTGGAGCTGTGCCTGTCCTGAGCCAGCTCCCCGCTCTCGGCGGGCTCCTGGGTCTTCACAAGGCGAAGGACATGTGGGCTTCTCTGACTTTAGACTCCTCAGGTCTCAGGGAAAGTCAGGCCCGGTGTCTGATGGGGCTGAGGGGAGAGCGTGGCAGCTCCCCCGAGACAGAGCAGGCTGGGAGTCTGCGGCCCCCGAGGGACCCTGGACCATCTGGCCTCAAAGAGAAGAAGGTAAGATGGAGACCCAGGGCAGGAGTCATCCTGAGAGACAGATCTCAGTGCTGGGTGCGTCGGGCACTGGCCCCCTCAAGCCCTCACATCAGCATTTTAAGGTGGTGATCAGTCACTCAGCCGGGTCCCGCTCTTTGGGACTGCAGCACGCCAGGCTCCTCTGTCCTTGGTGTAGTGTTTATCTAAATGTTTTTCTGATTTCATATTTCGTCATTTGTTGCCTTACTGTTGACTTTTGAGTGTTCTTGGCGTCTTTTAGACACCAAGATTCTTCGTCCGATTTATGATTTGGACTTTCACAGTCGCTGGCTTCTTTCATCTTTTAACAGTGTTTTTCTTTTTTATTTATTTATTTATTTATTTATTTTTTTTATTTCTAAAAAAGAATTTTATTAAAAAAGCACAAATGCAAAGAAATGAACAGAGGAAAATTTATGCGTCGAACCTGGACTGGTCACTTATGATAATATACATGCTACAATTCCATTCTCCCCAATCATTCCACCTTCACCCTCTCCCACAGAGTCCCAAAGACTGTTCTAAATGCCTATGTCTCTTTTGCAGTCTCTTATACAGGGTTCAGGTTACCATTTTTCTAAATTCCATATATATGCGTTAATATACGGTATTGATGTTCTTCTTTCTGGCTTACTTCACTCTGTATAATTGGCTCCAATTTCATCCACCTCATTAAAACTGATTCAAATGCATTCTTTTTGATGGCTGAGAAATACTCCATTGTGTATATGTACCAAAGCTTTCTTATCCATTCGTCTGCAGATGGACATCTAGGTTGCTTCCATGTCCTGGCTATTATAAACAGTGCTGCAATGAACATTGGAGTACATGTGTCTCTTTCAATTCTGGTTTCCTCGGTGTGTATGCCCAGGAGTGCAATCGCTGGATCATATGGCAGTTCTATTTCCAGTTTTCTGAGGAATCTCCACACTGTTCTCCATAGTGGCTGTACTAGTTTGCATTCCCACCAACAGTGTAAGAGGGTTCCCTTCTCTCCACACCCTCTCCAGCACTTATTGCATGTAGACTTTTGGATAGCAGCCATTCTGACTGGTGTGAAATGGTATCTCATTGTGGTTTTGATTTGCATTTCTCTGATGATGAGGGATGTTGAGCATTTTTTCATGTGTTTATTAGCTATCTTTATGTCTTCTTTGGAGAAATGTCTGTTTAGTTCTTTGGCCCATTTTTTGATTGGGTCACTTAGTTTTCTGGAATTAAGCTGCAGGAGCTGCTTGTATAATTTGGAGATTAATCCTTTATCAGTTGCTTCATTTGCTATTATTTTCTCCCATTCTGAAGGCTGTCTTCTCACCTTGCTTATAGTTTCCTTTGCTGTGCAGAAGCTTTTGATTTTAATTAGGTCCCATTTGTTTATTTTTGCTTTTATTTCCAATATTCTTGGAGGTGGGTCTTGGAGGATCCTGCTGTGATTTATGTCGGAGAGTGTTTTGCCTACGTTCTCCTCTAGGAGTTTTATAGTTTCTGGTCTTACATTTAGATCTTTAATCCATTTTGAGTTTATTTTGGTGTATGGTGTTAGGAAGTGTTCTAGTTTCATTCTTTTACAAGTGGCTGACCAGTTTTCCCAGCACCACTTGTTAAAGAGACTGTCTTTTCTCCATTTTATATTCTTGCCTCCTTTGTCGAAGATAAGGTGTCCATAGGAGCGTGGGTTTATCTCTGGGCTTTCTATTTTGTTCCATTGATCTATATTTCTGTCTTTATGCCAGTACCATACTGTCTTGATGATTGTGGCTTTGTAATAGAGCCTGAAGTCCGGCAGGTTAATTCCCCCAGTTCCATTCTTCTTCCTCAAGATTGCTTTGGCTATTCGAGGTTTTTTGTATTTCCATACAAATTGTGAGATTATTTGTTCTAGTTCTGTGAAAAATATTGTTGGTAGCTTGATAGGGATTGCATTGAATGTATAAATTACTTTGGGTAGTATACTCATTTTTACAATATTTATTCTTCCAATCCACGAACACAGTATATTTCTCCATCTATTCGTGTCCTCTTTGATTACTTTCACTAGTGTTTTATAGTTTTCTATGTACAAGTCTTTTGTTTCCTTAGGTAGATATATTCCTAAGTATTTAATTGTTTTCATTGCAACAGTGAATGGAATAGTTTCCTTAATTTCTCTTTCTATTTTCTCATTATTAGTGTATAGGAATGCAAGGGATTTCTGTGTGTTGATTTTATATCCTGCAACTTTGCTGTAATCATTGATTAGCTCTAGTAGTTTTCTGGTAGAGTCTTTAGGGTTTTCTGTGTAGAGGATCATGTCATCAGCGAAAAGTGAAAGCTTTACTTCTTCTTTTCCAATTTGTATTCCTTTTATGTCTTTTTCTGCTCTGATTGCTGTGGCCAAAACTTCCAGAACTATGTTGAATAGTAGTGGTGAGAGTGGGCACCCTTGTCTTGTTCCTGACTTTAGGGGAAATGCTTTCAGTTTTCACCATTGAGGATAATGTTTGCTGTGGGTTTGTCATATATAGCTTTTATTATGTTGAGGTATGTCCCTTCAATTCCCACTTTCTGGAGAGTTTTTATCAAAAATGGATGTTGAATTTTGTCGAAGGCTTTCTCTGCATCTATTGAGATAATCATATGATTTTTATTTTTCAGTTTGTTAATGTGGTGTATTACGTTGATTGATTTGCGTATATTGAAGAATCCTTGCATTCCTGGGATAAAGCCCACTTGGTCATGATGTATGATCTTCTTAATGTGTTGTTGGATTCTGATTGCTAGAATTTTGTTAAGGATTTTTGCATCTATGTTCATCAGTGATATTGGCCTGTAGTTTTCTTTTTTTGTGGGGTCTTTACCAGGTTTAGGGATTAGGGTGATGGTGGCCTCATAGAATGAGTTTGGAAGTTTCCCTTCCTCAGCTGTTTTCTGGAAGAGTTTGAGTAGAATAGGTGTTAGCTCTTCTCTAAATTTTTGGTAGAATTCAGCTGTGAAGCCATCTGGACCTGGGCTTTTGTTTGCTGGGAGATTTTTGATTACAGTTTCAATTTCCGTGCTTGTGATGGGTTTGTTCAGATTTTCTATTTCTTCCTGGTTCAGTTTTGGAAAGTTGTACTTTTCTAGGAATTTGTCCATTTCTTCCAGGTTATTCATTTTATTGCCATATAATTGCTGATAGTATTCTCTAATAATCCTTTGTATTTCTGTGTTGTCAGTTGTGATCTCTCCATTTTCATTTCTAATTTTATTGATTTGGTTCTTCTCCCTTTGTTTCTTGATGAGTCTGGCTAGTGGTTTGTCAATTTTATTCACCTTCTCAAAGAACCAGCTTTTGGCTTTGTTGATTTTTGCTATGGTCTCTTTTGTTTCTTTTGCATTTATCTCTGCCCTAATTTTTATGATTTCTTTCCTTCTACTGACCCTGGGGTTCTTCATTTCTTCCTTTTCTAGAGTTAGGTTATTTAGTTGACTTTTATCTTGTTTCTTGAGGTGTGCCTGTATTGCTATGAACTTCCCCCTTAGCACTGCTTTTACAGTGTCCCAGAGGTTTTGGGTTGTTGTGTTTTCATTTTCATTCATTTCTATGCATATTTTGATTTCTCTTTTGATTTCTTCTGTGATTTGTTCATTATTCAGCAGCGTATTATTCAGCCTCCATATGTTGGCATTTTTAATAGTTTTTCTCCCGTAATTGAGATCTAATCTTACTGCATTGTGGTCAGAAAAGATGCTTGGAATGATTTCAATTTTTTTGAATTTACCAAGGCTAGATTTATGTCCCAGGATGTGATCTATCCTGGAAAAGGTTCCATGTGCGCTTGAGAAAAAGGTGAAATTCATTGTTTTGGGGTGAAATGTCCTATAGATATCTATTAGGTCTAACTCTTCTATTATATCATTTAAAGATTGTGTTTCCTTGTTAATTTTCTGTTTAGTTGATCTATCCATAGATGTAAGTGGGGTGTTAAAATCTCCCACTATTATTGTGTTATTGTTAATTTCCCCTTTCATACTTGTTAGTAATTGTCTTACATATTGCGGTGCTCCTATGTTAGGTGCATAAATATTTATAATTGTTATATCTTCTTCTTGGATTGATCCTTTGATCATTATGTAGTTTCCTTCTTTGTCTCGTTTCACAGCCTTTGTTTTAAAGTCTATTTTATCTGATATGAGTATTGCTACTCCTGCTTTCTTTTGGTCTCTATTTGCATGGACTATCTTTTTCCAGCCCTTCACTTTCAGTCTGTATGCGTCCCTCGTTTTGAGGTGGGTCTCTTGTAGACAACATATATGGGGGTTTTGTTTTTGTATCCATTCAGCCAGCCTTTGTCTTTTGGTTGGGGCATTCAACCCATTTACATTTAAGGTAATTATTGAAAAGTAGGATCTAACAGTGTTTTTCAAAGAGCAGAAGTCCCTGATGTTTATGGAACCCAGTGTATCAGTTTGTTCTTTTAAGGTCAAGCTTTTGGTGTCATTTCTAAGAAACTTTTGCCCATCGTCATGTCGCAGGGATTTTCTCCTGCTTTCTTTTGCGAGTTTTCCGTTTGTGGTCTATGCGACTCCATTATATCAGCACCATTGGTTGGAGAGACGAGTTTTTCTCTGTTGAAACATCTAGGCAGCTTTGTTGAAAGTCGGCTGGCCGTCCCTGTGTGTCGTGACACCGGGCTCTCAGATTTCGCTCTGCTGGCGTGATTGTTGAAAGTCGGCTGGCCGTCCCCGTGTGTCGTGACACCGGGCTCTCAGACCTCGCTCTGCTGGCGTGATTGTTGAAAGTCGGCTGGCCGTCCCTCTGTGTCGTGACACCGGGCTCTCAGATTTCACTCTGCTGGCGTGATTGTTGAAAGTCGGCTGGCCGTCCCTGTGTGCCGTGACACCGGGCTCTCAGATTTCGCTCTGCTGGCGTGATTGTTGAAAGTCGGCTGGCCGTCCCTGTGTGTCGTGACACCGGGCTCTCAGATTTCGCTCTGCTGGCGTGGATGTTGAAAGTCGACTGGCCGTCCCTGTGTGTCGTGACACCGGGCTCTCAGACCTCGCTCTGCTGGCGTGATTGTTGAAAGTCGGCTGGCCGTCCCTGTGTGCCGTGACACCGGGCTCTCAGATTTCGCTCTGCTGGCGTGATTGTTGAAAGTCGGCTGGCCGTCCCTGTGTGTCGTGATACCGGGCTCTCAGATTTCACTCTGCTGGCGTGATTGTTGGAAGTCGGCTGGCCGTCCCTGTGTGCCGTGACACCGGGCTCTCAGACCTCGCTCTGCTGGCGTGATTGTTGAAAGTCGGCTGGCCGTCCCTGTGTGTCGTGACACCGGGCTCTCAGATTTCGCTCTGCTGGCGTGATTGTTGAAAGTTGGCTGGCCGTCCCTGTGTGCCGTGACACCGGGCTCTCAGACCTCGCTCTGCTGGCGTGATTGTTGAAAGTCGGCTGGCCGTCCCTGTGTGTTGTGACACCGGGCTCTCAGATCTCGCTCTGCTGGCGTGGATGTTGAAAGTCGGCTGGCCGTCCCTGTGTGCCGTGACACCGGGCTCTCAGACCTCGCTCTGCTGGCGTGATTGTTGAAAGTCGGCTGGCCGTCCCTGTGTGTCGTGACACCGGGCTCTCAGACCTCGCTCTGCTGGCGTGATTGTTGAAAGTCGGCTGGCCGTCCCTGTGTGTCGTGACACCGGGCTCTCAGATTTCGCTCTGCTGGCGTGATTGTTGAAAGTCGGCTGGCTGTCCCTGTGTGTCGTGACCTCTGGCTCTCAGACCTCGCTCTGCTGGCGTGATTGTTGAAAGTCGGCTGGCCGTCCCTGTGTGTCGTGACACCGGGCTCTCAGACCTCGCTCTGCTGGCGTGATTGTTGAAAGTCGGCTGGCCGTCGCTGTGTGTCGTGACACCGGGCTCTCAGACCTCGCTCTGCTGGCGTGATTGTTGAAAGTCGGCTGGCCGTCCCTGTGTGCCGTGACACCGGGCTCTCAGATTTCGCTCTGCTGGCGTGATGGTTGAAAGTCGGCTGGCCGTCCCTGTGTGTCGTGACACCGGGCTCTCAGATTTCGCTCTGCTGGCGTGATTGTTGGAAGTCGGCTGGCCGTCCCTGAGTGCCGTGACACCGGGCTCTCAGACCTCGCTCTGCTGGCGTGATTGTTGAAAGTCGGCTGGCCGTCCCTGTGTGTCGTGACACCGGGCTCTCAGATTTCGCTCTGCTGGCGTGGATGTTGAAAGTCAGCTGGCCGTCCCTGTGTGTCGTGACACCGGGCTCTCAGACCTCGCTCTGCTGGCGTGATTGTTGAAAGTCGGCTGGCCGTCCCTGTGTGTCGTGACACCGGGCTCTCAGATTTCGCTCTGCTGGCGTGATTGTTGAAAGTCGGCTGGCCGTCCCTGTGTGCCGTGACACCGGGCTCTCAGATTTCGCTCTGCTGGCGTGATTGTTGAAAGTCGGCTGGCCGTCCCTGTGTGTCGTGACACCGGGCTCTCAGATTTCGCTCTGCTGGCGTGATTGTTGAAAGTCGGCTGGCCGTCCCTGTGTGTCATGACCTCTGGCTCTCAGACCTCACTCTGCTGGCGTGATTGTTGAAAGTCGGCTGGCCGTCCCTGTGTGCCGTGACACCAGGCTCTCAGATTTCGCTCTGCTGGCGTGATTGTTGAAAGTCGGCTGGCCGTCCCTGTGTGTCGTGACACCGGGCTCTCAGATTTCGCTCTGCTGGCGTGGATGTTGAAAGTCGGCTGGCCGTCCCTGTGTGCCGTGACACCGGGCTGTCAGACCTCGCTCTGCTGGCGTGATTGTTGAAAGTCGGCTGGCCGTCCCTGTGTGTCGTGACACCGGGCTCTCAGACCTCGCTCTGCTGGCGTGATTGTTGAAAGTCGGCTGGCCGTCCCTGTGTGCCGTGACACCGGGCTCTCAGACCTCGCTCTGCTGGCGTGATTGTTGAAAGTCGGCTGGCCGTCCCTGTGTGTCGTGACACCGGGCTCTCAGATCTCGCTCTGCTGGCGTGGATGTTGAAAGTCGGCTGGCCGTCCCTGTGTGTCGTGACACCGGGCTCTCAGATCTCGCTCTGCTGGCGTGATTGTTGAAAGTCGGCTGGCCGTCCCTGTGTGTCGTGACACCGGGCTCTCAGACCTCGCTCTGCTGGCGTGATTGTTGAAAGTCGGCTGGCCGTCCCTGTGTGTCGTGACACCGGGCTCTCAGACCTCGCTCTGCTGGCGTGGATGTTGAAAGTCGGCTGGCCGTCCCTGTGTGCCGTGACACCGGGCTCTCAGATCTCGCTCTGCTGGCGTGATTGTTGAAAGTCGGCTGGCCGTCCCTGTGTGTCGTGACACCGGGCTCTCAGATTTCGCTCTGCTGGCGTGGATGTTGAAAGTCGGCTGGCCGTCCCTGTGTGCCGTGACACCGGGCTCTCAGACCTCGCTCTGCTGGCGTGATTGTTGAAAGTCGGCTGGCCGTCCCTGTGTGTCGTGACACCGGGCTCTCAGACCTCGCTCTGCTGGCGTGATTGTTGAAAGTCGGCTGGCCGTCCCTGTGTGCCGTGACACCGGGCTCTCAGACCTCGCTCTGCTGGCGTGATTGTTGAAAGTCGGCTGGCCGTCCCTGTGTGTCGTGACACCGGGCTCTCAGATCTCGCTCTGCTGGCGTGGATGTTGAAAGTCGGCTGGCCGTCCCTGTGTGTCGTGACACCGGGCTCTCAGATCTCGCTCTGCTGGCGTGATTGTTGAAAGTCGGCTGGCCGTCCCTGTGTGTCGTGACACCGGGCTCTCAGACCTCGCTCTGCTGGCGTGATTGTTGAAAGTCGGCTGGCCGTCCCTGTGTGTCGTGACACCGGGCTCTCAGACCTCGCTCTGCTGGCGTGGATGTTGAAAGTCGGCTGGCCGTCCCTGTGTGCCGTGACACCGGGCTCTCAGATCTCGCTCTGCTGGCGTGATTGTTGACAGTCGGCTGGCCGTCCCTGTGTGCCGTGACACCGGGCTCTCAGACCTCGCTCTGCTGGCGTGATTGTTGGAAGTCGGCTGGCCGTCCCTGTGTGCCGTGACACCGTGCTCTCAGACCTCGTTCTGCTGGCGTGATTGTTGAAAGTCGGCTGGCCGTCCCTGTGTGCCGTGACACCGGGCTCTCAGACCTCGCTCTGCTGGCGTGATTGTTGGAAGTCGGCTGGCCATCCCTGTGTGCCGTGACACCGGGCTCTCAGACCTCGCTCTGCTGGCGTGATTGTTGGAAGTCGGCTGGCCGTCCCTGTGTGCCGTGACACCGGGCTCTCAGACCTCGCTCTGCTGGCGTGATTATTGGAAGTCGGCTGGCCGTCCCTGTGTGCCGTGACACCGGGCTCTCAGACCTCGCTCTGCTGGCGTGATTGTTGAAAGTCGGCTGGCCGTCCCTGTGTGCCGTGACACCGGGCTCTCCGACCTCTCTCTGCTGGCGTGATTGTTGAAAGTCGGCTGGCCGTCCCTGTGTGTCATGACACCGGGCTCTCAGACCTCGCTCTGCTGGCGTGATTGTTGAAAGTCGGCTGGCCGTCCCTGTGTGCCGTGACACCGGGCTCTCAGACCTCACTCTGCTGGCGTGATTGTTGAAAGTCGGCTGGCCGTCCCTGTGTGCCGTGACACCGGGCTCTCAGACCTCGCTCTGCTGGCGTGATTGTTGAAAGTCGGCTGGCCGTCCCTGTGTGCCGTGACACCGGGCTCTCAGACCTCGCTCTGCTGGCGTGATTGTTGGAAGTCGACTGGCCGTCCCTGTGTGCCGTGACACCGGGCTCTCAGACCTCGCTCTGCTGGCGTGATTGTTGAAAGTCGGCTGGCCGTCCCTGTGTGCCGTGACACTGGGCTCTCAGACCTCGCTCTGCTGGCGTGAATGTCTTTCCTTCGCCAGTGCCACGCTGCCTTAGTTAGTGTAGCTTTTATCGTCAGTCTTGGAGACAAGCAGTCTGGGTTGTTGTCCAGCTCTGTTCTTTTTCAGAATGGTTTTGCTCACAGTGGCTATTTTGCTCTTAGAGTCAGTGAAACGAACTCTGCACAGACTCCTAGTGGGGCTTTTCAGTTGTATTACATCTATTTCTCAGTTTGGAAAAAGTGAAGCGTTGTTGAGACCGAGTACCCCAGTCCATGCGCTTAGACTGCACTGGCGTTTATTTAGTTTTCTTGATTGCCTTTCATCAGCATTTGTGGTTCTCAGCATACAGACGTTGCTTTAATTTTATTAGATTCGTACCTAATTATTTCATGTTTTCAGCATTCTAATTTTTTCATTACTATTGAGAAGTACAGTAGAGTTTTTCAATAGTGATTGTGTATCCTATGACCTTTTTAAACTCACTTATTTGCTCTAGTTACTTTTTTGGTAGCTTCTTTGGAATTTCTGTATAATCAGATAAGTATTGTTTAGCAGTTTTCTTTATGGAGGATTAATTTTAATTCAGTGAAGCAACCTATGTTAACATACTTTATTTCTCACAGAAGCATATTTTATTACTAGACTGATGAATTTTTAAAAATGACTTCTCAAAACAAACCTAACATATTAGAGTCAAATGAGGTCACATCAGTCATGGAAAATGCATCCAGAGGCCAGAGCATTTTTAATTTCCCAGTTTACTTTATTGTGCCCTCAGACCTATATATGACTTTTAAATAACAATGATATCCATAAATTATAGGCATGTAATAGAGTCGGACACGACTGAGCGACTGAACTGAACTGAATAGATATATTGAATTGCCTCTTTTTAACATACAAGTTATTCTTGATCTTATTAGTCATTCTTTTTAAACATTAAAGTGATTTAAAATTAGTAGTTTATGCACATGTTCTAAATATTGCATTAGATTGAAAGCCTGTACTACTTAAATATTACAAAATTTTTGCAAAAACAACTATATTGAAATCAGACCCAAAATACATTTCTCCTACACTCGAAAATTTGGTGGAGAAATGTCAGTGTTTGTAATGTCATTTTCAGTGAATCGATGTCCTCTTTTAAAAACAATACCAGTTTGATAGTTGAGAAGCTTTTTTAAGTATTGGTGTTCCCATAATTGTGTAGAAAAATCTAACTGTCGTGTCTTAAATTATGTGCATGTGTGCTGAGCATGCTAAGTCATTTCAGTTGTGTTTGGCTCCTGTTTCCATGGAGATTCTCCAGGCGAGAATACTGGAGTGGGTTGCCATCCCCTCCTCCAGGGGATCTTCCAGACCCATAGATCGAACCCTCGTCTCTTAGCTCTCCTACATTGGCAGGCGGGTTCTTTACCACTAGCGCCACCTGGGAAGCCCATCTTAAATTACAGTACCCTAAAAAATATTTTCTTTTTTAATTGATTAATTACATTAGGGTATGTTTTGAATTTTGTTTTCTAAATATATATATGGAGACAGAGAGCAAACACTGAGCTGTGTGTCCAAAACTGTTCCTAATAGATAGACACATACTTGTGCATGTATCCACAAGCACACTAACCCATTTCAGGAACAGTATAGGCTTTATCATTGCACTTACGGCTGAAATGCTAGTTCACTGGCCAGGTGTGGTGTACTGTATGCCATTTTTAAAGTTTTTCACAATGCATTACAAATTATTATTGGAAGAAAGGAAACCTACACTTCTAAGTTCATGCAGATGTGAATTTTGGCTAACAGGGCTGTTTTTAATATTCATCTATGGTATTTTCTTGGCAAAGAGAACAGACATTTGTTCCCACTGCATGAATTTAGCAGCTCAGTAGACATCCTTGGACAGTCTAAGGAAGCAGCCCTGGGTCGTGGAAAATACCTCATAAAACCTCGGTGGCTTTGAGTCTTATTTGTGACGTTGCTTTTATTATCACACATTTCCTGTTATTATTGGACGAGGAATTTTAACAGATTTTAAAATAAGATTTTAAAGATTTATAATTTATGCCTCTAGTTCTGTTAATTGTTAAAATTCCAGTATAGCTTATGGTGTTTATTAGACCCAGCTCACCTTATTAAATTGAAGGAAGTCTCATACATTTTAGAGACTTCCTGTGAACAAGAAAGTATTAGGACTGTCATCCTTGGCCATAACTCATGGCCGCCTGGCCCTCTTCTTGGTGTCTGACAGCTCAGAGAGGGAATGAACGGGTGGTGTGAGCCCCCAAAGCTTCAGCTTCCTTAGTCTGTGGGTGAATGAATCAGTGTGTATCTATCAGGCACTTACTGTATACTTAGCTCCGTGCTGATCGGGGGAGGGACGTAAACCTCCCCTGCTTCCTGGGAGCTTTTGTTATAGTGGAAAGTGAAAGTGAAGTCGTTTCCGACTCTTTGTGACCCCGTGATGTAGCCTAGCATGTTCGTCCGTCCATGGCATTCTGCAGGCAGGAGTACTGGAGTGGGTTGCCATTCCCTTCTCCGGGGGATCTTCCTGACCCGGGGATCAAACCCTGGTCTCCTGCATTGTAGGCAGACGCTTTACCGTCTGAGCCACCAGGGAAGCTTTTTATAGTGGTGATAGTGAGAAATACAAGAAAGGAACCTAGCTGTGTGGTGACGGTGATGGTTCAGTCGCTAAGTCCTGTCCAGCTGTCTATCTAACACTGTGTGTCTCTGCATGATAGAGTTCTAGCTTAGGTACCGTGCTGGAAATCTGAGGTCTGTGATAATCAGGGACTGTTTTATGGAAAAGATGGTCTTTGAATTGACACTAGACACAAATTTCTGAGGCAGTCCAGTGGGACAGAAAATGGCAAGCAAAGAGCTGAGAACATATTGGGGGGATGTCAAGCAGTAATTATGAAAACTCTGCTTATTAAAAAGTTAGAAGATGACTTTGTAAAGCTTTTAAAACTTTTCTATTTACGCTTACTAAGAAGCTGCTAAAAAGTGCAGAGAATTTCCGTCTGTCCATCGCTCGGCTCCTCCCCGCGTCGGCATCTTACTTACTGTTAGTGTGGCCATGGCAACCTGGAAATGAGCGCTGGTGAGGTAGTTTATATTTACGCCGGTTAATCACTGCAGACCCTCTTTGAATCTCTCCCGCTCTCCCACTGTCGCTCCTCTTGTGCTGTCCTAGGGCTCAGCCCAGGGTCTCCTGTTACACGTAGTCGTCAGCTCTTGTGTGTCTCCTCCAGCCCATGACACGTTCTCAGTCTTTCCTGATTTCTCGTGACCTTGTCACTTTTGAATAGTCCCAGTTATTTTGTGTAATATTTTCACTTTGGATTTATTTTATGTTGTTTCATGGTCAGGCTGAGGGCCTGTGTTCTTGGCGGGGACCCTACAGAGGTGGCATGGTGCCGTCTCCAGTGCGTGGTATCAATACCGGGACGCGGTCTCACTGGGGTCACTCGGTTTGGTGGCGTCTGCCAGGGCCTTTGCTGTAACGTTATTTTTCCCTCTGTGATATGTCAGCTATCCTGGGGAGGAGATGCTCTGAGTCTGTCTGCATACCCTGTATCTCCCCAGACTTGCTTCTACTTCTTTATCATCCACTGGTGAACCTTGCCTGCAGTTTTTTCACTCAGCATTCCTTGGAAGTTCTGGCTTTTTTCTGGCTTTAACTTCACTGAAAGTGGTGGGTTTTTTCCCCCATTTTTACTTTTTCACATCTTTAGGGAGAAAATATTATAACTCAAAGATGGCTTTTTAAATGCAAGTTTTTTTTTAGAGTAAGGAGTCAAGTCTAGAGGGAAATAAAAGGAAACGGCGTGAAGCTGGAGGTCAGGTTTGTGAGAAAACGATGGATGCTGGTTTGTCTGCCTCTTTGAGGGGAAACTGAATTTGACTCTACATGTTTAAGGAACAAATGTCAAGAGAGCATCACGATTAGAACAAGATTCAATTAAAAGGATTCAGTGCAACAGAGTTTTAAAAGTCACTGTTCAAATCCCTGGAATTGAAATCTTCAGAGGAAAATTTATGAGGGGTTCTTTGTGTAAAGGAGATCAGCCCTGAATACTCATTGGAAGGACCGATGCTGAAGCTGAAGCTCCAATACTTTGTCCACCTGCTGGGAAGAACCGACTCATGGGAAAAGACCCCGATGCTGGGAAGACTGAAGGCAGGAGGAGAAGCGGACGACAAAGGGTGAGGTGGTTGGACGGCAGCGTCAGCTCCGTGGACATGGGTTTGCCCAAACTCCCAGAGATGGTGAAGGACAGGGAAGCCTGGCATGCTGCAGCCCACGGGGTCGCAAAGAGTTGGACACAACTGAGCGACTAACACTTTCACTATTTTTTTCAATGAAGAAGACAGTTTGTAGCGTGGTTAATATCCTCGAAACAGTCTCCTGTAACGTAACATTTTTACAGGATGTTTTCTGAACATGGTGGTGTGCTGGGCATTCTTCTGTCATTTTTGTCCAGTCGCTCAGTCGTGTCCAGCTCTTTGTGACCACGTGGACGGCAGCACGCCAGGCCTGCCTGTCCTTCACCATCACCAGAGTCTGCTCAAACGCACGTCCTTTGAGTTGCTGATGCCACCCAACCATCTCATCCTCTGTCGTCTCCTTCTCCTGCCTTCAGTCTTTCCCAGCATCGGGGTCTTTTCCCATGAGTCGGCTCTTCGCATCAGGTGGCCAAATTATTGGAGCTTCAGCTTCAGCATCAGTCCTTTCAATGAATATTCAGGGTTGAGTTCCTTTAGGATGGACTGGTTTGATCTCCTTGCTGCCCAAGGGACTCTCAAGAGTCTTCTCCAGCACCACAGTTTGAAAGCATCAATCTCAAAAGGTTAAGCATAGAATTACCATGCTGCTGCTGCTGCTTAGTCGTGTCAGTCATTTGTGACTCTGTGCGACCCTGTGGACTGCAGCCTGCCATGCTCCTCTGTCCATGGCATTCTCTAGGCAAGAGTACTAGAGTGGGTTGCCAAGCCCTCTTCCAGAGGATCTTCCCAACCCAGGGATCAAACTCAGGTCTCCTGCATTGCAAGCAGAGTCTTTACTGCTGAGCCACCAGGGAAGCCCATAGAATTACCATAGGACCCCCCAATTCCACTCCTAAGTGTATCCCGAGAGAATGGAAAACACATGTTCATGCAAAAACCTATGCACAAATGTTCATAGCAACATTTATTTGCAGTAGTCACAAAGTAGAAACAACTCAGTTCCCATCTAATGGTGATAAATGGACAAATGTGGTACATCCATGCAATGGGATGTTATTTAGTCATGAAAGGAATGAACTGCTGACCCCTGCTGCAAGGTGGATCAGCCTTGACAACATTGTGCGCGTGAGAAGAGGCGGACACTGACACACGCGCCGTGTTCTTCCCTTTGTGTGAAGCATTCAGAGACAGAAGGGAGACGCGGGTCTCCACGGCCTGAGGGCGGGGTGGAGAGTGGCAGCCAGCGGTGCAGGGCCTCCTTTGGGGCAGAAAACTCTGCACTGAGACACACAGTTGCACAGCTTGGTGACTATAGCAAAAGTTGTTGTACTGTACACCTGAGAAGGGTGAGCATGATGGTGAATAGATTATATCTGTTTAAAAACAGACTTCAGGCTCTACTACAAAGCCACAGTCATCAAGACAGTATGGTACTGGCATAAAGACAGAAATATAGATCAGTGGAACAAAATAGAAAGCCCAGAGATAAATCCACGCACCTATGGACACCTTATCTTCAACAAAGGAGGCAAGAATATAAAATGGACAAAAGATAGTCTCTTTAACAAGTGGTGCTGGAAAAACTGGTCAGCCACTTGTAAAAGAGTGAAACTAGAACACTTCCTAACACCATACACCAAAATAAACTCAAAATGGATTAGAGAGCTAAATGTAAGACCAGATTCTATAAAACTCCTAGAGGAGAATGTAGGCAAAACACTCTCCGACATAAATCACAGCAGGATCCTCTAAGACCCACCTCCCAGAATATTGGAAATAAAAGCAAAAATAAACAAATGGGACCTAATTAAAATCAAAAGCTTCTGCACAGCAAAGGAAACTATAAGCAAGGTGAAAAGACAGCCTTCAGAATGGGAGAAAATAATAGCAAATGAAGCAACTGATTAAGGATTAATCTCCAAAATATACAAGCAGCTCCTGCAGCTCAATTCCAGAAAAATAAGTGACCCAATCAAAAAATGGGCCAAAGAACTAAACAGACATTTCTCCAAAGAAGACATAAAGATGGCTAACAAACACATGAAAAAATGCTCAACATTCCTCATAATCAGAGAAATGCAAATCAAAACCACAATGAAATACCATTTCACACCAGTCAGAATGGCTGCTATCCAAAAGTCTACATGCAATAAATGCTGGAGAGGGTGTGGAGAGAAGGGAACCCTCTTACACTGTTGGTGGGAATGCAAACTAGTACAGCCACTATGGAGAACAGTCTGGAGATTCCTCAAAAAACTGGAAATAGAACTGCCATATGATCCAGCAATCACACTCCTGGGCATACACACCGAGGAAACCAGAATTGAAAGAGACACATGTACTCCAATGTTCATTGCAGCACTGTTTATAATAGCCAGGACATGGAAGCAACCTAGATGTCCATCTGCAGATGAATGGATAAGAAAGCTTTGGTACATATACACAATGGAGTATTTTTCAGCCATCAAAAAGAATGCATTTAAGTCAGTTTTAATGAGCTGGATGAATTTGGAGCCTATTATACAGAGTGAAGTAAGCCAGAAAGAAAAACATTAATATAGTATACTAACACATATATATGGAATTTAGAAAGATGGTGACCTGAACCCTGTATAAGAGACTGCAAAAGAGACATAGGCATATAGAACAGTCTTTGGGACTCTGTGGGAGAGGGTGAAGGTGGGATGATTGGGGAGAATGGCACTGTAGCATGTATATTATCATATGTGACCAGTCCAGGTTCGACGCATGATACAGGATGCTTGGGGCTGGTGCACGGGGATGACCTGGAGGGAGGATATGGGGAGGAGGGAGGTGGGAGGGGGGTTCAAGAAAGGGAACACATGTACACCCAGGGTGGTGTCAGTGTATGGCAAAACCAACCAGTATATTAATGTAAGGTAATTTGCCTCCAATAAAATAAATTAAAAAAACAATGACAGTGGGTCATGGAAGCAAAGGCGATCGATAATACTGACAAGGGAGCATAGCACAGGGGAGCAGCTGTGAGAGAGGCCATCGCCGCCACACAGGGGGCTCCGAGCCTCAGTCCCGAGTGTCGTTCGTGGTTCACCGGTAGTCACATCTCTCAATGCATCTTTCATCTGTCCCAGCTGCACTCTGAAAAATACATCAAAATTAAACATCTTTAAATGAAGAATTTCTATAGGAAAGTCCGTTTGGAAGTGTGTCAGCGGTTGGGTGCCCACGTGTTTGTGAAAGACGTGGTAGAAGCGTGTGACGAGCTCAAAGGCATCGTTGCCTTTGCTTCGCTGTTCTGGGTTTCCCTAATGCGACTTGCTCCTTCAGAAAGAGGCCCGAGGCTGGGATCACCCCTCACTTCCTCTGGGGCCTCACCACTCGTAGCCTCAGGACTGGAAACAAAAGTCCCGACTGTCGCTCCGCTTCCTGCTCTGCTCTTCTGGTTCCTTCCGGCGTCCTGGGGGCTCATCTCCCCCGTGACAGCCGTTCATCTCTCTGCCCGCTCCTGAGCCTCTGAGACACCCCACCGCACCCAGAATAAAATCCACATTCCTTGGCCCGAGACCCCTTGATTTGGCCAAACCCTGGGTGTTTGGGTCTGACGTCAGAGTTGAGTGGAAGACAAGCAGGAGAGTGGATGCAGCCAGGGATGGTGTCTACCTGGAACAAGAGCAGAGGTGAATCACGGGGAGGGCTAGGAGCTTTGGTCCAAGCCGTAAAGGATGTGGCGCTTCTTCTTGGTGGATATTCCTGAAGATCTCCTGTTGGCAGCTGCAGATTCCATGTCAAGTGTAGAAAAGCAAAAACACATTTTTTAGGGGGTTGTGCAAAGAAAACATTTTTACTCTCTCACTTCAAAATAAAAGGGAAGCAGCACTGCAGAGTTAAATACCAAATTTATTTTCATGTATATTTAAATACCAAATATATTTAAACTTTGTAAATCAAGTGGAAGGGAATAGCTTTTGAGTATATTTTGGGTTAAAACATTTGTATTATACCTTTGACCAGTCAGGAAAATTTTTAAATTTAGTTCCTGCCTGTTTTGGCTAGTAAATTATCTAGTTCACATCATTTGATTTTTTTTTGTATTTAAATATTCAAAAGGCTCATGGCCATTTTAAAAGATTGAGAGTCCACTGACACACTCCAGAACAAAGCCTGGCTCGTGGCACATTTGCATATAAGGTTTTGTTCTTTATTTGGGGTGAATTGAAAACCAATCACACAGCTCATCAGAAAAGCACTTCAAGGATTTTAGTAGCTTTGGACTCTGAAGCAATTAACTATAATCTTTCCAAACAAGAGACAGTAGGAATTCTTGGAGTTTTTCCAAGTTCTGTTGTGAGATTACAGATGAGTGTGAGTGACAAATGACAGCTGTTAAGCCGAGATGCTGGTTTAGAACGTGAGCAAGGTGATGTGCGGACCTGAAGGAGATGTAAGAAAGGATGCAACACAGGGAAACGAAAACATGCTCTAGAACCGGATTCTGCTGTGGTCTTGTCTGCATATCAGATAACCGCCCCCACCCCGGGGTGGGGGCCTCCAGCGGCGACGTTGCATTTCTGCACTTGCAGAGCAGGAGCTCAGACTGTGACCCATGGTGGGTTCAGCCAGTTAGCAGCAGCACGTGGATGGTGTCTCAGACGTCCCAGCGGTAACTCACCTCAATAAGAATCTTTCATTCAAGTACCTGTAAGAAGACACTGGGTGTCAAGGTTCTGAATTGAAGTGATGGAGCTATAACTTGGGTTTCTCTGGTGGCTCAGTTGGTAAAGAATCCTGCAGTGCAGGAGACGCAGGTTCAGACCCTGGGTGGGGAAGATCCCCTAGAGAAGGAAATGGCACTCCACTCCAGTATTCTTGCCTGGAGAATCCCATGGACAGAGGAGCCTGATGGGCTACAGTCTATGGGGTCGCAAAGGGTCAGACACAACTAAACAACTAAACCGTATGTAACTTGTCTTTTATAACCAAATACCCTGGAGAGGCGACAAGAAGTGGCTTCTCCTTGATTGGGTCATAGGTTGACCCACAGGGTAGGGGTAGGGTGGGTATTCTGTTGAGAACCCCAGTGCTAGAAAACTAGTGAGACTGCAGAGATCCCTGCTTTGGAAGCCCAGCCAGACCTCGCCAGGCTCCGTGTTCAGACACCAACTCATCATCTCCAGGGGCTGGGCAAGTGATCTGGGAGCATCCCCCACTCTTGGCCACCTCGTTCAGGAGCGTGAGACCCCCCAGACCCATAACAGCCCCCACTGTCAGAGCCACCATGACCCTCTGAAAAGCAGTCAAGTGGATCCTGGAGATTCTGAGCTGAAAGAGACCTGAGGACCATCTGGTCTGACATTTCCTGCCCCCAATGCAGACCCGGGTTCATAGAGAGAGAGTTTCAGAGAAACTTCTTTTCTCGACAGGTTTTGACTGCCTTATATAGTGCCTGATTATTTTAATCGATTCTTTTTCTATATTGTAACTGTCTTCATTATATATAGTGCCCAATTATATAATCTGTCCTTTTTGTATATAATAACCAAATATAAATTTGGTTTATAGATTCCCATGTTTCTGTTTCTTCATTTGCTTCAAATTAAATGAAGAAACTGAGTCCTTTTCTTTGAGAAAAGAACATTAGCATGCGACTGGTCCCTCATTGTTTTAACGAGAACAAAAGCAAAATGTTCCAAAAGTTTTTGCTTGCAGCTACAAAGCACGTTTAAGGCATAAAAACCTCCTTCATTAAATGCACACACAAAAAAGAGAATTGTTTTGAAGTTCTTAGTGTCAGCTTGTATAGGCTGCATTGTAAACTGATACGAAAGAGCCCCCATTATGATTTGTGTGCTTTGGTGCCAGAAGGTTTGTTTCTTACGCTAAATTATTAAGTTCTGTCAGCTGCTGGGCTGTCATATAGAGATACAGTAAATCACATTATATTTTGTCATGGATTACACGGAGCAATAAATTTGGGAATAAAGATCAAAGTCGTTCTACAATCACATCTGAGTGTAGGAGGGATGTTTAACTTGTAGAAAACTGATTTAGGTGAAGCTGCTGCAGTTCTTCTGTGCATTTAAAATGAATTTGTGGATATTTGGTTGAAAATGAATGAGGATCAAATACCAAAATGACTTTCCATATTTGTGTTTAGTTCAGGGACGTTAAATTCTAACACCTAGCTGTGTGGTTTGAATTAGATAATTACATGCCAGAGTGGTGGACTCAGTGCAAATTATATTTATGTATTTTAATTGCTTTCATGAGTAAACCATATATTGCAGTTTATATTTGTTTGGGGTTAGCACACAATTTTGGAGAAGGAAATGGCAACCCACTCCAGTGTTCTTGCCTGGAGAATCCCAATGATGGGGGAGCCTGGTGGGCTGCCGTCTGTGGGGTCGCAAGGAGTCGGACACGACTGAAGCGACTTAGCAGCAGCAGCACATAATTAGTTATATGCTCTGGTAGTAATATTGCCTGACTCCGTGGAGCTGACCATTTTGCTTTTTACTGCATTTGAAACCATTAAGAGTAAGCCAGCTTAAGATCGCTGAGCAGCGCTGGTTATTTAGACCTTGGTGGTTATTACCTTTGCTCTGCGTTGCCATGGAAACCCTGGCAGGGCTATCAAAGTCCATGCTCTTCATTCATTTGAAACAACCAATCTCAACTTATTGGGTTCTTTTTACGCCCCCCCCCCCAAATAAATCACAGTAGAAATGAGATGGAGCATGGTGAGCAGAAACTGTGTACTTTGTGTAAATTATGGTCCTGCTGCTGCTGCTGTGTCGCTTCAGTCGTGTCCGACTCTGTGCGACCCCACAGATGGCAGGCTCCCCCATCCCTGGGATTCTCCAGGCAAGAACACTGGAGTGGGTTGCCATTTCCTTCTCCAGTGCATGCTAACTAAGTTGCTTCAGTCGTGTCCGACTCTGTGTGACCCCATGGACAGCAGCCCACTTTTATTTAAGAAAGGGCCCACAGTCACGTCCTCAGTTAGCTAGAACAGTGGTTCCCAAATGGGCTGATTACCAGAAGCAACAGGAGAACTTTTAATGCAAATTCCTAGGTCCTAAGCTCCTGGTGGTTCTGACCTCAAATAATATCTTTTTCTTTCACACTGATATCATATCTCCTAATCTATTCCTTCATTGTAATCCTGTTTGGGGAAGTACTTCTCAATGCTGTAGATTATTCACAGACATTTAAGCTTTGCAAAATTATTTGTCACGATTTTGGTTTCTTGTTTTGTTTCCTCTTGTTATCCTTCTATTGATGTCTTTTTCTCTAGTGAATCTAGATTTACACTAGGACAGTAATAAATCAGTCTGGCATTAGATGTAGACAGATCACACCCCGAAACTGATACGAGGATTCAGACTTCCCCATTCCAAATGGGGTCAGGGTAACATGTGGGTGGGATACAGATACGACGGCCTGCGATGCTGATTTTGGTCTGAAAGGAAATAAAAGGCCAGTTGGTGAGCAGGTGCATTGGGTGGTCCCCAAGGTGGGGTCAGGCTAAGATGGGCAGCTTGGTGGTGACACCGCAGAGGCCTCGCTGGGGAAAACGGAACAGTTTGAAGAACTCATCCTCTGTAATGGGGGTGGGGGGCTTCCACAGAAAGCATTCTGTAGATTCTATCTTTGGGCCCCGAGAACTTCTTAGGCTTTTTCCTGTGTCCTCTGATAGTGTCGTGATGCTTCATAAGCCCAAGGTGCCCAGGTTGGAACCACTGTTTTAGACCATCACTGTGAAAAGCCCAAAGCAAATACAGTTTTCAGAGAATAGCCTGAGCCATATGTTTACTGCAACTTCTGTGCAAAGAGTCGCAGGAGCTGAGACTGGAGAGGTGAAGCCTGCAGAGTGGCTGGGCATTGGGATCATCCCTGCAGTTCATGTAGAACACCAGGAGGTGCATGTAGGCCAGACAGAAAAAGGTAGAAAGAGTAGGAGAGACTGGTGAAAAGGCTGGTATAAAATCCAGGGGAGGAAGGGTGAAGACCTGGAAGTGAAAATCAAGTCAAGGGTGAGAGAAGAGGGTTCTGGGAAACTCTTGTGTTTCTGACTTGGGGGACTCAGTGACGGAGCGGTTAACAAGCTGAGGCGGAGCAGACTCAGGGGAGGTGACATGACCGAGGTTAGCTGGGATGTTGACTCAGTACCCATGAGACAGCTCAGAAAGGGGGCTACCCTGTGGCTGGGCTGAGTCTGGATGTGGGTGCAAGGGACAGAGCAGTAGAAAGAGAGGGTCGGAACTCACTCCAACAAAAAGGGGACTTAACGCTCTAAGCATGGACTTTAAAAAGAGGGCTTAGCTAGGGAAGAGCAGATGGCATGGGGCAGTTCTCATTTAAAATCAGCAGAGACCAATAAGCAGTTACCAGAGAGGCGCCTGAAGAATCAAAAGGAGATAGTGTCATGGATGCCAAGGGAGGCAGACAGTTTAGTAAAAAGTGAGTAAGTTCAGTTCAGTCGCTCAGTCGTGTCTGACTCTGCGACCCCATGGACCACAGCACGTCAAGCCTCCCTGTCCATCACAAACTCCCGGAGTTTGCTCAAACTCATGTCCATTGAGTCCGTGATGCCATCCAACCATCTCATCCTCTGTCATCCCCTTCTCCCGCCTTCAGTCTTTCTCAGCATCAGGGTCTTTTCCAATGAGTCAGCTCTTCACATTAGATAGCCAAAGTATTGGAGTTTCAGCTTCAGCATCAGTCCTTCCAATGAATATTCAAGGTTGATTTCCTTTAGGATGGACTGGTTGGATCTCCTTGTAGTCCAAGGGACTCTCAAGAGTCTTCTCCAATACCAGAGTTCAAAAGCATCAATTCTTTGGTGCTCAGCTTTCTTCATAGTCCAACTCTGACATCCATACATGACTACTGGAAAAACCATAGCTTTGACTAGATGGACCTTTGTCGGCAAAGTCATGTCTCTGCTTTTTAATATGCTGTCTAGGTTGGTCATAACTTCTCTTCCAAGGAGCAAGCGTCTTTTTATTTCATGGCTGCAGTCACCATCTGCAGTGATTTGAGCCAAAAAAAATAAAGTCTGTCACTGTTTCCATCGTTTCCCCATCTATTTGCCATGAATTGATGGGGCCAGATGCCACGATCTTAGTTTTCTGAATGTTGAGCTTTAAGCCAACTTTTTCAGTCTCCTCTTTTACTTCCATCAAGGGGCTTTTTAGTTCTTCTTCCCTTTCTGCCATAAGGGTAGCATCATCTGCATATCTAAGGTTATTGATATTTCTCCCGGCAAACTTGATTCCAGCTTGTGCTTCATCCAGCCCAGCGTTTCTCATGATGTACTCTGCATATAAGTTAAATGAGCAGGGTGACAATATACAGCCTTGAGGTACTCCTTTTCCTATTTGGAACCAGTCTGTTGTTCCATGTCCAGTTCTAACTGTTGCTTCCTGACCTGCACACAGATTTCTCAAGAGGCAGATCAGGGGTCTGGTATTCCCATCTGTTTAAGAATTTTCCAGAGTTTGTTGTAGTGCAGTAAAATCAAAATTTGATCCTTTTGGAAGACTAGAAAACACAGACTTTCTGGAAGACTAATTGGAAAAATAAGGAGAAGACACACATACACAAGAGAGGAATTGAGGACTCAGGCTGGAGATCCAGAAAAGACTGAAAGATGTTGAGAGTTAATGAGCAACTGTATGCCAGTAACATTAAAAATCTCCACCGTTCATCAGCTGGCAGGGAGATAAACAAGTGTGGCACATCCACACAATGGAGTGCTGTGTGACTGATGCCACAGCAGAAGCGTGCTGAGAGAAGCAGAGCAGACACAGGAGGCCTCTGTGGTGAGGCCCCACTCACACGCCGTGTCCTCGGTGGGAAAATCCAGAGACAGAAATCAGTGGTTGCCAGTGGCTTCCGGGGAGGATATGACCATGAGTAGGTGTGGGGTTTCTTTCTGAGGTGATGGAAATGTCCTGGAATCTAGTGGTGGTGATCGAGATACAGCTGTATGAATACACTAAGAAATACTGACTTGTGCAGATTAAAGTATGAACTTCATGAAAGGTGAATTAATTATATATTACTAAAGCTGTTGAAGCGGAAACTCCAGTACTTTGGCCACTGGATGCGAAGAGCTGACTCATTTGAAAAGACGCTGGTGCTGGGAAAGATTGAGGGCAGGAGGAGAAGGGGACGACAGAGGATGAGATGGTTGGATGGCATCACAGACTCAATGGACATGGGTTTGGGTGAACTCCGGGAGTTGGTGATGGACAGGGAGGCCTGGCGTGCTGCGGTCCATGGGGTCGCAAAGAGTCGGACACGACTGAGCGACTGAACTGAAATGAACTGAAAGCTATTATTAAAAATAGGAAATTGACAGTGCCAAGTGTGGTTGAAAGTATGGAACAAAAAGCGTGCATACACTGTGGTGAGAAAACAAAATGTCGGTGGCATTATCCTGTAGAGATGAACATTTGATTTATGAACTGTCAGTGCAGCTCATTAGCATGTGCCCCAGAAATTCATAAATACACACCAGAAGACGTGCACTGGACTGTCCACAGCAGCACAGCTCGTGGAGGAGGAAACTGGGAAAGGTCAAGTGCCCCTTAACAGGTGAATTAGAATAGACGAAGGCCGTGAAAATGAAGAAAACGCAGCTGCAAATGAAACGCCGAGAATGAGTCCTGGGAGCAGTGTTGTGTGAGGGACCATGTGTTTCGGGAAATTACGTGGAGAGCGGTTGTCTGTATAACGATTAAAAAGATAGTAAAGCTAAGCGATAAGTTAGAGGTACTTACACAGGTGATGTTTTCTAAGTCAGGCAGTAAATAACATCCCAGAGTTGCTGAGTCTCAGGAGCGAGGAGACTCAGTGGGCCAGGAGGACGCGCTGGCGTCTGCAGTGCGGGATGTGAAGTTGTGTGGTCATTTCCGGAGGGTTCTTTATCGTGTTTCGTAAACACACAAAATATTGTGCCCTGTATGTGTCCGTTATTATAAACGTTGATGAAAGTCATTAGCAATGTCAAAAGCCACAGAGTGCCCCAGACCTGGGGACAGTTCAGAAAGAAAATCGCTTGCTTAGTGAAGAATCAGAGGCAAGCAGTTATTTTTATTTACTTGAAGTGGAAGAACGAGGCAGAGTGAGGAGAGTTGGCTCAGTGGTAGAGAACCCGCCTGCCAATGCGGGAGACACAGGTTCGATCCCTGGTCTGGGAAGATCCCCTGGAGGAGGGCACGGCAACCCACTCCCGTGTCCTTGCCTGGAGACTCCCATGGACAGAGGAGCCTGGGGGCCACAGTGCGTGGGGTCTCCAAGAGTCGGACACATGCTCGGAGAGTCGCCCACAAAAGCCTAATTCAGGAGCTGCGCTTCCGCACCCGGCGCTGCGGGTCTGCAGGCGCGGCGGCCGCGCGGCCGGCTCAGCCTGAGCCCTCGGGCTGCCGGCTCCTCCGCCCGCTCGCTCTTGCTTCGCCTGCGGCTCTCCTGCTGCTCCGTGAAGAGCCGGTCTTGGCCCCTCTGCTCACTTGCTGCCCGGAGCGCCCGCCGCACCTGCGGGGCTCAGCCTCAGTCCAGTTCAACCTCTGATTATAAAATCGTGGCCGGGGAAGGCAGACGATCTGCCCGTGCTCACACCACCCACGTTGGTTCAGCGTCAGTTGAACTGTTGAGCAGCACGCCCCGCCGCGCACCGTTTGGCGGCTGTGGGCTCGTCAGTCAGAGCAGCGAAGATAAGGAAGGCCTCCGTGTGCAGACCAAACGGGAGCATGGCACCATACTCCTTGTTGCCAAATGCTTCAGATGTTATTTTCAGTGAATTGGTGTGGTAAACCCCTCAATACTGGCAACCCTGGAAAACTCCATAAAACTACCCAAGCGCTACGCCATTTTTAATAATAAAGATCTAATGACTAAATCTCAAGACTGCCCTCTCAGCACCTTTCTGAACTTCCAAATTATCTGTGAAAGGGACGAGAGCATTTGTTCAGTGTCGAGATTACTGCTTTATGTTGAACTTTCTGCAAACCTAATGTAGCAACTTCCTGTAAATACATTATTTTATAAATTTCCCACTAATATTCATTACAGTATACAAGTGAGGCAAAAAGTAGAAAATTTTCTGAAATAAGTAAAACATTAATGGGATCTATGAGTATGCCAAGTCAGGACATCTAACTCCTAGATTCAAAGCTTATTTGAAATAATTGGTTGCTTGACCGATAATTAGAATCGTTTTAACATGTTCTGATATCTGAAGTCACATATTTGAAATAGATCTTCTCCTGCTTCCTGAAAGTGCCAGGCCAATCACTGTACCACTCACATATAGATCTACTAAGTATATTTTAAATGTATATTGTGTATGCTGAAATTTGTTAAATACAGTAGTCATTTTCTTTAACATTTGTCAAATCATGCAACATTAGATTTTGGCATAAAGCATAACAGCGAAGACAAAAATATTATAGAAGGTAGAGAATCTTAAAAAAATTAATTGCCCCCATTTACATTTGGTCTTTGATGATAAATTCTTTTTTGCACATCAGAGAATAGCTGCTTTTTCCCTGGAGCAAAATAAAGTGTTGTTTCTCCTTAATTCTCTCAGAGTTTGTATTTCTGCCCAGGTATTAAATGCATTTCTATTTCTGTGGCCTGTGCTTCAGAGAGCTTCTTTGAGGGTGAGCTTTTGAAATTTGATTAGATCTTAATTCTTTAACTGTTTTCATAAGCTTGTTTCACAGTTTGCATTCTTATTCAATAATGGGAGGAAAACTCATGTAAATCTTCTGTGATCACTTATGGGTGTTAGCCACGTAAGCATGGACGTTGCAGTGGCGAGGAGGTGAGCCTCTTGAGTCACAGGGAGGGCAGAGAGCCAGCTGCCCCCATTACGCTTCAGGTCGTCTGTCACTGACCTGAAGACCAGTCATTTCAGCCCACAGTATTGGCCACAGTTACCAAATCAGTGTAGAGAATGCATCCAGTGTTCACTTGGCATATTCAAAATGGGGCCAGTTCAGGAATACGGGCATTTTGTCTGAGAATGGATCCACCAGTAGTTACTGAGGAAAATCAGTGGTGATATTGATCATGATATCACAGCCCTTTCCCAAAACTATCTAGTTTCTTCCTTCTTTAATAGAGAATATAGCTCCTCACCAAAAAGTTGGTACTGACAAAAATCACAACACTTCAGGCTCCTACTTACTAGGTTAAGGTTCTGGGTAAAGCAACAATATAAAATGACTTAAATCCGTTTTCTCGAAATGAATCAAAATTGAAGAATCACTAAGTATGACATTTGCAAATGTTTTGCAGTTTAGACCAGTTTGCCATTTTCTCAAGTTAGAATTTGCACATAACGATGGAAAGGAAGAAGGAGTCTTTAATTAAAGCGCCCTTTCTTACAATGATTGTCTCAAACTGAGAACATAACTGGGTCTCAGAGTAAGGTTCAGATGTTCTAGGTGCAATGGCAGGACCTGATCTCATTCATAGTAACTTCGTACAGAGACAGATGGTTATTAGACTCATCACGGTGATCATTTCATAACGTATGCAAATGTCAGGTCATTCTTCAGGACACTGAAGACTAACCAGATTTTATATGTCAACTCTACTTCAATTTAAAAAAAGAAAATCATCTTGTACTGCTAGATAGGGAACTCTGCTCAGTACTCTGTAATAATCTATACAGGAAAAGAATCTGAAAAAAGTAGATATACGTATATACAGCTAAATGTTAATAATGTACATACCTTTGCTAACCCAAAACTAACACAACATTGTAAATCAACTATAGACCAATATAAAATAAAAATGCTTAAAGTTAAAAAATATTTTCACTTTAAAAGCTTACCCAAAAATTATCTTATGTTAAAATTTCTTATCGACCACTCCCTAATAAAACTGAGCTGGAAATTCTAGGGAAAAAATTATAGGGGAAACAATGATTTCAGGAATACCCTGGTACATGCAAATATTTGTTGTTGTTGCTGTTTAATCAGTAAGTCGTGTGCGACTCTTTGCAACCCCATGAGCTCTAGTCCTCCAGGCTCCTCTGTCCATGGGATTCTCCAGGCAAGAATACTGGAGTGGGTTGTCATGTCCTCCTCCAGGGGATCTTGCTGACCCACGGATCAAACCCAGGTCTCCTGCATTGCAGGCGGATTCTTTACCGTTGAGCCACCAGGGAAGCACTTCCTCTGCTGTCTGTCAAAGATGTGACCAATTTCCAAGATCTTAATTGACGCTATCTGCATTTCATCTTCAGTTTTGAAGGATATTTTCACTAAATATGCAATTCTAGATTGACGGATTTTTTGCTTTCAGCACTTTAAAGATTCATTATGTTATCTTTTGACTAGTATAGTTTCAGATGAAAAATCGTTCCTCTTTTTCATGTATCCTTTTTCTGGGTGTTTTTAAGATTTTACCTTGATTTCAACTCTTGCGATTTGATTATGTGTCTGATTTGATTTTCATTGTCTGTATTGTTGTGGTTCATTGATCTTCTTCAATTTGTGGGATTATAGTTTTCTTCACATTGGAAATTTTTTCACAATTTTGTCTTTAAATATTTCCCCAGACCTTCTCCTGGTAAACAGTTTCACATATGTAAGTTGCTGTGACATAGTCTCAGAGGGTCATTAAGTTCAGTCTTTTGTCTCTCTGACGGTCATTTGGATACTCAAAATGCCTTTTCTTCATATCCAGTGATCTTCTGTAGTGCCAAATCTGTTATCCCACCAGTGAAACTTTCCCTTCAGATAATATGTTCCTGTGCTCCAGGCTGTTCAGTCCTTTCTTAGTTCTGTTTCTCTCTTCACTGTGTTCAAGTTTTTTTTAAATACTTGGGTCTGTTTTTAATTAGTATTTTTAAATCTTTGTCTACTAATTCCTCCATCTCTGTCACTTCTGGGTCTAAGTCTGTTGCCTGACTTCTCTCCTGCACACATATTCCTGCTCCTTCTTCTGTCTGGTTATCTTTGATGGTTTAGATCCAGTATCTGCCTTCTGGAGGAAGGCAGGGCGAGTGCTGGGCTTATCTCGCCAGTTTCCCCACCCTTCCCAGGGGCACCCTTCCCTGTGCTCCCCGCTCCCACGTCGCATCTGACAGCGGTGCTCCCCGCTCCCACGTCGCATCTGACAGCGGTGGGTCCTGCATCTCGCCCAGTTTCCTGGCTGTTTACACAGCAGGCTCTGTACAGCCCCAGGTTCTCTATCCCGGCCAAATGTAAAGTGTGAATTTTATTTATGCTTCCAAATTTATACCTTTATTTTGAAGTACAACACAGATTTTTCAAGTTGGAAAGTTCTGTAAATATATTAAATACAAGTATTTGTTATGAATTCTCTGAATATTTCTGTTGGCAGAGCAGTGCACAGTTACATATTAACATCTGGCACCAGTGGCCATAACCACACTCACAGTGTTTGACGAAGCATCAGGTGGATTCCTGCAAAGCTTATGAATAGAGAACACTGCACAGTAAACTGAGCTTTATGCTGCATTTCAAGATTCTGGGAAGCATCTTCTCTTTAATCCTAAAAACAAATATATTATTCAAAGATGTATGTATATTTGTAATGAAAGTTCTCTATATAAGATCTGAGCTTGCCTTGAATATGAGTATATTAGACGAGCGTCCTAATTTTCATCTCCTCGGGTCATGTTCTTGGAAATCATGAATGCCTGGACTTTCACCACTAATGATAGGAAATGAGAAAAAAAAAGGGGTGGGGGGTGGGGTATGAAGGACTCTTTTCGAATTAAGACAAAATATCCTGCAGGAAAAAGGTAGCAATTAAGATGATTAACCATCGACTCTTTTGAGAAAGTTACCTGGTGCTCCTTTCCAGGAGGGTTTGAAACCCAAGAGTTTGACGGGAAGCACAGAGAAAGGGGACGAACACCTTGGACTCTGGAGCAGAGGAGAGTGAGCTGAGGGCGCGGCCAGGAGCAGCAGAGGGAGCTGAGCGCTGGGGGCGGGAGGCCAGGCCCGGGGCCGGGAGGTCGACGGATGGCAGCGAGAGCAAAACCACTTTCTCGCTTCAGGGTTTTCCTCGCGTCTGTTGTTCTGCGTCTGTTCAGGTCACGCTGCAGATGATTGTTGGAAAATTGTGCTTCTAAATAGTAACCATAGCCATAAAAATAAGACTTAGATTAAAATAACTGACCCTAACCTTATTTTATGTATGGGAATAAAATGGACAATCAGTACATCCTGAGAATGAAATTATTCAGAAGTGTTTTAGAGGCAGTTTGCATCATCACTGAGCTGTAGAGTTTCAGCAGTGCTAAACTAGAGCTTTTCAGAGGAGTTCAGAAATCCAGGCGGTAAAGGCCTTGAAGGGCGATGCCTTCATTTTATCCCTTCAGTTGGTCTCATTAGTCCCCAGAGTATGGATTCTGCCCCCTGTGGCTCTGGCAAGTCCTGGAGGTGTTCTGCCCCCTGTGGCTCTGGCAAGTCCTGGAGGTGTTCATGTCTCACCAGCTGGCCTCACTTTAAAGCCAGCATTGTTGATTTCGAGTGGCCGGAATGCTTCCTGGATTCCTAGGGCTCAAACTGAGCCCTCTGCCTCTTCTCTGACTGGCTTCCTAGGTGACTGTTGACACCTGCCCGCACACCTGGAATCTCTCAGGAGCCTCCTCTGCCGTCGCTACAGAGGTCCCCAGGACCCTTTCCTTCTGCACCTCAAACTGGGGATGATGGACCTCACCCCCCACCCCGTCCTTTACTCGAGGACACGGCTCCGACCCCTCCACAGTCAGGCCTCCCCTCCTCCCACACACAACTGTGCTGTCCTCCTACGAAAAACAAACGAGCAGCAGCCCTGCAACCTCCAGCCCATCTCTCCGTTGTCTGGTAGCAGTCTGGACCCCTCGGCCCCGGCTCCTGGTGTCCCCTCATCTCCTGGGCTCCCTGGGGCACTGGGCCCACTCAGCTCGCATCTGGACCACCGGTCCCCCTCACACCCACCTTGACATTCTGGAAGTATTGATGAAAGCATCTTTAAATTAAAAAGTACTGGCCGAGACAGATGCACCTCGTGAGTTTTGCCGCAGCCTCAGTTTCATCGAGAGTGGTTTATCAATCATGGAGCCGCAGGGACTCTGAGTCCCTGGGAGAGCAGCCACTGTCAGGCCAGGCCCCTCTGGGGGCTCCAGGTGGGAGGGCCTCGAGGGAGCTGGGGAGCTTGTCATGAAGTGCAGGGCTGTGTAGTCAGCTCAGGTCCTGTAACAGACCCACATGGGCGCCTTGTCAGGAGCAGAAACGTACCCCCAGTGGCTGGGGGGGTGGAAGCCCACGGTGGGCGCCGGTAGGAGACCCCCGGACACATGCGCCTTCTCACTACAAATGCGTGTGGGGCCGGCGGGGCCTCTTCTTACTGGCTGATCCAGCTCCAGAGCCCGACCCTGCAACCCAGTGACCCCCAAAGATGCTGTGCGTGTGTATGTGTGTCTCTGTCTATCTCAGCGTGTCCGACTCTGTGCGACCACACAGACTGTGGCCCGCCAGGCTCCTCTGTCCGTGGGATTCTCCAGGCCAGAATACTGGAGTGGGTTGCTGTGCCCTCCTCCAGGGGATCTTCCCAACCCAGGGATGGAACCTTTGTCTCCTGCACTGCAGGCGGATTCTTCACCATCTGAGCCTCACTCCAAACACCATCACTTGGCGATGGTTTGCTCCCTGCAGAGATGGCAGGAGAGAGGAGACCAAGGGCTAAAATTAAAACGGAATTGTGCAAGAATCAACATCTTGAACGTCTCGGCGCCCTTCTGAAAACCTCGGTCACCGGGTGTACGCCTCCAGGCTGTAAACCCGAGGGCGCAGCGCTGGGCAGTCAGATGATGGCATGGGAGAGTCTGGGAGCCAGCGCGCACCCATCCCCAGGCCTGCCCGTTCCAGAGGGCCGCGCTTTAAATAAGAAAGAACACCAAAGGTGACCCAAAATGCAAGAAATTTCTAAGGTGAAAAACAGACCAAAACGGGCTGGCTCAGCAAGGAAACAGAGGGAACTAAGAAAAAGTACAGATGCTCCAGAGAGCAGAAAGAAAACGTGTGTGTGTGTGCACGAACACACAGACGTGTCCAGGTGTGTATGAAATTAATCCCCGGGGAGCAGTGGGACCCCGAGAGGCCCTGGGCCAGCGCTCCAGCTGGTGCAGGGCCTGCACCCCTGGGGGTCGGTCCCGGCTCCCTCATGCCCTGTGGGTGCCCTGGGGTGGGTTACTGAAACTTGCTGTACCTCAGCTGCCTGGGCCCTTATCAAAGGGGGGTGATGGTGCTGTTCAGAGGGCAACAACAGAACTCTTGGAAATATAAATAGCATGGCAGAATTTTTTAAAAATCCAAAGTTGATAAATCAGTACAAAATATTAATATCAAAAAGACAAGGTAATAGAAAATAGAAACGATAAGAAAAAGAGACGATAAACCTGAGACGTCTAGTCGTCAGAGCTGAAAGGCGGACGGAGAGAGGAGACGGAGGGAGGGAGGGTTGGGGAAGAAGAGAGGAAACAAGACCGTCGTGACCAAAGCCTGTTCTAGAGTGAGGGCCACAAGCCCAGACCACAGGGCCCGCGTGCTGCCTGCATGGTGCATGGGAGGGGAGGCCGGTGGCTTCACCACGACGCCCCCCTGCCACCGCCGGCTTGGGGGATAAAATGGAGATGCGAGGCTCCCAGAGACAGCAAAGCAGCTCACACACAGGCCCGGAGCTTGAGTGCAAAGGAGAGAACGCGGCTCTCAGGATGTGGGCTGGTTCCGGGAAGGCCACCCCTCTTCCTGGGCACAAACACAGTGCGATTTAGGTGCACTTGTCACTCCAGGAAAGGAGGGCAGGGCAGGGCGCAGATTTCAGCTCAGTGCCTCCGAGCCGCCCCTCCGCCTTGGTCAGGAGCATCTAGTTCTTTCATCTCTGAACTGGGGGAAGGGCATTAAATTTACCTCCCCGTCCTCCGCCCCACCCTCCTCCCCTGGTTTCCTCTTCCTCCTCTTTCCTGTCTCTTCCCTGCACCTCTGAGCCGGCACACTTCTGCTGGATCTATTTCTGTGTCTCCTTCTCCCTTTCTCCTTCCACAGAAGTCTGTGTTTGCCTAATAATTGGCAGGAGAGATCTTTTTTTTTTCTTTTGCTTTTTAAGTGATGAATAGTTGGCGTTAGATCAAAGGCAAGGCCTGTGGTTTTCTGGCTGCCCCAGAAGGGCGTTGCGGCTGGCGGCCGGCCCAGCGCCTGGTGACGGGCGTGTGCAGAGACGCCACGCTGACAGGTCACTGTGTGTGTGTGTGTGTGCTCCTGTCCGTGTGTTTTTCAGGCCAACAGCAGACTGAAGCAGATTGAGAAGGAATACACCCAGAAGCTGGCCAAGTCTTCTCAGGTAAGAACGTTAAACAAAACAGAGCAAAACCAAAGCAAACAAGAAAGAAACCTCAGCATAAAGGGGTTTGTACTTTACAGCTCAACACACTTCTTTTCAGTCTTTTTATGGATGAGTATAATATTTTGATAAGTATGTATATAAATAGAATAGGTTTTTAATATTTCAGTCTCAATTTTTAAAAATCAGGCAAATCGAACCATTTGAACCAACACACACAGCTAAGTCACGGCACACGTGTACTCAGATGTCGTAAAACCAGCCTGTGCACTTGGACAAGCCCAGGCCGAACCACGTTTCACAAGGGCAGGAGCTACACACCTACACTTGTGATAGAAATACTGGTGATACCATCTGCGCTCTTCTGCAGTGTTCCATTTTCTTCACCTAAATGCTGATTTCAAACTGTAGTGCCAGAGAAGACTCTTGAGAGTCCCTTGGACAGCATGGAGATCAAACCAGTCAGTCCTAAAGGAAACCAGTCCTGAATATGATTGAAAGGACTGATGCTGAAGCTCTAATATTTTGGTCTTCTGAAGTAAAGAGCTGACTCATTGGAAAAGACCCTGATGCTGGGAAAAATTGAGGGCAGGAGGAAAGGGTGTCAGGGGATGAGATGGTTGGATGGCATCACTGACTCAGTGGACACTTGCTGTAGTTAGTCGCTCAGTTGTGTCCGACTCTTTGCGACCCCATGGACTATAGCCAACCAGGCCCCCTCTGTCCGTGGGATTCTCCAGGCAAGAATACTGGAGTGGGTTGCCATGCCCTCCTCCAGGGGATCTTCCCAACCCAAGGATCGAACCCAGGTCTCCCACATTGCAGGAGGATTCTTTACTGTCTGAGCCACCAGAGAAGCCCCTCAGTGGACATGAATTTGGACAAACTCCAAGATACAATGAGGGACCAGAAGGCCTTTTGTGCTGCAGTCCACGGGGTTGCAAAGAGTCAGACACAACTGAGTGGCTGAACAGCAACAGCAAAAGGCTGATTAACAACAAGATTCAAAATGGCAAGTATACTGAATTAAATTAGCAGCTCAACTGTTGACTCCTTTTGGGGGAAAGAAAATTTACAAGGCCGAGCCCCATCGATCGTGTCGTGCTGTGTGTTGTTACTGCAGTAGTTTTAGTAGAAGGTTTTCTGCACAAGTTGTTGTAAAGATCTCCTTTGGTACCACCCAGGGGATTCCAAGCATTCCTTAGCTGTGTGAGTCATTCTGGAATAAACAAATACTGATTTTCATCTTACCAATGGCGAGATTAAGCCATTTCATTTTGTAGACATCATATCTAATGATTTTTTAAATCAGCTTTTCTTGGTATTTTCGCCGTGAGTACAGTGCGATGTGGCAGTCAGCTGAAACGTTTGTGCCTTTCTCCAGGTGTTACAGGCAGCACCACAGCACAGCGATAATAAAATTAATAAATGTGTGGGTCCCTGGTGATATTGACTGGAGGAGGAAATGCCCCATGGACAGAGGAGCCTGGTGGGCTAGAGTCCAGGGCGTCGCCAAGAGTCGGACATGACTGAGCAGCTAAACGACAGCAGCCGCGATCACAATGAGGCAGTCAGCCCTCGTTCACAGGAGCTCGGGTTAGAAACTCTTCCTGGCCCCATTTTTCGTTTGAGAGAACTGGGACTCAGGGAGGTGAGGTCACACAGGTGAGCACGTGACTAAGCCAGCAGCCAGCCTCTTCCAGCTGGAACGGAAGCTCTTAGCTGACAGCACCCCTCTGACCCAGCCCTCACGTTTTTAATGTGGCATAACTCTGCTGAACAGCTATGAAATGTCTTAGGTTCTACAGTTACTGGTAAAATGTCCATATACTATATAGTCCCCATCCCATCGGGAAAGTAAGACGTCTTTGTCTAAGTGAAGGCTGATGTTTTTATCTGAAAGCTGAAGGCAATTCTTGATTGCCCTTCTCCCAAGAAAGAAAACAGGGAGATGTTCTTTTTAATCCAGTGAGAAAGGTTCTTCTAATCAAAAGAAATCTTATTACTCCAAGAGCTAAACTAGAACATGAAAACACCCCAGCTGGCATCCCCTCAGATCCTGCTTGTGGTGCGTTGTGCTAAGTCGGGAGGCGGGAGGCAGCTGAGAGTGAGAGGCAAGACGGCTGATGGAAATGCCAGGATGAGCAGGGTGTTGACGTTTATCTCAGGAAAGGCGTGAAGGAGCCTGACTAGTCCTCAGTGAAATAGATGGAACCTGAGTGGTGTGGAAGCACCCCGAGCCTTCCGAATACCTGCCCCACCACTCGGGTAACCGCGAGCCCGTTACCTGCCGCCTCCGGAGTTCCCTGTGCTCACTTGTGAAACAAGGAGCAGCTGTACCCTCAGAGCCACTCGGCGCAGGGAGGGCCTGGGACTCGGTGAAGGCCTTGGTGCTGTGAGTTCTCACCGGAGCTCGAGAGACAGGAGAGGAGGGGCGGAGGATGGAAAAGAATGGAAGGAGCAAGAAACTGGTTATTTTAAATTTGTTTTGGGGTGCTCAAGAATAGATGAAACCTCCCTCCAAAATCTGGAGAGGCGGTGGGGACGTGCAGCAGGCAGGGAGCAGAAATCAGCTGTGACCGCCATCACGCACTGTGACCGCCACCATCCGTAAGTGAAGGGTAGGGCCACCTCCGGAGAAAGGGTCCCCCCAGCCTGACCTTCTCGTAAGAGGCGGGATGGGCTGACAGGACAAACGTTCCATTTGCCCACCACAGTGGAAAGCTTGACGTGCGTGTGAGCACGTGTGTATGTTTCCATCTGTGAACTGGCATTTGCGAAGCACTGGCCTACAAGCCAGTCAGTTCAAAGAGGCAGATGATTTAAAAATAAACATTATGAGATGAAACTGCAGGCTGACTTTCACTGTTTTCCCGAGATAGTTTGCTGGAATCTCTAACTGGTATCTCAGCTGAGGGGAGTGCCAAAAGCAAAGCTGCTTAACTGTTTATCAGATTTTTTAAAATCCTTCTCTCAAAAAAAAAATAAAGTAGTAAGATGAACGCATTAGTAATGAATGCATGGTACCTAGGGGAGCATCAGGTTAAATTTGGAAAATATTTTAAATATTTTCCTCCCTTGAAGGAAGTTACTCCATCCTTAAGATTTTATCAAGCTGTAGGACCTCATGGCCGGAGAAGGCAATGGCAAGCCACTCCAGTACTCTTGCCTAGAAAATCCCATGGATGGAGGAGCCTGGTGGGCTGCAGTCCATGGGGTCGCTGAGGGTCGGACACGACTGAGCGACTTCACTTTCACTTTTCACTTTCACACATTGGAGAAGGAAATGGCAGCCCACTCCAGTGTTCTTGCCTGGAGAATCCCAGGGACGGGGGAGCCTGGTGGGCTTCCGTCTATGGGGTCACACAGAGTCGGACACGACTGAAGCGACTCAGCAGCAGCAGCTCGTGGCCCCTGCGCCCTCGCAGACCCGGGACGTTGCCCCCGACTCCCCCCGCAGAAGGCTCAGTGCCCCCGTTGGTGGCGCCGGCACCCTTCCGGGCACCCTGCCTGGCACCCTCCCGGGCACCCTCCCGGGCACCCTCCCGGGCACCCTCCCTGGCACCCTCCCGGGCACCCGCCCACAGAGCTTCCACCAGGGCCGCGCTTGTTCTCTGTCATCTTAGTCTCACACGCTGACCTTGCTTCTTCATCTTCCCCACTCAGCTGACTTGGCTGGTGGCCATTCTTCACAGAGAAATCTTGCCGTCTTACGGGAATGCAGACAGTGTGGGGAAGCTCTGGCAGAGCCCACCCGTGGCCCCTGCGCCCCTGCTAGTGCAGAGCGGAGCCCAGGCACAGCCCCCTGCCCGTGCCCCTGTCTTCCATCACCCTGCCCAGCCACACGGAGGGCATGGGCACCCCCTCCCTCCTACTCCTAGGATCTTTCTTCGGTGTTTGCCAAACCCTGCCAAGTGCATTGTACTTTAAAGAAGAGTTTTATGAAAATCTTGACTATACTATGATCTGAAAAGCAATAATTAAAAATGAAAGCCTGCCCTCTATTTAGAGCCCTGTTACTTTTGAGACCTAGTAAGACCGCTGACATTTATGCAGAGTAGAAATTGCTTGACGGTAATGATGAACCATCATAGCTTTCAAAGGTTAGGTTGCTCCCATCATTAGCTCCATATAACTTTGCTTTTGCTTCCCCAAATACTAATTTCCAGTATCCATGTGGAAGTGTTCTGACCCACTTCCTCTAAAGCTAAGATGTTTAGTTGAGTTGTGGCATTTTGTTCTATGATTTCTAATACGATTCAGTCAAAACCAGTCGGGTCTGGTTATGATTGTGGATCTCAGTTTTCATTCTTCTCAGGAACTTCGTGCATTATCAATCTGTGAAAAGACCGTGTGTGCGAGCTTAGCCCATGTCCGACTCTTTATGGCCCCATAGACTGTAGCGCTGCAGGCTCCTCTATCCATGGAAGTTTCCAGGCAAGAATCCTGGAGTGGGTTGCCATTTCCTCCTCCATGGGGTCTTCCCGACCCAGGGATCAAACCTGTGTGTCTTGTGTCAGCAGGTGGATTCTTTACCACTGAGCCACCTGGGAAGCCCTGTGAAACCCTATGAAAAGACTAGATCATCTCAATATAATCATACTACAATCATAATACAGCTGTGGATCACAGTCCCACAACTTCAGCTCCTATCAAGTGCCTGTAAAGTGCACTGAAAAGAACGTGGCCTGTCTCGCGCGCGAGGGCCACAGCCGAGGCCTGATTAACCCGGTCAGCGTGAGAACTTCTCAGGCTCAGAGAAAACCTGAAGCTGCTTCTAAAGTTACCCACGTTTCAGTCACCTCTCTAAATCCATCACATCTGTCAGCCTCTCAAACAATTTCACTGTGAGGCATTTTACCTAAAGTGTTTTGAAACTCTTCCTGTATCATCTTCATAAGTTTTAAAATGCAGCTTTCCAAAGATAATCTCATTATTTCTCCCAAAGGAACCTGATTATTCCCGCAAAGAATGTAAGGTTTCATTTTCTAACGAAAGCAAGCGTGTTCCATTCAGAACATCCTGCACTTCACCCGGTGTTCCTTCTAAAACACACAGTGACTTCTTTTTGATGAATGCATGTCATAAATCTTCTGAAAGGAAGAAACCCATATCTCATGTCCTTGTGGTCATTTGAAGAGCTCCCAAATATTTTTTTTATCTTCAGTCTTGGTCAATTAGAAGCGAATCTAAATCTTAGTAATTTGTAAAGACACGAAGTTACTTTGTGCTTTAACAATACATCGTGTAATCATGGTGAGGGATGTACAAATCGACATGTGATGAAATTGCACAGAAATAAACACACACGCACAGTGAACACACGACAGAACTCGACTCGTCACTTCTACCACGTTTTAGTTTACTCAACTTGAAACACTGCAATAGTCACTGAAATAGTTCTTTTTACTATTTGGCCCCAAGTTCTTACGAAATATCCATCTTGGGTTTCATGTTGGGCCAAGGAAATCTGGCTCCTCCTTATCTCTGGCTCTGTGACGGCGAGCTGATCATTCTGTGCCTCGGTTTTTGACATTTACTCTGAGAATTTAACCTTCCCTGTTTCGTAGAAGTGCTATGAGAATGAACTGAATTGATGCCAACTTGGAAACATTTAATCAGAATTCAAAAAACAGATGAAAACATCTTCATTCTCAGTAAATGAATCCCTCTGCTCCTTGCAGAAGGTTCCAGTTTGCATTTAAAAAGTTAGTATATTTTGTCATTTATCTCACACTTGTCTTCTGTTTGATTCTTCTCGAGTTCTTGAACCTAGTCACAGTGAGCTTGTACGCATCTCAAAGCATAAATGTTCCTTTTTGGGGTGAATGCTCTGTGTTTGTCAGTGTGTGTGTGCGCTCCGTCATGCAATCGTGTCCGACTCTTCAACCCTGCGGATTGTAGCCCACAGGCTCCTCTGTCCACGCAAGCGTACTGGAGTGGGTTGCCATGCCCTTCTCCAGGGGATCTTCCCAACCCAGGGACTGAACCCACATCTCTTGTGTCCCCTGATTTGGCGGGTGGCATCTTTACCACTAGCACCACCTGGGAAGTCCATGTCAGTCGTGACAGCTAATGTTTCTACAGGACTTGGCTTCTGGAAGACTCCAGACAGTTTCTGTTTACTGCCTCATAATACTGTACTCTAGTTTTGTTATCAAAACACAGTTGAAAAACTGAGCTTCAAGGAAAACACAGAACTAAGTGGTCCAGTGTTTCTCACCAACCAGCCCTTCTCCAGTAGACCCAAACGTATAAGGGCCTAACGCACGATGAAAGTTGTTTCTTATTTTATTAGAAGGAAAACCGTTTCCTGTTTCTGAAAGGAAGTTCGTTGAATTGCTGTTGAATTTTACAGGAAGCGGAGATATCCAAACCCAAAAATGAGTAATGCTCCCAGTAAACCTATTAAAGAGAAAGGGCCCTCACCTGATTATTTGCGACCACGGAGGGGGACCCAGTGATGGAAGAGAGCCAGTCCTCAAATGTAGAGAAGCCACAGCAGTCTATATGAGTCAGGAAGAAAGCAGCCTGTTGGGAGCACTATCAGGATGAACTCCTCTTCAATCCCAAAACCTTGTTTAAAAGGAAGGGAGGGCAGGAGCTAGCTGAGAGGAAGCGCCTAGCACAGCAGCCCCCCGGGTGATGCTGCCTTCTGGTCCCGCGCTGGGCTTCCTCTGCCTCTGCTTCTCTCTCTGTGGGAGATGGGCAATGACAGTGCTGGCCGCACAGAATGGAGGTGCTTAGCACAGCACACGAGCGTGAGCGCACACTCAAACCGGTTGTGTAGAACTAGGTGGCTAGGAAGAGTGGCCTCTCTGATGATTTTCTCTGGTTATTAGAGTTCAAAGTATTATGAAAGGCAAAATAGCTTTCTTTTTTCCCACTCCAGCAAGAATGTTTCTCGGTAAAATAAATGCTGACACATTTCGTATTTTCGGGATCACAGATGTTCTTTCCCCCGATGAGCAAATCCTGTGGAATGTTATAGTGGAACAGCTTCCAGGCGTGTTTGGTTCAGCAGTGCTCACCATGCGCAGCTCTCCCGTGGGGAGTCTCTGCGAGCGCGCCCGGGAGGCCCGATGCACGAGGCGGGCCGCGTCCGAGGCCCGAGTCGCAGCGCGCGCTCTCGTTGCAGGTGATCGCCGAGCTGCAGGGCACCGTCTCCTCGCTGCGGGAGGACAGCAGCCGGCAGCAGCTCGCGGCCGAGCGGCGGCTCCAGGACGTCGTGCACAAGTTTGAAGACGAGAAGCAGCAGCTGATCAGAGAGAACGCGCGAGCCGTCCAGGTAAGGCGCTTTCGCGCGGTTGCCTGCGGGCGAGGCGGCTGCGGGCACCAGCGTCCGGCGATCGCCGGCCTCGCGTGCGCTGGGCCCTGACGCGGCCGGCCCTGCGAGGCCACGTGCGCGCGGGGACAGGCCACTGCAAGCCCGGCGCGCTCACAGCCGACACATGCTAGAGAGCCGCCCCATGCCCACCCAGGCCCCTTGGAGCCACCTCTGGCCAGAGCGAGCGCGTTGGCACCGCTGGCGGGTAAACGCACAGGCAGCCCAGCTTACCTGCCCCTGCGCACCGCGCCCCCAACCCTGCGGGGGTCTGACACCCGCTCTGTGCCGGGTGAGCCCCTGGGCCGGTCCTGACTTCACCGCAGAGAACATGGATGAAAGCCCCTGCATCATGCGAGGTTTAACGTGAGGATGAGCGTCCGGAGCCTTTATGAGTAACACTTAAAGACAACAAACCGTGTGTTAAAGAATTCCCGGCAAATGATTATTTTTCAGTCACTTGACTTTGTTACAACAGTGCTGAGCGCATGTAGGGCAATCATATCAGTACAAAGCATAGAAAAAGAAAGGGAGCGTTTGGGCTTTCTCACACGTTTTCTGCCCATTCCCTCCGCCTTTCTCTCTTCTGGCCTGTTGTAGGCCAGCCGTGTGATTTGGGGGAAAGTGAGTGTCAGCGGTGCTTGCTTTTTCATATGTACCCTTTACGCCCAGACAGTGGTGAATAGAAGGAAAAACCCTAAGATGTGGACAAAACCTTGGAGGCCAGTACACCCTGACTCCTGACCAGGGGTGAGGATGTATTTCGTCGTTCATGAGATTTTTCCCTGTATTTTTCCATCTGTGAGCATTTCTTTTCCCCCCTACATGTGATGAGATGAAAAAAAGGTATTTCTTTTTTCATATTCTGATTTTTTTTAATCTTTGAATTTTCATTTATAAATGCAGGAAAAAGTCCCCATTGGTCTATAGAACTCTTTTGCTTTGTATGAACTAAGTTGACGACTTTCTTTCAATTCTTTTGCTATATAAAGATTTCATTTTAAGTGAATTTCTTTTCTACTTGAAATCCAAATATTGCATGGTAGGTAATTTCCAAATTTTAAATAAATAATTGGATGTGAACATATGTAAAAGAGAAAACATCAATTTACTCCATAACAATGTAATTCCTAGAACTGTTTCTTAAAGATTAAAAAAATCTTGAAAGAAATATAATGCATATAACTTCCTAGTTTTAATTGTATCTTTTTGCAGTTGTAATCCATTTACTTGTTAAAACGGAAAAATCTTCTGATCATAATTTCCAGCCAACCGTCAAATCATAAAGACTGAAGTTGAAGTTAAAAGATGACAGACATTGACACACATACATTGGGCTTCCCTAGTGGCTGGGTGGGTAAAGAATCCACCTTCAATGCAGGAGATACAGTAGACACAGGTTCGATCTGTGAGTTGGGAAGATCCCCTGGAGAAGGAAATGGCAACCTGCTCCAGTATTCTTGCCTGGAAAACCCCACGGATAGAGGAGCCTGGCGGGCTACAGTCCATGGGGTCACAAAGAGTCGGACATGACTAAGCACGCAGACACGGCATACATATATATATATATATATATTTGTAATATATAATGAGCAAAACTTAGATACCTGAAAATACTTAAAATTGCAATGTAGATAAGGTATGGTTGAGTTTTGATTCATTCATTTATACTATGATTGAAGTGCACGACTTTTCCTTTACTAACCTGTATCAGTGTTAATGTGTTAACACCTGTTGCCTTGCTTTTTTTTGGAGGGGGGGGGGCTATGTCACAAAAAATATTGAGAATGATAGCTAGTATTTCTTCAACAAGTACTGTGTACCAGGCTTTCTGCCGAACATTTCCATTCATCCCATGTTCCATTGTCTCATTTAAGCCTTATAAGTGGTCTTGACGAGGAAGGCATTTCCATTGTCCCATCTTACAGATGGAAGAGTCAAGGCTCTGGGGTGAAGTGACCACCAAGGACAGGTTGAGTGTCTTCTGACGCGAGAGCCTCGGCGATTTTACCGTGCACAGAAGCCCCGTGTCCACACTGCCTGTGACAGTCAGTGCCCGGGTGCATCGGCGAGCTTGGGAGCCCTTGCTCTCGTTTCCTGGCTGCCTGAAGTCGTTCCTCTCGGCATTCTAGTCGTGTTTGTTTTGTGGACGCAGATACATGGATGGAATTGGATACTCAGAGAGAGACACAGTCACCAGACAGTTTTCTGAGACCAGGCACCTTTGTCTGCATATGCATTCATATGTTTGTAGCGTTAGATTAATGTACTTAAATGTCGGTTGTCAGCAGTGCTGTAAGAACAGTGTGCTTGCTGCCTGTGAAGTGTGCCTCTGCCCACCTTCCGGGTTGGAGGATGGGGTGGGCGGTAGACCCAGCGGCAGGCGGAGCAGGCCATTGGAGGGTTCCCTTGGGTATGCAGGCCTTTCATCACAGTGAGGTGTTCGGGGAAGACGGAGGTGTTGAGTAGGCCGAAAAACACGCTTACAGGGCCGCCAGTCTGCAGACTAGTTCGGAGTACCTCTTACTATTCAGTCACCCCAGAGACATGCTGTTTCCAGGGTCCACCTTGCATGGCAGGTAAAGATGCTCCAGGAGCTTTAGCCAGAAGGATGCTCCTTCTTGCGCTCACATGTCTATCACGGAGCTCCCGTCGCGGGAAAGGCCCCTGCAGCACCAGCATTCCCATCCATGCTGTGCTTTCCACCCTAGCACATCAGCTGAAAACTGAGCAATGCAGAAAGCGAAGCTGGAGAAGGATCTTAAAGATGTTCACAAGATAGTTTTCAATGAAAATGCAATTTACACAACATAAAGTACGTAAGAGATCGTCTTTGCCCCCCAAAAGTACATGTAAAGAGAAGAAAGACTGGAATTATGTGTCAGCATTTTGCTGGTGGATGCTGTTAGCGGTGGAATTTGTGGTAATTTTCCTCTCTTATCTTAGCTCTATACTTTAGTTCTTTTTTAAATTAGCTTATTTGACTGGAGAATAATTACTTTACAATATTGTGATGGTTTTTGCCATACCTCAGCATGAATTGGCCACAGGTATACCAGTGTCCCCCCACACTTTAGTTCTAACAACACTGTTGCAACAAGAGAGTAACCATTGTTTACTAGAAAAGAAAGCGCCTTAGCCTGAAGGAGGACATCAGGGAATCCTGCAGGTGAGGCCCACAGTGGGCATGAGCCTTGCTGTCTAGGAGACAAGGAGGGGAACATGCTATGGAGGGAACTCTTGGGGCGTAGAGAGAGTTCTAGAAACACGGTCACACGAGCAGATCCTTTACATTGAAGTACACCCGGTCTCGAGAGCAGAAGTCCTCATCACTGTTCACTGCTTCAGTTCATCCTGAGCTTAGAGTCAAGCTTCTGAAGAGGTCTGTCACTGCCGTGTAACAAGCTGCCCCAGAACCTGGGGGTTTAGAGCAACAGCTGTGTCATGCGCGCGAGTCTCCGAGTCGGGGAACGTGGGCGTGGCGGGCGGGCAGCTCTGCGCAGTCAGCGTGCTTCTCCCGGAAGCGGGCTGGGCTGCGGTGCCCAGGGCCATGCACGGCCTCTTTTGTTTTAAGAAAATCTCCTCTATTGTTTTTGTAAAAATGGATAATGGCATATGCTCGTGAATAATTCCAACTGCAGTGGGGAAAGAGAAAAAGACCTGAAGTCACCCCAGAGTTCATCACCCGGAAGTAGCCGACCGCTTTAGCAGTCAGCTGAGGTCATTTCAGGTGCCCGACTGTTGTAGGGAGAAAGGAGAACCAGCTGGACTGGTGAGCTGGGTAACACTCTAGAGTGTGTGTTTGTGTTAGGCTTAGAAAAAATCTCAAGTTGATTTTACTTAAATTCAGCAGATGGGTGAATCTAGAGTAAAACAGGAAGAACTGTTAAACTTTGGGGCAGAATTTGAGTTTGGGGTGAAAACTGAGCTCCTTAGAATAACACCCGTGTCCCTTGACCCTCTCCATCCTCTTGCCTGGGGTGTACATGCTCTGGGTTTACAATACTCACAGTTTGTCTCTAGCCGTAACCTTACTTAATACCCACACTGTCTTTAAAGGATGTGGTGCTTCCCACTAGGCCTTTTATTATCAGCCTTCCACACTCCCACCCCTGAACTTCTTACTTTCCTGTGGTTCCAAATGAGCTGGAGTTCATGCGCAAGTGGCTCCTTCAAGACTCACGGTGCTGCCTTCCCCGGGTTTTTCCGTGTTTAAGGGTGTCTTCCGGGACGCCCCTGGCAATCCAGCGCTTAGGAACCCATGTTCCAATGCACGGTGTGAGGGTTCGGTCCCTCGTTGGGAAACTAAGATCCCGCATGCCTTACGGCAAAAAAAACCCCGTAAAAACAACAGAAGCAATGTTGTAATAAATTCAGTAAAGACTAAAAGTGACCCATATCCAAAAAAAAAAATCTTAAAAAAAAAGTTTTTAAAAAGTCTGTTGATTAACTCTTATGTTTGAATGACCTGTGAGATGGACATAGTATCCTTATCTTCATTTTCACTTGAAAACTTGGACATTGCTCACCTGGCACATAAAACTGCCATGGGGAAAAGTAGGCAAGGGTTGAGCTTTCCCAGGTCTGTGGTTTGCTTTTTCTAGGGGATTCCTGAAGAAGTCTGTCTTTATCATTAAGCTTAATAGATTAACACGGATAAATTCTGCTTTTAACCAGGATCCCCCTAAATGCTAAGCTTTCCATATCAACTCTCTCTGAAGTGCAGCGAACCTCCCCTCCGTATAACACTTACTGGTAGTCTCTGCATTTTCTGGAGCCTCAGGAAGGGGCGGGAAAGCTGGAGCAGAGGGTGTCGCAGGCTGGTTGAGCTGACTGCTCTTTGAGTTCACACTGCCTTAAAGTGTGGAGCAGTGGCATGTCATCCTGGGGATTGAGTTGTCCCAATTTAGTGTCCATATACTGTGGTTTTTCCAGTAGTCATGTACAGACATGAGAGTTAGACCGTAAGGAAGGCTGAGCACTGAAGAATTGATGCTTTCAAACTCTGGTGCTTGACTAGACACTTGAAAGTCCCTTGAACAGCAAGGAGCTCAGACCAGTCAATCCTCAAGGAAATCAGTCCTGAACATTCATTGGAAAAACTGATGCTTGAGCTGAAGCTCCAATACTTTGGCCAACTGATGTGAAGAGCCAGCTCATTTGGAAAAAACCCTGATGCTGGGAAAGATTGAGGGCGGGAGGGAGAGGAGGCAACAGGCAGTAGAGGATGAGACGGTTAGATGGCATCGTCGACTCAATGGACATGGGTTTGAGCAAACTCCGGGAGATGGCAAAGGACAGGGAAGCCCAGTGTGCTGCAGTCCGTAGGGTTGCAAAGAGTCAGACACAGTGTAGCAACTGAACAACGACGATTTTAATTTCTGACACAGTAAATATTATAGATATAACCCACATACACAAAACCTCCTTGGGATTCTTTATTTCTTAAAAGTGTAAAGGGGACCAGAGACCAAAACCTTTGAGACTCGCTTGTCTAGACGTTGCCCTTCTCGACCTGTTCAGCAGCCTGCCCTGTACCTCCGTGCGCCCTGTGGTGATACGGGCTCCACGTAGAGTCCTTTCCCTCAAGGTTTCAACGTCATCTTCTGTGAGGTGTCTCGGTGAGAGGCTCACGCCAGATTTGTTCCTTCCCCTAGTGAGGTTTCCACTGCCCCCTGCTGCTGTCCCCAAGTCCTCATCCAGAACCTTGCTGTGGGACGTGTTCTGCACCCTGGGATCTGCACGTGGAGGTGACGTGGAGCTTATCTTTATCTGTGGGTGGGGGCAACACGCAGCACCCAGACCCACGTGCAGCGTGACGCATACGAACCTCCTGAACGGGGCAGACAGAAACTGAAGACGCCCTCGCACCGTCCAGAACAGTTGGTGGTCCTGAGAGGACTGCAAAGAGGAGGTCGTGGCCGGATTCTGCTTCCTTCTGTCACCGAGCAGACCCTAAGTTTCTTAGCACAAGCACTTACCGCTGGGTTTGTTTCGGTGGAAGTTATAGAAATAGACTGAATAATTGAATGATGAAAAGTGAAAGTGCAAGTCGCTCAGTCGTGTCCGACTCTTTGCGAGTCCATGGGGTGCTCCAGGCCGGAGTACTGGCGTGGGTAGCCATTCTCTTCTCCGGGGGATCTTCCCAACCCAGGGGTGAACCCAAGTCTCCTGCATTGCAGGCAGATTCTTTAGCAGCCGATGTTACCTCTTAAATTAAGGCCCTGGAAAGGAATCACATCCCTTCATTCTCAAGTTATTTTGTTGGTGGCAGCAAGCTCGTGAATGCTTTGTGCTGTGGTAGCAGATACTTGAAAACAGCTCAGATTTGCGCTGGCAGATTTGTGTTTTGCCTCCTAGGCAGATTCTAATCAAACCCCCTCACCATGTTTACACAGCATCTCTGTTCTCCAGACCCAAGGCTGCCCACCAGAGCCGGCCGTGTGAGCGTCCGTCAGCACCGCCCCTGAACTCACACCGGTCGGTGGGGGACGTGGGCAGAGGCGGTTCTGCAGGAGGACCGGAGCTCTCCTCCGGCATCAGGCACCCCCAGGCCGAGTCCTCGCTTTGAAGCTGGTGGATTGAAAGTGCCTCGCTGTGAAGCCAGATGTCCGAGAAGAGATTTCACATTGCAGAGAGGTGGTGTAAAATTTTCGCTCGCAGGCACAGAAAAGAGATTTTAGAGCTGGGACGCTCCTCTGCCTTGGCCGCTGCCTGGAGTTTATAAGGAAAGGTCGCTGCTAGGGGGCCGTCGAGAAATCTGGTCTGTGTTACCAGCAGGGCTGGAGAGGGGAAAGAGCATTTCATAAGGTTGGGCAATTCTTGCTGTGCTGAAAGCTCACAGGAATCCACTGCCCAGAGAACAGAATTGCAGACCTCATTGCGGGGTTTCAGGGACGTTGAGAAACAGGGAGCCATCCCAGAGCCTGGCGTCAAACAGCCCTGCTTGGAACCTGCTCACCATCTAATCTTCATCTCCCCCGTGCTCATCCTAAGGGCGTGGAGGGCAGGCTGTCTTGGTGCCCTCTGGAGCTGGAATTAATAATGCCAAGAAGAGAAATGGATTTTCCATCCCACCCAAGGTGACTTGCCTGCCCATGCAGAGAGGAAGATAGCCATCCAATCCTAGCAGCGTCAGGTGGGAGCACCGCTTTCCCAGGAAGGGTGCTCTGGGCGTCAGGCTGGGCACTGCGGGCGTGGGGCGCAGTCATAGGTGGGCAGAGGGGCGAGCGGCCTCCCCGCGAGTATCCCAGCCCTGCCTCTCCTCCAGCTCTGTTCCCTGGAAGATCTCTGCTCTACTTCAAGACGAGTCGAAGGCCATTTGTTCAGTGGAAGACACCTTCAAGCACCATGAAGAGCATTGTCGGCCCCTAGACCCAGGTCTGCGTGTAATAACAGGGAACTGAGCAGAGTTGGGTGAGTGAATGTGAGCAGGCCTGGGGAGGGCGGACACGGGCAGGAGCAGGGGGCCTCCGCCGACGCCTGTGCCCCGCAGAAGAGCAGAGTCGGTCCGGGACTGCGTGGGTCCCACAACCACCGCGCGGTCCAAACTGGGAATGGCTCTGGTTCCTCAGATGCTGGGATATAGGTGCATCCTTCAGCTTTTTTCCTTTCCGTTCCGTTCTGTCGCTCAGTCGTGTCCGACTCTTTGCGACCCCGTGGACTGTAGCCTACCAGGCTTCTCCGTCCATGGGATTCTCCAGGCAAGAATACTGGAGTGGGTTACCATTTCCTTCTCCAGGGGATCTTCCCGACCCAGGGATCGAACCCGGGTCTCCCGCGTTGGAGGCAGATGCTTTAACCTCTGAGCCACCAGGGAAGCCTTTAATACATAAAAAAATTAACAAATAACTGGAAATATTTTTACCCTTAATAATTCTGAACTCCTGAAAGATGATGCTGTGGAAGTGCTGCACTCAATATGCCAGCAAATTTGGAAGACTCAGCAGTGGCCACAGGACTGGAAAAGGTCAGTCTTCACTCCAATCCCAAAGAAAGGCAATGCCAAAGAATGGTCAAACTACCGCACAATTGCACTCATCTCACATGCTAGTAAAGTCATGCTCAAAATTCTCCAAGCCAGGCTTCGGCAATATGTGAGCCGTGAACTTCCAGATGTTCAAGCAGGTTTTAGAAAAGGCAGAGGCACCAGAGATCAAATTGCCAACATCCGCTGGATCATGGAGAAAGCAATAGAGTTCCAGAAAAACATCTATTTCTGCTTCATCGACTATGCCAAAGCCTTTGACTGTGTGGATCACAATAAACTGGAAAATTCTAAAAGAGATGAGAATACCAGACCACCTGACCTGCCTCTTGAGAAACCTGTATGCAGGTCAGGAAGCTACAGTTAGAATTGTACATGGAACAACAGACTGGTTCCAAATAGGAAAAGGAATACATCAAGGTTGTATATTGTCACCCTGCTTATTTAACTTATATTCAGAGTACATCATGAGGAACGCTGGGCTGGAGGAAGCACAAGCTGGAATCAAGATTGCCAGGAGAAATATCAATAACCTCAGATATGCAGATGACACCACCCTTATGGCAGAAAGTGAAGAGGAACTCAAAAGCCTCCTGATGAGAGTGAAAGAGGAGAGTGAAAAGGTTGGCTTGAAGCTCAACATTCAGAAAACAAAGATCATGGCATCTGGTCCCATCTACTTCATGAGAAATAGATGGGGAAACAGTGGAAACAGTGTCAGACTTTATTTTTGGGGGCTCCAAAATCACTGTGGATGCTGATTGCAGCCATGAAATTAAAAGACGCTTGCTCCTTGGAAGGAAAGTTATGACCAACCTAGATAGCATATTAAAAAGCAGAGACATTGCTTTGCCAACAAAGGTCCGTCTAGTCAAGGCTATGGTTTTTCCAGTGGTTATGTATGGATGTGAGCGTTGGACTGTGAAGAAAGCTGATCGCCGAAGAATTGATGCTTTTGAACTGTGGTGCTGGAGAAGACTCTTGAGAGTCCCTTGGACTGCAAGGAGATCCAACCAGTCCATCCTAAAAGAGATCAATCCTGGGTGTTCATTGGAAGGACTGATGCTAAAGCTGAAACTCCAATACTTTGGCCGCCTCATGCGACGAGTTGACTCACTGGAAAAGACTCTGATGCTGGGAGGGATTGGGGGCGGGAGGAGAAGGGGACGACAGAGAATGAGATGGCTGGATGGCATCACTGACTCGATGGACATGAGTTTGAGTGAACTCCGGGAGTTGGTGATGGACAGGGAGGCCTGGCGTGCTGTGATTCATGGGGTCGCAAAGAGTCGGACACGACTGAGCGACTGAACTGAACTGAATCCAAAGCTGTTTCAAAGTCAGTATGATGACCTGCAGTGTGTAATTTCATCGTTACCTAAGCAGCCACAGCTGACGTGACGGAATGATTGCTGTGCTTTATAACATAGCCTTCCAGCCCCAGTCCCCACGGCTGCGAGGACGTCCCCCGCCCCAAGCCAGGACCGGAGGGACAGACGGTGGCCGGACGGCTCTGCACCGTCTTTGATTCACTCTCGGGCTGCCGGGCCCCTCCTGCTCTGCTTTCTCTGAGGCACTGAGTCAGCTCTCCCACGTGTCCCCCAGGCCCCTTTTCTATTCCCAGCATGATGTAGCTGTTGAGGTCTGAACCAGTGGTGCTTTCCCATCTCTAGTGCCCACCCCCAACTCCATGCAGCATTGAACATACTGACCCACAACTTTCCCTCTAGAGCAGGGCTTGGAGAACCTTCCCCCTAAGAGGGCTGGAGAGTCAATATTCTGGGGTCATACAGTCTCCGTCACAGTGACCCAGCTCCTGGTGCTATGCTGTGCAAGCCTCAGACAGTTTGTTAACAAGTGGGCGAGGCTGTGTTCCAATAAAACTTTATTTAGGAGAACAGGCTGGGTGCAGACATAGCTCACTGGCCGCAGTCTTCCCTCCGGGATCGGGGAGCTCAGGCCGCTCCTAGCTGGCGGGTCTCCTCTGCTGGGCTTGCACCCCCCACATGGGCGTCCTCAGGTCCGGGCTGGGCTTTGCGGACCCTCTCCCGACACGGTGAGCTCGTCTCCCCTGTGACTCTGGCTGTCACTTCTGTCGTGATGTTTGCCGGAAGCCTCGCCTGATCCTGGTCGGGCCCCACGGCTCCCATCTTCTGCCGGAGATGGCCTGCCACTTCCCGCTCAGTAACTGCAGCCTCAAGAGAGCACCTCCAAGCTGGCTCATCCTTCCCACCCGGAGGGGCCACCCCCAGCCGTGCTGTTTCCTGGTGGACACTTCGGGTTCATCTTTGGCCTTCTGCCTTCATCCCCATTTGTCTCAAGCGTGTCACTGGAGTCCCTGAAGGCATTCCCCACCCCTCCGATAGGACCCTACTCAGAGCCCTTCTCAGCTTGCGATGGTGAAAGACAGCCTCCCTCAGCTGCTGTCCGTGCCAGAAGGCTCTCAGCTCTGCCCAGCACAAGGCACTCTGCCAGAGGAGCCCTGGATCACTGGTTTTCCTGCCTCACAAGGAGAGCTTTGGGATCACCAGGAGGAGGCTCGCCCGCCAGAGGAGCAGAAGAGCAAGGCTATGGACACAGGTTCACAGACGAAAAGTAACATCCAGCAAACGTGTGAGGAGTGGCTGACTCTCATCCCTGATTTGGGCCTGGCTGCCACCTGATGGGCGTGAATGCTGACCCTGAAAAAGTACCCAGTGATGTATCATCACTGGAAGTTCAAATCAGCGCCGCCTCTGGAAGTCGGTGTGACAGAAGCTGCTGCCGTGTCAGACGCACACCACTGGAACCTTTGGTGCCACTCATAGGAGTGTATCCCACGGATACACTTGCAAAGCTCTGCAGTATCTTTGTAGCCTTATTTGAGAGAAAAGATAGGGAGAAATAAGTGATGCTACATGAAAGCAACGAGATACTTTGTTGTTGTTCAGTGGCTAAGAGTCCTACGCTCCGTGACCTCACGGACTCCAGCACGCCAGGCTCCCCCGTCCTCCACTGTCCCCCAGAGTGTGCACTGAGTCGGCAATGCCATCCAGCCATCTCACCCACTGCCACCCCCTTCTTCTTGGGCCTCCAGTCTCTCCCAGCCACAGGGCCTTTTCCAGGGGGTCAGCTCTTCACATCAGGTGGCCAAAGTGTTGGAGCCTCAGCTTCAGCCTCAGTCCTTCCAGTGAATATTCAGGGTTGATGTCTTTAGGATGGACTGGTTTGATCTTGCAGTCCAAGGGACTCTCCAGCGTCTTCTCCAGCACCACAGTTTGAAAGCATCAATTAAAGAATGAAGTTTGAAGGCAGTTTTCACTGCCTTTGAAAGCGAGGCAAGATTGCCAACATGTAGAAAAGAATGCGGCACATCACGTACATTTAAAGTTGCCTGATGGGTCTCCTTGAACATCTGGGAGTTCACGGTTTACATACTGCTGAAGCCTGGCTTGGAGAATTTTGAGCATGACTTTACTAGCGTGTGAGATGAGTGCAATTGTGCGGTAGTTTGAGCATTCTTTGGCATTGCCTTTCTTTGGGATTGGAATGAAGACTGACCTCTTCCAGTCCTGTGGCCACTGCTGAGTTTTCCAAATCTGCTGGCATATTGAGTGCAGCACTTTCACAGCATCATCTTTCAAGACTTGAAATAGCTCAACTGGAATTCCATCACCACCACTAGCTTTGTTCGTAGTGATGCTTTCTAAGGCCCACTTGACTTCACATTCCAAGATGTCTGGCTCTAGGTCAGTGATCACATTATCGTGACTATCTTGGTCGTGAAGATCTTTTTTGTACAGTTCTTCTGTGTATTCCTGCCACCTCTTCTTAATATCTTCTGCTTCTGTTAGGTCCATACCATTTCTGTCCTTTATCGAGCCCATCTTTGCATGAAAAGTTCCCTTGGAATCTCTAATTTTCTTGAAGAGGTCTCTTGTTTTTCCTATTCTGTTGTTTTCCTCTATTTCTTTGCATTGATCACTGAGGAAGGCTTTCTTATCTCTCCTTGCTATTCTTTGGAACTCTGCATTCAGATGCTTATATCTTTCCTTTTCTCCTTTGCTTTTCGCCTCTCTTCTTTTTACAGCTATTTGTAAGGCCTCCTCAGACAGCCATTTCGCTCTTTTGCATTTCTTTTCCATGTTCAAGCAGGTTTTAGAAAAGGCAGAGGCACCAGAGATCAAATTGCCAACATCCGCTGGATCATGGAGAAAGCAAGAGAGTTTCAGAAAAACATCTATTTCTGCTTCATTGACTATGCCAAAGCCTTTGACTGTGTGGATCACAATAAACTGTGGAACATTCTGAAAGAGATGGGAATCCCAGACCACCTGACCTGCCTCTTGAGAAACCTGTATGCAGGTCAGGAAGCAACAGTTAGAACCGGTCATGGAACAACAGACTGGTTCCAAATAGGAAAAGGAGTGCGTCAAGGTTGTATATTGTCACCTTGCTTATTTAACTTATATGCAGAGTACATCATGAGGAACGCTGGGCTGGAAGAAGCACAAGCTGGAATCAAGATTGCTGGGAGAAATATCAATAACCTCAGATATGCAGATGACACTACCCTTATGGCAGAAAGTGAAGAGGAACTCAAAAGCCTCTTGATGAAAGTGAAAGAGGAGAGTGAAAAGGTTGGCTTGAAGCTCAACATTCAGAAAACAAAGATCATGGCGTCTGGTCCCATCACTTCATGGGAAATAGATGGAAAAACAGTGGAAACAGTGTCAGACTTTGTTTTTTTGGGCTCCAAAATCACTGCAGATGCTGATTGCAGCCATGAAATTAAAAGACGCTTGCTCCTTGGAAGGAAAGTTATGACCAACCTTGATAGTATATTAAAAAGCAGAGACATTACTTTGCCGACCAAGGTCCGTCTAGTCAAGGCAATGGTTTTTCCCGTGGTCATGTATGGATGTGAGAGTTGGACTGTGAAGAAAGCTGATCGCCGAAGAATCGATGCTTTTGAACTGTGGTGTTGGAGAAGACTCTTGAGAGTCCCTTATACTGCAAGGAGATCCAACCAGTCCATTCTAAAGGAGATCAATCCTGGATGTTCATTGGAGGGACTGATGCTAAAGCTGAAACTCCAATACTTTGGCCACCTCATGAGACGAGTTGACTCACTGGAAAAGACTCTGATGCTGGGAAAGGTTGGGGGCGGGAGGAGAAGGGGACGACGGAGAATGAGATGGCTGGATGGCATCACCGACTCTGTGGACATGAGTTTGAGTGTACTCCGGGAGTTGGTGATGGACAGGGAGGCCTGGCGTGCAGTGATTCATGGGGTCGCGGAGAGTCGGACACGACTGAGCGACTGAAAGAAAGAAGAAAGAAAGATGGGTCTCAAAAATGGGGCAAGGGGGCAGGTGGCCTCCAGCGCAGGCCACCTTGATGAGGGGCGTAACTCATACATGTAGAAAAGAATGCGGCACATCACGTACATTTAAAACTGCCTGATGGGTCTCAAAAATGGGGCAAGGGGGCAGTGGCCTCCAGCGCAGGCCACCTTGATGAGGGGCGTAACTCATACACGTTTGTGGCTGTGTTTCCCGTGATCCTACATCGACATGCGCCGGTTGGGGTATGGATATCCGATGAAAAATGGAAATGGATTGCACGTTTATGTGTATATGTGTGTATTGGTATGTGTGTGTGTGTGTGTGTGTGTGTGTCTGTGTAGTTTTCAAAAAAAAAGATAGAATGCATATGTTGGGTTGGCCAGAAAGCTCATTTGGGATTTTCTGTGAGATGCTGTGTAAAAACCGGAACAAACTTTCTGGCCAATGCAATGCATACGTATTTACATACACGTATATTCTTCAATAGTCACACAGTCTTAGGAAAAAAGTGAAACTGTGAATAATAAGCGGTTGTACTCTCATAACTGACTCTCCAGAATGTGCCTTGTAAATCATGGAAAAATTTTAAGACAAGCCTTGCTCATTTTGCTTTACGTTTACGTAGTGTTATTTTTAGGGGATTTGTTGCATTAAAGACGTAGAACATGTAGAGAGCTAACTTTACACAGAATTTCTAGAGAACTAAATCAATTCAGTAAATTAACAAGGATAAGCCTAGTTTTTATAATTAATTTTCCAAAAGCATATAATGAGGAAAAAAATTCATGTGATGTCGTCATGCCATCAAAAAAGACCAAAATGTCATTTCCAGGGCTGTCAGCAGGAGTCGTTTGCTGTCATGGCAGCTGAGACTAGAGATCTGGAGCAAGCGCAATTGGGGTGGTTAGTGGGTTGCAGGAATGCTTTAATGTTGGAAGCACAGAGGAAAGAGAGGAATTAAAAACAAAGACACAGCCCTCATTTTTTTCAAGAGAAGCAAAACCCTTTTGCTTTTATGTCTCTGTCACTTGCTCCAGGATCCTTCATGAAGCCCTCTAACCACCTAAATAAATATTCATATGGCTGCTCAACATCTCATTAATAAACCAAGATTTGGTGGTAACATATTTCAGAGTAACATATGATTTGCATCTCACCCTTGTTTAACTTTAAATCTCAAGCAATTAATAAATTAGACTCGAGAGGTTTTTAAGAAGTAACATCTTACACGCACCACAAATTGCATTATTTTTATGTGTAAATAATGATGAAAGGGGAGATTGTTCCTTTGATGTCTATAAACTACACTGTGAAATATGCAGAGAACATTCTCGAGTTCAGTTGCAGCCAAAACAAATAGACTAGTTCATAAAACAGAGCAGCAGCATTCTTAGAAGCAAGCGTTCCTTTTTCTTTTCCTCCCAGCTCTTTTTCCATCATATATCCTCGCCATTCCTCAGGGCAGATTCATTCCAAGTTCAAAAGCGGTGCTGGCCTGTGTTTCCTCACCCCGAGAGCTGGGGTCCTTCTCAAGCTCTTCCCAGTAAACTTGTCTTCCCGTCGAGCTCAGACCAGACCTCAGCTGGACAGCCAGTTCCCCGCAGGGAATCATTTTTGTCAGCAATATTCCATTATTGCTCAAAAAGCCAATTACTTCAAATGTTAGCAAACACTCAGTGTTCCTCAGAGAGATATATTTACTGACTTCTCTATTTTCCAAGCTGGCTTATCTAGCTCCCTTTGTTTTTAAATAGTATCTGCAGATCCTTGTTTACAGTCTGCATCTGACCTGATTTTTCCTTTGAGATAGTCAATAAAACAGCACCTTGTAAGTACTCGTCCCCCAGGGGAAGGTTGTAGAAGTGGTTGGGCTCCTGCTGGAATGAGGAACAAGTCCTGACTAACATCACGATGAATATCACGAGGTGGTTCATGTTCCACATCAGGCATGTCTTCCTCCTCGAACAGAGCGTGTGACTAAGATTACACACGAGGCAGTCATGTACAGATGTGAGAGTTGGTCCATAAATGTGGCTGAGTGCCAAAGGATTGATGTCTTTGAACTGTGGTGCTGGAGAAGACTCTTGAGAGTCCCTGGAACTGCAAGGAAATCCAACCAGTCCATCCTAAAGGAAATCAACCCTGAATATTCATTGGAAGGACTGATGCTAAAGCTGAAGCTCCCAATACGTGGGCCAACTGATGCCAAGAGCTGACTCACTGGAAAAGACCCTGATTGAGGGCAGGAGGAGAAGGGGGCGACAGAGGATGAGATGGTTGGATGGCATCACCAGCTCAATGGACATGAATTTGAGCAAGCTCCTGGGAGATAGTGGAGGACAGAAGAGCCTGGCATCGCAGTCCATGGGGTCGCAGAGAGTCGGACATGACCAAGTGACTGAACAACAAGACACGCTGGACTGGAGACCCCGGAGGTGTACACTTGACCTCTAGTCCCTCCGGGTGGGACAGCGGGTCTTCTCCACAGGATTGGCTTTGCTGCAGCCCCATCATGGCCTCACTGACACGTCCACCGTTCACCATCTTAGCCCAAAGCCTTTTCACTAACACTGATCCTGAGCTCCGATCCTAAGCTACCTTTTCTCTGGCTGAATTTTAATTCTAATTTCTTTTCATCTGATGGTGGTTTTCTACTTGAGTTCACCATCTTCCTGTTCAAATCCATTGTTCACTTACTCTTAAAGCTTAATGAGCAGAGTACTAAATACAGTGGATGCTTGTGAAACCGCCTCCTTTTACACCAGCTACAGCCCAGTCCCATAACACCTCATTGATTAACAGTATCTTCAAGTGGAAAAGACTCGGAGAGGACTGGCCCCTACCTGCGTCCTCCCACCCTCACCCCCACCCCGCCCCACAAATTAAAGGCCTGAGCCCGTGGAGGGGGCGGTGTGGTCCTCTCCACACAGCTGTTGGCAGCATCAGGCCTTGCAGCCTTTCCCTCGTGCTCACTGTATCCAAACACACATGAAAATGGAAATAAAGGAAAATGCATTTTACTGTAAAACCGACATGAGCTGCCGGAATGGATGAAGCGTCTCCTCACGGCCATGCATGGCTCCCGTGACTCCCCCTGACCGGGGGTTCAGCAAAGCCAGCACTTGTTTGGATGTTTAAGGAGCATTTCCCTCGGTGGCTGGCTCCATCGCTTGCTATGATTTTTAAACTATCACCGAGTGTCCTTGGAATCAGAATATTCAAGGTCAATTTAGAATAGAGGTGAGGGTTCGAGAAGCAACTCTCTGGCCCCTCAGTAATTTAAAGAGCGTTCCAAAGGAAGGAAACTGGTGAATAACCACTCCTCACCATCTCGCAGGCCTGGGCTCTGCAGACACTTAGGCCAAGACTGATTTGTGAGAGTTTGTTTTCCAAGAGGAGACTGGTTGTTTTAAGGATCCGCTGGGTTCGATTGCTTTATTTCTATGGTCAGTGAACAAAGGAAAGCTGTTTACACAGCAGCCTGCTGTGTTTTTGGAAGACACTGAGTGGAAATGGCCGGCTCTGGGTTCCTTTGAGCAATTTTCCAACCTCTGCTGCACTGGGAAGCGTGACCTGAAGTCCTGCCTTTCTGTTGCATCTGCTTCGTTTTTCTGAGGCTCGAAGAATCCTCCTTGACGTGCTCGCATGTGCTGCATTTCAGAAGTGGGCGGGCGGGCCTTCCGGACATGGACTCTGGAGCGGAGACTGCGTGGGTCCAAACCCTGCCTCCACCGTCTGGAAGCTGTGGGGCCTCAGACAAGTCACCTCAGCTCTCTGCCCCGCTCTCCTCATGTCAGGAAACCATACACTAATACGTGCGGGAATGGCAGTGAGAAGTAAACGGCTTCCTGCCTGAGCAGTGTGAAGAACAGTGCTTCTACTCAGTAAGTCCTACATATACATCACTGGTGGAGAAGGGAAAGGCGCCATTCCAGGGTTCTTGCCTGGAGACCCCCATGGACAGAGAAGCCTGCCGGGCTACGGTCCATGAGGTTGCAAAGAGTCAGACATGACTGAAGTGACAGCACGCACGCGTACATCACTGGAGAAGGAAATAGCAACCCATTCCAGTCATCTTGCCCGGAAAATTCCACGGACAGAGGAACGTGGCGGGCTGCAGCCCCTGGGGTCTTGTCTCTGCCCTGACTCTGGGCAGGCGCTGCCCCCAGGCTGGACCCGCCTGTCCCCGCGCCACCCCCAGAGCCCCGTTCACTTCTGGGGTCCTTGGAGACCCGGGCTGTCACAGGCCCGCGGGGTTCCGCATCCCCCGCCGTCCGGCACCGCGCCCAGGTGGGCGGCCAGCCCGGCATCGGTCCCCTGCCCCGCCCGTTCCTGCTCTCTCTGCGTCTCCTCTCCGTGCCTGTTCCCGGAAAGATTTCCTTGATGGGGGCCTCCCGAGACTGACTTAGTCTCCGTACTCCAGGCCCGCCTGTGGGCTCTCTCCCCACAGCGTGGACAGAGGATTGTGGACGCGGGAGCGCGGACACAGGGCAGGCTGAGAGCCGGGCCTCTGCTCCTCCCCAGACTCCCAGCCCCAGCAGGGCAGGGCCGCTCACCGCAGTGGAGTCCAGCCTGGAGCAGAGCTGCGTGGGCGCCCGGCGCGCACGTGCTGGCTCACCAGTGGTCACTGCCGATAAAGCCAGCCCCAGCGTCCCCTCGGTGTGGGCTGCATGAGCAGTGGAAACAGAGCTCCTCTTGAAAGACTTTCTTTTTAAATTTTATGGGAGTTCATGCAGTGTTGCGTTGGTTTCGGTGTACAGCACAGTGACCCAGTTATACATATACATTTGTTTTTTCAGATTCTTCTGCCATATAAGTTACCGTAGAGTTTTGAGAAAAGTTTCCTGTGCTGTCCAGTGGGTGCTGGTTGATAATCTCTTTTCTATGCAGTGGTGTGTATGTATTCATCCCAGACTCCTGGTGTATCCCTCCCCGCAGCCTTTCCTCTTGGGGAACGTAAGCCTGTTTTCAAAATCTGTGAGTCTGTTTAGTTTTGTAAACAAGATCATTTATATCAACTTCTTTAAATTATGGCAGCACACACGCAGAGAAAGCAAGCAGTCTACCTTCGGAAGCATCTCTGAGCCCCTGCATCCTCCACGGCTTGTCTGGGCGCCTCCTCAGACCCTCCTCCTCCTGTCCCCTCTGTGTCTCAGAGGCAAACCATTCTGAGCATCTCTCTGAACTTTTCAAGCAGAAACGCTTAACGAGATTTTAGGCCTAAAAAATAAACTCATACTTACAGGCTTTGTCCCAAGAAAAGAACATTGTCTTGTCTCTCATCTTTCAGTGATCAACCCCTGCCTGTCTTTGCTGCTGTTTGCCATCCTGCAGTCACCCAGTCGTGTCCAGCTCATTGTGACCCCATGGACTGCAGCACCCCAGGCTTCCCTGTCCTTCACTGTCTCCCGAAGTTTGCTCAAACTCATGTCCATTGAGTCAGAAATGCCATCTGACCATCTCATTGTCTGTCATCTCCTTCTTCTCCTGATCTCAATCTTTCCCAACATCAGGGTCTTTTTTTCAGTGAGTTGGCCCTTTGCATCAAGTGGCCAAGGTATTGGAGCTTCAGCATCAGTCCTTCCGATGAAGATTCAGGGTTGATTTCCTTTAGGATGGACTGGTTTTATCTCCTTGTCATCCAAGGGACTGTCAAGAGTCTTCTACAGCCCCACAGTTCAAAAGCATCCATCCTCTGGCACTCAGCCTGTTTGATGGTTCAGCTCTCACATCTGTACGCAACCACTGGGGATGGCTGTCACACCCGTATATGACCGCGGGAGAAAGCACAGCTCTGACTAGAAGCTCTGAAGAGCTGGATTTCCGTTTCTTTCTCCTTCGGATGTTTATCCAAGTTTCTGTTTCATCATGTTCAGGTTAGATTATTTCATGACTTTTTTTTTTAGTGTTTTATTAATAAGCATAAATAAATTCCGTTCCATTCCGTTCCGTCGCTTAGTCGTGTCCGACTCTTTGCGACCCCATGGACTGTAGCCTATCAGGCTTCTCTGTCCATGGGATTCTCCAGGCAAGAATACTGGAGTGGGTTATCATTTCCTTCTCCAGGGGATCTTCCTGACCCAGGGATCGAACCCAGGTCTCCCGCATTGGAGGCGGACGCGTTAACCTCTGAGCCACCAGGGAAGTCCTAAGCATAAATAAATACGTCCCCCTAAAAAGTTTAACTGCATCCTCCCAAAATAAAATCAATAGCATTCAATACGAATACATATTTAACTACTAATTAAATAGACATTAAAACTAAGGGGTCCATGGAAAGAGGCTGTCTTCCTAACAGGATGAGTTGAAGGAGGCACTTTGCAAACATTCAATCACTGATCATTTTCTCTATTTCTAGAGAAATATTACTATTTCTATTATAAATATTAATATTAATATATTAAATAGTAATATTAATATAATATTTTCAATAGTAAATATTTGAAATTAAAATGGTAAATGGAACTTCCAGTTAAGATATAGCAAAACATCACCTTTACACTTTAGGATGTTTGCTTAGTCAAGTAGGGAGAATTGAGAGGAGTCAAAGTTTATATCAATAAAGAAAAGTCGTCAGAAAAAGTATTTACAGGCAAACGTAATGATTTGCTCCCTTTAGTTCTTGGGTTCAGCGCCTCCACATGGTTGTCAGGTCAGCCTGCTTCCATGACCCTGGTGGGCAAGACAGACAAATCAGCTTCTCATTCTTATGTCTCTTATTTCCTCCTGGCCAAGAAATCTGGAGCCTTTGAAACGTTTTCACCCTCAGCGGCCAAGCCTTCACTAGGGCACAAACTCTCTAACTGCTAGTTTTCCAAGAAATCGTGTGCAGGAAAATTAAAACTTGAAAGCCAGAGAGTCTGGAAAAAGGGATTTGACCCAAAACAATGTTTTCAAAGCCATGCTTTGTATTTATCGCATGGCATTCATAAAGCATAGCTGCTATGCTGGGGGACATTGGGTAGGAATATGGACTTTCAAATACCTACCTTTAGGTTAAGCCCTGGAGCCAAAAGCCAAAGAGGAAAAACCACTAATCAAAAGAATAGATAAAAATTATGTACAGTAACCATAATGTGGCATTTCTGAAAGTCGTCAAATCAGCTTCAAAACCTTATTTTTGTTCCAGTTCCAGTGTCTCTTTGGAGTTTTCCTGTCTCTTCTGGGACTGACCTGTTTTCCTCTCTGTGAGATCATTAGAGTTTAAAGACAGCCTGTGTGAGCTGTGAGCTCTGGGCTGGCCGGCTGGCCGCTTGCCTGAGGCACACGGCAGGCTTTCAAAGGCTGTTTCCGGGGGCAAGGCAAGTTTTAAAATTCATGGTAAAGACTTTTAAGTGTGATGTAGTCAGAAGTCCTAAAATATACATATTTATTTAGCTGAGCAAATTATATTTCCCAATGAGAGCACAGCCGTAAAGGTTAGCATTTTCCTAGGAATAAAATAAAATGGAACATGTAAATACAACTTTTATTACGGATGAGAATGTCTTCAGGCTTGAATCATTTGCACCATTGTTTAGAGATTGACTTTGTAGGTGTAAACCCGATTTTCAACTGGAAAGTTATGGCAACTGTAGGTAGGTTCTGGAACCCAGACCCGTGCAGGCAGCACAGCGGGAGGCTGGGGTTTCCTGGGACTTTCCTGCCCCTCCCCCAGGCTCTTGGGATCACTTTGTCCCGAATGCCGGCCACTTTCTCCTCATCTGGTGGCCCCGCCTCTCGTCTCCACCACTGACCCCCAAGTTTTGAGTCAACCACACACACCTCCATGGCAGTTGTGGCAGACATCTGCCCTGAACCGCAAATGGAAACGCATTTCCCAGTAGAAGCTTTGTGATAAAGGTTAGGTCCTGGTGTCACAACGGCACACCGCCGAATTTCATACACGTAAGCGTCAAATAGGCCTTTCCAGGTCTAGTGCCTCCACCGGATACGAACTTTGACGTGACCCTGAGTCGCCCTCACGCCCTGCGTGGACCTCCTCTACCCTCTGGGGAGCAGGGCCGCACTGGTCTCTACTTCTCACCGAGCATCCCGTTCTGGTTCGTTGTGTCATCCCCAGCGTCCAGTTCAGTATTTGGTAAACAATAAGTGCTCAGTAAATGTTTGCTGAGTGAAGAAATGAAATTGGCACCTAAATCCACCAACAAACAGAACTGCACTCTCAGAAAGGACCAGCCCAGCCTCCTCCTGCTTATTTTCGTATTAGACATACTGGTGGTGGTGGGGATGGTGGGAAAGAGGCTTCAGGCATGAAGCCTGGGGTTCTGATAGCCACCCGCTCCACACTCCACTTAAATGTCTTCCACATTTGTATTCGCTGGCTCTTCTTTCCTCTTCAGGAGCTTTAAATATATTGGGTTGGGCAAAAGGTTCATTCAGGTTTTTCCATAAGATATCACAGATAAATTTTACACAATGCTCTTGATTTTTTCTCTGTATTTTTCCCTTAGTAAACGCGTGTTTACTAAGGAGAAGATAAGTGCCTTCAATTTCACCTCTGTCTGCTCTGCAGAGGAATCGCAATTTTGAGGCCAGTTTCCCCTCAAAGTCCAGGCTGAGTTGCAGGTGGTCTCCTGGGATCTGGGACGCTGTGTGCCTTCTCCCCTGTCTCACTGTGGCTGACTCTGGTTACCCTGAGCTCCTCGGCTGACTACTTACCTTCCTTGTTCCTGCACAGCCAGCTGAACTGACCCTCTCCTCTCTAGCACCATCACCTCAATCTGATCTGCGCTGATCACCCCCGTCCGGGACGTCTCCTGAGTCCCCCTGCTGCCTTCCATCCAGCTCTCCCATGTGCCCCTAGAGCAGATCCATCAGCCGTGTGTCTAAACCGGCCCGAGGGTGCCACCCCGACTCAGACGCTTCCAGTTGTTTGTCACTGCCCGGTGTGTATCCGCAGCGTCAACCAGAGTGGACTGTTTTTATGGCCTGAATACACCCGCTGTTGGCTTACACACGGATCTTCGGTGATGTTATTCCTTCCACCAGGTCAGATATAGGATTGCTTAGTCTCAGAGTTCGGACGTGCACCAACTGTGAACAGTCAGATGAAGACAGAAACAGTGAGGCAGAGCCATGGACCACGCTGTCTAAACAGGTGGAGTGGGGGTTTTCAGAGGACAGGGCAGGAGGGAACTGGGAGGGTGACTAGGGATGCGGGAGGGGGGTTAGTGGAGGTACTGCACTCATGTGGCTGTCGAAGATGGTAGGGAGAGGGCAGCCAGAGCTGCCCACGTTCTGAACCCGCAGGTGAGCAGAGGGGAGTCAGCAGACAGGAGCACAGACTATGTTCATCTCCACGCCAAGGGCCGGTGATCACCACGTCAGGGGTGAACATTTTAGACATTCTATAGAAGCTCCTCCTCCTAAGAAAGAATACTGTAAAACATCTGTATTGCTTGTTGACTTTTTACACTGTAGTCACTTGGGTTATCACAACCCAAACAAAATTAGATGTAACCACCAGTAAACACATTACATATTTACACTGTGGGCAAGGATATGAAAAAATGTGCATGTGCGTGTTTACATGTGTGTACCCACCTGTATGTAAACGTGGGAGACGGAGATGGGAGAGGAGGAGCGGCCGGGAGAAGGCAGAGAGAGACGCTGGAGCTGGGTTAGGCCGTCTGGACCCAGCTCTCATCTTCACTCTTGAAAACTGGAGCTCAAAGGGACGTGTTCCCTTGGGGAGAACCAGATCCTCTTTGGAGAAGACAAGATAGAAGACAGCTGCGTGATTTACGTGAAGAGTGTATTCAAGATTTGGAGACTGCCGCGCGAAGACTCCTGTCCAAGGGCGGCTGAGGAGCCCTGGGCCCCCACGAGCAGTGGCTGTCGTCAGAGGGGAGGTGACTTAGTGCGGCGTGCCCAGCTCCCTGGCGGCAGCCGAGGGAAGGAGGAAAGCTTGGAGGGAAGAACAGCTCCCAGAGAATCCGAGCAGGAGAAATGGACCGAATTCATGGAATGTGTGCATTTTGCCGTCACCTGGGAAGGCGTTTTGTTGGGAGCCAGCGTGGAGCGCAGCAGTGCCACGTGGCGCTCAGAGTAACCTCTAAATTGTCTTTGAGACAGTACAGGTTTTCCCTAAGTGGCTGTATTTAGATTTGCTTATGTTTTTGTTTCTAAAGTTAAAGTAATTTGTATCCTCTGCAGATGTGGGCTTGTAGCTCCCCAAAACACAGACAACAATTCCCAAAGGCTCTGTAATAACCTCAGTTACATCAGCAGGTTCTGTCCGCACACCTGGTGACACCCTCGACCACGACCATCTGCTGGAGAAGCCCCCTCTACTCCTACCTCCCACTGCGAGTTTCCGAGAGCGACCAGAGCACATGGGGCGTGTGTCACCTGCCTGCCTTACTGTAGAGCTGGGAAACCAGAGAAGACGCGGGAAAAGGGAGCATGACTGGCGTGAGGGCACCCGGAGCGGTCTGGGCTGTCAGCGTGTGAGGCTGTGAGTGCCCTGGACGTGTCTCCCGTGGCTGTGTGCCGTGTCTGCCTCTCCGAGTGTCCGTGCCCAGTTTTCACCGGGTTCCTGGCCAGGGTTAGCTCGCTCAGCTGGCACAGGTGGACCAGCTTTGTTCCAGTCCAGGCGCACAGCCCCGAGCCCCTCTAGCCATTGCTTCTGAACTCCCCCATGTGCCCACCTGCCCAGAGGACACTCACTCACGTCTTCTCATCCCAGGGGAAGATTAGAGCAGGGTCAGACAGCGCTAACCAGCACACTCTCTAGCACTATTTTGGTCACTGTTTACACTTGCTGCAGAGAAAGCAGGAGGCTTTTTTTGCTGCAGGCCCCCAGCACGGCATGGCAGAAGTTACGTGTTTTTCTGGGCTTTGCTGCTCATATGGAAGAGGGTGGCCTCATCTTCATATTCTTTTCCGTTATGATTTATCACAGTGTGTGGAATACAGTTCCCTGTGCTATACAGCAGGTCCTTGCTGACCATCTATTTTATATACAGCAGTGTTTATCTGTTATATAGAATAATATTATCTTCTAATCTCAAACTCCCAATTCATTCCCTCCCCTACTTTCCCCTTTGGTAACCATAAATTTGTTTTCTATGTCTGTGGGTCTGTTTATGTTTTATATGTAAATTTATTTGTGTCATTCGTTTTAGATTCCACGTGCAAGCGATACCATGTATATGCCTGTCTTTCGCTGTGTGGCTGGCTGGCTTCTCTTCGTATGATAATCTCTAGGTCCATCCATGCTGCTGTGAATGGCGCTATTTCATTCTTTTTTATGCTAAGAAATAACCCACTGTGTATATGTACCGCATCTTCTTTATCCATCTATCCGTGGGCACACAGGTTGGTGCCATGCTTTGGCTATCATAAATGATGTTGCAATGAAATTGGGGTGCATATCTTTCCGAGTTATTATTTCATAAATACCCAGAAGTGGAATTACTGAACTGTATGGTGGTTCAAGTTTTAATTTTTTGAAGAAGCTTTATACTTTTTTCCATAATGGCTGCACCAATTTATATTCCCATCAACAGCACTGGGGGGGCTCCCTTTCCTCTTCATCCTCGCTGACATTGTTATTTTTTGTCATTTTGGTAATTGCCGTTCTGACAGGTATGAAGCGGTGTCTCACTGTGGCTCCGATGTGCGTCTCCCTGTTATCACTCACGTTGCATGCCTTCACACACGTGTTGGCCATCTGAATGTCTTCTTTGGAGAAATGTCTGTTCAGGTCTTGTGTCCATTCTTTAATCTGGTTGTTTCAGTTTTCAGTGCTAAGTTACACAAGTTCTTTACATATTACATGTTTCAGATATTAACCTCTCATTGGACGTATGATTTGCAAGCACCTTCTCCCGTTTAATAGCTTGTCTTTTCATTTTATTGACGGCTTCCTTTCTTGTGCAAAAGCTTTTTAGTTTGATGTTGTCCCGTTTATATACTTTTGCTTTTGTTGCCCTTGTCTGAGGAGACTGGTCCAAAAAACGTGTTGCTAAGACCAGTATCGAAAAGCCTACTGCTTGTTTTCTTCTAAGAGGTTTACATTCAAGAATGGCCTGAGTCCGTTTTGAGTTGACTTTTGTGTGTGGTGTAAGACAGTGGTCCAGCTTCAATCCTTTGCATGTGGCTGTCCAGTTGTCCCAACACCACTTATTGAAGAGACTGTTTTTCCTCCATTATATATTCTTGCCCCCTTGTCATGGATTAATTGATTCATATATGGGTAGGTTTATTCCCTTGTTTATTTTTATTCCCATACTTTATTTTGGGGGGTTCCAAAATCACTGCAGATGGTGACTGCAGCCATGAAATTAAAAGACGCTTACTCCTTGGAAGAAAAGCTATGACCAACCTAGATAGCATATTAAAAAGCAGAGACAGAGACATTACTTTTCCAACAAAGATCCATCTAGTCAAAGCTATTGTTTTTCCAGTAGTCATGTATGGATGTGAGAGTTGGACTATAGAGAAAGCTGAGTGCCAAAAAATTGATGCTTTTGAACTGTGGTGTTGGAGAAGACTCTTGAGAATCCCAAGGAGATCCAACCAGTCCATCCTAAAGAAAATCAGTCCTGAATATTCATTGGAAGGACTGATGCTGAAGCTGAAACTCCAATATTTTGGTCACCCCTTGGAAGGAAAGTTATGACCAACCTTGATAGTATATTAAAAATCAGAGACATTACTTTGCCAACCAAGGTCCGTCTAATCAATGCTATGGTTTTTCCCATGGTCATGTATGGATGTGAGAGTTGGACTGTGAAGAAGGCTGATCGCCGAAGAATCGATGCTTTTGAACTGTGGTGTTGGAGAAGACTCTTGAGAGTCCTTTATACTGCAAGGAGATACAACCAGTCCATTCTAAAGGAGATCAATCCTGGATGTTCATTGGAGGGACTGATGCTAAAGCTGAAACTGCAATACTTTGGCCACCTCATGCGACGAGTTGACTCACTGGAAAAGACTCTGATGCTGGGAAAGGTTGGGGGCGGGAGGAGAAGGGGACGACGGAGAATGAGATGGCTGGATGGCACCACCGATTCTGTGGACATGAGTTTGAGTGTACTCCGGGAGTTGGTGATGGACAGGGAGGCCTGGAGTGCTGTAATTCATGGGGTCGCGGAGAGTCGGACACGACTGAGCGACTGAACTGAACTGAACTGATGCAAAGAACTGACTCATTTGAAAAGACCCTGATGCTGGGAAAGATCGAAGGTGGGAGGAGAAGGGGATGACAGAGGATGAGATGGTTGGATGGCATCACAGACTCAATGGACATGAGTTTGAGTAAACTCCGGGAGTTGGTGACAGACAGAGGCTTGGCGTGTTGCAGTCCATGGGATCACAAAGAGTCAAGACACAACTGAGCAACTGAACTGAACTTATTCCCTTGTATTTACCTTTGCAAAAGCTGCTTCTTTAGCAGACAGTTTCCCCCTTCCTCACCCCTGCCTATCAGAGTCATTGCTATTACTCAAGGTTTTTCCCAAATGCTACTTCCTCCCTGAAGACTGTCCTGATCACCTTGCACTTTTCCTTCACGTAATTTAATTTTTTGTAGATTTTTTAAAAGTTTTATTATCAAAGTTTGCAGATATACCCAAAAGCCGAGTACAGTGCTGCGGACCCCATTGTGTCCATCGTGCGGTTTCAACTGTTATCAAGATTGGGCCATGTGTGTCTGACATTTTCTCCTTTTCTTCCTTGGCTAAAGTAACTTAAAGCACATATCAGACGCCATGTCATTTTATCCTCCGTATTCCAGAAGGCCTCTCAGAAAACACGGGCACCATCTCACACAGCCACAGTGCCAATGTCACACCCAAGAAAATCCGCAGCAGTCTTGCAATATCATCTAACACCTGCTTCATAATTAGGACGGCCCAGTTTTCCTGAAGTGTCCATTTAAGGCTGATTTGTTTGAATCAAGATCCAAACGAAATAGGAGCATCGTGTCTGCGTGTTGTGTCTTGTGTCTCTCTGTCCACAGCAGACCCTCCTTGCTCTCTGCTCCACCCTGGCGACCTCCTGCAGGCGCCCAGGGCCTGGCCATGGAGCCTCCCGCCTTCTGCACTTATCCGCTGGCTTCCCTGCGGTGTCACTGGACTTCTTCCTGCCTCCTTTGCGTTGCCTTTTGTTCTCTCAGTAGGACACTTAAGACACTCACTGAACCCCCTGCTTTTTGTCCTGACCACATGCCTTCCATGACAGTGTAAGCACCTTCAAAGGTGAGACCGTGGCTTCACTCCACACTGGGAATCCTGGATGATGTCTGATCCACACTTGGCTTTCTGGATGATGTCTGACACATTGTTTGTATTTTAAAAATACCATTCAGTTGATTTATCTAGAATGAGTTTTCTCCCTCTTGCAGAATGTGAGCTAGAGTTATATATACTCAATGCCAAGATATTTGTATTAGGAATTGAGTTGCCAGAGAATTCTCAGTAATGTAAGTCCCCATTTCTGCTTTGCACTGGAAGAATTAGAGCCGAGCATAAACGGGCACATTTTCATATCTGAAGATGCTTACAGTTTGGAGCATAAGCACTTAGAGTTTGCAGTCGTGAAGCACTTGGGTGAAATCCCCGAGTCCCTTACATGGGCTCCAGGTACACACTGAAGTGGTTTCGGAAATCAGCAGTGTTGTGCATTCAGCAGTGAAAATCAGCTCACTAATCATTTCTCTGATCTAAGAACTTAATTTTGCTCAGTGGTTCAGAAATCAAGCTGAAAGTCTGACAGTACAAACACCATCACGTGTGTGCTTTGTTGCTGATAACTGACTGCAATCCGAGCCTTAATAACCAAAAGGGAGTGGGAGGAACTTCAAAGGTTTCGTGATAAATGTTTTTGACAATGTGTCAGCTGAACATTAAACAGGATCTTTGCAAATCCTCTCATTCTAAGTGGTTTAAACAGAAAGTTTTAAACTTCTTCCTTCATGAGTATTGGCCCCAGATAGCACAGTATGCCGAGGTTGAAAAGGGAAAGAAAAATACTTTATCAGGCGAATATAATCCCTTCCCTCTGTGAGTGGGGGTCCCGGAGGGGCTCACCTGAGGGTCCTGCCTTCACATCTCAGGCGTTTGGAGCCTCCTTACCCAGCGATGTGCCAAGGTGATGTCGGAGTGACTGCATCTCTGACCCGAAGTGACCGCGCACACAGCAGAACAGAGACAGACCAGCCAGTGTGGTGACTGCAGAGCCCTCCTCACGCGGCTCTGCAGACCGTCTCGTGAGGGGAGCACTCCCAAGGCTGAGATGAGGCCCGGAGCTGGGCAGTCGGAAAGGAGTGGCGGGCGGGGTTCACATTTCAGGGACGAGACACGAAACGAGGGACTTCCCTCTCCACGTGTGTCAGTCCCACGACTGCCGTGGCAAAGCGCCAGGACTCGGTGGCCTGACCCAGCAGGGGGTGGCGGTCTCACAGCCTGGATGAGGCGGGAGGCCCGTGCCCCCCACCTGCCCAGGCTCCAGAGGAGAGCCCCACCCGCAGCAAAGCGTGACAGCGTCTTTAGTGTATTTATAGATAAATCAGAGTGGAAAGAAGCAGAGTGGGCTGTCTGAAGCCATCTCTGAGTTCCTCTGAGACCCTGGACGTTTTGACAGGACCAGATACCAGGGACCTTTTCGTGTGGACCAGTCTTGACCGGTGTTTTGGACAGGCCTGGATGTCGGATAGTCGTGACCAACCCCTCAGATTTTGAAAAGAGAAGCAAGGACACTGGTGGATGCCTTCTCTTGAGAAAACAAGGCAGGGCGCCCCTTGGGACGGGTAAGGGAACAGACTGAGTAAAACGCGGACACTTTCATCCAAGGGCAGCAAGAGGAGATGCAGTTGTGTGCTTCAAGGCGGGAAAGGGAATCTGGAGAAATTTCAGCAGGGAGACGCCAACTGTTTTAAATGAAAAGCCACTTCTCCTCTGTAAAACTGGCTCATGTTGCCGGTAACTATTGCCTACGTGAGTGCTCAGTCACTCAGCCGTGTCCAGGTCTTTGTGACCCCATGGACTGTAGCCCGCCAGGCTCCTCTGTCCGTGGATTCTCCAGGCAAAGAATACTGGAGTGGGTTGCCATGCCCTTCTCCAGGGGATCGTTCCGAGCCAGGGAATGAACCCGAGTCTCTTGTGTCTCCTGCACCACAGGTAGATTCTTTACCACTGCGCCACCTGGGAACATCTCACTAAGCATTTCAGAGAATACTTTAGAAATGTGACCAGGCAGGCTATGCTTGTGATGCTTACAGTCTAAGATAAAGGGGAAACGTCAGGTGAATCATGATTCATAAATGTGTTCTCATGTAGGGGACATGACCGAGAAATACGACTTGAGGTTTAACAGGAGAAAGTCATGGCTTGTTTTGGGGGTTAGAACGGTGCTGCAGGCTCATGTTGACCTCCCGTGTGGACGATTACCATGCAAGAAACTAAACACTTAGACCAGTGACTCCTGGGTGCTCCCCTCCCTGGGTTCCGGCAGGAGGGCGGTCTCTGTCCTGTAGACCGACCGCCGTGTACGTGGTTGTCACGCTGGCCAAAAGAGGGAGTTGCTCTGAGATCCTGGAACGTCCTGGCCTGGTTCTTGAACTTGGTCCTGGGTTTCTACCCCCCAAGATAGGAGCGTGTTTACAAGTGACGCCGACAGGAGGGACAGAGTGGGCAGTGTGCTTCGGATTTCCTGAGCAGAAAGAGGAAGCGTGGCTGAGATCAGGACGGGCTGTGTGCTGCTGGGGAACATTAATGAGGGGTGTGGGGATTCCAGCTTCCTTAGATCATCAAAGTCTTGGGATAACATGATTTCTTTTCCTGGAACCTCCATGGAGACCAGGAAACACTTACTCTTTTAAAAGTGCAGTTTTAAGACTTTTGAAGGAAGTCATTTAGGAATTTTAAAGGCCAGAAAATCAATGAGAGAGAGAGAAGGAAAGAATAATACTGAAAAACTTTGGGATTCTTTGACGGAAGTGCTACTCTTGCTTCTTACATTGGCCATGATACTTTTTGCCTTTCAAGTTGAACCAGTGGCCTAGTAAGCACTGCAACAGCAACCTTGGATCAGAGTGCAAGCTCTCATCCACGAGGTTTGTTGCAACAGCTGAAGAGTTTTCACCCAGAGGGAACTTTGCCTCATGTGAAGAATATCCCACATATTGGATTAAAACTCCTTTTCTTTATACAATATCACAAGAGACTGAATCATGAGGGTTAAAGAAATGAGAAAAAAAAAAGTTACTTGCATGGAATGTGAAAAAAATTAAAAACCTGAATGAGTATGTGGGTGCTTAGTGGCTCAGCAGTGTCCGATTCTTTGTGACCCCACAGACTAGCACTCCAGGCCCCTCTGTCCACGGGATTTCCCAGGCAAGAATCCTGGAGTTGGTTGCCATTTCCTTCTCCAGGGGATCTTTGCAATTTAGGGATTGAACCCGTGTCTCTTATGTCTCCTGCATTGACAAGCAGATTCTTTACCAATGAACCAACAGGGAAGCCCAAAAAACCTGAATGCAAGCCTTAAAGCATACTGTATTGTGTTTTGAATGCATGAGTGGCCTTGGCAGTAACTGTGGTCTGTTTCAGTAACTAGATCTGTAGTACAAACCTGTTCTCGGTTCTGCAGAACCGATAAGACATCTTCATGGTTTTATTCTTCATTCTGAGTAGTTCTGAAGAAATCACTTGAAAAGAGATCTTGACTGGCATTTCAGGTGAAGAAGACTTGCTGCTTTTGTTAGTAGATTTAGCCCATTAAAAAAAAATAGCGTCCTGTGTAAATAGCTGGTGAGACCACCCAGTACACGTCACTCTCTGCTCTCGTGTCATCTAAGCCCAGAGTGTCTGCTTGTCCCGGGGACAGGATGTGTCTTCCTGCTGGATCCCAGATGTTTAAGATGCAAAAAAAAGAAAAATAAGTACAAATCTGACACCCAAATGATGAGATTTTATAGTTTTAATTTTCCCTTAACTTTCAGTTAGCAGCAGTACAAAGGAAAATATTTGCTTTTTCTGCATCAATTTTGCTCTCAAAGAAAGCCCACTCATCAGAAATATTGTTTGTTTTTTTTTTTTGAACAGAGGAAAATTTATGCGTCGAACCTGGACTGGTCACTTATGATAATATACATGCTACAATTCCATTCTCCCCAATCATTCCACCTTCACCCTCTCCCACAGAGTCCCAAAGACTGTTCTAAATATTGTTGGCACCATTTGTAAACTGAAGTCTCCTTAGGCTAGACAAGTGTGGGCGTTGTTGCAAAGGTGGTGAGGCTTGGTGGAGAGCTCTCCTCTGGCTGTTATCATCTGTCTCTTCACCGAGTCACAGGTCAGATGTCCTCTCTGTCTGATGGATAAACCAGTCAGCGGACAGATACTTTGTGAGACAAACTTTCAAGTCATATTACAGGTTTTAAATAGAAAACAGACCAGCACCGTGTTTTAGAACCCCAGAATCCTACCGCATGTGTCTCAATAAAAGCAGAAATAAGCCTCCCCGTCCAGTCACCTTCTCCTTAGGTCAGAATCTGGGCACCCCAGTCGTCTTCCAAAACACACACGGTGCGGGAAGTCCTGCCCCATCCCTCCTGCCGGTGGAGGACGCCTGAATCATGCTTCTGAAGTAAAATAGTGAATTCAAGCCTCATGAAAGGAAGGATATGGAGACTTCATGGGTCTTAAGGAGGAAAAGCTTTAAACATTCCTTTTTCTCTTTATTATGGAAACTCTCAAACAGCGACGGGTAGGGAGACCAGCGAGCAGCACCCCACCGCCGGCCTCACCTCCGTCTGCAGGGCTGACCTCTTCTGGGCGGAGCCTCCCTGCCAAGCTCTGCTTTTCTCCGTGCTCCTCTGCTCGCCGCGGAGCCCGCCCAGCTCCTGGGTTCCCCGCCGCGCCGCCGACTTAACGCAGAGTCCCCGCTGTGTGTTTAACAGGGCGGCCGTGCCCACGCGCTTGTGTGCTCACACCCGCTCCAGCCCCTGTAAACGGGGGAAGCTGTGCCACTCGAGGTGCGGCCCCCAGAGGACGCGTTCTGGGAGCCAGAGCTGGGGAGGAGCCCGTTGGCCTCGCCGCTCGACGGTCGGCAGGCCCAGAGGACGTGCCGGGGACCTCAGGACGACCGACGAGGCCGGAATGAGGCAGGAGGTGCTCGGACGCGCTGAGTCTCCGGGAGCGAGAACCGGGCCGCGCTCCTGAAGAGCGGGCCGCGGCCTGTGGGACGTGGGGCTCAGGAGCAGGGCGACGTCTGTGTTTCTGGTTCGGCCTCCGTTTGCCAATGGATGTTTCCACGTTCTCAGAGCGCAGGGTTTCGGTAAAGGTGGGGAGTGTGGGATCGTATTGTCTGGGAGAGCCTGCGGGTCAGGCGTCCTAGGGTGAGAAAGGGTTTGCGGCTCTGCCCGGGCCAGCCTTCTGGGCCGCGGCAGTGAGGCTGCAGCTCGGACGCCGCTGGACGCCCACCCCGCCGTGCTCCGGATGAGGACCCGGGGAGTCTGGCCAGAGCCAAGGTCAGATGCCTCTCCAAAGACCTGTGCTAATCTGAGTCTGAGCGCTTCTGGACACCCTTCACCCTGGGGACACTGGGATTATGGCTTTTGTGTCCCCACAGCCCAGAATTCCTCCTTTCCAGGGAAGTTTTCCTTTATTGCATAATTTTTAACCACTTTTTACTCAAATGGACTTGCATTTCATGTGTCCATTATTAAAAAGCGTGCATCTGCCATCATTTCGTGTTTGTTTAACCAACTCAGAACTAGGAGGGAAACTTGGGTTTTTAGGAAGACCATAGAAGCCCTTGATGTGTGGCTAAAGTTGAGGAGCTGACGTTGAAGGCTGTTTATAAGTTTTATGAAAACAGCGTTGACTCCAGTCCTTGTTTTTTCCCCTACTGCTGCTACTGCTGCTAAGTCACTTCAGTCGTGTCAGACTCTGTGTGACCCCATAGACAGAAGCCCACCAGGCTCCCCTGTCCCTGGGATTCTCCAGGCAAGAACACTGGAGTGGGTTGCCATTTCCTTCGCCAATGTGTGAAAGTGAAAAGTGAAAGTGAAGTCGCTCCCATAAGTGATGTCCGACCCATAGCGACCCCATGGACTGCAGCCTACCAGGCTCCTCCATCCATGGGATTTTCTAGGCAAGAGTACTGGAGTGGCTTCCCATTGCCTTCTCCGATTTTTCCCCTAAATGAACTGCAAAGCCCTGGTACGCGGACAGGTGCCTCCTCCTCCGGGAGCATGAGCTGCCTGGCTTCTCCCTGCCCTGAGGAGTCTGTGACCCGTGGACCTTTTACACACTATTTTCATATTTTAAACAAACAAGTCAGATTATCCTGTATCCTGCTCCCTTTCGCAGAGTGTGGTCTGCCCTCATTGTTCTCATAGAGCTGCAGGTTTTCTTCTGGAAAAGGCTGTTCTTGTTGGTGGTCCACACAGAGCTCTGGGAGAGTCAGCCATGGGTGGTGCCCGCTGCCAGCCCCGACACCTGGCGTCTACAGACAGGTCTCGTTGGGAGAGCCGCCCTTCAGTCACGAGGCCAGTGCACCCAGCAGAGGTGAGCGGCACGTCTGCAGGACACGCAGCATGGCCGTTGAAGTGGGACTTTGTTTTTAGGTTTTTGACCCAGTGTTGGACATTCCATTCTTTGATGATCTTGGGCTTTTCTCAGAATGAAGTAAACGTTGTATTCACAGGTGTGTGTCAAACAGCAGGCTGTAAGGCTTTCCAGTGAAGACGCCACAGCTGAGAAGAAAGGTCCCCACTAGTGCTTACTCAGTAGTTGCCACACTGAGAGAGGCCTTCATCCATTCTGGGGGTGAACAGCTCGTTTACCTAATAATTTGTTAGACTGTGAGATCAGGAACAGCTGTCGGTATAAGCTGGCCTTTTCCTTTCATCTGATGCATTTTAACTTTTTGGAAAGTGGAATATTACTCAGTTACTCTTCAGCTTAAAGGAATTTCTAGCCATATTGCTTGCTCTGATTAGCCCTAGAAACATCACGTGAGCCCTTTAACTATGAGCAAACTGAAAAGCGGTGCCGTTTGAGAAGCAAATGTAACTTCCCTTCTATTTTGATAGCACTGCTGAGACATGGTGGGTTAGCAATCTCTTCTTCGCTGTGTGAAGGCGGAGAAAGGACAGGTCTGGCGCTGTCCCCTGTCCTCGCGGGGATTCTCTGGTCAGACCCCCTGAACTCGTTTCCTCCTCCGTCACCTCCAGCACCGCGATCCCCCCGGCCTCTGGCCTCCTCGCCCTCTGCCTGATCCCAGTGTGGGCGTCACGCAGGGTCAGGCTTTGACCTCCGCTTCTTTCGTGATTTCCCACCGGAGCATCCTCGTCTGCATGGGCCTCAGCCCCGAAGCCCCTCCTCTCCGTCCAGAACCCCCGGCTCCGGCCCCGCCCCTGCTCAGGCTCCTCCCCCGATCAGGCCCCGCCCCTGCCAAGGCCCCCTCCTCAGACCCCGCCCCCTGCTCAGGCCCTGCCCCTGCCAAGGCCCCGCCCCCTGCCCAGACCCCTCCCCCTGCCCAGGCCCCTCCTCAGACCCCTCCCCCTGCTCAGGCCCTGTCCCTGCCCAGGCTCCTCCCCCGATCAGGCCCCGCCCCCTGCCCAGGCCCCTCCCCGCATGACAGCCCCGAGGAAGGCCCCGCAGCACCTTGAACTCTTTGTCAAGGAATCTCTGCCCCTGGTGCTCTGAGACTGCTGGTTCTGCATCATGAGAGCGGGGACAGGAGGAAAGACGAAGGGGCTGAGAGATTGGGGTGGGGACGGGACCCTCGAGGGGGCCGTACCCGGGGCTCTGCTGGGGAAGGGCAGGGTGGCCGTGAGACTGCGGGGGTGACAGTTTTCTATTTAAAAGACAAAGGAGATGCGCATCTCCTGTATTTTTTTTCTGTGAAATCAGGAAACAAAAGAGTGTAGTTTTTTATTGTGGCAGAAACCAGACAATATGTCATTACAAATAATAATGTCATATGTGTATATATGTTTCAGGTGTGTGTACAGAGAGAACTTTGGAAGGTATATACTTGTACATTCTGTATCTTGAGAAACTTCCTTGGGGAAATAGTTGAGATGTGTGTTAGCTCCTGCCCAAGCGTGGGCCCAGTGCCGGCATGCACCAGGCCTGGCTCCAGGCTGGAAACTTGACAGGGAGAGCGCCCCGGGCTGCAGGGGTCTTGGCCTCACACAGACACAGAGACAGAGCCCCTTGCGCCCCACACAGGTCACGGCCCCGCAGTGTCCAGGCTTTGCTCCTGGGACAGGTCAGTGAGGTTACACCAAGAGCAGAGCGGCTTCCAGACAAAGGCGAGAGGACGGGGCAGAGGGAGAAGGGCCGTGGGGAGAAGCACGAACGCTGAACTGGGGGTTGGTCAGTGTGTCGCAGTCCCAGCCCGGGGCCTGACTTCTGGCCCGTGGACTGACCTGAGGAGGCTCTCTCCCCTCTGTGGGTCTCAGTTCTGTCCTCCCTAACGTGGGTGAGAGACTGCCTGCTGCACGGGATTGCCAGGAGGCTGAAAAATAAAGTCCATGCAGGTGACAGTGGCACGTGGGCCTTGATCGTGGCCACGAAATCTGCAGGACACAGAGGCTCCCTCGGCCCAGGTCAGCGCCTGGAGACCCGGATCCCTGAGGACCGGGGTCGGGAGTCTGAGCCGCATCTCGGGGGCACTGTGGTGGTGTCTGAGCGCTGCAGCAGGTGGGCGCAGTACCTGGATTTGGGGGCATGGGGTCACTCTGACTGCGGGGCAAGGGTGGAGACCAGGAGAGAGCACGCCGGTGTCTCCCCGGCCCCTGCTCACTCCTCTCCTCAATCAGGCCGTGGGAGACGCCAACAAGGTCATATGCACTGGTGCAAAATCACCAAAAGCAAAGAACTGCTACTTGGTCAAAAAGCATAGGAACAACTGCATTCATCCTTCTGGAAACAGCTCACAGTAATACAGTCATTAATATAAACAAAAGTAGAGTTTGAAGCTCTTTGTCAGGCTTGGCTGAGGGGGGTTTATATCCAGTGTGAGATCAAAAAGCCCCGAAGCTTCTGTCCTCTTTCTCATTCTCTCCTCAGTCAACCCGTTACACTGTTTTTTAAAATTCTGTTTGTTCACCTTTGGCTGTGCTGGGTCCTCACTGCTATGCACGGGCTTTCTCCGGGTGTGGAGACGGGGGCTGCTCTCTGTTGCCTGCTCGGGCTTCTTGTTGCAGAGCACAGGCTCTAGGAGCTCGGGCTCCAGCAGCTGTGATGCACCGATAGTTGTCCCACGACACATGACATCTCCCCAGACCAGGGATCAAACCCACGAACCCTGCACTGGCTGGCGGATTCTTAACTACTGCGCCACCAGGGAAGTCCCCCTTATTCTCTCTTTATTTTTTCCCTTCTTCTCTTTTAAGTAGAGGTTCTTAGCCTGGGGTTCATCCATGGACAGGCTTCAGGCAACACATGGACCCCCCTGAAACTAGAGGCACATGATAAGCACTTTTTTCCACGTGGGAAAAGAGCCAGGGGCTCTGTCTCTGTGGAGATAAGACTGGAGTTGCACTGACAAGGCTGTTACTGGACACGCACTGACTCATGTTGCCCGGACTGTGGCTCTTCCCCGCCCCAGCGTCTTGGCCGCGATGTGGCCCATGCATCGGGCTCCTCCACCCCAGGCCGAGCCCTGGACCTCCCCGCAATGCCGCTCCCTCCCCTGCCTCCCTCCCGCTCCAGCCACAACCCCAGAGCCGTCGTCTCTTTATTTTTCACCCTGCGTCCACGTCTGAGGGCTGCGACCTGTGTCCTCGGGTGGATTGGGGCCCTGACACCGCCCCGGTCCAGTCCCCAGCATCCTTTCCCGTGTGTCTCAGCGGCCCGGACCCCGCTTCAGTCTAAGCTCTGCAGCAGCTGAAGCGATCCTCATAACCCTCCAGGAGCCCCCGTCTACCTTGAACAAAACCTAGAGTCCTCAGCCCCGCTCTGATCACATCATGGAGCTGATGTGCGCGACGCCCGTCGTGTGCGGGCCCCCTGCCTGGAAGGTTCTCCCGAGGTTGCTCTGTGACCCCCTCTCACCCGACCCCCTCCAGAACCCCCCTTCCCTGCGCTGTCTTCCTTCTGTGCGCGTCGCTGACATGTGTTCCATACTCACTGCTTGCACACTGTCCGTCCCCCGGTGTGATGGAAGCTGGTGAGAGCAGGGAGCTGTTTCATCTGAAGGACCCATCACAGCTCTTAACCTGGAGCAGAGACCCGGGCGTCTTCCCGGAATGGATTTTACTTTGAGAATTCATTCAGCATCCTCCCGTCCCACCCCTTGTGCCCTGCTCGCTGCCATTCCCCGTGGATCGTATCTGTCATCACACGGGACTGCTCCAGTGGGTCCTGTTTCTTTTCTAGGTCACCTCTGTACTTAATACAGCGATTGATACAGTGTTCTTCGTTGAACCTTGTCATCCCGGGGTCCCCCAGAGCAACCTGAGCAACTACTTGGCAACTGAAAGCGTTCCCCTCTGTCTGCTTCTTATGGGTTCTTCAAATTCAGTGCTATCCTCAGAGCCTTAATAAAGCAGTGCCTTTAAGGTCACCGTAACTTACTCAGATTGCCATAGCACAATGTTGAAAAGCGTCGTGCTGGTCCAGTATTTCAGTTCCTGCCGCCGCGGCGCTCTTCAGAGTGTAAGGGCACCTCACGGGCGTCCTGGTGGAGCTACTTTAATTAGCAGTCCTTTTACGCTTTGTCACGTGCTTGTGCATCTGTGCTGTGAACAGAGGAGATATTTTTATAAGATGAATGGACACCTGCTAATGTGTCTGTTTTGTAAGTTTGGAATTTTTAACACTAGTTATTGCTAAAGTAGGAAACATCTGGGCCCAATGCTGAAAGGCTGGGCTTTTTTCTGCCTGAACTGTTTGGAACGACTGTAATAGGCTTGAGATCTGAGGCCGTTTTGACACCAGTTCAGGTGGGAAAGCTCTTTCCTTAGGGTGCTAATTTTTAATATTTTTGTGTTTGTCTTACCCCGTTTCAGGCTTTACAAGAAGAACTGGAAAACCGCTCGAAACAAGTGCGATCCATAGAGAAGAAGCTGCAGCACAAGGAGCTGGAGTCACAGGAGCAGGTGCTTGCCCACATGGCCGCTTCGCGTGTCAACTTTCTCCAGGTCCAGGGGCTGGGGATGGCGGTCGTCCTGTGTCCGCTGGGACGCTGTGGCCTTGAGCGGCAGAATGCCCAGGCCCTGCGGCACGAGGACAGCCAGGGGGTCTGTCACCCATAGTCTGCGGGCGGCAGCCCCGCGGCTGGCTCCACTCCCTCACTCCCGCATCTCTGTGTCCCGGGCTGGTTTCATCCTAAACCTGCTCGACGGCGGCCACAGTTCCCAGCATCCTGAGCAGACCCGGCGACACCCAGAGGCAGAGGGGGCTGCTCACGTCCGGGGTCCTGTTCTGAGCAGTGATGGCGCCTTTCCCAGGAGCAACCCCTACCCCCAGGACCACTCTTCTCATCTCATTGGCCAGAGCAGCGAAGGCACCCTGGACCCAGAGGAGGGGACACCCGTGTTGGGTTGTAGCCGACAGGGTCTGCTTGTTAGGATAAAGGGACACCAATGTACTTAGAGACATGAATCACGCTTTCTCTTGAATTTTATAATTTTCTCCTTTCTTCCATTGTGTTCATGAAACAAATCTAATATAACCAGGATGATCCATCTATGACAATAGCTAATGACCTATTTTATTTTCAAATGAAAGGGCCTTTTTCGTCCAAGTCTTTTAAATTTTGCTAATTTTAAACTAAAAAGTCCACAGACTATCAATACATATCACGAGTCTTAATGAAACTTTTTATAAATTCATCTCCCTCGGCCTTAACGTGCAGCATTGCTGATGTCCTTCTCAGCACTGCTGACCTGCGGGACAGAACCCGCCATGGGTGTCGGCAGACACTTATGCGCTGCTGTTTCCATAGTCCATCCAGCACAGGAACGCCAGGTCGGTCATCTTGACTCTGTGAAGAGTAGCCCTGATGTAAGGCGAATGGGGAGACTTGTATTCCCTCTGGAGTTGTTGGCAAACAGGATGCCCCAGTGGTGTGCTCAGTCGTGTCCGACTCTGGCTGCCCCATGGACTGTCCTCAGGCTGCTTTGTCCATGGGATTTCCCACGCGAGAATCCTGGAGTGTGTAGCCATTTCCTTCCCCAGGGGCTCTTCCCCACCCTGCAGTTGAACCCTCGTCTCCTGCACTAGCAGGTGGATTCTTTACCACTGAGCCACCAGGGGAGCCCGACCCCGAGGTAGGGGACTCACAGAGTGGCAGGTGTGAATATCTGATTGATGCTACATAGTGATGTTAACACTTGCTGAATGGACTTGACCTCCTGGAATCCCTTCCCAGTGTCTAATGCTCCCCCTGCATCGTGTGTGCATTGTGGGCATGTCGTGGGCATCTGTGTTGTCTGTGTAGGATGTGTCTTGTATAGGGTCCACGCTGGACAGGCAATAGGATCACAAAATATGATTCTAGGATGAAAAATGAGTTGTGACTGTATTTACCCAAGGCCTATGAGATGAGAGACACTGCACAAGAAACGTACACGAGTTGGTCCATTTATCCTGATAATCCCCGTTTAAGGCCAGCATTGCACTCCCATTTCCCTGCTGGCGCACTGCAGCTCACAGAGGCTCAGTGACCTGCCCCAGGTCACCCAGCTGCAAAACAGTACGGGTGGGGTCACACCCTGCTTGATCTGAATTCCAAACCTTTGCTCCTGTCATGACAGTTTTTAAGTTACAGCTTTTCTAGTTTAAAAATCAACACAGCAATGACAGGGAAAGTTTATTAAGGCTGGCAGGGGGAAAAAAAACCCCACCCCAGACACCTGGAACGGGTGGTTAACTCCCTGTGGTCGGAGAGCAGAGCTAACGTGGCCGCAGGTGAAAACACCGCCGGTGGGGCAGCGGGTCTTGAGGGGGCTGGCCCAGGTCCCACTGTCATGGAGGTCAGCTGGGCCCCCATCCTGGCCGGCTGGGGTGTCTGAAACTAGGAGGAGATGACAAGCTTCTTAAGAGCAGGAAGCGTGCTCCCTGAAGGACCTGGCCTCCTCCAGTTTGTGATAAAATATGACTCAAGGTAAAACTCTGTTGACATCACTCTATTTCGTGGCAGGACTTCACACAGAAAACCCCGTAATAGACGGAGAGCAGGGAAATGAAGAAATCCCAGAAGAACAACAGGGAAGGGCTCAGGAACCACTTCAGTCTTATTTTATTGACTTCTTTTTGATCATCAAAGTTGCTTTCATCTTTGTAGTGACAATAGGCTTCTAGACTGTTTCTTACACTAATTCCTGATATCTTCTCTTAGGCTCCAGTTTACCAAAGAAACGTCAGGAAATACCCCTGGGTAAAGCTGAATATTTCATAATCTTTGCAGCCATGAAATGCTGGGTTATTTCCACAGATCCTAGGGTGTAGCTTAGCAGTTGTTTCAGTAGAATTGAAGAGCAAATCGTGTCACTCCTTCAGTTCATCTATGTTTAATCTGACTTAACTTCTGTTTTATCTGAGTCTGACCTTTCCTTTCGTGGCACTAACAGCGGTAGTCAAAAACAATTAGAAGTGTCATAACTTACAGTCTTCACGGTCTCATTATGTGTGTGCTCGCTGAGGGTGTTTAAGGGTGTTTAAAGTGTCAAAATTGTTTGTGATTTTCTGTTTTGCATCTGTCAAAGCAATTGCAAAATGACAGTAGTCAACCTGACATCAGCCAGTCAACCAAAATGTGTGCAGAACAGCCTCTTGAAATTTTTCTTCTCTTTCTTTTTAACCAAATATTATTATCCTGATAATAGCTGCGTAAAGAATCAAAACTGAAACTGGCAGAATTAGAAAGGATAATTTCCCGGGAGTCTTTTTTTAACTTGCTTTAAAAAAAGATTTAAGCTGTTTCTGTTTTTCATTTAAGGAAAATTCCTGTGTTTTAATTCTATAAAAACAAAACCACTGAATGACGCGTTCTGAAAGGTGTGTTTTTGCTTAAACACGGAAAGCCGCTACTCCTCCGGTCTCGACGGCTGGCACCTCAGCCACCGCCTGCCCGTCCGCCCGCCTCGGCGGCACTGGCCTCTCCTCCAGCTCCTCACCCTCAGCAGGTCGGTCCCCGAGTGCCCGGGAGCCCCAGCTGCAGAGGGTTAATTTGCCCCTTAAGTGGCATCAGGATAACACAGTGTGACTAGATCTCAGCCAGCCTTACGGAAACAGGTTGTTGTTGCTGTTGTTTAGTCACTGAGTTGTGTCCGACTCTCTGCACCCCCGTGGACTGTAGCCAGCCAGGCTCCTCTGTCTGTGGGCTTTCCCAGGCAAGAGTACTGGAGTGGACAGAAACATATCTTTCGTGTAACGCATAAATAAGGCAGTAACAAGCTGGAATCAAGATTTCCAGTAGAAATAGCAACAGCCTCAGATATGCAGATGATACCACTTTAATGGCAGAAAGCAAGAGGAGCTACAGAGCTTCTTGATGAATGTGAAAGAGGAGAGTGAAAAAGCTAGTTTAAAACTCAACATTCAAAAAACTAAGATCATGGCATCCAGTCCCCTCACTTCATCGCAAATAAATGTGAAACAAGTGGAAACAGCGACAGACTTTATTTTCTTGGGCTCCAAAATCACTTTGGACAGTGACTGCAGCCATGAAATTAAAAGATGCTTGCTGCTTGGAAGAAAAGCTATGACAAATCAAGATAGCATATTAAAAAGCAGAAACATCACTTTGCTGACAAAGGTCTGTATAGTCGAAATGGTTTTTCCAGTGGTCATGTGTGGATGTGAGAGTTGGACTATAAAGAAAGCTGATCGCCGAAGAATTGATGCTTTTGAACTGTGGTGCTGGAGAAGACTCTTGGGAGTCCCTTGGACTGCAAGGAGATCAAACCAGTCAATCCTAAAGAAAATCAACCCTGGATATTCATTGCAACAACCCATGCTGAAGCTGAAGCTCCAGTACTTTGACCACCTGATGCAAAGAGCTGACATATTGGAAAAGACCCTGATGCTGTGAAAGATTGAAGGCAAAAGGAGAAGGGGACAACAGAGGATGAGATGGTTGGATGGCATCACCGAGTCGATGGACATGAGTTTGAGCAAACCCCAGGGGAGACTGAAGGACAAGGCTGCCTGGCGTGCTGCAGTCCGTGGGGCCACAGAGAGCTGGACACGACCAGTGACTGAGCAGCGACAGGAAAGTAATCTTAGAAGCCGTCAGTCCTCTCCACACCAGGGGTTAATAAGAGCTGATTCCCGGTGAGAGCTGAGCAGACGTCCTAGAGTTCCAGCAGCGGAGGGGAGGCTGGGGCTCCGAGCAGACCTCGCTATGTGAGACCGAGTCCTCGGGGGAGCCGTGACCTCCCGTGACAGAGGCGGCCGCCCACCCGTGTCATCGTCCATCGGGCTGACCACGCTGTGAACTGGATCTGTGCTGGACGTCACTCAGGCTCAGCCTGTGTGTGAAACCAAGTCTCCTTTTCGGGAACAACAGGGTCTCATTATTCACAGTGAGACCAAGTGATTTGCAAGCCTTTGCCAAGGTAATTCAGTAATTATGGAAAAGAAGGGAAGAAAAGAAATAGTCTAAAATTTTACCAATGTTCTTAAGACTGCCAAGCCAGGGTCTGCTTGTCATGGGGGCACTACACAACAGTAACCTTAGCCCTCATACACAGTGTAGACAATACCACAATGTAACGAAGCCCCTGCTGTGAACCAGTGCTGTTCAGTCTCACACGTGCGAACCTGGATCACTCAGTTTCCTGGAAGACTCTTTTAAGTCAATTGGTGAGCACTGGTACTTGGAGATCTCACCGATTAGATGCAGCGCCACGCTGTTCACAAAGGATCATCCTTTCTGTCCTGTACACATCTCTCCTGGGCAGCGTGAGGTGCTGGCTCGCGACGGGAGCCGAGAAGAAGCCTGGATGTGCGGGGCCTCCTCCGCCCTCGACGGGCTCCCAGTGCAGTCGAGCGGAGGTGGCGTGGGGTGCGGGCTCCAGGCTGGAGTTTGACGATGTATTTTTCCTCCTAAGGGGCTGCGAGGCTCAGTCCATGAGGCGGGAGGTTGCCACCCTGGCCCTGCCTGCTGTCTCCCCGATCTCCCCCAGGGCAGGGCCTCCGGAGCCCACGGCCAGGGCCTCAGCTCAGACCCCAGGCTGCCCCGGAGGCCGCGGCAATTCTCTGGCTGGCGAGTTTCGGCAGCTGGCCGGTCTCGCTCCTCTCGGGCATGTCCAGACCCCGAGGCCTAGATGGTGCTGAAGTGTGTGGTGAAGCACTGGACACGGTCCACGGTTCAGTCCCAGCCTCACAGCAGGCAAGGCCCAGACTCATCCGTTCATCCAGGACGGAACCTGCCGAGTCTAGTGGCCAGTCTCGGGGCTGATCGTGTGCATCTGGGGAGGGGACAGAGGGGGTCCCGAGACCCCCACTGAAGCCCGGGGGGGCTTCAGGATGAGCACGGCCTGCGGGGGAGGGTCCACCCGGTCACGACAGGTCACTTGACCTGTCCAGGCCCTAACTGGCCCAGACATCAGGCTCCTAGAAGATCAGTAGCCACGCCTTCCCACGGGGTCCGTGTGGACATGGTGGCAGGATGCACGTGAAACACGCCAGGAGGCAGGGAACGCGGATGGAGCGTGTGTGGTTACAACACTTCACCCAGGAGAAGGGCCCATGAGGCGGGCGTCCGCAGAAGGAAAGACACTGGTCAGGATGAGGGGACTGCGGAGACCACGTTCCGGGTGCCTGGGGGCAACGGGGAGCCTCCTGGCCGGAGGGTCCCACCGGTGAGAAGGAGAGACCAGGACGCCAGCTGCTCTCGTTTCGTCCGCCGAGAAGCAGTGACAGCAACAACCCTGCGTCTCCGCCGGCTCTGCGTGCTCTGCTGGGACCGTTGTGCCCGGTCCTGGGGTCGGGATGGGGCCTCATCACTGGTCAGAAGGCAGATTTCAGCTGCAGAGGACTTTTTTCTTTAACTGCATACTGTTACATGATTGCGTCTTTAGAGAGATCCCTCCAGCAGCAGAAGATAAAATGAGAGAGATGACAAGAGCTGAATCCAGCTCCTTCTGCCATCACACCGTTACCACATTATCGTTTATTCCTGAAGAGCGTGTGGGCCTCCCACGGGGCCCAGTGACCTGTGAGGGAGAAGGTGAGCATCGGGAGGACCAGCATCAGCCGGGTAGAGCCATCACTGGACGGCACTTAAAGCCCCGTCAGCATGAGGGTCATCCAGTGAACCTGCGGTCGCGGGCGGCCTCACAGACAGACATGTGACGCAGACAGAATCAGTTAAGCAATAATCATGACAGTTGTCACAAGGAAGACCAGTTCTGTCTTTTACAGATTTCCAAGCCTTTAATTTCCATGTTCCATAATGGATTTTAAAACTTCACAGTCTTGGCTGCTATGGGCTAACAGATCTGCAGTGCAATCTATTCAAAAGCCCCAGCAGCTCAAAACTGTGTTTTATTCCTAAGCACATTATGAAAATGGGAATAATAATTGCAAAAGAAATACCATTCAAAGACTTTTACTGACTTTTCGTGTTTAATGGTTATTACTCTGGCTTCTTTCAAGTAGCTTTAATAACCACAGTTTATTTACAAAATTCAGGCCGATTCCTTTGTTCCCAAGACAGCTGGTATGATACATTGTTGTAAAATCTAAGTTGTTATGAGACAGAACCACATTTAACTTTGGCCATATCTTATTCTCAATGAGAGTTTGAATTCTTGCCCCTGTTTTCTGAAAAACACTTGAAGCGTGCATTTCATCAAACCATGCCTTGTAAATCGTTATTCTAGATTTTCGTGGCAAAGCAAGTCAACCCACTTGTACCCAAAACCACCACTGGAAACCATACACAGTGATCACAGAGCCGTTTTCATGGTAACTCAGAGCAACTCCAGTGGGTGAGTGGGCTCTGTGCTCCATCACTGCTCTCCTGAGAGTCCCTCTGTGTTGGCCTTCACTCAAGGGGTGGGAGGCAGGTCTCCACGTACCCCCGATGAGTGGTTTCAATCTCATGCTCCACTGCAGTGCAATTGCTCTGTCCCAAAGCAAAGTGTCAGCACAGCGCCCCCTGCATCACCTCAGCTGCTCTGGAAAGCGTCCTCTGCGCTGCTGAAGTGGCTGCTGGTCATCGAGCATGGACGGAGGGTGGAACTGGGGTCCAGACGCGGGGCACACGGGCTCTGAACTCTGACCCAGGCTGCCAGGTTCAAAGCCAGGCTGAGCACCCAGGGCTGGGTCTCGTTCCCTGCCGCCCATGGGGAAGGGATGTGATTACACGTTCTCACTTCTTTTGGTTTGATTTCTATTTTTTAAGATAGTTTTGTCTTTAGTCTTTTTTAAAAATAGTTTTTAAAATCCAAAAATAATGGATCCAAATGAGTAAATAACTGTTGTTCTTGTTCGGTCACTCAGTCGTATCCGACTCTTTGTGACCCCATGAGCTGCAGCTCGCCAGGCTTCCCTGCCCTTCACTATCTCCCGGAGTTTGCTCAAATTCATGCCCATCGAGTCGCAGATGCCATCCAGCCATCTCATCCTCTGTCGTCCCCTTCTCCTCCTGCCCTCAATCTTTCCCAGCATCAGGGTGTTTTCCAATGAGTCAGCTCCTCACATCAGGTGGCCAAAGTATTGGAGCTTCAGCTTCAGTCCTTCCAATGAATATTCAGGGGTGATTTCTTTTAGGATTCACTGGTTTCATCTTGCTGTCTAAGGGTCTCTCAAAAAAGCAGGAACAAAAGCTAAAAACCAACTTTTGCTGTGTCCCACCTCATGGAATTGGTGGACAAGAACAGTGATCAAGCGTTAGCCCGGGGGATGGAGTATCGTCTCCCAGGAAAGTAAGAAGGCTGCGTTCCTGGGCCCTATCCTGTCAAGGTGTACTTCACTGGCGGTTACTAAGCCCTGAGTTCATGGAACTGAGGAAGGAAAAGCAGAGATAAAGCCCAGAGATGGTAAAAGAGAGTGAGTCAGCATGGCCAGGAGAGCCAAGTGTTCGGTGGCCGTGTATTGTGCTTGTCACGCTCAGAAAGGAGCGCCAAGTAGTCTAAGCCTTACTTGCAGTTCCTTTTCTACTGTGGTCCAGCCAGAGAAGATCTCCTTTTCCTGTTGAGGAAGGGCTGTTTTGAGGTGGAAGCAACTGAAATTGTTGTCAAACAAATGACAGAGCAGAGGTATTTCAGAGACGTTAGATGTGTGTCAGTCTGCATGAGGAATAAAGAAAGAAACGTGAATTTTTTTAATGCAGAGGGAAATTCAGAAGTCCAAAAGACCACTTGAACATACTCTCCTTGCAAATCACCTTGTGGGTTTCTGTACAGAATTGGGCTTCCCTGGTGGCTCAGACAGTAAAGAACTTGCCTGCAGTGCAGAAGACTCGGGTTCAATCCCTGAGTTGGAAAGATCCCCTGGAGAAGGAAATGGCAACCCCCTCCAGTACTCATGCCTGGAGAATCCCATGGACAGAGGAGCCTGACAGGCTACAGTCCAGGGGATCAAAAAAAGTCAGACATGACTCAGCAACTAAACAACAATAATTTGACATGTTATGATGCTATTTTAAATGACGTTATTTTTACAATTTCATTTTCTCACAGTTTGTTGCTGGTACTGAGAAAGACACTTGACTTTTGCATAGACTGCTTTTATCACATTTAGGGAATTTCATTCTATTCTTACTAAAAGTCTCTTTTCTTTTTAAAATTATAAATGGGTGTTTCTTAAATGCCTCTCTTCCATCTTTTGAGATAATTATATGAATTTTGTCCTTTATTCTACCAATGCAGTGGAATTCATAGATTCTAATGTTAAATCCATGTTGCATTTCTAGAATAAGTCTCATTGGACCATGAAGACTTATTCCTTTTTACCTTTTGCTGGATTTTGGTTCACTAATATTTTGTTTAGAAATTTTACATCTATGCTTATGAATGGCATTATCCTACAATTTTCTTTTACTGTGATCTTATTAGATTTTGATGTCAAAGTTTGCTGGTCTCATAAGACAAACTGGAGTGTTCCCTCTATCTGTTTTCTGGAAGAATTTGTGTAATACTGATAATTATTTCACCCTGAAAATGTTCGGTAATTAAGCTGTCTGGGCCTAAAGACTTTTTTGTTGGAAGATTTTCGGTTATTTATGGATGTACTTTCCATTTTACCTTCTGCCTAGTTTTCTCTTCTCTGTTTGAGACTATAATTTTATATATACATATAAATAGGTATTTATCTAACCTATGTTCTATATTGATTCTGCTTATTTTTTTTAATCTAGCTTCTTCGTCACTGAGTCTCTCTTTAGCTGTGTCTAACCTGCTGTTACACTCATTCTTAATTTTAACTGCTGTATATTAGAGCTAGAATTTCTGCTTAGATCCTTTTTTAAGTTTCCTGTTCTGCACTGAAGCTCACCGCTCTTTTCCTGTTCTGTGCTGAGGCTCACCGCTCTTTTCCTGACTTTGCTGAACATGCTTATTTTGGTCCTTTTAAAGTCTGGGTCTGATAACCATCACATGGACTCATGGTCATCATTTCCCTGCATTTTTTTCTCTCGGCTTCTGGTCACATGATCTTGACTATTTCTGATTGTGTGCCAGATATTTTATACAGAATTTGACACGAATGATTGGAGTCCTAAGATGATGGTCAGTTTCTCTGGAGAGAATTTACATTTGCTTCTTGGTAGGCAGGTAGTGCCCTTGCCATCTTGAACAACCGTAGTCCATTTAGGTGGGCCTCCATCCGGGGGGGATGGTCTGTGTCCAGCTCACTCCCTCTCCCAGGGTGTAGCCCAAGGGGCTCCACCCAGAAGCATGGGTCTTACAGAGCACTGCCTTCTCCCAGGGTGTAGCCCAAGGGGCTCCACCCAGAAGCATGGGTCTTACAGAGCACTGCCCTCTCCCAGGGTGTAGCCCAAGGGGCTCCACCCAGAAGCATGGGTCTTACAGAGCACTGCCCTCTCCCAGGGTGTAGCCCAAGGGGCTCCACCCAGAAGCATGGGTCTTACAGAGCACTGCCCTGCAGTGAGCCCTGGATGCAGTTTATGTGTCCCTGGCTTCTTTGTGAGGCTATTGAAAGAGCTCCTCGGCGTCTCAACCTCTGCCCAGCCAACCTAGAATTGGCAGAGGCCCCTGTTCAAATGTCCCCAAAGCCAGACTCCCCAGTTCTCTGCATTTCTCTCCTTTCCGGGTTGGCCCCATAACCCTTCCCTGCCCTCCCAGTTCCCTGATAGCTTGAAGCAGACTTGGTGGAGAGTCATTACTAGAAGCAGAAATGCACCACAGAGCTCCCTTGACTTATGATGAGGCTGCATCCTGATGAACCCATCGAAGCTGACAGTACTACAAGCTGAAAATTCATTTAATATACCAAACCCACTTCTATTAGCCTACAGCCTGGTAAAATCAGCTAACACAAAGCCTAGTTTATAACAGTGTTGAATATCTTGTGCAATTTATTGAACACGGCCCTTAAAGTGAAGTTCTTTCAGAATGGTTTGTTGGGACACAAAGGTTATAAGAATGTTGGCTGTTTACCCTCGTGATCACGTGACTGACTGGGAGCCGCTGCCCAACCTTGCGACAGGGTTGTATCACTAGCCCTGGAAAAGACCAAAATCCAGAGTATGGTTTCCACGGAATGTGTGTCACCTTCACACCACTGTGAAGCAGAAAATTATAAGTCGTTCCATCATCGGTCAGGGACCATCTGTATCTACATTTCTGTGAATGACTTGATCACATTATTGCTAATCTCTTCTATTGACTTGATTTTCTAATTTGATCTGTAGAAATTCGTTTTCTTATGAACTCTGTCTATTAATGATTTGTTAAATATGTTGCAAGTGCTTTCTCCTAGTTGCTTACCTTTAATCTCTTTATCCAACGTTTTAATTTTTGAGAACATTATCTTCTGTTTTTTTCCTTTATGATTTCTAAGCTTGCTTAGGAAGGTCCTCCCTCCCCCAGGATTATAAAATATATTCTCTTTTATTTTCTTCCATGACTACTGAGAGTTTTGTTTTATGAATTTTGACTCTTTAATCCACCTCAAATTTATTGTCATATACCATATGGTATGAGGATTATAATAGAATGTTCCCCCAGGGAGAGGTCCATTCTCTCATCTGTGGACTTTGTGAGTATATACATCACATGGCAGAAGAGAGCCTGCTGAGGCAGCTGAAGTGAAGAATCGGTGGGCGTGAAGCAGGGGCGGCGTCTCAGATCACGCAGGCAGTGAGCTCAGTCTGCGCTTGTGGCTGCATCACGGGCAGAGGCCCCTCTGGCTAGGGGCAGAGGACAGGGACCAAGGTGGGGCAGAGAGCCTCCGCGAGGTGCAGGGCCCGAGGGAGCGCCCGGGCGACACCCAGCAGGGCGGGGCATCACTTTGCAGGGAGCTACACTCTGCAGAGCGCCTCCAGGTGAGAGGCTGGCCCTCACCTTTCTGCCTCACGAGAGCAGAGCAGAGGAGCCAGGAGCCCCTCGGCCTTCTCCTGGAACTGGGAGGTGGTGGGCTTGTGTTGTTTCGAGCTGCTATGTTTGTGGTCCTTTGTTACAGCAACCCTAGAACTGGCACAGGGATCTTAATTTATTTCCAAAGATATACCCAGTTATTGGAAACATTTATGGACCGAGATAGTCTTCCCCTGTTTACTGGAAATACCGCTTTGTCAACAATCAGATTTTCCGTTTGTACGTGAATCTGCTTGGGACTTTGTATTCTTTCCTGACCATCAGCTTCCTGTGCCGAGATGAGTCACAGGGTATGGTGCTCAGAGGCATGGACTCCGGAGCCCCAGGGCCGGGGTTCAAATCCCAGCTCTGCCACTTCCATGTCCAACAAATCAGCTTACTTTTTTTTGCTTGGTTTCCCCGTCTTGAAAATGAGTTAATAATTACACCCACCTCATAAAATTGTTGAGAAGATTGTCAGTTACTACATGTAATTCCCTCACAAGGGTGCTAGTGCATAGCAGCTTGGGTTATCTGTAGGGAAAGTCTTCTCTCGTCATTTTATTAGGATTGTCTTACTTATTCTTGAGCATTAGGACTTTCACAGGAGTCTCAGAATACCTTCCGTGTTTTAAAATCTTACTGAGGGTTTGGTTAGAATCACTCTTACTGGACTTCACCAATCAGTCTTAGAAGAGTTCATGCCTTTGCATCTGTTTGTGTTTCATTAGGTCTCCTTCTGTATCTTCAGTACAACTGAAATGTTTTCTTCTATGGATGGTGTACATTTCTTATTAGACTTACTCCCAAATATAGCATGGCATGTTTTGCCTTTTGAGCATTTTCCCTTTATGTTCTCTAAACGGTTGTCCCTGTTGCTCAGAGACATACTGACACTTGTTTGTACATACCCACCCCAACCAGAGTCATTTATTATTCATTGTTTCATTCTTTCTATGGCTGAGCAATAGTCCACCGTGGCTGTACCACCTCTTCTGTATCGGGTCGTCTGTCGGTGGACACTGCAGCTGCTTCCACGTCTTGGCCACTGTAAATGGCGCCGCTATGAACACTGCGGTGCGTTTGTCTTTTCCAAGTATGGTTTTCCCTGGATGTGTGCCCAGGACGGGGGGTTCAGGGGCTATGATAGCTCTATTTTCAGTTTTCTGAGGAGCCTCCACTCTCTCCTCCACAGAAGCTGCACGAGTTTACAGTCCCACTCACAGCTTCGGCTCCCTTTCCGGTTCCTGAGAGTTTCTGCTGCTTCCTGAGAGTTTCTGCTTTCTGTGACAGAGAGAATCTGTGGGGTTTAGACCCACACCTTCATTATAATTACTGTGTGCGTGCTTGTCCCTCCCGCTAGACTGGGATGCCCATGAAGGCAGAGGGTGTAATGTGGTAGGAAAACACACACATGTGCATCCACATGTCTGCCCATGTATACACACACATACATGTACACATGTGTATACATGACACGCAGGGAGCCTCTCCCACGTGTGACACCGCCACTCCCATGGGTCCCGCACCCGCTGGCGGGCAGCCGGGGGAGCCTCCACACCTGTCCTCGGCCGAGCGCCAGCCCGTCCTCCGTGGACCAGCAGTGCTGGACCGCGAGCAGGGGAACGAGTGACATTTCCGCAAAAGCAGAGCGGAAGACGCCCCACTGGCCCAGCTGGGAGGCGGGGCCGTGGGTCTGACTGGTGGTGTCAGAGGCGCTTGATTCCTTGTCAGCCTCTGAAATCCCAGGAATGCTGCTCCCCAAAAGCTACATGCAGTTGGGCAGTTTCAGGGTTTTCTTTGCCTTTGTGGTTATGAATTATATGGACACTGAGTGCTTAACTACAAACTGAGGATTCTCCAGGTTGGGGATTGGAGTTATGAGAAGAAAACTGCTGAAATACAAGGGGTATTTCACTGCGGTGAAATGTCACTGGGGTAACAAGGGCCCCTGGGTGTGGGTAGGAGGTTCCAGACCTAGAGTCACGCTTACTATGAGTGTTGGACACTCCGCACACCTGGACGCCCCAACTGGTCAAGAGCAAGGCCCAGCATGAGAACTGTTACGAATCAAAAATAAAATTTCCTAAATGGACTCATCACCAGCTTTTATTTTATTGAAATGCGCTGGCGCCCCTAAGTGTCCTGGGTGCGAGGCTGTGTCTGAAGGGCAGGAAGCTGCCGGGCAGACCTTCCCAGGTGGAAGGAGACCCGGGAGAGCCTGGCCGCGTGGCCTCTGACACTGCCTCCGTCTTCGAGGTTCTGCAGGTTTATCCTAAGTGTTCAAATATCAGAAATCATCTTCATCCCCTTTCCATGTTGTTTGGATGTATGAAATTTAACACAGAACTGAAATATCAATAACCTCAGATATGCAGACGACACCACCCTTATGGCAGAAAGAGAAGAGGAGCTAAAGAGGCTCTTGTTGAAAGTGAAACGGGAGAGTGAAAAAGCTGGCTTAAAACTCAGCATTCAAAAAACTAAGATCACGGCATCTGGTCCCATCACTTCATGGCAAACAGATGGGGAAACAATGGAAACAGTGACAGACTTTATATTCTTGGGCTCCAAAATCACTGCAGATGGTGACTGCAGCCACGAAATTAAAAAATGCTTGCTCCTTAGAAGAAAAGCTATGACCAACGTAGACAGCATATTGCAAAGCAGAGACATGACTTTGCCGACAAAGGTCCATCTAGTCAAAGCTATGGTTTTTCCAGTGGTGTATGGATGTGAGAGTTAGACCATAATTGAAGGCTGAGCACCGAAGAATTGATGCTTTTGAACTGTGGTGTTGGAGAAGACTCTTGAGAGTCCCTTGGACTGCAAGGAGATCAAACTAGTTAATCCTAAAGGAAATCAGTCCTGAATGTTCACTGGAAGGACTGATGCTGAAGCTGAAACTCCAATACTTTGGCCACCTGATGCAAAGAGCCTACTCATTGGAAAAGACCCTACTCATTGGAAAAGACGCTGATGCTGTGAAAGATTGAGGGCAGGGGGAGAAGGGGACGACAGAGGATGAGATAGTTGGATGGTATCACCAACTCAATGGACATGAGTTTGAGCAAGCTCCAGGAGTTGGTGATGGACAGGGAAGCCTGACGTGCTGCAGTCCATAGGATTGCAAAGAGTTGGACATGACTGAGTGACTGAACTGAACTGTTCCTAGAATTAATTACCACCCAAATCCCCAGTGATTTTAGTCACAGTTTTAGTCAATCCTGTAACAGATACCAACTCAGAAAATACTGCTTTATTTCCCCACCCATTGCCCTGAAACTGTGGCCACTCTGCAGTTCCCTGGGCTTCTTCACTTGGCTCCCTGGGCATTTTCCCAAGCTTGTTCAAGCACTTGCCTCCTGGACTTCTGGGCTTCAGTTCTGTCAGGTTGGATTTAAATCATGGTTAAGGCTCAGTGGGCCCATCTTTGTCCTCCGTTTAAGAAGTATTGTAGAGGTCATGACACCGGTACAAAGAAGTAACTACAGCGTCTCGTTCCTAGAGGCAGCGCCGGGCGTGGGTTCCCCCTGAGGCTGCAGCCCGGCCCGCCCTGCGCTCCCCAAGTGCCCAGAACCAGCCGTGTGCTCTAGATGCTTCCAGGCCAGCGGTGCAAGACCAGATGTGAAGTGTTTCCCAGACACTCCTCTGACTCCATGTGACATTCCCTTCAGACCAGGTGCCCATGCTTAAAGAACACCCTGAGGATCCAAAGAGGAGGAATTCCTGGCCGTGCTTCGTTCACGGGAAGTCTGCGATGAGGCGAGAGCAGTGCAGAGAAGGTGAGCCTGGAGTCGGCCTCTGCGCCACCCGCTCGGGAGCTCAGGAGTGAGTGCGCTTCTCTGCATCGGGTGAAGTTCCCAGTGTTCGTCACCAGTGCTGTAGCGTGAAAACGGAGGCGACCACCGGAACTTCTCTCGTGAAGCCGGTTGGTGGTTTTGGGGAAATCGGGCAAGGCTTGCTGCGAGAGGCCCCGTCCTTCAGTCGCGTCTCTTTGTCGGCTGGACCTTGCTCGCGGCAGCGAGAGCCACAGAGAGCGCTCAGCCCTCCACTTGAGGTCCGTGAACCAGGGGCATTCTCTGTGCACGGCCCCGCCAGGCGGGTCCCAGGCGGGATGCTGGCCGACCACCAGCGAGTGGACGGCTGGGCACGATGGTGCCTCGTCGATGAAGGCGTGTGGGCCCACAGAAGCCAGGAGCAGAGAGGGGCCGCCGAGGCCACAGCGGGCATTTGTAGCTGACCCCATCAAGACTGTGTGTGTGTGTGTGTGTATGTATTGCTGCTGTTTATTCTCTGCAGCCTCTAGGTGAAGAAAGCCAGCTGCAAGGGGCTCCTGGAGCTGGAGTCTGGCCCAGAGGACCAGCGGAGTGAGTGTGTCCAGTCTGGTTGAGTCAGCAAGAGAGATGGGGGAGCACTCCCCCTTACTGAGCGCAGGGACACTGGGTGGGCAAGGAGGCTGGCGACAGTGGCGGCTTGGTCAGGCTGAGCCCCCTGGGCCATCAGCTGGAGCCGCGTCCTCACCGGGCATCCTCGTCCCCAGCTGGGCGGCCGAGCCGGCTCGTCGTTGGGCGCACAGTCCAGGCCCTGGCAGTTTTCACGTAATCCAGGAGAAATAGCTGCTTGAAACTCACACTGGCTTAAACAATGAGAACATTTTGTCCCGTGTAACTGAGACACAGCACTGGCTTCAAGGGAGGCCTAATCCAATCACTCAAGTCACGTGACCGAAGGCCAGGGGCTCGTGCCCCATTTTGAGGCTGTTTCCTTATCGTCGGCTCCGTTCTCGGCAAGTTCTCTCCCTCGTGGTTGCGGGACGACTGCAAGCAGCTCCTGGCCTGCACTTCCAGGCCCACACCACAGAAGAGGAAGCGCCTGTCCCAGCAGCTCCTGTGGCATAGCCCGCACTCCATGCTGGCCGGACCTCGAACAGTGGACGATGCCAGGCCGCCCGAACGGGGTTAATGAAGCTGGCCCCTCCCAGGTCCCGAGGTCTGAAGACAGCGCTGAGCTCGGGAGAAAAATCCAGCCACTTCCACATGCTGGGCCTCAGACGCCAGGTCACTCCTGTCCTTACCTATTGTCCCAGCAGCGGCGGAGGGCCTGGCTTGCCAGGGAGCCAGAGGGCCAGGGGCCAGCAGAGCGGGCATGGAAACACCTGTAATGTGGCAACAGAAGTCACTGGAATGGAGGAGGTATTATGGAAAGATTTTCTCAAAGTTGGGGGTGGGGAACGCGTTGGCATAACGCAGGGTGAAATAGTATCTTTATTCCAAAATGTCAGACTTGTTGCTGCCAAAGTGAAAGTGAGTTGCTCAGTCGTGTCCGACTCTTTACAACCCCATGTTCTATATAGTTCATGGAATTCTCCAGGCCAGAAGACTGGAGTGGGTAGCCTTTCCCTTCTCCAGGGGATCTTCCCAACCCAGGGATCTAACCCAGGTCTCCTGCATTGCAGGCGGACTCTTTACCAGCTTAGCCACAAGGGAAGCCCAAGAATACTGGAGTGGGTAGCCTATCCCTTCTTCAGGGGATCTTCCCGACCCATGAATCAAACCGGGCTCTCCTGCATTGCAGGTGGATTGTCTACCACTGAGCTAGTAGGGAAGCCCAAGCTCAGCAACAGGGCAGGGAGTGAACTGCCCGGAGTCTCAGTCACCACTCAAGCTGCCCAGAGAGATGCTCCTGAGAGCAGCCGCCAACGGTCGCAAATAAAGCAAGCACACACCTCAGAACTCCATCCAAGGAAGACAAGACCCTTCCTGTTTGTCTTCACATGTAGATAAGATAGCTAAAATTTTCACCATAGTATGTTTTACCTTAAGGACCAATAAACAGGCTGAAGGGCTGTGTGAATCATTGTTAGTCATATTATCAGCACACAGTGTTTAGGGTCTTTATTTCTGATCTCAGAGAGTGATGTTTCTCCATCACTGAAGTCAAGAAAAAACCTGTGCCGCAGAGGACGGAGCAGCCCGCTGCCCCCAGCGCCAGTAGAGGGCTTTCTTCTTTGTCTGTTTAACTCTCCACAATGAGGTCTTCTCAGACGTCATCTGAATATGTTTCTGGATCTCAGTACATTTTTAATGTGAACAAAATCTTCCTGCTCTTGATTTGACCTTTGTTGGCTTGATGTGTTTTAAAGAAGATGTAGGCAACAGTTTTATGAAGAACGCGCAGAGACATTCGTGGAGAAGCACGTTGGTGAGAAGAATGAGGAGGAAGCAGAGGGCGCCTCCGTTCCGCTCGACCAGCACACGAGCTCCTCTCCCTGCGCTGTGTCTTAGGGTCGTGTGGGTTTCGTCTGCGCCAGGAGCAGCACAGTCAAGGCTTTTAAAGAGAGTTTAACCAGGCTGTTTCTAACAGAAATGCCACTCTCATGTCTGTCCAGATGGACGAAGCCAAGGTACCGATTTATCCAACCTGTAAAAACAGAAACTGCAGGCTCTATTTTTTTTTTTTTTTTTTTTGCCACACCACAAGGCAATTCAGGACCTTAGTTCCCCTACCAGGGGTCAAACCCTCAGCAGTGAAAGCACAGATCCCAAACCACTGGACCACCAGGGAAGTCGCCAGAACCCAGCCTGTCTTAAAAGCCTGAAGGTGGGCTGCTCTCTGGCCCCCATTTCCTGTCTCACCTGGCACAGGTGTGGTGCTGGTCGCAGGAGCCCAGCGTGTGTCTTCTGTGCGCTCTGCTCCCTGTGGACTCGAGCCCGCATTACGAGGTTGGCAGAGACGCCTTTTGCTGTTTTTCAGCATTCAGCTGTCTCTGACTCTTTCAGACCCCATGGACTGTAGCCCAGCAGGCTTCTCTGTCCATAGGTTTTCCCAGGCAAGAATATTGGAGTGGGCGATCATGCCCTCCTTGAGGCGAGATGAAATGATAGGTTTGGTCAAAGGGTGCTGCAGAAGCAACAGTGAATCACAGCTGCCCCGCTCACTCCCCCTACCTCAACATTCAGAAAATCACTGGTCCCATTCAGAAATGAAATTTTCACTTTTTTTAAGAAAAAGGAGTTAGCATAAGATCCTTGCTAGATTGAGGGAGATATAATATAATCAAAAATCAAATTAGAAGATAGACCAAATGGGAAATTACCCAAGAAACAGGGAAAAGGTTCAGACAAATTACAGTTCTTTGAAACAAACAGTTCTTCATGATGCCAAAGCATTTAAAGAACACACTGATATGCCTCTGACTTTCTGAGAAAGAGAAATTGGACAGGAGCACTTTTATACCCAGCCAAGTGGTCTTTCATGTGGGCAGGTTGTGGGCAGACTCTGCAAACAGGGATAGAGAAAGGAGAGTGAACATGAGTAATGCTTAAACACAGTCAGTTGGGGCTTCCCTGGTGGCTCAGTGGTAAAGAATCTGCCTGCCAACACAGAGGAGGCACAGGTTCAATCCCTGCTCTGGGAAGATGCTATATACCACAGAGCGACTAAGCCCATGGGTCCCAGCTTCTCTAGAGCCCAGGAGCCTCACCTGCTGAGCCCATGTGCCTAGAGCCCCTGCTCAGCAATGAGAAGCCAGTCAATGAGATGCCCACACACTGCGCCCAGAGAGTAGCCCCTGCTTGACACAACTAGAGAATGCCCTCGTGGCAGTAAAGACCCAACGCGGGCAAAAATAAATACATAAAATTACTTTGTAAAATAAAAAAGAGGAGTGGCTCAAAATTTCAGAGCCAGCATTGAATGATAGAAAAAAACAGTCAATCTATCATGGCCTGTGAGGCCTTGCTGAGGCCTCCCCGAGGTCTGATTTATAAGTCGCATGTTTTTCTTGGTGTTTGCTTTTCGTTTAAGTCAGTTGACAGATGTTACTATTGGACTTAAGTCCAAGAAGATAAAATGAGAAGAATCAAACATTTCATCAGTGGGGAAGATCATTTTCATCCTTTTTCTTTTCCCTTTGGATATAAATCACAAGATTATAACATACCTCAAAAAATACTTTGCCAAAAATTAAAAAAAAAATACATTCAAGAACACTTGCCATGGGACTTTAGTGGTAGTAAAATAAACTGTTAGAGCACATTTCTTCCTTAGTCTAGTGTAAGAGACTTTCGGAATTAAAGGGTGACAGTTCTAACATGCTCAGTGAGTCCGTTGACTCGTCTAACTGAACTCAGTTGCGCTCATTTTCACAGTCTGGTGCCTATTTCCAGGTGTGTCCAATGAACCGTCTGTGGGGTACACTGCAGTTCAGCTTTAATATTCAGTTAAGTCCCCACAACACATGCAACAAATTTTCAAATTCCACAGCATCATAGATTAGGAGAAAGAAAAATAAAGAAACTGCTGGAGAAAGACATCAGGAAGGACGCTCACACTCCAACTCACACACAAACACACCTCCTTATCCTGCTCAGACACATTCTTCCAGACTTTCTTGCACCTCCGGTACCTGTTTGTAGCTTGACGAGCCCCCATCTTCTCCTTGACGAGCCCAGTGGCCACCCGTGAGCAGAACAACACCTGGATGTATTCTGGAGGCAGAGGGAAACTCGTGTATCAGACACACTCGTGACGAGGGTGCTCTGTTCTGGTCTGGGTGTTTGGGGAACACTCAGACACTTGGAGACGTGGCTGTGCAGGTTTTCCTTCACTTGTATCTTCATAATCACATGACGGTACCAAGCACCCAGGCACCGAGGCAGTGTGGGGGAGAGTCTGAGCCCCTGACCAGATGCTGTGGGCTGTCCTCACACACAGTGCAGCGTGACCACCATCCAATCCCCGAACAAGAAGAGGGTGCAGGGTTAGCACCAGGTGTGCATCGTGAGAGCAGAGGACAGGTGTCTCCCTCACTCAGGGCTGCAAACTGTGCCGACAAGGATTTCAGGGAGACAAAATGCCGTCACAGGGCCCGCCTCTCCCAGACTCTCAAGGACATCTTCAGTTTGGGACTGCGTTTCCCTGTATCTCATGCCAGTGGTCTGGCTTCTGACCTCGTGTGACAAACTTACCTTTGTAATGGCATTTTTCTGTGATTTCTTAAATTCAATCATTTCTGTGGTTTAAAAAAATTGCTGTTTTTTCACTCTAGATAACTTACATACGACAAGAATATGAAACAAAATTTAAAGGGTTGATGCCGGCATCTCTACGACAAGAACTTGAAGACACCATCTCCTCCCTAAAGTCACAGGTAATTACTAGAAGTCAGGAATGTCCCGAGGGCTCAGGTGGCACGTGTATTTTAATTAATAAGCTAATTTCTGAACTGGTACCAGAAATCAGCGTGGTGTCATGGAATAACCTGGTACCAGGATGAAGTGTTTTGTGCTGTGGGGAGGTTTTAGAATTTCTCTGACCGTTTTAAGAACTCTCTGCTTGATAAGACTTTTCTTGAAAGCATCCTTGAAATTGAAAAGTTCCGTTATGGTTACTTTTATTTACAGTCCACATTCCAATACAGACTCACCCTGTTATTCTTGGTACCAGCCCTGAATGCCATCACTCAGCACGCCACTAACTCCTTACGATGTGAAAGTGTGAAAAAGTTAAAGAACAGGGCTAAGTTAGAAGTGTTTTTATTCTGATGTATTTTATATGATTATTAGAGATAAGAAGATGCATTTTAAGATCAAAGCAAGGTAATGACATGGTATTCAAACAATTTGGTTAAAGATTTCTGCTGAAACGTGTAATTCTTGGTAGTTTAGAAAAAATAAAACTGACTCCAGTTTTGATACTAAAACTTCCTGGTCTTCCCTGGTGGCTCACCGGTAAAGAATCCACCTGCCAACGCAGGAGACTCAGGTTCCATCCCTGAGTGGGGAAGATCCCCTGGAGGAGAAAACGGCAACCCACTCCAGTGTTCTTGCCTGGAGAATCTCATGGACAGAGGAGCCTGGTGGGCTGCGGTCCATGGGCTCGCAAAGACTTGAACATGACTTAGTGGCTGAGTATGAGTGTGAGAAACTTCCTACATAAGTTTTCTCTAAAAAACGTTCTATAAATTGCTGTATATATCTTATAGATACATAATTTTTTAGATTTTAGATGGGTACTTTTTAAAAAATCAAATATTTTAACTCAATATGAGAAAGAGTTCACATATTCCCGGTTCTAAAACACTTAGAAACTTGAAACGTACTTTTTTTTTTGCTGGAGAAGCTCTGCAGGAGAAAAATTTCTCTGCTTTCTGTGCCAAGAACAGTGCCTGCCACAAAGAAGGCGCCCAGTACATGTATTTACAAAGGAAACCGATAACCCGGTTTAAGGACACGCGCGTGGTGGTTTACACGTGTGAGGCGGATGCGTGGGGCGCATGACGGCCGCGCCTTTTCTGTTCCCTCAGTAAAAGCCTCTTCCCTGAAAATGAGAAGCCCATTACATCCATCCTTGCGCTGTGCTTGGCGCCCACTTCTGGAGCTAAGGAGTCTGGCCGTGCTCGCGCCCCCCAACAAAAACAAGCAGAAGGGGCTGCGTGCACGCCCTGTCTCAGTCGTGTCCGACTCCGCGGCCCAGGCACTGTAGCCCCCCAGGCTCCTCTGTCCACGGGATTCTCCAGGCAAGAACACTGGAGTGGGTTGCCCTGCCCTCCTCCAGGGGACCTTCCCCACCCAGGGATCAAACCCGCGTCTCCTGCATTGCAGGCGGATTCTTTACCCCTGAGCCACCAGGGAAGCCCTTAGAGAGGGTTACATCATCTTTATTTACATGAAAAGCTCTCCTTCAAGTGCCGGTTCTCCCTTAACTGTGTACGTAGGAGCCCTTCCTCGGGCCGGCTGTGTGGGACCTAGCACCTTCAGAGGAGTTGTTGTTTTAGAAAGACAGAAATCTCATATCCACCTGCAGGGCTTCTGTTATCATTCATATCACTCACTGTAACAGAAGCGCTTCAGCTCCTAAAACTGGACGTTGACCCAGAAGGTGAGGGCTGTCAGCTGCATGCAGGCCCTGAGTTAGCAGCTGCACAGCAGAGTCCCAGGCCGGGCAGGGGGAAGATTTGGTTTGAAAGCACAGGTGCCCGTGTTTGTGAAAATTGTTGGAATTCCAATCTCAAAGCATGGTGGGGGCAGGAAGGTGGACGTCCGTGGACCTCGTGAACCGTCCTGGATGCGCTGGAGCGACAGGCAGACTTGAGACCAGGGTGAGGCACGCCCTTGAGACAAGCCCTGCACACTGCTCCTGCAGGCAGGCCTTCTGCTTTGCCAGCTGGCCTTTCCTGCCTAACTGTGGCTCGGGAGCCACTGTCGCCATGGTTTCCATTCAGACCAGGGGCGAGAGCACACAGTTCCAAAGTGATCGGCTGCCACCGACTCTGCGTTGTGACAGTGTCAGTCATCAGAAAACCACCCGAGTGGTTGTATACAGTGCCTTTGCGTTTCCACCTGACACAGGAGTCTTTAATCGTGCAGCGGCAGAGCCAGAGCTTTGCGCTTCGGGACCCCTCGGCCGCGCCCTGCAGGCCTGAGGGCAGCTCAGGTCCCTGCGCCCCTCGTCCCGGCTCCACTGGCGGGCTGTCAGGGCAGGGGCCATGTGCGGTTCTGGCCCAGAATCTGTCACCTCATGACGCCTTGCGACCTTGGCGAGTGGCTGTCGTTCACCCCGGGCCACAGGTGAGCGTCAGGAGCAAAAAGAACTTTCTGGAGCCATGGGAGCCACACGAGGAACTGAGGCCAAGCACAGTGCACAGCAGAGCACGGCCTCCCTGGGCAGACGGCAGTCTCGGCAAGTGGCGATTTGCTTCCCGCTCACTCGCTTCTTCCGTCAGCAGCTGGGGGTGCCAGCCACGTCTCTGTGCTGGAAAGGAGACGGGGGCACACAGATGCTCCAGTGCCACCTGCCCCACACAGAAGGGGGCTCACACAGGCAGCTGGACACGTGCTAACAGAGCAGGAGCACAGAGGCGGTGCCGCTGACCGGCTCGCAGGCAGAGGCGGCAAGGTGGGCAGTAGCCGAACCCCTAAGCCCGGCAGTGGGCCGTGGGCAGGAGGCCTGTGTCAAGGCCAGCGATCGGGAGGCCGTGGGACGGAAGGCGGTGATGGAGGAGGCGGGGACGAAGCCGCCACGATGGCGGCCCCCTCATCTCTGGGCGGGCTGTGAACCCGCCTCTGCAGCCTCTGGCGGCGTGTAGGGGCGGGCGTGTGCTCAGACGTGGAGCCACAGCATCAGGTTCTCAGAGCCTGGGTTTCACCCCGGGCTCGGTGACCGCTCTCACCCGGGGCCTCTTTTCCAGGTTAACTTCCTGCAGAAGCGGGCATCTGTCCTGCAGGACGAGCTGACCACCTACCAAAGCAGAAGGTACGGCCGCCCGCGGGTCTCCTGACAGGTCTGCACGTTTCACCTGGGGGTCTCCTGCCCGGGAGCTAGAGTCTTCATTAAAAGGAACAAACTTACCAGTGTTAGAAAAAGACTAATTTTTAGTAAAGAACCTGTACTGGAGGAGCCCTCCCCCTGCCCCAGCGTCATCTTCATGCTCCATCGGCGCTGCCCGAACGAGGGTAGCGGCACCTGACGGGCCTGGGCTGCAGCGGGGTCAGGATGGGATGTGCTCTGCAAGCCCGGCTGCAGCTTAAGGAGCAGGTCTCCCTCCTGAGACGGTGGGCTGACGTGGTCCTGGCTGCCCACCGCTTCAGGGCCCATGTCCCCTGCGCTCAGCGTGGACGCAGGAGCTCCCAGCCCCAGAGATAAAGGCTCAGTGACGTCACCATGCTGGCCAGGACGCTGGTGCCCCCAGAGCCCCCGTCTCAGGGATGCAGGAGACCATTCTGGTCAAAGGTTCTTGAGACATTGCTGACCTGGGTCGCATTTACCTGCCCCAACAGCCTTCCCCCTGTTCAATGAAAAGCTGAGCCGTTTGTCTGGCATTGAATTGAAAGTAAAAACTTCAGAGATACTGCCTTATGTGACTCCAGTAAACAACAGGGACCTACTGTGCCACACAGAGGACTGTGTTCAGTGTCTCGTAATCGCCTCTAAGGGAAAAGAATCGAAAAAAAGCACGTACACACACACACACAAACCAGCGTGCTCTGCGGCTGAAGCTAACACTATTGTAAATCAACTGGACTTCAGTCGTTTTTTAAAAAGTGAAAACTGTGACTCGTTCACTTTTCCAAAGCTTCTGTTCCTTGGTATAGAGAGGACTTGATCCCTTCTGGGTGTCGATGATGAAGTTTTGACATCAAGCAGCCCTCCTGCCCCACATCCAGCTCCTCCTGAATTAGAGCGTATGTGACTCCGGACGGGCCCGGATGCCAAGAAAGCCGTAACTCTGGGTTCTGCCTTTCAGGTGACCGCATGGAGACCACCAGGTCACCCTGGAGAGAGTGGTGGGTCCAGCCGTCCCAGCCGCACTGCGGATTTCTTCCAGCAGGTTTGAAGATTCGGATGTTGTTAAGTAAACTGTGAGACCAGTGGCATTTTTTGATACTTAAATGTAATTAAGATCATAAACAGGTCCACCACTCATACACCAATGGCTGGTTTTGTGTGTCTGCCTGTTTTTTTTTTAACATTCCTTTATTTCCATTTTCCGTATTTGTGTGCATTGAAGTGTGTCCTGAGAACTGCTGGTTTGGGGGAAAGAAATGACTCGTCGCAACGCATCATGGATGCCTTTGCATAGAATTTTACCAGTTGCCACTGCTCCAAATCACATGTATAGCATATCAATATTTTTAACATGTTCGCATTATCTTCATGTTCATATATTATTAAAATATTCTTTTGTACTCATCAGTTTTATTTCTACATTTTTATTGCACGTCATATGCTAGACTAAAGATGACATGGTATTTTTTTCCCTGGAAAATACTGCCCATCTCAAATCGTGCTATGGGGAAAAAATAGCTTATGTCAGGTCACAGATCACATTCATGTGGACCGTGTTTCTTTAGAATAAAAATCGCCGAGTCAGTTGACATGAGTCCAAGTCCCTCTCATGTTGGTCTCCAATCTCATCTGGCCTCTAGAGGCGGAGCAGGGTACAACTTTTGTGTGGCAGCTGTGGTTTTACTGTTACCTGCTTGATCTCCGATTTTACGGCTGTGGTTTAATTTATAACCTCAATGGATGCTCCTTACGGAAGCCTCCAAATGTCAAGATGGGTTGGGAGGCCGCTCAATACCCTGGCAAGTGATGGTGGAGTGAGTTTGCTGGGTCCGCCGTCCTCGCAGAGAGAATCTGGCGTTTAGTGCCCACGCAGAGGCCGGGAAGCAGCTCTGTGCTCACGGATCAGCCCCACCTTGCCAAGGAAATACTGAACTACAGCGGATGGTCATGTTCTCTTGGCTGCGCTGTGGTGCGAGCCGCGGGCCCTCTGAGCCGCTGGAACAGTCTGGGCCGTGGGCGCGGCTGGAGTCATCTGGTTTACTGCGAAAGGACAGGGCGGGACCTTTATTTACAGTTTTTCAAACTCTTTTCTCCTCCCCACGCCCATCGTCATCTTGTGCTGCCTGAGGGTTAGTTACCCGTTTCGTGCCGTGACCGAGACGTGGGGGTGATACGGGAGCAGCAGATTTCACAGCCGCGTCCAAAGCCAGGCCCGGGTCAGCCTGACCGCTGCCTGCTGGCCGCGGGCGGTAAGCGGCCTCCAGCTCTTGTGCTGAGCCGTCTCGGCCGGCACCTCGCCGCCGAGGCTCCCCAGCCGCTCCTCCAGGAACACAAGTCTTCGTGCTCTGGAAGCTTGGGTTTTCCTTGCCTGTGAAATAGATGGTAGCGCCGGCCCAAAGACTTATTTGGGAAGAAGTGAAATTGTGTCGGGTGCTGTTAGGACGACCTGACAAGGGAAGGCAGTTGGTACCAGGCTGTGACTCAGTGCCCGGAAGGGAGCCATGGTGACGCTGTGATCGAGTTTTAGCTCTTCTGTCCGGACCGTGGACAGCGGGTCAATGGGCAGCAGGTTTCGTCAGGCGGGAAGGTTATCAGCGGCTTGAAGTGAAAGTGCTTTGCCGATGGTTGTGTGTGCTCGAGCCCGGCTCCGACTCGGAGCGTTTGTTCTCTGTGAGCAAACATCAGTAGGTGTTTTGGAAAGTTACCTGCTCCTCTTTCTTTTCCTTATTTCAAGGGTCGTGAAATTACAAACGCGAGTGGACCTTTGACATGACCCAGATCCTGTTTCGCTCTGGGAGTCAGCGGACTGAAACACTGGTCGGCTGGGTTCTGTGTGACAGGAATTAGGTGGCCGACATGCCAACACGGATGTTCCTGTGAACACTCTCTGATACAGGGAGAGAGACTGTGCTTCGCACGCTTCAAATTCCTTGCTGAGGGGGGCACTCAGTATTTCCGTGGTTACTGGGAGGGGAAGGGATGCCCAGGAAATACATTAGGGACAGTGTGCCTCATTGTAAAGCCATCTGAGATGTCATCCTTTCTTCTATCTGGTGGAAGATCAGCTGTTCATCACCAATACCTGATTCAGCTGTGTTTCTGGCAGTTATTTTCGGCTTTACACCCGAGCCCGGCGCCTGTGCTCCTAACACGTTAACCCGCCGTCATCAACAGGCAGGGCTGGCCACACTGAGCAGAGGAAAGTCCTGGGATCACCGTATCGTCGGTGAGCACGTCTGTCCAACAAGGGGTCGGCTGGAGAAGGGTTCACGTGAACGCCGGCCTCGGTCGTCAGCACGTGTCAGGGCTTTGTTTGACCCCCATCTCCGCGTCCCCCGCAGTGAGCGCCTCAGGGCTCTGACCCTGGTTTGGCTGCGTCCCTGCTCAACAATCAGCTCCCTAGACGGCAGCCACCCAGAGGCACCACAAAGAAAAAAGGGGACAAGAGGGGGGAGCAGAGACGGACAGGCTTGCTTCTTAGCAAGACTCGACTGCGGCCCGCGGGAGAGGGCCGGGGTCACACTCGTCCCGGAGCAGCACAAGGCAGCGCAACTTGGTGGGATAGCACACACCCGTGCGCGGCCTCGTTAAAGGCCTCGGCGGAGAGGGGCAGAGAGGGGGCCATGAGCTGGAGCCGACAATTAGCAGTCTTCTCATTGAAGCACATTCCCATCTGCGGAAGGCAGGGCTGTTTTAGCTTTCTTTCCCAGAGTAAAAAGGAAAGGTAGAAACATCAAAAATGTGGGGAGAAGGTTTCAGAACACAAGGTCATCCTCATCCACAGTTTCCTTAAAAGAACTATCTCTTCTCAGCTTTCATATTTTGTTCAGAAAGGTCGTCTCTTTTAAGCCTTGTCATTAAAGGTGGTTTGCTCTTTAAAGTGGGTTATCAAAGGGTGTAGAAATTGCAAGTTACTGAGACTAAAATGCATGATCAATTTTGAGTCTGCTAACTACCACTCGCTTAGAATTGGCTGTGCTTCCACCCTGGCAGCCCCTTTGATAAAGCCAGGAAGAGATACACAGTTGGTCAGTTCAAAGTAGGAAAAGCAGATAATTAGATAAAACTTTTGTTCAACTGCTGAAGTGCGTCTTGGATATGGAGGCTTGATTAGGAAGTAGAGGCGTGGGCTGTAATTGTATCTGAGAAGGAAAAGTTGAAGATCCCAGATTTTGACCTGTGTTAACATTCTTCACTACGGTTTTAAGAACTGGATCAACCCTCAGATCATATTATTTACCTCTCCATGGAGGAAGAAAAATGCAACTTGAACGTAAGATTGAAGGAATTTTGGAATCTGGATCCTCACCAATATCTACAGCAGTTGAAGTTCCCTTCTTCTAGACATTTCAGTTTTAAGCAAGGATTTCCACCAGGCAAATATTTTAAAGCCAAAGGCCCAAGATGTTCCCTTAGATTCTGTTGTTTTCCGAACTGAACTTAGTCTAGACATGAGGCTAAAAGATACTCTTATATCCTCTTTGGGAGTCTACTGTTTAAGAGAGTCTTATGGAGAACAGCTCGCTGGACCCAGAGACTCTTTCATGGAGCAAAATAAGAGGGTTACCTGTAAGAAGCCTGGTAGCTTCATTAGCCAAATGGGCCTCCGCAAGTGAAACCACGCGGCCCACACTCCCTCTCTCCAGCCAGGAAGAGGAGCTAGCTCCTGGGGGATCTTCAGATTAGGCCTGTTTCCTTCAGGCCACTCCCTTCACCGGCTTGGGCTTCTCTGCTCTAATCTAGAACATCAGGGGCGTTGACGGAGTGTGCCCAGCCGCATCTGACTCTCTGTGACCCCGTGGACGTAGCCCACCAGGCTCCGCTGCCCACGGGACTCTCCAGGCAAGAATACCGGAGTGGGTTGCCACTTCCTCCTCCAGGGGACCTTCCCGACCCAGGGATGGAACCTGTGTCTCCTGCATTGGCAGGCGGGTTCTTAACCACTGAGCCACCGGGGAAGCCCCACTGTCACGGGCACGACTAGACCAGTGTCTCCCACTGGGCACCATTTCCGTCCTCTACTCAGGGTCTCTCAAACCAGCATTCCATCAAGCCCTGTCTGTACTGTCAGATTTAGCAAACAGCTCAGGCTCTGGCCACCTCTGCAAGGTTCACGTTTACAGCAGTGGCCGGTCATTCCTGCATCCATATAGTAAATAGTTACTGACCAGCTGCCATGTGCCAGGCCCAGCGGCTGAAACACTGACTTATGGTCATCTCTCTGGTCGCTTAGGGTCAACCCGGCTCGCCGAGGCCGTGGTCACAGCGGTCTCATGCAGGTGCGGTCAGTTGTAGGCTGAGCCACAGTTGTGGAGGCTCCCGCCCTCAATGGGCCACTGTCCTGCAGCTTGAGAAACCCTCAAGACAGCCCCCACCCAGGAGACCACCACAGCACCAGGGCTGCATGCAGCCTGGGCCAGAGAGGGCGCAGCCTCGCTTCTGCCGGGTTCCATCCCCAGAGCCAGAGGCAGAGGACGGGCCCCAGCACGGCCGGAGAACCCATCCCCAGAGCCAGAGGCAGAGGACGGGCCCCAGCACGGCCGGAGACCCCATCCCCAGAGCCAGAGGCAGAGGACGGGCCCCAGCACGGCCGGAGACCCCATCCCCAGAGCCAGAGGCAGAGGACAGGGACCCCAGCATGGCCGGAGACCCCACGACCGTCTCCTTGGTGAGAACCCCCAGCTCTTTCACCTGGAATCGCCTACAGTGCTCGCACCCACGGAAGCATTTTTCTGTCGTCCACATATTTTATTGTTTAAAGTTCTGTGAGACGTTGATTAGAAAAGTGCAGGCCTAGGTGATGACTTGAAAGTTCCTTCCTGTCCAAGAATTCTGTTGATCTGTGTCGTATTTCTAGCCACAGATTACATGAGTGGTCTGGAGATCCTGCTTGGGTCAGGAACATTCAGGGAGACCCCATCTCCCTCTGTGACTCTTTGGGAAGATGGTCATGACCAGCGTTGACTGATTCTCCCAGTTCTCCTCTGTTTGGGGCTTGGAATGCGTGGCCTATTGTAATTATCTCAGCCAGTGTATCACTATCGGGCCACCAAAACGCAGACCCTGCGCTTACCCTGGCTTTTCCTTCTTTTGTGGAAATACCGGGCACAGGGAAGGACGTGGACTTGATGAGCCGGCGAAGGGACATTTCCTGAGCCAGAAACAGTGATGAAGCGCTCAGGGAAGTGGAGCTCAGTCATTGGATAAACACACGCGTCAGTCTCCTGTCTCTGCTCATCCCACCCTTCCTAGCTTCTCCACATCGCTCCTCTCGGCCTGAACCTGGGGAGTGCGGGCAGCCATAGATGTGTAAAACCCAGCCCAGCACCCACAGTCGTGAGGGAGGGGAGGGGCGGGGATGTGAGGGCAGGAAGGGGGGAGGGGGAGGGGGGCCCACCCCGCCCCGCCCCTTCTGGCTTTCCCCATCTCAATGGCCGCTGCAAGTCACTGGACGGTTCAGCCCAACTGGTGACCAGCATGTGTTCTGAAAAAAGTCAGAACTGTTGGTCTGAGTGGCGTTTAGCTCTGGTCTGCACACAGGGCCTGTTTAAGGCTGGAAAGAAAAATAGAAACATCATTTCCTTCAGAAAAGGAAGTATTTTCCTAACAGGCTAGCAAGAGTCCTGAGAACCTTGCGTCTTTGCAGAAATGCCTTGACGTTGGTGGAGGTTTCTCAGAAGCCAGCTTCATTTCCCAGCCTGGCTTCTCACAGGTCGGGGGGTGGGGCACTTACCAAAACGGCCCCAGAGCTTGCTCTCTCCACGTCCCACGTGAACGCTGCTCCAGCCCGGGCTCCCGTGAACACGCTCACGTTTCCCAGCTACTGTGGGTCACAGTCCCGCATGAAGTCCGCGTGGAGAACCAATCCCTGGGCCCAGGACCCACTGCGCCCACAACACACTTACCCCTCCGGGTACCTGGCTTCCGTGTGGCACCTGGGGGGGGTCACCTCTGCCTGTCCCCACCAAATCCCTCTCAAGGTTAAGAATCTGGGGGCAGTTTTCTACTGAGAGTGGTATTTCTTCCAACATCAGAGACCCTTTCTCTGACCGAGATCCCACTTCTGTTATCTGATTTTCTTCTTCAGCATTTCCACTGATGCATTTGGGCATGTGGATAGGAAAATTGGATTTGAGGGAATTTTGTTTCTTTTAAAATGTTTTCTACGTTCTTATTTGGAGTGTGTGTGTGTGTGTGTGTGTGTGATGGTGAATCCATACACTTTCAAAGGCCCATCCATGTGTATTTTTCTTGTAGTATTTTTTAATACTTTTTTCTTTTTTTAACTGAAGTACAGTTGATTTACAAGGTTTCAGTGAAAGTGTTAGTCGCTCAGTTGTGTCCAACTTTCCGACCCCATGTAGTAGCCTGCCAGGCTCCTCTGTCCATGGAATTCTCCAGGCAGGAATACTGGAGTGGGTTCTCAGTCCCTTCTCCAGGAGATCTCCTGACCAGGGATTGAACCTGGGTCTCCTGCATTGTAGGCAGTTTCTTTACCATCTGAGCCACCAGGGAAGCTCTGATGTTTCACGTGGACAGCAGTGATTCAGTTTTACACATATAGATAGATAGGTGTTCTTTTTCAGTAGTATATTTCTTGCAGAATTTTTTAACAGGCTAATTAAGGCCGCAAACCCCTGTTGTTGGGTGTTTCACCCAAACCGTGTAATGGTCACTGTCCCCTGCTCGCTGGAGGGGGGTGAACTGCCCTGCCTCCTGCGCTGGGACTGCTCTATGTCTGTGGTTCCATGTGGAGGAGCCGCTTCATTTGCGAACCATACCACGAGCTCAGCTCCCAGCTGAGCCTACCGGTCTGCTCCCAGCTCACACCTCCCGCAGACCCCAGGGCCAAGCCCGGGGCGAGCAGGACCTGCCCCGGCCCCTGCCAAGCTTGTCGTCCACCAGGGGCGATGAGGCGCACGAGGATGGAGCAAGATAGAAAAGGAGGGTGAGCGCTCTGTGTCGGGGAAACGCCAAGTCTCGCGGCGACTCCAAGGAAGGGGTAGCACTTTGAAACGCGGTCCCGTGGGGGAAGGTGACATTTGAGCTGGTCGTTGCAACAGGAGTCGGACTTCAGTCGGTAGAGATGTGGGGAAGGACCGGACGGTCCGGATCACAGCACGCTCGGAGGAAAGCACTTGGAGAAGCACAGGTGTGCTGGAGTCAGATTACAGCCGTCCGAGCGAGCTGACCACGCGGTGCTGGCCAGGCCTCTGCTCTTGCGCTCAGGGCCTTCGAGATGGAGGAAACAGTGGCCGTGGTGTGAACACTCGCTGAGGTGATCCGTTCACAAAGTCCAGCACGCAACAGCCATTCCACGGATGAAGGCTCCTCTTATCTTTCCACAGTGCTCGGTCACTTCCTGAGCTAAGCGTTACCTACGCCTGAGGAAACTGAAGGAGAGACGTCTGGACAACTGCCCAAGGCCGCGTCTCTCATACCCGTGGAAACAAATAGGAGCCGTGAGTCCCTGATTGGCTCACTTTTGCTTCCTCTGCTTTTAGATAGCCGCACTGACTCATGGACACGAATTTGGGCAAGCTCCGGGAGAGAGCAGAGGACAGAGGAGCCTGGGGTGCTGTGGTCCATGGGGTCCCAAAGACTTGGACGCAGCTTAGGGCTAAACGTCTATATTTTAATTTTGCTCCTTCTACTATTTTGTGTTGCCTCCATGGATGAGGAGAGGCCTGGACTCTATTCTATCAACAACAACAGGATCTGACCCCTCGGCTACAGAGGAAAGAGAAGCTGGCACCTGGTCCCAGCTCTCAAGCTTGTCAGTATTTGGCTTGTCCGTTGCAGAGCTGAGCAGTGTAGACAGTGACTCGGGGTTTCCTGTCGCTGGTGTCCTAGGAGTGGGGCGCTCTTCTCCTGACGGCATCAGCTAGAGGCAGACTGAGAAACGCTGCAGCTTGTCGGGAGCTTGATTCCCGAGCGCGCGCCATTCTCCTGCTGGAGAGGGGCACTCTGTTCCCAGAAACTCATGTAAACCTGGGGCAGCTCTCATCTTCAGGAAGGAGTCTCTGGGCCAAAAGTAAGTAGAGTCTGATGTCAGATCACTTCCCTGGAACAGCATCTAAGTAGTTCCAATCTATGGAGCTACAGTTTACGCTCTGACACCTACTTGGTCATAATGGTTTTACCTGTGAGTGTGCCTCTGAGAATGGTTGAATTTTGCATTATACCTTCTGACCACAGAGAAGAGAAAGGGTAATTCACTGTGTCTTCAGAGAAGCTGTTGACTGTCTTATTGTTGCAAGCATCATTCATGATACTTCAGACAAGAGCTCGTGTAGACAAATTCAATGTCCAGCACTGGTTGAAATGGCCTTTAGGCTCACACTTAAACTCTGTGTGCCTTAGGCTCTCACCATCAAGATAAATAGACAAGAAAAAATGATAACAGGAGTATCAGATGGGTGGTGGGATTGAGATACAGAAGTCACAAGTCAGAAATCACGGAGGCCATCTGGACAGAGAAATGCCACCTGCGGCTTCCGTGAGCACGCCTTCACGTCAGCAGCCTGTCTGGGTCCCCTCCCTGCCATGATGTCTTCTCACCTGAGTAGACCGCCAGCCATCCAAACAGACTGACAATGGCCCGAGTCAGCAGCGTGGACTGTCTGCCCATTCAAGGTCAAGGCTACCAGTGTTTCCTCTGACTCCATTTGCAACTTAGAAAAAAAAAGATCTTTTTTGCAACACTTCTTTTTAAAAATTCATCGAGTACTAAAATGTCTCCACACTTCACTGTTTGTAAGAAAAGCAGAAGTGACGCATTGATTCTGGAATCGACAAAAGGAGAGAGAGGCCACGGTTTTAGAAATAAAGCATTTCAGCAAAAGGAAGACTTCTTATTTAGTTGGAAGCACAGTTTTGAAAAACACAAAACGCATTTGAAGTACACATAGAGCCAGCGCCTAGGTTACAAGGGAGTGTGACAGGCTCATTTATAAAGTAGGGAGAAATCTGAGGCCCCGCATCAGAGGCAGTGAGCTTATATGCCCCAAATCCAGCAGCGTTTTGGGCATCTCTCTGCTAAATGCCCGAGAATAGGAAGCTTTTCCGCACCACCAAAGTAGGGCCCAGCACTTCTGGGAACAAGCTTGTTGGTTTGATGTCAATGTACAGAAGAACGTTTGATGAGCCTGCTCAGAAGCATCTGAGAATTCTACAGAAAAGTTATGAAAGGGACCAAAAGAGCCCATCTCCCCGAGCACTCACCCCTTCACGCCCACCGTTAGGATTCTCTAGAGATGACCCAGATATTGAACACAGTTCCAAGGCCCTTGGAGTGATGAGAAATGTTGACACGAAAATGCCTTTTTCTGTCCAATATCATTGGACTCACAGTTTAAGAAAGCTCATCCAACTCCACCCATGAAGAAAAAAAACCTTCAAAATGGAAAATTTATGATTTAGTGTTTGATTGATTTTCTGAGATCCAACGTGATTATTCTGAGATCACAGATCGGCTCCCCAGTGAGCAGATTGGGTCCAGAACCCAGGCTTTTGGTTTCATAGCCCATCTTTGCTCCTGGTTTGCTCTCCTCCCCACCCCCCAGCCACACGCACCAGGAGCGTGGGACACGCTGACTCCACTCTGTGCTGAGATGAGTCGAGCTTTCTTTCTTACAGTTGTCACGATTGACCAGTGTCCATTTACTAACTTCTCTGCACACCCCCTGATCTAGAAAGTCCAGCCCTTGATCGGCCTGGCAACGGTGTCTGTCTGAAGAGGTGCTCCCAGGCGTGGAAGCTTCATTTCATAAACCACCTGATAAGACACTTTCTAGAAGAGCAGCACTTTCCAGAGTCGCCAGAGAGAGGCACACAAGCGTCTGCTCCGGGGTGAGCGTGCAAGGGGCGTGAGGGGGTGGGAGCCAGGGGCCTGGGCATCACCTGCAGGCCCCAGGCTTCCCCCGTCCGCCCCCGGGCAGTGGCCAAGGGGTCCCTGAGGAAGATGCCTCCTGAACCCGAAGGAGGCAATCCTTTCTCTCTGGACTTCCCCTTCCTTCCCGTTACCTGAGGTGTCTGAGGTAGACCTCCCATCCCCGGGGACAGCAGGGCCTCACTCCTGCGAGTCTTCCAACAGGGGCACCCGGGAGGCAAGAGGGAGACGGAGAGACTGCCTCGTGCGATCGGTGTCTCACGGGCTTTGTCACTTCAAGACGCTGTGACGGAATCTCAGGACACAGGAGACGAGTTGAGCTCGCGGAGAGAGGAGAGTGAACACCCAGAGGCTCCTCCACGTCCAGCCAGGGAGCCTCACGTGGGGCCGGATGAAAACGGACGCCTTCAGAGAGACCCTGACGCGCCCCGTGGCCGGGTCCATTTTCCATCCGAAGAGGACGGAAGCGTGGCTGAGGGGCGTGAGTTGCTGGCCCAGGGCCGCCCGGGAGACCCCGCGCAAGAGGAGGAAGCAGAGCCTCCTGGCCCCACGTTTGGGTCTCCTTATCTTCAGAACGTCCCAGCTCCGTTTTCACTTTAAATAAAATGCTCCAAAATGGCTTAGTAAGCAGATCGTGTCTTGGGGGCCGCAGCTCCTGAACCCTCGGGGCTCACAGGAGGAAGGGTCACCTCCAAAGAAGCCAGCAGCCCTCACCCCTCCCATGGCCGCACGTAGGTTGGATAAAGGGGGTGCGAGCAGTTCGTCCGGAGACCTGGGCCATCGTGAAGCAGGCCAGCTTTGAACTGAAAACGCTCAGCCCGCGTGGGACTCAGCCGTGTTCCGAGGGCCACCTCGCCCGGCGTTCCTCCCCGAGCCCTCACTGTTCCCGGGGCAGAGCTGCCTCAGCTCCTCTCACAGGCGGAGGAGGAGGAGGAGGCCACCGGGCCCTTCACAGAGGAGTGAAGCTGGGGCGAAGGCGCTCGAGCCTGGCCTGCAGGCGAGGACTCTCCTGGAGCCAGGGAAAGTGGACGGTGGCCCTCACCTGGGTCACACACCAGAGTCGTCTGAGAAGCTCTCTAAGACACACCCCGGCCTGTGGCCTAGGCAGATGGGTGAGACAGAACACCCGGGCGGGGGCTAGGGCCCGTGGATGCCTAGAAAGCTCTGGGTTGTTCTAACGCATGGCCCAGACACGGACCCCTGCTGCGGACCCTGCACCAGACTTGATGGAGACTTTATAAACCCATTCACTCGGGATCCCATGAAACTGCCAATTTTTTGTCTTCCACTGACCATATCAGTGGAGAAATAACTCCAGAAAGAATGTAGAGATGGAGCCAAAGCAAAACCAATACCCAGTTGTGGATGTGACTGGTGATAGAAGCAAGGTCCAATGCTGTAAAGAGCAATATTGCATAGGAACCTGGAATGTTAGGTCCATGAATCAAGGCAAATTGGAAGTGGTCAAACAGGAGATGGCAAGAGTGAACGTAGACATTCTGGAATCAGTGAATTAAAATGGACTGGAATGGGTGAATTTAACTCAGATGACCATTCTATCCACTACTGTGGGCAGGAATCCCTTAGAAGAAATGGAGTAGCCATCATAGTCAACAAAAGAGTCCGAAATGCAGTACTTGGATGCAATCTTAAAAACAATAGAATGATTTCTGTTCATTTCCAAGGCAAACCATTCAATATTACAGTAATCCAAGCCTATGCCCCAACCAGTAACGCTGAAGAAGCCAAAGTTGAACAGTTCTATGAAGACCTACAAGACCTTTTAGAACTAACACCCAAAAAATATGTCCTTTTCATTATAGGGGACTGGAATGCAAAAGTAGGAAGTCAAGAAACACTTGGAGTAACAGGCAAATTTGGCCTTGGAGCACGGAATGAAGCAGGGCAAAGGCTAATAGAGTTTTGTCAAGAGAACGCACTGGTCATAGCAAACACCCTCTTCCAACAACACAAGAGAAGACTCTACACATGAACATCACCAGATGGTCAACACCGAAATCAGATTGATTATATTCTTTGCAGCCAAAGATGGATAAGCTCTATACAGTCAGCAAAAGCAAGACCAAGAGCTGACTGTGGCTCAGATCACGAACTCCTTATTGCCAAGTTCAGACTGAAATTGAAGAAAGTAGGGAAAACCACTAGACCATTCAGATATGACCTAAATCAAATCCTTTATGATTATAAAGCGTAAGTGAGAAATAGATTTAAGGGACTTGATCTGATAGATAGGTTGCCTGACGAACTATGGATGGAGGTTTGTGACATTGCCCAGGAGACAGGGACCAAGACCATCCCCATGGAAAAGAAGTGCAAAAAAGCAAAATGTCTGTCTGAGGAGGCCTTACAAATAGCTGTGAAAAGAAGAGAAGCAAAAAGCAAAGGAGAAAAGGAAAGATATAAGCGTCTGAATGCAGAGTTCCAAAGAATAGCGAGGGGAGATAAGAAAGCCTTCCTCAGTGATCAATGCAAAGAAATAGAGGAAAACAACAGAATAGGAAAAACAAGAGATCTCTTCAAGAAAATTAGAGATTCCAAGGGAACATTTCATGCAAAGATGGGCTCGATAAAGGACAGAAATGGTATGGACCTAACAGAAGCAGAAAATATTAAGAAGAGATGGCAAGAATACACAGAAGAACTGTACAGAAAAGATCTTCATGACCAAGATAATCACGATGGTGTGATCACTCACCTGGAGCCAGACATCTTGGAATGTGAAATCAAGTGGGCCTTAGAGAGCATCACTACGAACAAAGCTAGTGGAGGTGATGGAATTCCAGTTGAGCTATTTCAAATCCTGAAAGATGATGCTGTGAAAGTGCTGCACTCAATATGGCAGCAAATTTGGAAAACTCAGCAGTGGCCACAGGACTGGAAAAGGTGTCTTCATTCCAATCCCAAAGAAAGGCAATGCCAAAGAATGCTCAAACTACCGCACAATTGCACTCATCTCACACGCTAGTAAAGTCATGCTCAAAATTCTCCAAGCTAGGCTTCAGCAATATGTGAACCGTGAACTTCCAGATGTTCAAGCAGGTTTTAGAAAAGGCAGAGGCACCAGAGATCAAATTGCCAACATCCACTGGATCATGGTGAAAGCAAGAGAGTTTCAGAAGAACATCTATTTCTGCTTCATTGACTATGCCAAAGCCTTTGACTGTGTGGATCACAATAAACTGTGGAAAATTCTGAAAGAGATGGGAATACCAGACCACCTGACCTGCCTATTGAGAAACCTGTATGCAGGTCAGGAAGCTACAGTTAGAACTGGCCATGGAACAACAGACTGGTTCCAAATAGGAAAAGGAGTACGTCAAGGTTGTATATTGTCACCTTGCTTATTTAATTTATATGCAGAGTACATCATGAGGAACGCTGGGCTGGAAGAAGCACAAGCTGGAATCAAGATTGCTGGGAGAAATATCAATAACCTCAGATATGCAGATGACACCACCCTTATGGCAGAAAGTGAAGAGGAACTCAAAAGCCTCTTGATGAAAGTGAAAGAGGAGAGTGAAAAGGTTGGCTTGAAGCTCAACATTCAGAAAACAAAGATCATGGCATCTGGTCCCATCACTTCATGGGAAATAGATGGGGAAACAGTGGAAACAGTGTCAGACTTTATTTTGGGGGGCTCCAAAATCACTGCAGATGCTGATTGCAGCCATGAAATTAAAAGATGCTTACTCCTTGGAAGGAAAGTTATGACCAACCTAGATAGCATTTTAAAAAGCAGAGACATTACTTTGCCAACCAAGATCCGTCTAGTCAAGGCTATGGTTTTTCCCGTGGTCATGTATGGATGTGAGAGTTGGACTGTGAAGAAAGCTGATCGCCAAAGATTTGATGCTTTTGAACTGTGGTGTTGGAGAAGACTCTTGAGAGTCCCTTGGACTGCAAGGAGATCCAACCAGTCCATCCTAAAGGAGATCGATCCTGGGTGTTCATTGGAAGGACTGATGCTAAAGCTGAAACTGCAATACTTTGGCCACCTCATGCGACGAGTTGACTCACTGGAAAAGACTCTGATGCTGGGAAAGGTTGGGGGCGGGAGGAGAAGGGGAGGACAGAGAATGAGATGGCTGGATGGCATCACCGACTCTGTGGACATGAGTTTGAGTGAACTCCGGGAGTTGGTGATGGACAGGGAGGCCTGGCGTGCTGTGATTCATGGGGTCGCAGAGTCGGACACGACTGAGCAGCTGGACTGACTGACTGACTGACCAGAGAGAACCGAGGGTGAGCTGAGGCTCCCCAGCCGCGTCAGGCTTCTCAGGCTTCTTTTCACAGCTCTGTCTTGAAACAACAGCAAGCATTGCATTAAACCTACAACACACGAGGCCGATGCAGAGGTCAGCCTCAGTGGCAGCATCTCTCCTGGTGACCAGGGACACGTGTCCTCGTGGAGTCGCCCAGTGTCACAACAGGGGAGCGGCTGAAAGCAGCCCCCCCAGCCCCTCGGCATGAGGTTTAACCCCCACTGTCTTGCCCCTCGGAAGTGAGGACGCTGCCTGCAGATTCCTTGGGGACAGAGTTTGGGGACCTTCATCCAGGGCACCACAGAAGGACAAGCGCCCAGGCCCCTGTGTTTCTGCAAGGCGGGTGATGGGGGGGAGCCTAGCAGATGGAAGGGAGCCATGCTGGGGGCATCTGGGGGTGCCTTTGGGCCTCAGCTGGGACGAGTGGCAGGGCCGCTGTGTTGGACTCCATGGAGCAGGGCTCTGCCCACGTTCACAACACCGGGAAATTGCAGAGCTGGGTCCATTGGGCCCGAAGCCGTGACCTCGGGGATTCAGTGGACAGCTGAATCAGTGGACAGCTGAAGTGCCTTTTGTTTGTTTGTTTGTTTTTCATTTGTTGAAAACAAAGGAAAATTCACAAACCACTAGTATCGAGACCAACCTGGGCCCTGGATGTGCAGAGAGGCACCAGCGCTGGAGATGAGCTCCAATCCGCCGCAACAAGGACACAGGCCTCCAAGTTGACTCTCAGGATGGTAGCGCAGTTCCAGTGGGAACTCGGGTCACCTGGCTGAACCGAAGCCCAGGCTGGTCCCTGAGACGGTGTGACGCGGGCTGCTCCTGGGGCCTCCGAGTCAGTGCCCCCAACACTGTCACATTTGGGCTGGGAGCCTGTCTCAGGGTGGGGGCAGAGACGTGGTGAGCAGCCGCCTGGCCTTGGCTGGGAAACCGAGATAATAATCACTCCACGAACTGCCAGCCTGTTGCCAGCTGCATTCCTTGACAGCGCGTGTTCTCATAAGGCCTGAGCGCTCCAGGCTGGCTGGAACCCACAGCGGATGCACCAGGCAGGGCCACAGAGGGCTTTTCCTGCTGCGCTGGGCGGGGAGCGTGTGTGCATTTCTGCGCCCACTCCGCATCTCCAGGAGGGGCTCCCCTCCTAAGAACGACGCTGTCCACTGAGCCATCCATAGCGAGTAACGGAGAAAATGGTTAATAAAACACATGCCAGGAAAAAGAAAGCAAATTAGGGGCTGCTGTCTGGGCTGGGAGGGCTTCTCTGGCTTCAGGAAAAATAGACCAAGATGGTGATTTTTTTCTCGGCCCAGAGAACGTCGTAGCCAGAGCACCACCAGCTCTCCTGTTCTAACGAGCATCTCGTGTACGCCTTTTCAATAGTCCGATTCTCACACTGACAAGCCACCAGTGCCACTCTGCAGAGAGCGTCTCCATTTCTTCGGCAGAGCTGACTTTGCCGTGGATGTGCGCTGACGCGAGTGGGGTGGGGTGCGAGTGATGTGGTGTTTCTACCATAAGCAGAGTCTGGGGGGTTCTCACTTTGTGGCTCAAGAAGCTGTGCATTAGCGATGAGTCACTTAGGAGGTATGGTCGCTACAAGCCAGCAGTCAGCGCCGGGGCCTGGCCCTTCCCAACCTGGTGAAGGTCAGCCTTGTTTGGTGAACAAATGGGCAACGACCTTTTTTCTCGTGAACCAGGGAAGAGGCGAGGGAAGACAGGAGGAGGCTAAGAGCCGAGAATTTTGTCAGTTAAGACTCTCAAACTTGCAAGCTGAAAAGGTTTTTCTGAAGAGTTCCAAGCATGTTTTTGCAAGACATTAAAAAAGAAGAAGAAAGGTTAAGTCTGAAAATTGTAGTTTGGCCCAATATTCCCTGAACTCAATGCATTGCTTGTGGTATTTTTGAAAAAAGAAAGGAATTTTGCTTTGAAAATGTCATACTCCAAAGAAGTTTTTGTAAGTTGTTTGTAGGGGAGTTGACTCCTATTTGGTTGAGTGGATGATCTGAGTCTTCCTTTAAAGATATTTTGAACTGTTCCAAGCAGTCTCTGTCCCTGGTTTTTTTTTTTAATTTTTATTTAATAAATGGTACAAAGCACAATGCCAAAAGCATTAACAGTTAAAATTTCACCAAATGAAAAAATCCTATAGAATACACAGTTGTAAAAAGCTACATTAAGTTATTTTACAACTGCCTCAGGCTGTAAAAAGCAAAAAAAAAAACCAATGCCATACCTAAGTTATCCCTCTCTCAAAATAATGCCATTTATGTTATAAACCATGAGCACCCCATCAAAAGACGGGAACTGCTTTTGTTAATTCATGTATATATATATATGACTGTATCACTTTGCTATACACCTGAAACAAACACAACACTGTAAACGAAATATAGTACAGTGTAAAATAAAAATAAGTAACAGACCTTTGGGGCTTTACACAGACTTGGAGTTCCTATCAGAGGGGTAACAGCACCACAGCCGTACTGAATCCTCATGAAGGAGCCACACGAATGACTGGATTACAAGAGTTACAGGAATGAGAGCTGCTCACTTCCCAGAAACTACAGCTCACAGAAAGCCAACAAAGGCACGAGCCACAGACCATTCACCTGTGAGTGTGTAAAACTCAAAAGTCCACGTTATTCCTGCAGCGCGTTGAAAGTGCTTCAGAATTCACACAATACTAATTTTCTTATGGTTCTGGTTCAAACAAGAGAAGACCTACCAGTAAATCAGGTTGGCAGGGAAGACATTTCCATATAAATGGAGAAATAATAATTATAAAAATGTTAAGACACTAAGGCTTATGCCAGATCATCTCCTCTAAAGATCTGCCCATGAAGCTTCCAACGAGGAGCCAGCCTTAGGGTGACTTGGAGCTTGAGGGAAGAGTTGCCATCAATGACTGTCCTCGAAAAGGTGCTCTGCCTCTCTCTATTCTTCCTCCCCAAATGGCCCGGCTCCCTCCTGCCCTTGGGGGGTGCTCAGAAAAGAGAGGACGGACTGTCGTGTCCCCCTTTGTTTCCCTGGCGTCGGGGACACTCCTGGCACCCAGGCCTGCAAGCTCCGGCAGTTCTAACGGTGAGCCTGCAAGAAGCGGAAAGAACCAACCTGCCAAAGCTCCCGGGCCTTTGATGAGGGAGGGAGACAGCTGTGTGTGAGAGGCGCCGATGTGGCGGCTGTGACTGTGAGCACGGGCGTGACCGCCACCCCACCCGCACCACCTCGTCCCGAGTGAGGGCGGCTCCCTGCTCTCCACATGGAGCGCGGCAAGACTGTGGATGATCTGGTCTAGCCCTCGCTTTCGACCGGAAGACACTAAGAGACCACAGATTTCACGGGGCTGGCCAGCGGTCGCGCGAGTGGGCTGCTCGGGTGGCCCTGACGCAAGGTGGGCACGGAGATGCACGGGCTGCTTCCGGAGCTGCCCACGGCACCCGCGAGTTCGGAATGGACACGGAGGGCCGCACTGGCGTCGCTGTCGTCAGGGTCTGAGCGCTCGCGGACGCTGGTATCTGCATGGGGCCCGCAACCCGGGCCCACCGACAGGGAGGACTGGTCCCCCATGCGCCCTGAGCACAGCACCCTCGCACACGGCGGGCGTTCAGTGAGGGCACGCGGAAACACGCGCAGGGCCTCGTGAGGTCAGCTGCACCCCGGCCCCTCCCTAGAGCAAAGGCGGGTGAGGGACAGTGGGCAGAGGCCCTGTAACGTCAGTCCGTTTCCTCTGGCGTCTTCTGCTGTCGTCCTGGCGGGAAGGGACGCCCCCCCAGCTCTGACCCGGCGTCATGGCTGTGACTCTGGTCTCCTCTCGGCCCATTTTCCCCGCGGTCGCCCTGCTTCGTCACACGTTCGCGGTGGGCCGTGGAGCCCGGACAGGATGACGTGAGTGGGTGGGCGCGGGAGCGTCACAAGTGCTGATGAGCAGACCCGCCCCCAGGGTCAGGGTCTGCAGGCAGGTGGGGCGGCGGCCTCTGAGGCGTCTCCCCCCTGTCTTCTCTCTGCAGCTCCGGGGCCGAGGAGCACCCCCCCCCCCCGAACCTGCTCCCCTGTCCTTCGGGCAACGGCAGCAGTGTCTAATAGGAGCGGGTTGTGCTCCCGGGCCTGACCAGTAGGTGCCCCTGTTTAGCACATGGTGGCCCAGCCTGGCTCCCACAGCAGCCCATCCTTGGATAAGCCCTCCTATGTGGACTTGGCAGCCCCTCCAGGTCACGCTTGGCACTGCAGAGGCAACGTGGCCCTCCGTGCCCTTCCCCTCTCCTGGCTGAGCAAGTCCGCAGCAGGCCGAGTGTGCCCGCGACCACCCAGAATGGCTCATCTTACTGCCAACGGCACAGCAGGACCGGGGCGCAGAGGAGCCCGGGCCTTGCCCTCGGGAAGCTTTAGTCTCAGGGCCACAGGACCCCGTCTGTTCTCATCTGGGTCTCTGCACACAGAACATTACTAGAAACCAGGTGGGCGTATCAAGTGCGGCTGCTACTGCTGCTGCTGCTAAGTCACTTCAGTCGTGTCCAACTCTGTGTGACCCCATAGATGGAAGCCCACCAGGCTCCCCTGTCCCTGGGATTCTCCAGGCAAGAACAGTGGAGTGGGTTGCCATTTCCTTCTCCAATGTGTGAAAGTGAAGTCGCTCAGTCGTGTCCGACCCTTAGCGACCCCACAGACTGCAGCCTACCAGGCTCCTCCATCCATGGGATTTTCTAGGCAAGAGTACTGGAGTGGCTTACCATTGCCTTCTCCGCAAGTGCGGCTACAACGCCACAAAACACAGCCTCCAATAGTCAATGAGGCCTGTTCCTGCTTTGAAGCCAGAGGCAGGTGGAAGCTTATTTAAAAGAACACGGCCTCCAGCAAAGCCACCTCCAACAGGGCCTGCTCCTGGCACATACTCTCATCACAGCCCCAGCCACCTGCCTCTGAAAGCTGCTTGAAAGAAAGGCTCTTCGCTTGGTTCCCTCGGCAGCTTGTGGAGAGCGCCCTGGGTGAGTCCAGGTTTAGCTTCACTTGATAATGAACATACATTTTCCTCCTGCTGCTGAAATGTTCACCACACTAATAAAGAAAATAGCGAGGTATAAAGGGGGACTATTGGCCGACCCCAAAGGGAAGGATGTCTAAGAGTTGTTGAAGAATCCGGCCAACGCCTGACCCCAGGTCCCCCAGCTGGACTCCCAGAACCCCAGGACCCCAGCCCCCCAACGCCCACTCCTGCCCAGCACCCCCACAACAGATCCACATATCAGAAGCCAGGATTAGACTTTCTCAGAACCAGTAATTAGAAACGAACTCCCTCTCCAATCTTCCTTTTGTGATGAGGAAACACTGAACGGAATGTTTTCAGAAGTATTTTAGAATAACCCTGGGGCGCGTTAGAGCTTTAACAACAATCCATGCCCACCGTAAGTTTTTTCCCCCTCCTGTTATAAACAACCCCGAGCATCTTTACTTTCCAACGTGCAAAGATTAGAAAACCACCAGGAAATGGAAAATCCCGCAGAGAGGAGGCGAGATTACTGCTGTTCCTAGTGTGGCCCGTGCGGGCTTCCAGGGCTGGCTCCATCTATTTCTTCACGGCAGAAACGTTTGAGCAGTTGTAGTTCTGGCAAAAAAAAAAGCAAATGAAACCCTCCAATTCAAGTAGAAGTTCCTCCAGGGTCTGTACAAATCATATTAGAAAGCAGCTTTTATGTATCTAGAATAATTACACTTGATTTGAAGGAGTTTGTTTTTTGTTAAGCTAACTTTAGCATCCACGCTAATGGGGAGCAGATGTACACGCATCCCAGGATGCGCCACACCTCTGCTCACGCAGAAATGTGTGTGCGTTCACACGGATGGAGCCGGGGCCTCCCCCCGCCCGAGGACCCCTCGTTTCTGTGACCCCTCACTGGCTGGCCCTGGTCAGCTGTCCACCCCACTGTCATGCCAGGACAGCCAGAGCCCCCGGCGCTCCTGAGCGACCCTCGGGCTCCTTTAATCCGAGCCGTGGAGAGTGACCTAAGAGAATGAGGGCTAGAGCACTAAGGCGTTTCCTCTCTCAGAGAAGGGTTCAGTCCCTGAGAGAGAAGGGCTGGCCTGGGGAGAAGGTGTGAAAAGCATTCTCCTGTCTTCACGTGAGCCTCTCTCCTCTGCAAACCTCCTGCTTTGCTTTCCCAGAGTGCTCGCAGAGTCTCTGTATAAATAAGATCGAAGAAATAAAAACCTGAGACAGAGGCATTTTTGAAATGCAAGCTCAAGACAGGCTCATTTCCAGTGGACTTGTCGGCATCGGTGTTGGGGTCTGCGGGCCGCAGGGCACCCCTCACCTGCTTTTAGGAGGGCCTGACTCGCGTTCTCCCTGAGAACATGGGAAGTGTGGATGTTGCTCCCCAGGTCTGACTCGGGGGCCCCCAACTGCCTCCCTGAAACTCAGAGCCCCAGGCGCAGCCCCGGCGGGGTTCGGAGAGCCACGGGCGGCCTGGTGGTCTGCCCCGCCCCACCCCAGCCCCAGACGCTCTGCTGGGGGTGGCCGTGGCCCCAGATCACCGGCAGGGCCTGGCTCATGAATGAGGGTGCTTTCCAGATGTGTGCGCAGCTAAGCAGCTTGAGATTTCTCTCTGTAATGAGGAAGGGGGAGTTGTAACAGGGCAAAATGTGGGCGTGTGCATGTGTGCTGCATGCGGGTGTGTGCTGCCTGCCTGTGCGTGTGCATGTGTTTGCTGCATGTGGGTGGGTGTGTGCACATGTGTGTGCTGTGTGTGCATTGCTGCATGTGTGCTGCATGTGGGTGTGTGCACATGTGTATGCATTGGGGGTGTTCTGCGTGTGCATGTGTGTGCGAGTATGTTTGCATGTGTGTACATCTGTGCTTGCATGTGTGTGCATGTATGTGTGTGCACATGTGTGTGCTGTGTGTGTGCATTGCTGCGTGTGTGCTGCGTATGTGGGCGTGTGCTGTGTGTGGGTCGGTGTGTGCATGTGTATGCATTTGAGGGGTGTTCTGTGTGTGTGTGCCTGTGTGTACGCATGTGCGTGTGTGCACACTTGTGCATGTGTGTGCGAGTATGTTTGCATGTGTGTGTATCTGTGCTTGTGTGTGTGTGCATGTCTGTGTGTGCACACATGTGTGGGCATGTGTGCATGTGTTCTGCGTGTGTGTGCTGCCTGTGGGTGGGTGTGCATGTGTGTGCTTTGTGTGTGGGTGTGTGCTGCGTGTGGGTGTGAGTGTGCGTGTGTGTATGCATTTGGGGGGTGTTCTGTGTGTGTGTGCCTGTGTGTACGCATGTGCGTGTGTGCACACTTGTGCATGTGTGTGCGAGTATGTTTGCATGTGTGTGTATCTGTGCTTGTGTGTGTGTGCATGTCTGTGTGTGCACACATGTGTGGGCATGTGTGCATGTGTTCTGCGTGTGTGTGCTGCCTGTGGGTGGGTGTGCATGTGTGTGCTTTGTGTGTGGGTGTGTGCTGCCTGTGGGTGTGAGTGTGCGTGTGTGTATGCATTTGGGGGGTGTTCTGTGTGTGTGTGCCTGTGTGTACACATGTGCGTGTGTGCACACTTGTGCATGTGTGTGCGAGTATGTTTGCATGTGTGTGTATCTGTGCTTGTGTGTGTGTGCATGTCTGTGTGTGCACACGTGTGGGCATGTGTGCATGTGTTCTGCGTGTGTGTGCTGCCTGTGGGTGGGTGTGCATGTGTGTGCTTTGTGTGTGGGTGTGTGCTGCGTGTGGGTGTGAGTGTGCGTGTGTGTATGCATTTGGGGGGTGTTCTGTGTGTGTGTGCCTGTGTGTACACATGTGCATGTGTGCACATGTGTGTGTGCGAGTATGTTTGCACGTGTGTGTATCTGCTTGCATGTCTGTGTGCGTGTGTGTGCTTTGTGTGGGGGCGTGCATGCATGCATGTGTGTGGTGTGCGTGTGTGTGCGTGTATGTGTGTGCGATGTCTAGGTGGGGCAGCTTCTCCTGGTGAGAGGCGGCTCCTGCGTCCAGCGTGTTTCATTTCGGAAACTTCAGCAACGGGCTCTTCCCCTGTGCGTGTTTATCCTTTCTGTGTAGACAAGCGTCGCAAACGGGATTAAGTGAGAAGCATCAGACACACCTCGCCAGCGTCAGGCAGCTTCCCCCACCTCCGTCTTCCTTCTCTCCCCCGTCTCTCTGCCGCTCATCGCTCCGTCTCTTTTGCTGTTTTTAAACAGGGAGAGAGGGAGCATAATGACACCGGAAGAGCTTCTGCCTCCAGGAGGCCAGAAGGACTTTCGCAGAAAAGAAAGTTGTGATTGCTTGTCCTCCTGCTGTGAGGACCTGGGTGAGCCTGGCTCTCCTCCTGGTGGAGAAGCCCCCGGCCCGCAGCCTCTGGGGTCAGCTCCCTTCACAGGCCACTTCCTGGAGGACTGCCAGGCACCGGGACACATCAAAGCCCTAATTAAACCCGTTCTTTAATTGTATCTTTTTGCTTCATTACTTTCCCTTCCCCTTTGATGAAGGCTGCACCCCTCTGTCGCCCCCAAATTATCCCTTTTCTTCATTTTTCAGAGGAGCTGGGCCTTGCTCCCTGGGATGCTGGTGTGGGGTCCCCCTCCTATTTCCTCCTGCAAGTTGGGGACATAGCCCCTCGCCTGCCCTGCCCCCTGGAGCAGCCAACAGTTAAAGGGATATTCACACCTTTCCCCCCTCCCCACTCTTCTATTCTTATGAAGTTTCCATTGATTATTGTCCTAAAATTCCTCGGTCCAGTCATAGATAAAAGGATAATGACTTCAAAGGGAAGAGTTAAGAGTTTAACCCCAAGCTAAGAGAGTGGACAACTAGATAATTGAGGGTAATAACCCGGCACAGACTTGCTTTCAAAGCATCCCTGGGCTGAACTCTCAGGTGGCTTTAATTTTATTAACATTTGTAGCCGCTGACTTGAGAAGAAGGTCTGGAGTCATTACGAGCTTCAAAGCTCCAGGTAACACTCCGCCCGGCCGGGAACCTGACATCAATTTGGGCCTGAGGCTCCCGCACAGGATGGCGCGACGGCTGCTCCCCGCAAACTCGTCAGCCAGACCACAGGCCCAGCGTCCTGGGGCGGGGAGATCAAAGGTCCCCGGGCCCCCCTTCAGGACGGCAATCAAGAGTCAGATTACACGAAGACACAGGAAGAGCGTGGGGTCGCAGGACTGGGAAGACGTCCTCTTCGCTGCTCTGGGCGGACTCTGCAGACGCTGAGGGTCCCACTTCCCCGGGAGCCAGATCCACGGTGTGAGGGTCTGGGGCGCCGGCGGGGGTGGGGGAAGCATCATCCAACTCTCAGAGGCCTCGGGGGTGGGGGCTCGGAGGCTGGGCCTCTGGGCGTCCTTGCATCCTCGGAGATGCCCCGTGTCCATGATGACTCTTGTATAAAGAGAGGATAGCGTTCTGAAAAGTGAGGCGATGCCCCAAAATCGCCAGCTCATTGGAACAAGCAGAGCCACCAGAGGCCCAGCTCTGACCCCCATGGAGGGCGGCGGGGGGCAGGGACAGACCAGGCCTGGGAACAGAAACCGGAGATCCCCCCGGGACCCCCGGAGCCGTCCTGCTGGCCCCTAAGGGCCTCCTTCCCGCCCCACACCGCGCAGCCTTCAGAAAACCCCAGACAGAGGGGCCTCTTCTCCAGGTCCCCACAACCCCTTCGGACCCCGTGCCAGCCCATCATCCCGGCCTCCAGCTCCGTCTCCATCTCCAGGCCAGAGGGACCGTGACAGCTTCCGGGCCACTGGCAGGGCGAGGCTCCCTGGGCATGGCTTTGGGCTGCCCCTCCGCATTAGAAGGGTAGCAGAAGCCCCTGAGATGGCCCCGCGCCTGCAGAGCTGCGGCTGAGGGGCCGGCCTCTTGATCTGACCCTTGGGGCCAAGATGGCGAGAACCTTCCCAGCAAGGCGGCCGACAGGCCCCAGCTTTGCCTGCCCTCCCTCCCCCTGCACAGAGGCCCCAGAGGGCCAGCAGGTGCCCGATCACCACGGCCGGCACAGCACCTGCCGCTGAGTGCAGAGCACGTGCCCCAGGTGTGCAGAGCCCCGAGGGCCTGGGTCCCGCCCCGCCCCAAAGACCCCCAACTGCAGCCTGCCCACCCACAAACCTCTCAGGAAGCACACGGTAGTGATTGCCCTTGCTAAAGGGACCCCAGGTCCCACCGTGGAACTGCATACTTGGGCCCCAGGTGGAAGAACGGGGGGCAGAAGCGAGCTGGGGTTCCCCCCACTCCTGTGCAGTCACCCCCTTGTGGCATCCACGCCTCGCAGAACGCCTGCCATGGGGTGCAGGGCAGCGAGTGGGACCAGGGATGGGGCAGGCCATGGCCCATGGCCCAGCGTCTTTCATCACTTGGTCCCCAGGAGCGTCTCCTTGGTGACACATCCCCCAAAGTATGCCAGCAGGGATGCTCCATCCTTTCTTTGCTTTGGATTGGTTCTTGGAAAACTGTGGTGAATTTTCAGCATAGCCTGGTAGCAGAAAATCATATATATTATTTCTCCCAGGATCCAACATTTAAAAAAAATCATCCTCTCATTTAGACATTAAACACTACAGCCTACACTGCTGGTAGAAAAGAGAAACCAACCCGGAGGTACCGGGAACACCCTCCGTGTGGCCCCACCTTCCTGCCCAGGAGCCTCATGGACAGCTTCGATTCTCTCACCCAGAACCCTGGCCAGTGAGAGGAGCCTGGAGTCACAGCCTCCAGGCCTCGGTTCTGAAGCATGAGGCCAGGGTGAAGCTGGAGGCTGGGGACATGAGCGTCCCCAAGGTCTGAGCCTCGTGATGTTGGATCCCAGGTGTCTCCATTTGGACACGTGTGTGGTTGGAAGGAACCCACACTTGGGAGGCAGACAGCCACATGTTCAGGTCCAGACCCGGTCATTCACTGGCCAGCTTGGACACCTCCCGTGCCTCCGAGGTCCTCCACGTCCCCAGGGACGAGTGACGGGGTCCCTGAGAGGCGGACGCCTACCTTGTGTGCCGGTTTGGGCGAGTGGCTGAGTGCCATCCTCGCCCTCAGGGAGCTTGGGGTCCTCCACTGGGCAGGTGGGAACTCGGGTGTGGACACAGGTATCCAGGAGGGCCCCACGGCGAGGCCCCACGGTGCCCCTACAGTTCAGAGTCACAGTCGTAGCTGGGACTTTTTTCTTGCACTTTAAGGGTTGAAGAAAAACAGTTAATGATCCTGGGGCCCTGGGTGGCACTAGCGGTAAAGAACCCGCCTGCCAATGAAGGAGTCGTAAGAGACGCAGGCTCCATCCCTGGGTCGGGAAGATCCCCTGGAGGAGGGCACAGCAACCCACTCCAGTGTTCTTGCCTGGAGAATCCCAGGGACAGAGGGGCCTGGCGGGCTACAGTCCATGAGGTCGGAAAGCGGCTTAGCGTGGGGCCCTGGGGCTGATGCTTTAGAGGGAGTCATCCTGCTCTGAGATGAGGGTGAAGAGGCTGAGGACGGATGGAGAGGCGGCCCCTAGGGAACGTCACCCCCAGCGCCGTCTCCAAGAGACAGTGGTGTCCCCGCCCCTTTCTAACAGGCAGGAAGTCACTCCAAGGGCTGACCTCTCCAGAGTCCCCGAGGGGCTGGCCTGGCCCCAAGTGGTGAGTGAGTGGCGGGGCAGGGCGAGGGTGATGCACCCAGGCATAGAGTGTCTGGCCAACTGAGAGAAAGGGAGGGAGCCAGTGCGGGGCCGGGTGGAGGCTTGTCGGAGCCCCGTTGGCGGCCGGCTGTGATCTGTCTTCCCGCCCCAGCAGGTAACTCAGATGCTCGGTGATTAATCGCATCTGGGCGGAGATCACGTGCCTTCACCGTATCTGCGGTTTGTAGGGACAGACCAAGGTCTCTGTCAGTGTCCCTGCCTGGGGGTCAGAGTTCAGCCCTGGGCACCTTGCTGTCCTTTGCGTTTGCTCAAAGCTGCAGAGGCAGCTGCGGGCCTGGAGGGGACGCTCAGGACCAGTCACCTTCCCAGCCTGACTCTGCTCAGCATTTCAGAAGCAGAACATGCCTGAACGTTCTTGGAGAATTCCCCAGGCTGGCTTCCCGGTTTTACCTCCAGAACAACCTTACGGACGGGCGGGGCAGGTGGGGCCTTCCTGGTTACAGGGCCAAAGGGCCCTGAGTCACCGATGGATGGGACCCACCCCGCCCCGCAGTCAGGTAACCAGGCGGCACAGCCCCGGGGACTTTCTGCCTTTTCATACTCCTCACGGGGTTCTCTCGGCAGGAATACCGCAGTGGGTTGCCCTTCCCTCCTCCAGCGGACCATGATCTGTCAGAACACTCCACTGTGGCCCGTCCGTCTTGGGCAGGCCTGCGCGGCATGGCGCATAGCTTCCCTGAGTGCTGCAGGCTGTTTCGCCACAACAAGGCCATGATCATGGAGGGGGAAGGGGCAACAGAGGACAAGGTGCTTAGAAAGCACCACCAGCTCAGGAGCCATGAATCCAAGCAAACCCAGGAGTCAGCGGAGGACAGAGGAGCCTGGCGGGCTGCAGACGCTGCGGTTGCAGAGTCAGAGACGATTTAGCCACTGAACAGCAACAGCCTAGGGATGGCTCCTGGCTGCAGGAGCCCGGCTCTGATTCTCGCTGCAAAGCCCATCGCAGCCATGGATGTGGTCGTCGTCAGCGCTGAGCTAACGCGGGGCCAGCGCTCCGTGCTCCGCAGTGGTCCCATCCGTCCGTGGCGGGACGAGGTCTTTCAGTCACAGTTCCCGTGATCCTGGATATGCGTGTTGGGCTTCCTGTGACGTCCTTGATTGGAAGCCCAACACGTCTTCCCTCGCCCTGACCCCGGGCCAGGCCAGTGCTGTGGTTTGTGGGGCGCCCTTGGGTGGCGCCCTAAGTGCACAGTCACAGTGTCTGCTCAAGCCTCGGTGCCCACTGCTTCCTGCGTCACCCTCTGCCTTCCCTCCTGCATCTCTGGTGGAAGGTGCTGGAACCCTGCAGGCTTGGAGTATGTGATCGCAGCCGTGAGCCAGCGGCGGCATGGACACCCCAGCTCCTTGTCCCCGAGACTGTTTCCTAACAGTTCACATGAACACCCATCTCAGATCTGCTTCCGGGAAGCCCAGCCTGAGGCCGTTGCTGAAATCAAGTGTGAATATCTAACCAAGGTGACTGCAGCCATGAAACTAAAAGACAGTTGCTCCTTAGAGGGAAAGCTATGACAAACCTAGACAGTGTATTAAAAAGCAGAGACATCACTTTGCTGACAAAAGTCTGTATAGTCAAAGCTGTGGTTTTTCTAGCGGTCATGTATGGATGTGAGAGTTGGACCATAATGAAGGCTGAGCGTCAAAGAACTGATGCTTTTGAACTGTGGTGTTGGAGAAGACTCTTGAGAGTCCCTTGGACTGCAAGGAGATCAAACCAGTCATTCCTAAAGGAAACCCTGAATATTCATTGGAAGGACTGATGCTGAAACTGAAGCTCCAATAATCTGGCCACGTGATGCCAGGAACTGACTCACTGAAAAAGACCCTGATGCTGGGAAAGATTGAAGGCAGGAGGAGAAGGGGGCGACAGAGGATGAGATGGCTGGATGGCATCACTGACTCAGTGGACATGGGTTTGAGCAAGCCCAGGGAGATGGTGAAGGACGGGGAAGCCTGGCGTGCGGCACTCTGTGGGCTCACAAAGAGTTGGACACGGCTCAGCAACTGAACAGCAACAATCTAACCAAGGACAGCCTCTTAGCTTACAGCAGACTCCCATCTGCTCCTGAAAGTCCAGCCCTCGCAGAGTCCGGTCCCTGACCATCCACAGAAGGCACTTCCTAGAGTGGAGCTCACTGACACTGCTTCCCCACCAAACGATGAAAAGTTCTCTGCAAAGTCAAGGCCAGCGGACTGGGTTCCCTCGATCCGGCCATGCCGCTCCACGCCGTTCCCCCGCCCCTCCCCGCCAACAGGCCTCCCGCCTCCTGGGCTCGCCGGGGGAGGTCCTGCAGGGGCCCAGCCGCTCCCCAGGCTGCGTCTTGCTCCCAAGCTGCTGGCCCCTCCCAGGGACCCCCTCCTCCTTGTGTTATCCGGGGTGGGCTTGGTGCCCTCTTTCCCTGTTCCTGCCCTGTATCCCGTGGGCATCTCTGCCGAGACCCTCCGTCTGCTGGTGCCGTGTCATCCGCCCCTGGGTTGGTCTCTCACTTGCTGAGCGCTCCCGAAGACGAAGCCAGGGGCTGCCCATCACCCACACAGCTCCTGAGCCGCAGACGGTGGGGGGCGCGGGGCCGCCGTTGCAGAGGTAGATCAGGCTGACCTTGACGCTCCTTCACGCTCAGTGCTGGGGACTGAATCTTGTCTCCTGTCAGATTCGTGTACTGACCCCCTAAACCCTGAAATGATGGAATTTGGGGGGGTGGCTTTAGGAGGCAATCAGATTTAGATGAGATCGTGAGGGTGGGGCCCCATGATGGGTTAGTGCCCTTTTAAGACAAGGAAGAGACCAGCTCCCTCCCCATCTCCCATGTGAGGACACAGAAGCTCAGTAGGAAAGTTCTAGTAAGGAACCAAACTTTCCAGCACCTTGATCTTGGACTTCCAGCCTCCAGTCCTGTGAGAAAATAAACATCTGTTTTTTAAACCCCTCACTCTACGACTGAGGGACTAAGCACAGCAACACAGGACAGGACTGTAGCCCGCCAGGCTCCTCTGTCCATGGGATTCTCCAGCCAAGAACACTGGAGTGGGTGGCCATTTCCTTCTCCAGGGGATCTTCCCAACACAAGAATCGAACCCATGTCTCCTGCATTGCAGGTGGATTCTTCACTCGCTGAGCCACAGAGTCAGCGTTTTCCCCCCTGTTCTCTGAGGGTTGGCTAGAGGGGTGGATGTACTTCATTTACTCTGTCTTGAGTTGGGGGACTGGGTAAGAAGGGGTCTCCCAGACCCCACCTGCTCTGCCTGCACCCCTGGCCACCAGGCAGCTGTCAGCGCTTCCTGGGGCCCACGGGGGTCTGCCTCCCCTCAAAGCCAACACACTGGCTGGGCTGGGTCACCTCTGCCAGCTGCCTGCCCTGCCCTGGCCAAGACCTCGTAGCCGTGGCCCCACAGCCAAAGCTTTGCAGTCACTCAGGACAGTGAGGCCGCATGGCTACCCCTCCAACTGCTCCAGGGCTAGGGGTCCTGTCCCCCAGCCCGCCACGGCCATCAGCCCTTACAAACCACAGCAAGTCCTTCTCTGGTGCTCATGACCCTTGCAGGGGGTCTCCCAGGGCCCCCGCCCTGGGGAAAGGCCCCCAGACTCCCACAGAAGCCTCTGGGGATGGGCAGGGGAAGAGTTAAGCTCTGGGCTGAGGCTTCAGGGCTCAATTTCTCTGTTTCCTGTTGATGACATTATTGTCTTCCTACAACCATTGACACATGTTGCTTTCATCTGTTTCATTTCAAGACATGAGCACACTCGCTGGAAACTATGCTTAAGAGCTAAACTCAAAACATTTGGGTTTCCTGTCCTCTCGACTCTTGCTGGGATGCTGCACGCTCTGCTGGGTTGGTTTCTGGGTGGTGGCGGCGGCAGCCTGGGTTCTTCTCAGCCACCATATTTAAACCAGCAAAGCGTGGCTTCCTGGCTGGTTGCCGGGGGCCCATCTGTGGCTCGGGGGGTGCTTCCCGTGGTGGGGATGGGCTCACACACCACTTCGTGGAGGCTGCACTGCGTCTCCTCGCCAGCCCCCGCCCCTCCCGTCCGGCTGGAAGATGGGCAGGTGGATTCTCCCCAGGCTCGCTGTGTCCTTGAGCTCCTCGTGGCCTAGAGCGTCTGAACAGGGAGGTGAGCGTGTCAGTCTGGACCCAAGGACTCGGGGAACAAACAGGCCTGGCTGCCCGGGCATCTGAGTGGATGGGCCTCCCCCTGGCCAGGCTTGGGATGGCAGGCGGCCGCTGGGAGTGGGCCAGCCACATCTGGTTGGAATTGGGTTTGACACACATTTCCAAACCTGATCGCAGCCCATCACCCTTCCCCGGGCTGGGGCGGCCTTGCCTGCTGACATGGTCTGCAGAGGGAGCGACCCTCTGCTCAAGGACGAGGCTGGGAGGTGGCCGCCTGCCTGGCCAGGGGTGACTGGCCTGCGCTCAGCACCCCCAGCTCCAGCGGGCTCCCCCGAGCATCTCAGATGTTTTCCTGGGGGAGAGCATGGCCTGATTCTCTAGTCAGGGAGGCGCACGCCTTGCTGTCTAAGTGGACTTCTACATCCATCTCTTCCCTTCGCCCTCCCCAGAACAAGGTGGTTTAGCCCCACCTCACAGTAGAGGACGTGGAGGCTCAGAAACCACAGAACCTGTGCCCGAGGCCCCATAGCTTCCAAGAGATGCGCTGGGGTCCGACCCCAGCCCGGCCTCCCTGTCTCTGCTGCAGCCTCCCCCGTCCTCCTCCCAGCAGCCCGGGGCCCACCATCCGCCCCGGCTGCCCCAGGGGCATCCAGGGGCCCTTCCCTCCTCCCTCCCTTGCTTCGCCCACCTGGGCCTTTTCTTCCTACTGCATTTCAGCAGGGAGGAAGCGAGCTCACAGGCACTCGTGGTAAAGAATCTGCCTGCAGTGCGGAGACCCCGGTTCAGTCCCTGGGTCAGGAGGATCCCCTGGAGAAGGGCATGGCAACCCACTCCTGTATCTTGCCTGGAGAATCCCATGGACAGAGGAGCCTGGCAGGCTGTGGTCCAAGGGGTCACGAAGAGTCAGAAACGACTGAAGTGAGTTAGCACGCATGCACGTCACCATCTTGAAATTTCTAAGAACTATTGAACAAGGGATTGAATACGTGCCTTCTGCTGTGGCCGGTTCTGCCCCGTAACCTTCTGTGAAGCAGGCTGCTAAGGGTGGTGGCGGACAGGAGGGGGCGGCCCGGGCGCCTCCTCCTCCGCGTCTCCCCCTGTGCCACCTTCTCTTGCCGAGGGCGGGACGCCCCTCCCGGTGTTTCCGGCCCCTCTGTGATCATCTCCGTCTCCGGGTACTCTGAGCCAAGGCCTCAAACGTCCTGGTCTCAAGGACCAGACTTGGAAGTCACAGCAGCTCTGGAGCCCTTGAGGCCTCATCAGAAAGGGAACAGCTGGGCACCCGTCTCTGCTCTCTGGCCGCCCGGCCTCTTTAGGGCCCGGTTCCGGTCCTCGGTCCAAAGGTCCCGCCGCCGCCGCTCTCTGTGAGGGGAGATGGCGCCAAGGAGGGCACGGCCCTGCGTCCGCTGGGAGGACGGACAGGCCTTGGGGTCCCTGCGGCCCCGCGGGGTCCAGGCCTGACTCGGCCGTGCCTGCACTTACTGCACGGGGGTGGTCACCCTGCCCGGGGCCCCAGGACCGGCCTCACACGCCGAGTGGGGAGATGGCGCCCGCTCTGGGCCGCCCCGCGGTCTCCGTGACGGGCACTGCGCGCCCCTCATCTCGGTTCTCACGACATCCCGAGGCTATGCGGTGCCCAGGACGGAAACCAGGCAACAAACCAAAAAGGACAGCTTGACAATTTGTCACTTACAAAGGGGCTATTTATCCTCAGCGCCACTTATGGATGGGAAAGTGAAGGCCTCAAAAAGATGGACAGATAGATGATAGATGGATCCATGATCGATGGATGGATGGACAGACAGGTGATTGACGGATGAAAGATATAGGTAGATATATGATGGCTGGACTGATAGTAGAGGTTGAAGACGGATGATTAATAGATAACAGAGAGATGGATGGCACTTCCCTGGGGGCTCAGTGGTAAAGAATCCGCCTGCAATGTGGGAGACCTGGGCCTGATCCCTGGGTCGGGACAGTCCCCTGGAGGAGGGCATGGCAACCCACTCCGTATTCTTGCCTGCAGAATCCCATGGACAGAGGGGCCTGGTGGGCTGCAGTCCATGGGGTCGCAGAGAGCCAGACACGACTGAGCGTCTTAGCACGCAGATAGATGGACAGACAGGTGGGTGGGTAGGTAGGCAGACAGATGGCAGACAGATAACATTAATGGATGGATGGACAGATGACGGATGGACACGACTTATTCAAGGCCTCAGCTTGATGGTGGTGGGTCAGGGTTTGAAACGTGATTTACCTGCCTGACTCCTGAGTCCAGTGAGTGTTGTTGCTTCTTACCCCGACTCCTCTGGTCCTCTCCTCATTCCACTGCGTTGGATTTGAGAGGCGTGTGAGGCTTGGTTTGCAGCTCTGGGGGCTCATGGGGGTCAGGCCGTCCTGATGAGCAGCCGGGGACAGACCTAGCGCCTTCCTATGCAAGACAGCAGCCGGCACAGGCCGCGTGCAGAAGGTGGGCAGTAGCAGTCTGCAGCGGGGTGGCAGTGTCCCCTTGTCCCCAGTTTCCCCTGCCTTGGGCGCCCCTGGGTGAGGCCCACCTCAAAGAGTATGTTTACAGGTGAAACAACTTCTAAACTGGGAAGTGAAATTTTATGGGGGCCAGGAATGGCCCTTTTCCCTGTCACGGGGCACAGCGCATGGAGAACAGACAGGCCGGTTGGCGGGTGGAGTTGAAACAGCCAATGAGCCCCAGAGGGAACTGGCAGCGGCTCCCCAGGCCGGGTCCCCACAGGGCACATGCGCGTTCTGACCCGGCTTTGGGGCTGTTGTTGTTCAGTTGCTAAGTTGTGTCTGACTCTGCGACCCCGAGGACTGTCGCCCGCCGGGCTCCTCTGTCCACGGGCTTCTCCAGGCACGTGCCCTCCTCCAGGGGATCTTCCGGAGCCTGGGATTGAGCCCACGTCTCTTTGGGGTCCTGCAGAGGCAGCTTCTTTACCACTAGCGCCACCTGGGGAGCCCCAGGGTCCACCCACTCCTGGGGAGACTGCAGGGTGCAGGCTCCCCACCTCTGAGTCGACTGGAGTCCCCCCTTGTGCCCTGGATTCTCTTGGGCCAGGTGTTGGGGCAGGTGTGAGACGGCCGCCTGCTGGGTGGGGTGGCGGGCAGCTGCACAAAGTACGGGAACGTGGCTCTGGGTCTCAAAGGCCTCCCCAGGCTGCTTCCCTTCCGCCGGTGCTGCCCCCGGTGATGACCACCCTCTTCCCGTCCTGGCTCCCCAAGAACAGGCCCTTCTGGGGGGAGTTCCCTGCCAAGGGCAGGCAGGCCCCTCCATTGTCTTGTAGAGTTGAATGTTGACACCTTTTTGCAGGGAAATCCAGAGTCCTGCCACTCTATGGCAGGCTGAGGAATGGGGCAGGGATGCCCCTAGTGGGGCAAAAGGTCAGATCCCGGGGTGGGCTGGGCAGGGCCAGGGCGCTCTCAGAAAAGTCAAGTGTGGCTGAAGCAGCTGCGGGCCTGAGGAAGCCCGCAGCCCCGAGGAAAAGGGCCTCCCCACGCCCACCCCGCCTGCAGCAGAGCTCGCCCAGTTCGGCCTTGTGGTCTTGGCCTCTAGAAACCATCCTGCAGCCGGGGGCTCCTCCGGGGGCCAAAGTCCCCCAGGAAGACATCACACCCCTCTGCCCGCCACCCCACCCAGCAGGCGGCCGTCTCACACCTGCCCCAACACCTGGCCCAGGGGTCGCAGGTCTCCCCTGACCTTGAGCAGGGCAGGGGCCCCCTCACTCACTCCCTTTCAATGACTGAATTTTCTGGCCCCCGAATCAAGCCACCAGGTCTTGATCATTATCTGATTTGTGAATCGATGGATTCATGTGAAAAGTTTTGATCTTCTTGAAACAATATTTGTCAATTCTGCAAAAAAGACACACTCACTTCGGGGGAGGGGAAGCAGCAGTCTTATCAGCTGGGAGGCGGTCCTCTGGCCTCCTGGTCTGTGAAGCTGGTGGCATCCCTCTGTTCTTCCTGTCTGATGAGCTGGGCCAGCACGCAGTGTGTTTATTCCACTTAATTCTTCCCTGACGTTTTTCAAGTGCTGGGGCAATGCCTCAGTATCATCAGGACGAACATCACAGCCTCAGCAAATCACCGCATCTTGTTCTGTGCTCGAGTTATCAGGGCAAGTCGTTCTCAAGAGGACACTGGTGCAGGAGCGCAGTTCGGTTCTCACACTTTAATCTCTGGGGGGGATCCTAACGCTTTTTGCTAAGAAGCCATTGGGTAAGCACAGGCATATCTGATGTGCAGGTCATTTCTTGTCTGTTCAGGGGACACCCTGTAGCGGTTGATGGTGTTCGTCTGACTCGCTGCGACCCCATGGACTGCAGCTCGCCCTCCACTGTCTCCCCAAGCTTGCTCAGACTCACGTCCACTGAGTTGGTGACGCCATCCACCCATCTCATCCTCACCTCACCAGTAGCTGTCCTGACTCAGGACTGAAGCCTGGGCCCTGGCGAGGGCACTTCTGGGCGGCTCAGTCCAGGTGGAGGGCCCCGATCCCTTCCTCCTTCACTCCCACCTCTGTCCACAGTGCGGCTCAACCACTCATCAAGTCCTGACGTGGGGCCTGGGAGGGGCTGGGCTGAGGGGTGCGAGTGTCGGAGCGTGGCCCCTGCGTCCCGGGTCTGCGGCTGAGTCGGCGGACCCAGAGGAGGTCAGGGTGAGCTCTGCTCGAGGCTGCCGTGGCGCCATGACAGCAGGAGGAGGTGCTCCAGTCCAGGAAGAGGGATCAGGCCTGAGGAAGCCGGAGGGGCGGCCGGCCAGGGCACTCCTGACGTGAAGGCACAGGGGAAGGGGAATGGAAGCTCGTGTGAGGTGGACAGGTAACTGGAGGCCAGCCCGGCCGACCAGCCCATCGCCTGGCACAGAGTTTGGGGCCTGACCTGGAGGTCATGTGCAGCCGGGGGTCCGAAGGCAGGAAGGACATGGTCAGCTGGAGAGCGCCTCGCACTCTCCTCGCAGCACCAGCTAAGGGCCCGGCCGGGACTGGAAACCGCAGGCCCGGAGGACAGTTAGGACGCTGCTCCCAGCAAGAGAGAAGGGTCAGAGCCGTGTGGTAGTGGCAGATACGCGGAGAAGGGGGTGATTTGGGGAGAGTCTAGGAGGCCGAAGCGTCAGGGCTGGACGCCGGGTGGGGGCACGTGACGTAGAGGAGCCTGGACTGGGCCCAGGTTTCGCTGGGAGGCGGCAGAGGACGCGGGTCACTGCCTGACAGAGGCCGCCTGGCTCCACGAGAGGCAAAGGCGGCTCCGTTGGAATGGTGCTAACTTCTAGCCGCCTGTGGCCAGAGGTCCAGGATGGGGGGATGAAGGAGGCTGGTGAAGACGTGGGGCTGGAGGCTGGGAGGCCCTGGTCCCTGGAGAGATGGGCCTGGAGCTGTGGATGGAAAGAGGGAGACACCCGATGGGAGGAGCCCAGAAGGGAGGCGGCCACCATCAGAGGGTCGTCCCCAGAAGGGAGGCGGCCGCCGTCAGAGGGTCGTCCCCAGGAGGGAGGCGGCCGCTGTCAGAGGGTCTTCCCCAGAAGGGAGGCGGCCGCCGTCAGAGGGTCTACCCAGGAGGGAGGCGGCCGCCGTCAGAGGGTCTTCCTGAAGAAGCGAGCGGGACTTGAGAACAGGAGCGCTGCAGGCGCTCACACAGGAAGGCCCGGGACTTCCCAGGCAGGACGCCTCTCACCTGCTGAGGTTTCCAGGTGGAGAGCCCATCCCGGATGGAGGGGACGATGAGAGGCAGGCAGAGCAGACCGCGCCCGTAGACGCCTCTTGAAAGACGGCAGTCAGCCTTCTAGCGCCAGTGCTCTGAGGCCCAGGAGACGGGATGAGGACCTCGCTAGAGCGTCGCCAAGGACCTGACGTCGGGAAGGCTCAACAGGAACAAATCCAGAACGTCGCAGGTGATCCAGGGCAGCCCACAGCCCTGCCGAGCATCCCGGGCCACCGAGGCCAACCCTGCGGAGCCGGGGAGGTCCGAGCGTCTGGCAGAGATGCTGAGGACAAATGAAAAAACGTGAAGGAACAAGGGGACTGACCTCAGGCCCGGAACAGCTGCCCCTTCCAGAAGCTATTTAAAGGGAGCAGGTCGGAACTTCGGGGGCAGAAAACAAGAAGGCTCAAGGAGGGCCTCCGCTCAGGAACACAGACCCATTTATTTACAAAGTTTCACATGTTGCCAGTTGGAATGCTGACTTCAGGGAGTTTTTTTCCTATCTATCTTTCACTTCCTTTTCTGAAAACAGCTTTTGTGTGTGTGTATCTGCTGGACAGTCAGGAGGCGAGAACTTTAAAAATCAGAACCTCTTTCTGGATTTGTTTGACTATGGATGGTCTCTTCTGGTGACAAGCTCCTGAAAGCCCATCTCCCCAAAAATTCCCGGTGGGATGCCGGCCATGCCAGCAGTTTCTAGCTCCATTTATAGTAAATATTAAAAGCACCTGAAGGTAAATCAGATTAGGAAGTTTTAAACTATTGTTTAGCTTTGTTATTGTTTACTTGCTAAGTCAGGTCTGACTCTTTGCGACCCCATGGACTGCAGCGCGCCAGGCCTCCCTGTCCTTCACCAACTCCTGGAGCTTGCTCAAAGTCATGTCCATCACATCGATGATGCCATCCAACCGTCTCATCCTCTGTCGTCCCCTTCTCCTCCCGCCCTCAGTCTTTCCCAGCACCAGGGTCTTTTCCAGTGAGTCGGCTCTTTGCATCAGGTGGCCAAATATTGCAGCTTCAGCATCAGGCCTTCCAGTGCATATTCAGGGTTGATTTCCTTCAGGATTGACTGTTCAGCTTAATTTCATTCTAAATTGAAGAGAATGAAGATCGTTTGTATTAAAAATAGGTTTATCCCCCAAACTGCTGGGGATGGGGCTGCCTAAGACCTGTGGCTTGAAAATCCCCACCTTGCCATTCCCGCCCCCTCCCCTCCCAACGGGGAGGAAGCAGAGCCCACCTTTTCCCACTCCCTTCCTCCTTCCAGACTCTGGGGGCTCCACCCCCACCCTCAGCTGCACCCACCCTACAGAGAGGCCATGGAAACGCCTGTCACCACTGAAGACTTGGCAGCAACGCCCAGGAGCCAGCCGGAGGGAGCCCACTTCTGGGGTCAAGGCCACCCGTTTGTTGGAGCCAAACGAACGTGCTTCCTCGGCATTTCCAGCTCAAGCCTTGCAATGATGCTTTGGGAACGCATCCCAAATTATTCTTACGTTTAAAGTAGCAACCTTCCTTTATTTAACCTTTATTGATTACCTTCAGAATTGTACTAATTAAGATGGCTGGTGACTTTTTCAGCTTTTTTTTTTTTGGTTATCACTTAAGTTGGTGATTTATTTCTTTTAACTTTATTGGGCGTATAGTTGATTTACAATGTTTTGTTCATCGAATGATATTTATCCGTCCTGTTATGGAAGCCAAGGACCCAGGGTGAGCTGCCAGGTCTGCTGACCATAGTGCGGGGCAGGGAGGACGGGCCTGGGGGCTCAGCTCAGCTTGCGAGTGGGCCACGGAGCCCTGGGAAGACCTCCCTTCCTCTTTGCTTTGCTCTCATCTCTTGAATGCTGGGTTAGCTTAGACCCCACTGTGAGGCCTCCCCTGCTGGAAGACGCTGCCAAAGACGTTGTTGTTTAGCTGCTCAGTCACATCTGACTCTTTGCGACCCCACAGACTGTAGCCCACCAGGCTCCTCTGTCCTTGGGATTTCCTAGGCAAGAATACTGGAGTGGGTTACCATTTCCTCCTCCAGGGGATCCTCCTGATCCAGGGATGGAACCTGCGTCTCCTGCATTGCAGGCAGACTCTTTACTGCTGAGCCACCGTAGCATCTTAGTTCCCAAACCAGGGATCGAACCCGCAAACCCTGCATTGGTCGCAGAGGCCTGCCCCCTAGCCACTGAACCACCAGGGAAGCCCGCAGCTGCTGCTGTTTCTCTGGGGTCCTGGGTACGAGGCCTCTGAGAGCTAGCAGACAGCACAGACCCCTTTGCACCGAGCCCTGCCCCTTTCCTGGGAGGACAGCAGAGGTACCCCTGCTCGGTTTCCAGCCCCCTAGGCCAGAAGCGTGGCCCCTAATTGGAGGGAGATGAGAGTTACTTCCCAGAAGAGCCAACAGGCTACTGAGGACACAGGGTGACTGCAGATGGCTGCCGTGGGTGTCCCCTCCACTTTACAGGCAGACACAGGGCCTCAGAGCAGCTGGGTGGCCTGCAGTCTCTAGAAACATTACCTGCGTGTCTCTCCACCCGCTCCCCACACAAAGCTGCATTGTCTACGGTGGCAATTTTCCAAAGAAATAAAAGACAGAGTCACTGGCTCTTCGAGAGCAATGTCCTGGGTCTGGGCTCCTCTGAAGTCGCAGCTGGTGTGACTTCCCCCCTCCCCCGCCCCAGGAGGTTTTGTCCGGCTGACTCAAGATTGGAGATCTGGCCAGGTGCCTTGCAGGGAGCCCTGTGTTTTCTGGGATTCTAGGATTTCAGCCCGGTACCTAATTCCAGAAAAGAATTACTCTCTGCTTTATTAAACTTGTCTGCACTTAGGCCAAGTGGGCTGTTGATCCTCCGTAGGGCTTGTCTTCAAAGCAGGGGCAGTGAGCATGTGCAGAAATCCATCACCTTGCTTTCCAGTTTCCAGGCAACCGTGCAGGATTACAACCAGTCACATGACGCTGCGGCTGCCAGGGAGAAGGGGAAATGGAAAACTGCTATCTTGAGAGAGGGGCTGGGGAGAAGCAGGGGACTTTGCCTACTCCTCCAGAAATATCACCAACAAGTAGTCAGGGACCAGCGGCTTGAGGGGCTCCTGGCTTCTGGGCAATTGGCCCAGCCCCAGCGCTAAATGTACCACCAGGGGACAGGGCAGAGAGGCGGGGTGGGGGAGGCACTGGCCCAAGGTGACCGAACACCTGTTCTGGAAACCAGGCTCTCCAAGTGCTCACTGCTGAGACTGCCAAGCGGAACCCGCCCTTGCTCCCGTGGCCCAGTCCTGGGCTCACAGGGAGCAGAGAGCAAGCCCTTCAGTGAAAGCCAAGCCTGGGATGGTTGGGGCCAGGGGGCCGTGGAATGTGGGAGGGGGTGGCAGCTGGGGGGGAGGAAAGCCACCCGTGAAGACTGAGTGCCCACTGCCTTTCAGAGCCTCCTCTTCCTGATCTCTGTTTATTTTGATTTTGGAGTTTGCAGCCTCCCCTCCCCCACACTGTGTGTGTGTGTGTGTGTGTGTGCGTGTGTGTGCGTGAGTTGTGCACACATACACATGCACACACACTGCTGTTGTTTATACTGCAGATGCTTATAGCAATGCATCCCTTTCCATGTACACTTCTGGTCCTAGATTCACACCCTCTGTGGCTGAAAGGCTCCGGGGAACCTCGGGACAGCTCCGGGCTCTCCTACAGTCCCCCAAGGGAGTGTGCGGTGTTCTGAAAGGCTGGGGAGACGCGGCCTGGCTTCCTCACACCCAGCAGCGGTCCCACTCCAGAGCTCAGTAGTCTGGCCACTCTTGTTCACTGGTCCGCCCCACAGTGGCCATGTGTTTCCTGGCCGTGGACCACTGGCTTCACGCCAGCCTGGCCACCCGGGAGGTGAGCCTGAGGAGCAGCGCGGACACAGAGAGGCAGGTCTTGGGAAGGGCAAAGCCCTGGCTGCTTGCAGGAGCTCTGGGCCTGGTCACAGCCCGGGAGCATCCCGGCTGGCACAGCAGGTCACGGGATGCCCCCTCTTCCGCTCTCCCTGCAGAAACCTACACAGTCAGAGAAACCTGTTTCTTGTGTGGTTTGAAGTACTAAAGGCCTAATGAAGGTTCAGGGCCCCTCTGCATTGGAAAGCTTTGCCCTCCGTTCAATTCACTCAGAAGGTAAATAAACAGTTGAGGTGGAGAGCCCTTGCCTCCGTGTCTGAGGGTGCCAAGCTCTCCTCTCCCTTCTGCAACAAGTCTGGGCTCCACCTTTATGATTTTTAAGAGGAGGAAAAATCAGTTATTAGCTCATCATGAGAGATCATTCTACAGCAATAGATACGTAAACAAACAATGTTCTGGGTTTGTGGTATATTTTCTTATTATTCTAAGCAAGATGGTTGTTGGGAGGCTGTTGGGGGTACTGAGAGGTGATGGTGGGGTGAGGAGTTTTCACTACATTAGCACTGAGAGTCCATGGGGGAAAAGACATCCTGTGTCTGTTTAATATGCAACATCCGGAGACTGGGGGATGCAGCTGATACCGAAAGAACGGGGTGTACCTGCTGGGAGGGTCCTGATGGCCAGGTTGGGAATGTGGGGTTAAAATCTGCAGGGAGTTGAGGCTGGCTTCCCAGAGAGGCGTCTGGGCCCACCTCCAGCCCCCAGACCTCTGCGGGCAGATTCACAGCATCTTCACCCACCGATCCAGGCACGCAGGTCCTAACACAAGCACGCAGGAATCTGGTGCAGGCCTGGGTTCCTCCTCGGACACTTAGCCGTCCACCCCTAGTCTGCTGCTGCTGCTGCTAAGTCACTTCAGTCGTGTCCGACTCTGTGTGACCCCATAGACGGAAGCCCACCAGGCTCCCCCGTCCCTGGGATTCTCCAGGCAAGAACACTGGAGTGGGTTGCCATTTCCTTCTCCAATGTGTGAAAGTGAAAAGTGAAAGTGAAGTCGCTCAGTCGTGTCCGACCTTTAGCGACCCCACGGACTGCAGCCTACCAGGCTCCTCCATCCAAGGGATTTTCTAGGCAAGAGTACTGGAGTGGCTTGCCATTGCCTTCTCCGACCCCTAGTCTAGCACTCCTTTTTTTCTTTTTCTTTCTTTTTGTTTTACAAGCTCCTCTAAGCCCAAATTCCCAGGGAAACTTGAACAGAGGTAGAAAAGTGTTTGATGATAGGAGAAAAAAAAAATCTGCCTGCTTGCAGTTCTCAGAATGGCCAGGATGCTACAATAAACTGTTGCTTTCCCGAGCTGGGGAGGACGGGGACAGGATGGCGGAGGAAGCCGGAGCGAAAAGGCCAGAGCACTTAAGAGGCGGAACCAGAACTCGGGCCGGGCGCGGGCGGCCGCGGGGGCCCGGCGGGGCGGGCCGGGCGCGGCCCCTTTAAGGCGGGCGGCGCGGGCCGGCCGAGCGCGGCGGGGATTGGCGCGGCGGGATCAGGGCGGCGGGGCGGGCGCGCGGGGCCGGCGGCGCTTTGATCAGGTCCTGGCAACTCGGTACCGCCGGGCGCCGGGAAGTAGAGAGCAGCGCTCGCAGCCATGGATCGCGGGGCCGCCCGGGGCCCGGGGCGCCCGGGTCCCCCGCCGCCGGCGGCGCTCTGAAAGGTGGGGCGGAGGCGCGGCCCCGGCAGAGCGGCTGCCCCGCGGGGCCCCCGGGCCGGGGCGGAGGGCGAGCCGGCCGCGTCGCGGGCGCCGGGGGCGGGAGGGGCTCCGGCCCGGCCGGGGGCGGGGGGCGCCGGGGAGGGGGCCGCGGGCCGGCGGGGCGCGCGGAGGGGCGGCGGGGCCCGGGGGCGGCGCGCGCGCGCCGGGCGCTTACCTCCCTTTCAGGACCGTGCGCCGGCCCGCGCCTTTGAAGTGCACAGTGAGGTCCGCGGTGCAGTTTTTGTTGGAAGCGCCGGGAGGACGTGGGGTGCGCGGAGCGGCTGCTGGAAGCGGCGCCCGCGTCGAAAGCCCGGCCGGCGGGGCCGGGGGGCCAGGGTGGCCGCGGCGGGGCGAGGCCCACTCGGATCTTCCGCGGACGCGGGGCGGCCGGGCGCGCCGCCGCCGCCTCCCTCGCCGCCGGGCTCCCCGCACTCCCTCCCCGGCCGCGCGCCTCCCCATGCTCCCCGACGCCGGGTCCGGCCCGGGGGGGCCTGGGGCCGCGGCGGCGAGCCGATCCGGGGGCGGGGGCCGGGGCCCTGCTCGGGGCGCCCGCGAGGTCTGGGCGCTGAGCGCGCGCGCGGACCCCTGGTGAGTGCGAGGCCGCGGCGGCGGGCGGCCCGCGCGCTTTGATGTGCCGGGCGGCCCTTTGAAGTGGGCAGGCCGGCTATTTCGGGGCGCGCTCCGGGCGGGCGCGCAGAGGGGTGGCGGGCGCGGCGCCCGGCGCTCCGGGGGGCTCGGCCGGGGTGGCCGGGGCCGGGCGGAGAGACTCGAGCGATCGGCGGCCGCGGCGGGGTGGAGCGGGGCAGACCCCCTCCCCCGGGGGCGCCGCGCCGGGGCGGCGCTGGGTAGGATTCGGGGTGCGAGGGTGCGCCGGGGCGCCTTTGGGAGGTGGGATGAAAGGGCGGCGGCGCCCCCTCCCCTCCCCCGCCCCCTCCCGCCGCTCTCTCCTCCACTCCCCTCCTCCCCTCCAGCCCCGGGTCGGCGCAGAGGGGCCCCGATCGCCGGCGGAGGCTCAGTCTGCGCGCCCGAGCGGCCCGAGCCCGGGGCGCCTGCGTTCCCCGCGTCCCTCTTGCCGCCGGCCCCGCGCCCCGGCCGCCCCGGCCCCTCGTGCGGAGAGGCCGAGCCTCCGGGTCGCCATTGCTGGACCGGCCGCCGCGTTCCGGGCTTCTCTGTGGGCGCCTCCGACCCGCGCCCGGACTCGTGGCTGCGAGCGCCTCCCGGGACTCCGGACGGTCGCGGTGGACCGGGGCCGGGGGCGATCCGGCGGGGGAGGCGCTCGACAGCGATGAGAGCCGGGCCTCGGGCCCCTTCGTCTTCCAGGTAACGGGGCCGCCCCACTCCCCTCCGCCTGGGCAGCGCGGCGCTACCGGCGGCCTGAGGCCCCGCGCGGGCGCCCGGGACCCAGGGCCCTTGGTCTCCGGTTCGGGGTCGCGCCCACCCCCCCAGCTCTCCTCTCCGCTCTCCCGAGTTTGATCCTTCCCATGCTGGGGTGAGCGTCTGGTTTATTGGTTAGATAAGACTTTTTGCTTGTGGAAAAAAGAGGCTTGAGGTCAGCAGAGTTTGGGATTCTTGGCACAGGCGGTGGTAGCGTGAGACGGTTTCTGATCCGGTTTTGTAGGGTTTGCGGCTCCGGGGTGGGTGGGGGGCAGGGGGCGGCGAGTCCTGAGGCTTCTCCGCTCTCTGGCAAAGTTGGGAGATCAAAGCCTTGTTTGAGTGAGTGGATTTCTGGTTTCGGGGAACCGGGAAGATTGAGGTGTAGACTGAGCCGGATTCTTGGCGGGAGGCGGGGCGCAGCGAACGTTTCCATCTGGGGGTGGGGGGGGTTCCAGCTGGGAGTCCGGGAGCCCATCCCACCCTGTGCTGGGCGGGCTGCTTGCTTGGTCGAGGCTCTTCTGAATTTTTAAGGAGTGGGAAGGGGTAGGTGGGGGGATGGGAACCATATGCCGGGGAAGGGCACGTTTGGAGCTCGAGTTATCTGTGAGGAGAGCCGAGTGGGGAAATTCGCCGAAATTGGTTTCACCTGCACACCGCCCGGCGGCTCGGGGCGCGCGTCTTTGGAGGGGATGCTGTCCCGGCGAGGGGAGGCGCGCGCCGGGCTGCCCTGCGCGCGCCGGGGCCGGGTGGGGTTTTGGAAGCCGGTGTCTTCCACCTCCCGGGCCCTCTGGCCCATCTCCCACCCTCCCCGCGCCCCTTCCCCGCTCCCCCCCGCCCCCAAGCGGGGAGCTCAGATTTCGCCTTTGAAAAAGCAGCGTCTGATACTTTAGATGAGCACCTCGCAGATAGCTGGGTTGCTTGATTTGAATTTGAGGAGTTGAAAAGCCTGTTTACTTTCTTGCTTTGATGTTGGGTAGATCTGGTTTTGATTATATCAATACCCTTTTCTCTCCCTCTGCCTCCCCCCCCTTCCTTTTCTTCCCAGAAAGGAGGCTCAGATGAGTCCCTGCTGACTTGAGAGAGAAAGAGAGACCACGCTGATTGCTGGGAGGAACTGGAAGAAGAAAAAAATCCCTAAACTCAGCGAGAAGAAGGCACTCGCCATGAGCAGTGCTGTGCTAGTGCCTCGGCTCCCAGATCCCAGCAGCAGCTTCCGCGAGGATGCCCCGCGGCCCCCAGTGCCCGGGGAAGAAGGGGAGACCCCACCGTGCCAGCCGGGCGTGGGAAAGGGCCCGGCCGCTAAGGCCCCGCCCGTCTCCCCCGGCGCCCGTCGGAACGAGGGCGGGCTGGGGGAGCCTGAGGGCCGGGCATCCCCGGATTCCCCGCTGACCAGGTGGACCAAGTCTCTGCACTCCTTGCTGGGCGATCAGGACGGGGCTTATCTCTTCCGGACTTTCCTGGAGCGGGAGAAATGCGTGGATACTTTAGACTTCTGGTTCGCCTGCAATGGATTCCGGCAGATGAACCTGAAGGATGCCAAAACTTTACGAGTAGCCAAAGCGATCTACAAAAGGTACATAGAGAACAACAGCATCGTCTCCAAGCAGCTGAAACCTGCCACCAAGACGTACATTCGGGACAGCATCAAGAAGCAGCAGATCGACTCAGTGATGTTTGACCAGGCCCAGACCGAGGTCCAGGCCGTGATGGAGGAGAATGCCTACCAGATGTTTCTGACTTCGGACATATACCTCGAGTACGTGAGGAGTGGGGGCGAGAACCCAGCTTACCTGAGTCACGGGGGCCTGGGGAGCCTCAGGCTCGTGTGTGGCTACCTCCCCACCTTGAACGAGGAGGAGGAGTGGACTTGTGCCGACTTCAAGTGCAAACTCCCCCCCACTGTGGTGGGCTTGTCCAGCAAGACCCTGAGGGCCACAGCCAGCGCACGGGCCATGGACACCGTTGAAAGCGGATACAGGTAAGCCCTGGAGGGGATGGGAGGGGGATGAGGTGGGCTCTGCAGATGTTTTGAGTTAAGGAGAGTGGATGGATGGATGGTCAGATGTGCTGTGGAGGCTGACAGAGGTCTATCTTGCGCTCGGGCCGCTGACCACGAACGCTTTGATCTGACTTTCTGTTGTTGAAAGGAGAGGAGAGGGATGCACGCACAGCTAAGAACCCGGAGTCTCCCAGTGCCAGCTGCAGACAGTGGCAGGCAGAATGCCTCAATGTGGTTACTTATTATCCTTCACCAGTCTTAGAGGGGCAGCAAGAGGGAGAGTCAGTCACTAAGCACCGGTTTGGGAAGGGGTCACTCAGTGGCGAGGAGTGAATCGGGCCGCAGAGCCCTCTGGGTTGAGCTGGAGGCCCAGGCAGTAGCGTGTGTGCCCACTGACCACGGGGGTAAGTGGGATTGTTTGAACTTTTATGTTAAGAGCCAGCAGCTAGCTTAACAACTGGGCTTGTGGTTCTTTATGGAATGAGATGTGAACCCTGTGAGGAATCCTCCAGAGGAGGCAGGGTCCTGTGACTCCCCAGTGAAGGGTCCTTTGCTTTTTAGAACCTGCTGATGGGTTGTTCTAGGTCTTACATGCTTGCTGCCCTGGGGGGCAGACCCCGGGTGGTGCCTGTGTTGGTCACTGCTGATGGAGAGGTTCTGGCGGAGAGGACTTGGGCCCTGGACTGCCTTCTCTCTTGGAGGCTTGGAGGACAAGCAGTTCTTTATAGAACGGCCAAGTCTTAAGATTCTTGACCTTTGGAGGCAACTTCAGACGTCCTGTTGGAATGAGTTTTTCTGTTTCTCTCTCTCCCCTTCCAAATATCCAAAGAGAATGAGCCTCTGAGTTCCAGGTTGTTGCTGATGGCATGCGGGGGAGGGGCGGGCCGCTGGGCTGCTCTTGGAGCAGCGTATCTCGCCAACCCTGTGAGAAGGGGCGTGCGACCTGGCGGCTGTTTCTGGAGGTTGCCTAGGGTCCGGCGGGCCGCGGAGGGGCGGGGAGCCGGGTCTGAGCCAGGAAGCTGGTGGTCCTTGGGTGGCTCTGCTGGGGGGAGGGGTTAAGGTGGCGTTGGCACCGCCAGGGGGCGCTCCTGCAGCCTTGCGAGCCCGTCTCCCGGGCGGACATCTGGTCCACCACCACCTTCGGTGGCACCCGACTGGCTTGTGCAAGGGCTCCAAGGATCATCGGAACCGAGTTGTTTCAGCATCTTTAAGCTATGGTTTCGGGCTGTTTGGAGAAAGATTCTGACTTCTGGGGCTGGCAGCGCCAGGCCACCTGCCACCCCTGCCCGTTCCGTTATGCGGACACTTGGGGAAAGCCCCGCTGGCCTCCGTGCCCTCCAGGCTGGCAGCCGTCGCCGAGGCTACTTAAGGCCTGTGGTCAGGCGGCTTCTCCGGGAGCCTTGAGACAGTGGGGCTTCTGTGTCCCCCCGGGGTCAGGGCCCAGAGCGCCACCTTTGTAAACCGCGCCCTGGCTGGTTTTGGAGCCGGTCGGGCTCCGGGGCGGGAGCCTCCTGGGACCCTCCCCTTTGTGGGTGGGCAGTCGGGACCCCGCCCCCTCCCGGCCCAGCCTGGGTGTTTCTACCGGGATTCAGCGTTAAGGGGGTGTCTGCAGCCGAGCACCCTCCTTTGTGTTTCGTCTGTGCGTCTTTGGTTGGGATTGGTGGGCGTTGTTCGTATGTAAATGACATTGGCCCCCTGGGTTTCCTACTAGATTCCTGCCTGACTTTGTACCCCTGTTGGGTTGAGAGGCTGGTACCTTACCTGGACTGCATATGTCTTACCTGGGCATTGTCAGAGAGGGATTAAGACCTACCCAGTACTTTTTTTTTTTTTAACGTGCAAGATACTCAAGGGTGCCTGCGGTGTGTTAGGAGCTGCCCCGCGCTATTCAAAGGCCTAAGGTGCAGCCCTGTCCACCTCTTCCCACCTGGGCTGAAGTCTTGCTGAAGCCTGGGTGTCCTGCAGATGAGAGGACACTGTCCCTTCTGCTGATATCACAGGTTGCTGTTAGGATCAGAATAATGAACGAAAAGCCTATTGTAAAGGGACATGGTTTGAACAGACATGAGGCATTATAGTTAGCTTGATTTAATCACGCTTGCCACTGGTGTGCGAAAAGGGCAACCGGGTTCAGGTCTTCCTTTCAGAGAGAGAGCCCTGAGTCCCCGCCCGCATCCGCTGTGAAGCTCTGGAACAGTTTGGTGTTCTCTCCGGGGCTCCGAGGAGCTCCGGTACCTTAGTCCTTTAGGTCTCAGAGCAGAAAAGAGCTCGGACGCAGTGTGACAGCTAAGAAGTGACCTGTTAGAAAGGACGCTTGTGAGGTTTACACGCAGGCAGGCAAAGGGGTGCCACGGCCCAACAACTCACTGGGCTAGTTTTATGATCACAGGAAAAGTGGGCAGGGGAGAAGAGATTCCGTGACTCGTGAGGAGACATTGTGCTTCCAGCCTCGGCTCCTCCAGGTTGAGCAGGGGAGTTCTGTGGTCCCTACGTGGTCAAGCCAGGTCCACAAATGACCGTTTCTTATTGTGCGGAGAGCTTGTCCTCGGGCTCGTGCACTCCCTGAGCTCGCCGAGTGGCCTGCAGGGCTCAGGCCAACGTTGTTTCACTGTCTGGGGCACATCCAGGGCTTCCAGTGGCGGTTTTGTTGTTGCGTGAGCGTACGTTGCTGTCCTGAGTGATCGCTGACTTGCAGGGGCCTCCCGCGTCTCTCCTTAGCCCCCTGCGGCAACGACTGTGCCACCACCCACTGCGCCCGTCAGCCTCAGGTGTCCCCACCCCCGCCCCGACTCCCTGTGCTTGTTGAGCTGGTGTCCAAGTTCCCAGCTAGTTCCTGGGATGTAGGGAGCGCCTCCAGCTCAAGTCTGCCTCCCCTCCACTCATGAAGCCAGGTCCCTGGCCTACAGACCGGCTCGATTTAGTCAAATGAAGGAGACAGAGAGCCCGAGTCCTGCTGAGGGCTCCCTGTCACCAGCTGTTGAGGTGGTCACCAAGGGCACCAGCTGGTCACCAAGCCCTGAGTTTACCTTGGGCACTCAGAGGAGCCTCACTTTTAAAGACTTATTTGTGTTCTTACTGATTTGGTGTTGGGTTTCATATAAAGGGGCTTCCCTGGTGGCTCAGACAGTAAAAAAAATCCACCTGCAGTGCAGGAAACGTGGATTCCATCCCTGGATTGTGACGATCCCCTGGAGAAGGGAATGGCTGCCCACTCCAGTGTTCTTGCCTAGAGAATTCCATGGACAGAGGGGCCTGGCGGACCCACGGGGTCATAAAGGGTCAGACACACTGGTAGAGGAGACAGGGTCCTCAGAGGAGGGGCGTGCGCGCACACACTCACGCGCGCGCACGCTCCCCACCTCCCTGGAGGACAGCGGCGGGCGGTGTGCGGGGCTGGCCTGGCGCTGGGACGGCCTCTGGGTGGTCGCCCCTGTCTATCACTGGCTCCCGGCCTCATGGCCTTAACGTGCATCAGGGGCCCAGCAGGTGTCCCCTGCCAGCTCCTAGTGCTTCCTGTCCCCCCGAAGCCATCGCTGATGGGGCCCGTTTCTGCGGGAGCCACTGGAGCCAGCTCGGCTTCGACGTCGTGGAAGAACAGGACGCCCGAGGAAGGCTGTGCTGGGAGCCGGCCGAGGGGGCGCTGTGCTGATGCGCGCCCCGCCTGCGCACCGGGCCGCGCCCTCCACCACCCGCTCCTCCCCTAGAAGATGCTGCTGGAGGGAGCGTCCCCTTCTGGGCGGGGGCTTCTGAAAGGAAGAGCCTCAAACGCACAGCCTTAGAAGCCAACGCCTTTGACGGTGCGTTGTTTTGAGGGGCCCCAGAAAGGGTCCCAGAGGCCGGGTCTGCTCTCTCTGTGGGCCTGGCCCTGGAGTGGGGGAGGGGGCGGGACCGCGTGATCACAGGTAAGACCAGGCCGGGGGCGTGCGGAGCAGGGTCCCAGGGGCCTCCGCCCCCTGACTGCCGAAGCCCTGTGCGCGCTGAAACCGCGGCCTCAGGGTGCCCAGCACCAGCGCTGTCCCAGCCTCTGCTCTCCGAAGGAATCAAGGGGCTTGCAGCAAGGCCCTGAAGAAACAAGCCCCATCTGGGTACAATTACCGTGGCCTGGTTGAGTTTCTTTTTTTTTTTTAAAGCGATCACAGGAAAGGAGTTCTAATTCATTTTCTCCAAATTTTGTGGCGGTCTTGACAAAGTTCTGGGTTCTTAAAAAAAAGAAAAAATCAACTCTGTGTCTCTCCCTACGACTCAGCTACCTTCCTCTGAGTCGTCTTGTGATGATGGAAGGAAAACCCCTGTACTTTACTGCAGGGACTGAGCGAGGAGCAGTATATTCCACTTGTAACTGCTGATGGCACAGTAGCCCTCTATGTTGGAGGGGAGGGAGCCCAGTTTATTTTGGGCCCCGGTGTCTGACCGGGAGCACAGAGCTGTGTCCACACACAGCGTCTGAGGGAGGCACCTTTTTCTGCTGGGGGGAGGGGGCCTCTTAGTCACTCCCTCCCTGCAGCCGCTGTTGCAGCCCTCACCTGGTGTGCTGCGGGTGTGTGAAGCCTGCAAAGATAGCAACACGGGGTGGGCAGGGCGCAGAGGCTATTCCAGGCTGTTCGGGCTTTTTTGATCTGTTACACCTCTTAGATGGAAAACCCGTTCAGCAGCCCACTGTGTCCTAGGTCCTTAAAAAAGGGAGTGTGGACAAAGCTGTGAGCTTCTGCCACGAGCCACACACGACGGGCAGTGCTGGGGGGTAGGCCCCAGGGAGGCAGACGGGCTGGCCCGCTCTCAGGGGGCTTGTCACCTGCACACACAGGACAGGCCATCACGAGGAAACACACCAGCGCTGTGCAGTCATCCTGATAAATGCCACTCGAGAATGCCTTGTTTTTGCTGGTGGGTGGTTTTCTGGAGCATTACCACAACCCCCTGTAAACAGCGCCCCGGTACCACGACCCCTGTAAACAGTGCCCTTGGAGGGTGTTCCCAGCCCCGGGCCAGTGGCCGTGTCTGAACCACATGTCGTTTGAGGGGGACCCCATGTCTGTGGAGGCTGGGACACCCCGGGACACCCAGCTGACAGAGCTTCCCGGTTCCGCGTGACGGAGCCCTGAGGACCGCCATCCCCTCCATCTTAATTGTTCAGTCGCTCAGCCGTGTCTGACTTTGACGACCCTGTGGACTGCACCCTCCAGGCTCCTCTGTCTGTGGGATTTCCCAGGCAAGAACACTGGAGTGGGTTGTGATTTCCTCCTTGAGGGGATCTTCCCGACCCAGGGATCAAACCTGTGTCTCTTGCATTGGCAGGCGGATTCTTGACCACTGAGCCCCTTGGGAAGCTCTGTCCTGCTTTGAGGCAGGGGTCTGCCCAGGAGATTGGAGCTTTGGGACAGTTTAACATCTCGGGTGACCCCATGACCTGTCCCCACCTGCTCCTTGGGGCCACCCTGACCACAGGGAAGCGTTTTCTTCCCCCACCCGTAGGGGAGACGCCGCGGAGCGCACCTCCTCGTGAGTGCTGCACCAGCCACCCCTCGCCCTGCCTCTGCTCTGGGAGGACCCCGGGCCTCTCGTGGGCGGTCCCCTGCCCCGTCTTCCTCCTGCCCCGCCGTCTGGAAACGCCACACTGGAGACGTGGGCACCAGTTCCCAGTCATGGAGGATCCCACCGGCCTCCTGTCATCAGCACTGAGAATCCAGGGCGAGGAGGGAAGGGCCAGGTCCCCCTCCCTCACCGATGGGCCAGTGAGGCCGGAGCATCGGGGCCAGGAGTCCAGGGGGCTCACGCCACGCTCCTTGTGAGCACTTCCTGGTCGCTTCTCGGCCACCTGACATCTCCAAGGTCTGGCTTCACTCAGACCGGCAGATTGGGGATCTCTGCTGCCATCAGCTCCTCCAGGCCCTGATGTGGGCTCCACGCGGCCGACCCCCAGCACGTGGCCCCTGCCTGGGGCTGCGTCGCCCCGGGGGGGCCTTGACAGTGACTGGGGAGCAGTCCTTCAGCAGCTACTGTGCTGCTGGGGGTGCGGCAGGAGGAAACGGGGCCCCGCCCACCCTGAGCCCCGACCTGACGCTGTGGTGGTTCAGTCGCTCCGTCGTGTCCAGCTCTTTGCGACCCCATGGACTGCAGCACGCCGGGCCTCCCTGTCCTTCACCATGTCCTGGAGTTTGCTCAAACCCATGTCCACCGAGTCAGTGATGCCATCAAGCCATCTCATCCTCTGTCGCCCCCTTCTCCTCCTGCCCTCAGTCTTTCCCAGCATCGGGCTCTTTTCCAGTGAGTTGACAGTTGACTGGTGGCAGCTCTTGGTTTTTACTGACATTTCTAAACTGAGGGGTTGGGTTAGATCATTTATAAGGTCCATCCTCCTGTGAAGCGTTACAGCTCTGAGTGTCACTTGTCCGCTTCGTCGCTGCAGCCAGAGGGCAGGTCCCAAAGGCAGGACCCCCCCACCTTCATTCAGGCCGCGGTGCCCACCTTCCTCGGGGTCCTTCTGCCCAACTGTGCAGCAGCTCCCTGCCCACCCCCACCACCCCCGCCTCAGTCTGACCCAGGCCCCTGGATCCCATGGCTTCTGGGAAAGCCTCAGGCCTTCCCCAACCCCACCGCCGCTCAGGGTGGAGGACCTTCTGCTGCTCTTCACTTCCCTGGCCCCCACCCCCTTGTCCCATCCAGGGTCACCAGGCCCACCTGTCCCAGGGAGCATCCCCACCACCACACCGGTTCCTCCACCAGGGAGTCTGGACACCCGCTACAGGTCGGTTGTTCTGCCTCTCACGCTGGAGCGTCTTTCGACACTGAGGCTAGTCCCGTGTGAAGAAGCAGAGAGACAGGCTGAGGGGGAGTCGTCCGGATGGGTCCCATGCCCGCTGGCTGTGGTTCTGTGATCCAGGGCCACCCGGGCACGTCTGTGAAATGGGCACACGCCCTCTCCACCCAGGTGGCCTCGAGGATCAGATGAGGTCACGTGTAAAGGGCCACCTCACTTCCCAGGCGGGGACAATCCGTCTGCGCTGACTCGCTCCGTCGTCCCCTCAGCTCCCCTCCAGGGGTAGAGTCCGCTGGAAGTGTCCCTTGAGGCCCTGAGCCCCCTCGGGGGCGGAGAAGCCCCCTGCTCTCTCCCCAGGGCAGGTCAGTGGCTCAGCCCAGAGGATCACCAGGCCCTGGGCAGCAGGCTGGCCTCAAACAGGCTGGGGACTGTCCCGGGGTCTCCTGGGCGCCCCGGGTTTTGGGCGAGAGTCGGGATGCACAGCTGTGGCCCCTTCCCCACAGGTCCTTCAGGAGGAGTGACCCCGTGAGCCCGTACCACGTGGGCTCCGGCTACGTCTTCGCGCCGGCCACCAGCGCCAACGACAGCGAGATATCCAGTGACGCGCTGACCGACGACTCCATGTCCATGACAGACAGTAGCGTGTAAGTGCCTTCTGCTTTCCCACCACGTGCCCGGCTGGCAGTGTGGCCCGCCAGAGCAGTGGGGCGGGGTCCTTGGCTGGCGTTGCTAAGCCCACCTGTGTCCGTGTGGATGTCTGTTGGCTGGGACGGGAGTGAGCCACTGGTGTGGCTCAGCTTTAGTGCAGGAGGGTCCCTTGGGAGCCTGGGTAGCTGGAGGCTTAGAGCCTTGAATGGGGATCGGAAAGTATCTTCACAGAAGAAAACTGAACTAAGGTAGAAGGTTAAGGGCAACGCCTGCAGGTTCCCTGAGTACAGACACCCCCCTTCTGCTTGTCATTCCGCCCACTTTTCCCTGTGGGCAGAACAGCTTGGCGGGTCTTGAGTCCAGGTGTTGTGTCTGCAGAACGGACCGGTGGGAAGCAGGAGGCTGTCTCTGGGCGCGGTGACAGTGGAGCCGGGAGCCCACGCTCTCCCCAAGCCGCTGTGTGCTGCCCTCTCGGATGGCTTAGTCCAGCAAGCGCCACTGTGGTGCCTGCCCTGTCGCTGGGCGTTCTCTCCAGAGTTGTCTCGGATCCTGGTTCTTCTGCAGATGGACAGCTGGGGCTCCTGAAGGCAGTCCCAGCCATCAGGGTGGTCAGATGAGGTCAGCGGGCCATGGGCAGGGTCATGCTCTGAGCTGGAGGTCGCTGAGGTCGTGCAGTGGTGACCTCTGTAGACAGAGAATAAGGATGCTCTGTGAGTCTCAGGTGGGTGGGGGTGGGGTGGCGGCATGGACCAGACATCCCCATCTCCTGCCAACCTAGGAGATTCTGATTCAAGAGGCTCAGAGGTGGAGCCCAGCTGGGAACCACCGCTCTAGGAATGGTCTTTGGAGAGTCTTCCTCAAACGCTCTGGAGTAGAATCTTCTGCTAAGGGGGCCGCTTTCTACATGCAAGCCCGTGGAGCTGTTGTTGCTTCTGGCACACTTATTTCCAGTCTGTCCCTTCTACCTTCCCAAGGCCGGACCAGCTCTTCTTCCAGTTTGCTTGAAATGATCTGGTTTCCATTGGCCGGCGATCTGTTGCTTGGCCTGGGGCATGGAGCCGATTGAAAGGAAAGTGGACGGATTGGTTTGAAACTTGACTTGAGTTTCCTAGTGGCTTTTATTGTATCACCTCAGGTTCCCCTGTTAGTAAAAGGAGAGAGATGTTTAAGGTGAGATTTAATACAAGAATAGCTCTTTGGCTTGAGTGAAATGAAGAGAGGGAAACCGCCATTCATCCAGCATGAAGAGATGAGGGCTCTTACAGAGGTGAGTCTTCCATAGTTATGGTACTTAGAAAATACATGTTTCTTAAAACAATGTTTTTGCTCCCTCCTATTGAATAGTATTAGACAAGATATATTCTGTTTCTTGGTGCAGATAATTAATCTGAAGTTCTGTTTTCATACCACAGTGTAACGTGATTTCAAAGAATTCAACATTGTATAAGGCTTTCTGCCCCCAGGAGGCTTCCCTGGTGGCTCAGTCAGTAAAGGATCCGCCTGCAGTGCAGGAGACCTGGGTTCGATCCCTGGGTCAGGAAGATCCCCTGGGGAAGGAAATGGCAACCCACTCCATTACTCTTGCCTGGGAACTCCCATGGACAGAGGAGCCTGGCGGGCTGCAGTCCAGGGGACACAGGGAGTCAGCCACGACTGGGAGACTGACATTTCCACTCTCACGCTTTCTGCCCCAGAGCACTGGTGCCCCCCACCCCCGAAAACCACTGCCACGCCGCTGGCGTCGTTCTGTGCTTGTGTGCTCGTTTCTAGCACCACTTCTCTGGTTCTTAACTAGAGTGGATTGCATGGGAGTCAGCGTTATGTGTAAAATAAGAGTGTAAGTTGCGTCTGAATGAGGGTATTGAGTGAATCTCCGTAGTTAAACATAGTTGACTGAAGACTGTGAGGCTTCTGTTTAGTTTTCTTAGAGATTATTTTTGGCTTGCCTCCTGCTCTTCGTCACCGAGGTGTTATTCTGGGTTTGGGATGAGATAACTTGGGTGTAGTCCCCATACCTGGCTGAGCCTCACAAGACCCAATCAGAAAAACTGGCTGCCGCTCATGACTCTCAGCCCGGGCAGGAAGGCCTGGTGCTCCTGTAACTGCTCCCGTCAGAGACAGAACTGAGGTCCAGCCCACAGGCCCCTGCCCTCAGCCTGCTGCTGCTCCCCACGTGAGCAATCGCAGAAATAGGACCAGTAGACAAGGAGATCTTTGAGCTACTCTGAGTCTCTCTCTATTTATTAGTGACCACACAGCTTTCTTTTTTAATGACTTAGTGAAGTGTTAGTTGCTCGGTCACATCTGACACTTTGCAACCCTGTGGACTGTAGCCCACCAGGCTCCTCTGTCTGTGGAATTCTCCAGGCAGGAATACTGGAGTGGGTCCCTATTCCATTTTCCAAAGGATCTTCCTGACCCAGGTTTCAATCCCAGGTCTTGTGTGCTGGCAGAGCCGCCAGGGAAGCCCTTAATGACTTGGGGCTGGGGTGGGGGGAGGTCTAACTACCCCCTCCCCTGCTTCTTTAGACCCTGCCCAGAAAGGCGGCTTCCTCAGAGGTGTCTTCAAAGCCCTTACCCTCCCCACCTTTAGCTAAAGCGCCGTGGACTTAAGGCACCCAGAGCACAGGAAGAAGTCAGCTGTCCTGGGTCAGCATGTGGGCCAGGAAGGTCCAGGCGGGTGGGGAGGCCGAGGCTGACCCCTTGTGCAGCAGCCGCTCTCTGGGTGCTCCCAGTGGGTACCCTGGGTCCCAGGCGGCAGGACCTCAGGGCGGGGTCCGCTCCCTCTTCAGCACAGCCCCCTTGAACAGGGACGAGTAACCAGGATGCCAAGGCTGGGCCCACGCACTGGAGCCTGCCTTCCTGAGGTCAGTACCAGGGGCGTGGGGGAGTGTGTGGCTCTGGCCGCCCAGCCTCAAGGGCAGCTCTCTGGATGCAGCCATCCATCCCCAGGTGGACGTGCTGACAACCCTGGGCCCACAATTCCCATCAGCGTGGGGCTGCCTCCCGCTGCCTATGCAGGGTGGACAAAGGGGTCTCAGGACGAGAGCCGCTCTGATGGGGCGGGACCGGGCTTGGAGATCCTAGGGGTCCCAGGCCCTTCGGCTTGGCAGGCACAGTCCGCTGGGCGAGGCACTTTCTGGCCGCTGGCCCGGTGCTGGGCAGGTTCCTGGCTGGGATTATACCCTCTTCAGCTCAGCCAGTTGCGGCCCGGCATGGTGCGGAGCGCGGGGGAGGAAAAGCTGAACTGAGTCGCTTTTAGCCCATTGTCCACTCGGGAAGCTCAGGGATGAGAGGCAGCAGGCCCCTTTGAAATCTCCTCGCATGAGTGAATAGGACCCCCATAAAGCATGAAAAGGGCCCTGGCTGCTTCTCCAGGGCACAATGGCCAGCAAGGGGCTGGCTGCCCTGCTGGGGGCTGGGGAGGGGCGCAGCTTGGGTGGGGGGGACGGGGGTCACGGGCCGCCTTCAATAGACTCCAGAAGGCTGGAGTTCATTAGACACAAGCCTGGTGAAGCCTTGGTCTCATTTGCCACAGAACCAATGAAGTCTGGGGACCTCTGCCTGAGGCTGGGGAGAAGCTGGGTTGGGCGGCCTTGCCAAGTGTGTCCAGGGAGCCTTGGGGGCCAGAGGGCCAGGGCCTGCTGCCCACTGCTGCTGCTGCTAAGTCACTTCAGTCGTGTCCAACTCTGTGTGACCCCATAGACGGCAGCCCCACTGCTGGTTCCCCGCTAAGCAGAAAGTCCCATTGAAGATGGCTAGGAATTTGAGTCTTCGCACAGGCCTCTGAGAAGGCCGTTTTACGAGCCTGTTGTTCCAAAACCTACATTCTCAGAAGAAATGACTTTTTTAAATCTTGTTTTTTTTGAAAGTTAGACTCCCAGCCAAGTTGGTGGGGGGGGGGGGGTTGCATACACCAGGAGCAGCAGGTTCCTGCCGCCCAGGTGTGGCCTGTTAGGAAGTGAAAGTCGGGAGGCCAGCGTGGAGGCGGCACCCTGACTTCTCTCTCTGCACAGAGCTGCTTCTGAAGTCAGTGTCTGCTCGGGGCATCACAAAATCAGCCCGAGATGCGTTTCTTGCAGAGGGTGGCCCAGATCATTTTATTTATTTTTATTTCCTTTTATCTTATTTATGGGTTTATTCTGGTCCCTGGGGAAAGTGTCTGAGTGAACTTCACATAGTGCCTTATCTTACAAACCAGCCTTTTGATGCTGGCTGTGATCAGAGGCCGCCCTCGGAGTGGTGGCCAAACGGAAACGCAAGTGGACATGTGTGCACGTGAGCCAGCTATTTCAAAGCCGCCGGAAAGCAGCATTCAGGTTAGGCCGGGCATGGCCCAGTCAAAAGGCTAAGCTAATTGGCTCAGCTTAAATGGCAGCTAAGTGGAGTCCACACTTCAAAACCGTGCTCCCCAGAAACAGCTGGCCCGGCAGCAGGCTCGTTAGCTAAAATGTTTATAATTAAAGGAAACTGTTCAGGGACCAAGACTTGGGCGCACATCAGCTCACAATCCTGAGAAGCCAGGAAACTGATCACAGACTTCTGTAGAGCCTGGATGAAAAGAAGAGAGGCCCCCTTCTGGAATGAGGGGCTGTTTTGGAAGAAGAGTCTTGGCTTCGGGGAGGAGGGGGCTGGATTAAAGTCACATTTCCCTGAAGGCGCCTGGTAGGCCTCTGAGCTGGGTTAGAAGCTCCCTTTCTGCACTGGTCACAGGTTTCCGCACTGGTCACAGGTTTCCGCACTGGCAGCCAGATCCTCCGCCTGCCCTGGGGGCAGGGGGCTGCCCTGGGTGTTGGTCGCAGGGGTGTTTCCAGAACCCAACTGTTCCTCCGCCTTCAAGTGGCCCGTGATGTGCTCCCCCAGCTCCCTTTCTCAACTGCCTCCCCAGTTCACCTGTCTCCTGCTTTATATGGGAAAAGAAAAAACGAGCACAAGTCTTAGCACTGCTTTCATCTTGGGAGGCAAGAGGTGAGGGGCAGAGGCTGCCAGAGGGCGCTCAAGGTCAGAGCCTTGGAGGGGCGGGTGGGGCCCCTGTGTGCCTCACTGGGAGATCCTGGTGGATCCAAGAGAGTTGCTGGCAGGATGTGAACTTTGTCTTGCAGTCTTGGGGCAGCAGGAGTTGGTCAGACTAGCATGAGCCCCAAGCTGTGGGTCCCCACTATCACCCCCACCCCCCAGGGGATTTTAGGTGGGGGCAGGGTAACCACCCGGGCTTCCCAGGGGGCGCTAGTGGTGAAGAACCTGCCTGCAATGCAGGAGACACAAGAGATGCGGGTTGGATCCCTGGGTCAGGAAGATCCCCTGGAGGAGGAAATGGCAACCACTCCAGTATCCTTGCCTGGAAAATCCCATGGACAGAACAGCTGGCGGGTTACAGTCCTTGGGGCTACAAAGAGTTATACCATAGTATATACACAAGGAGACCAGTTGGCTTTCTTAGACACAACTGATGCTCCCCTACTACTGACAAGCCAGGGGCCTGATGACAAAGAAAATGCCAGGGAAAGGGAAATAGCCAAGCAGCTCATTTCAACATTTGCTGCCTCAAAGGATGATTCAGTATGCAAACGTCTGAACCCCAAGGCTTTTGTAAATAAGTAGCTTCCGAAAGGAAGAGCACTTGGGGATATAATCACACCTTGACCCAGCAGCTTTCAAGAACAAAAGTCTTTTAAAAATGTCCTCGCAACTCCAGGTCCTGCTTTCAGTGAAGACTGGGCAGAGTGGAGGAGGATGTGGTGGTGGTGTTTTTAAACGTCTTCCATTTGCTTTCCAAAAGATATAATGATGGGGACTTCCCCTGGAGGTCCAGTGGTTAAGACTCTGCCTTCCAATGCCAGGGGTGCAGGTTCAGTCCCTGGTCAGGGAACTGGGATCCCCCATGCCGCAGGGTGAGGCCAGAAATTAAAAACAAACTACTTCAATTTTTAAAAATAAAAATATAATGATAACATAAGGGCCTCTGCTGCTAAATCATGTCAGTCGTGTCCGACTCTGTGCGACCCCATAGAACGGCAGCCCATCAGATTCCTTCGTCTATGGGATTTCCCAGGCAAGAGTACTGGAGTGGGGTGCCATTGCCTTCTCCATAAGGGCTTCTACTGCCTCCCTATCTTTGCTCAGAAATCACCTTTGTGGCGAGGACTTCATTGACAACCCCCCGTCCCATTTAAAATTGCAGCTCCACCCCACCAGCTGTCCTTGCTCCCCATTTCCGCAGTGCATTTCATCGTAGTACTTACCAGCTTCTAACTTATCATGTTGTTGTTTAATTGCCAAGTCGTGTCTGACTCTTCTGCAGCCCCATGAATGGCGTGCCCGCCAGGCTCTTCTGTCCATGGGATTTCCCAGGCAAGAATGCTGGAGTTGGTTGCCGTTTTCTCCTCCAAAGGATTTCCTGACCCAGGGATCGAACCTGCATCTCCTGCATTGCAGGCAGATTCTTTACCACTGAACTTACCATAGACTTTGCTTTTTATGTAAAAAACCTTGCTATGTATTCCCCTCCATTAGAACACAAGCTTTATCAGGGAGTCACCTGCATTCTCATCCCCTCCCTTCACTGCTGTTTTGCCTGGAGCCTAGAATAAGCTTTGGCTCATAGAAGGTGCTCACTTCACTTGGATGACTCACGCAGAACACTCGGGAGTAGGGGCTTTCTCTTCTATGTCCACCTTGGTCGTGGATCTGAGAGTCCAATGGTTGGGGGCAGTAGGGTTTGGAGCTGAGGGAAGGGAGGCGGCCAAGGACGCCTGCTGGTGACTGACGGGAAGAAGACATTCGGGAACAACCGGGAGGGTGACTGCAGGAGAGTTCTGTCCCCTCCACCGGCCCGGCTTAGTCTTCCGTGGGTCTGCCCCGTGCTCTCAGCACCGCCTGGTGTACTTTAAGGCCCTGGCCCCCCGATGCGGGGTTAGGCACTGCGGTGGTCGCAGGCCACTGGAGGAAACAAAGGGCCTCAGTCTCCTGCTGGGGGACCCTCCCTCCGCGTGGGCCCACTCCTGGGACCAGAGCGAGGGCGGGAGCTCTTTCCAAGCTGGCGCTCCTGTCCCGAGCTGGAGCCGCTTCCAGGGAGGCCTGAGGGGCAGGGCGCCTGGCTCCTGGCTGGACGTCCCCTCAGGGTCCGCCCCGGCGCCCAGGGACGGGGGCGGGCGGGGCGTCTGTCCTCGGTGGGCGCACTGGAGGCGTCCTCGTGAGCCGCTGGGCCCTGTCCTTCGTCTCCCTTTAGAGATGGCGTCCCTCCCTACCGCGTGGGGAGTAAGAAGCAGCTGCAAAGAGAGATGCACCGCAGTGTGAAGGCCAACGGTCAAGTGTCCCTACCTCACTTCCCGGTGAGTGCGCCTGCGCGGCGCGGGGGGCGGGGTCTGCGGGGGCGGGGGCCCCCGGTGAGTGCGCCTGCGCGGGGTGGGGGGGGAGTCTGCGGGGGGCGGGGCCTCGCGGGGCGGGCCCGGTGAGTGCGCCTGCTCGGTGGGAGAGTGGGAGTCTGCTGGGGGTGGGGTCTGCTGGGGCGGGGCACGGCGAGTGCTGTGGGGTGGTGGTTCTGCGGGGGCGGGGCCTCGCGGGGCGGGGCCCGGTGAGTGCGCCTGCGCGGTAGGGGTGGTCCTGCGGAGGCGGGGCCTGTGGGGCGGGGGCGGGGCCTGTGGGGCGGGGGCGGGGCCCCGGAGTGCGGTCTCCACGGCGGGTCAGCTCAGAACAGGAGGAAGGCGAAGGCCCACCTGACCGGTGGCCCTCATGATGATCTCTGCGACCCTCTCCATTTTCTCAACAAACAAAGAGTTCTCTAAGACAAAGAAACCAAGAGGTTCCTTCCCAGAAACCAGGCCCCGAAAGGCGGAAGGTGGTGCACGCTTTGCGTTGGGCGGCTCTGTTAGCTCCTTCTCAGCAGAGACCAGACCGGTGCCAGGCGCATAGTAGGTCTCCCCGAGCGCTGACTGGCTGACTGAACCAGGAGGCTGGGGAGTCTGCCTCCTGCCGGGGCCAGTTACATCCCCGGGGCCCTCTCCTCGCGTTGCCCGCGTGGCTCTGTCACTTCAGCCACTGTTCCTCTTTGTACTCGACCATTTTTGCTCCAAAGCCCTGGAGGTCAGTTGTCCCTGTTTCCAGGGGACCTGCCTGTTGAATCTACAGTCAGTGTTTGAGGATCCATGAGTGCTTCTTCCTGTGCTTGAGACGAGAGGCCAGCAGGGTGTGGAGGGCTTTTCGGGGACCTCCCTGACGATTTCCAGGTCCTGGAGGGCAGCCAACCCCTGGCCCCTGCACTCAGGGGGCCACCCTGCCCCATCTAACTGCTCCTTGGGGAAGGGAAGAGAATGCCCAGCTCAGAGCAGCATCTGTTTCCGAGTCCTTCCTGCCAGCCGCAGAGAACTCAGCTAGCCCCCCAGTTGTGGCGTGTAGAAAATCAGCTCATCGAATTGCTGGTCCCGTGTTGGATTAGTGTGTGGACTGTTGCAACTTCTCTCTGAAGCTCCTGGAACAGTCCAGGGCACTAAAATTTGTGAAAATAGCCGATGAGGATGGCTTTTCTGGGGACCTCTAGCGCCCCCCTTCTCAGTCACCGTCTCCTCACCCCAATACAACAGTATCGATGAGATGTATATATTTAGATTTGGTGGAGCCAGGGTGCTGGGGGGAGTTTTGTGCGTTTAAGAAAAGCTGTGTTGCCCAGTCTTGTAAATTACATGATTTTTGTCCTGGGGAGTGCAAACTGGCCTTCTCCAGGAGGCAGCACTTTGCTGGGCACGGGGTGTTGCATGGAGCCAGCCTGGGTGAGAACGGCAGCTGTCTCCAGATGGGCTCTCCCCTCCCAGGGTCCTGCGGCTCAGTGGTTGCTCTGGTGAGGCTCAGTTCATTGCTGAGGCGGGGAAATGCTCGCCTCTGCAGGTTGGATTTCTGTTGCCCACCGCCCCCCCCGACCAAGAAAAGGGTCAAAGTAGCAGGGAAGTGAGGGGAGGAAGCAGAAGGACCAGGGGTGGGGTTGGGGGGTTTGGGACGGCAGGAGGGGACAGAGGGCCGGCGGCGGGGTTTCTCTGTCAGCTGCTCTTGGCAGTGTTCTGGGGCCCTTTTATATTCTGTACTTGACTTGGAGATGTTCCCTTTTGCCTTGATAGATCAGCTTCAGGCAGCCAAGCTCAGCAGTGCTCTGCTCCTAGCCTGCAGCAGCTTTCTTCATTTTCTGTACAAAGAGATGGGAGGCGGGGTGGACCAGAACGAGGTGGGTCGACAGTGTTGACAACACCACCTCAAAGGTGCCCAGTGTGTGTCCAGGGAAGAAATTATCGCTGCTTCTGATCTGGGCCCTGGGACTCCTTTTCTTTTTTCCCTTTTGCTCCCCCCACCTCCCTTCCAATCTTATTTTTTCACATTCCCAACTCCCTTTCTGTTTAGGTTCATACTTCTTATTCCTTGAGTTGTGCTCTCCCCTCCTCATTGCAGAGAGCTGCCTTTTTTTTTTTTTTTTTTTGATGTTTGACAACAGTCTTTGAAGATTTTCAACTTCAGAGTAGCGACTGATGGGCTGGTTGTACTACAGAGGGAGTGCGCGCGGCTTCTCGGAGTGCGACCAACTGCTTGTGCCCACAGCGCACGGCCGGGGACCACGGCTCTCTGTGAGGCCGCAGCGCCGGCACATAAAGCAGCCACGCCACCCGGGCCCCGTGCGGCCGTGGACGTGGCCGTGTCCCGGCGCCCGTTCCCCAGCCCAGGCAGCCCCCTGACCACGTGCACCCCATCTCCTCCCCGTGCCCCGCAGAGAACCCACCGGCTGCCCAAGGAGATGACCCCCGTGGAGCCTGCCGCCTTCGCGGCCGAGCTCATCTCCCGGCTGGAGAAGCTGAAGCTGGAGCTGGAGACACGGCACAGCCTGGAGGAGCGGCTGCAGCAGATCCGAGAGGTGGGCGCCACCCTGCCCCCCGCCCAGATTAGGGGAAGAGGGGGCTCCTGCTGACCCGGGCGACCCCCAACCAATGCTGCCTTCCCTTCCAGGACGAGGAGAAGGAGGGCGCGGAGCTGGCGCCGGGCTCACGGGAGGCAGGGCCCGCGCCGCACCCCCTCTGCCTCCTGCCGTCCAGCAGCTACGAGGAGGACCCGCAGACCATCTTGGACGACCACCTGTCCAGGGTCCTCAAGACCCCTGGCTGCCAGTCCCCGGGCGTGGGCCGCTATAGCCCCCGTGCGCGCTCCCCGGACCACCACCACCGCCACCACCTCCAGCCGCACTGTGCGCTGCCCCCGCCCGGGGGCCCCCTGCTCCCCGCCGCCGTCCCAGCCAGCTGCTCCCTCCTCGGGGCCAGGGGCTTCGTGAGCAGGCAGACCACGAAGCACGTCCACCACCACTACATTCACCACCACGCTGGCCCCCGGACCAGGGACGAGGCAGAGGCTGAGGCCGCCCCGCGGGCGCGCTGCCCCTGCCCAGTCCCTGGGGGTGCCGACTACTCCTGCTGTGCCAAGTGCAAGAGCCACCCCGGGGTCCCTGAGCCTCCGGGGGCCTCCCAGCTTGGGTGAGTGTCCCTGTGGGAGGGTGGGGCGGCGGGGACTTGGCGGCAGGGAGGGGCGGGGTGGCGGAGGCGGTCGGGGGGCTGAGATGGACGCGCTCCTCTGTCCCCGCCGGCAGCCGGGGCGGTGCCCCCCCCAGACGAAGCGCCAGAGGCTCTGAGCCCGGCCCCGCTGCGCCAGCCAGGGAAGCTGGGGCCCCCAGCGGAGCGGGGTCCCTGCAGCCACCTGGGGAGGAAGGAGGCAGGGCGCAGGTCGTGTGGCAGTGGGTGCTGGAGAGTGAGCGGCCCGGCAAGCCCAAGCCCCACAGGTAAACCAGCCCGGCCCGCCCCGGGGCGTGGGGGCGGACTGTGTCTGCTGCCGCGGGAGTGAGGTGGGTGGTGGGCGCTGCCCTCCCAGCGCGAGTGGCTGCACTGAGGCCGCAGAAGTGCCGCGTCCTGGCAACGCAGGGCGGTGTTAGAGCCCAGCTGTTTTTTTTTTTTTTTTTTTCTCTCCGGAGGCAGGATGGAGAGCTCACTGGTGGAGTCACATTTTCCAGTTTTTCTAACCCCATTTCTTACTCTCGGCTTCCTCTCTCCGCCTTCCTCCTCCAGCGCCCAGAGCACCAAGCGGGCGTACCTCACGGAGTCGGCCCGTGCATCCCCAGCCGAGCGGGCCGGCCGCCACCACCTGTGGGGGGGCAGCACCGGGCACCCCCGCGCCGTCCCCCGGGCCCACCCGGCATGCACTCAGGACTCTGCGGTGCCTCCCCTGACCCCGCCTAACACCTTGGCCCAGCTGGAGGAGGCGTGCCGACGGCTGGCTGAAGTGTCCAAGCCCCCGAAACAGCGGTGAGTGGACGGGCCGCAGCGGTCAGGGGCAGGGCAGGCCAGAGGACCCCTGCCTTGAGGTCCAGCCACTCTGACGGGCTCGCTCGGATCTGGCCAGTTGTGCCTGTGAGGAAGAGAAGGAATCTCTGAAATTTCTTGCAAATCCCATTCCCTGAGGAATGTCCCAGCCAGTTGGGGCTGTGAGATGAGCTTCAAGGCACCGTGACCCACTGGGGATCCAGTGCCTGCAGCCCTCAGCCTGGGTGGGCAGCATGCAGTCCCTGGGGCCCAGGGCTCAGCGTGGCTCGGAGCTCCTGTCCACACAAGGCCGGGGTGGGGCTTCCCCGGGGGAGTCGGAGGCTGGGGAGACTGGTTCTGTTCTCCCTTGGCCCCAGGGAGGGGGCTTCCCTCTCAGCCTTTCCTATCTTCAGGTGCTGTGCAGCCGGTCAGCAGAGGGACAGGAGCCACCCGGGCCCAGGGGTGCCGGGTGCCTCACCCTTCTCCAGCCCGAGCCCAGCTTCGGAAGAGTAAGTGTCTTGGCCTGGTGATGCTGAGGTCCGCCCAGAGGCTTGTGTTTTCAGAGTATTCATGTCAGGGGTTGCGATTTTTGAAAACTTTTTTAGTCTACAAAATCATATTGATTTTAACATCCAAGACAGGGAACAGGAAATGCAGATGGTGCCATAGATCAGAGTCTGGAAAACCCCTGTCCGTGCAGAGGAATGCATGATGACTTGGAGTAACACATAAGTGTTCCTTGGTGAAGTGGTGCTTGGCTCAAGGTCACAAGCTGAGAGCGAAGCCTTTAGCCTCCGGTTCAGTTCAGTTCAGTCGCTCAGTCATGTCCGACTCTCCGCGCCCATGAATCACAGAGCCCCAAACGCAGATGGAAGAGTTGTTCCCGTTCACCTGGAAGGCTAGCGGGTTGAAAAACGTCCGTGTGGAACTGAGCAGGAAGGCGCTTCTCCCCGGTTGCAGTGACAGATGAAGGGCCCATCCTTGCTGTCTTGGCGGGGCCAGGGGTTGGGGGGGGGGGTGGCGGGAAAAGCATCCCCCAGCCAGCGCCCCAGGTCCTGTTGGCGAGTTACACTCCTGTGATCAGACAGGGAAGCCAGACTTCGTTTCGTTCCAGGATGGTATGTGAAAAAAGTGGTCGGCTACTGAGATCTGAAGTGGTCTAAATCATTCAACTGTCCTTTCTTAGTTTCTCCATCATGAGTAGTGTTCAAAGCGAGAAAAAAAAGCCTCTACGTTTTAATTGGTTGACCTTAAGTTGACCAGCTGGCTGGGCCTATGGCTTCTTTTTTTTTTTTTTAGCCATTCTGCAAAAACTGAGAAGTTGCAGTGACTAAGGGCTGATCCTCACACACCCCCACCATGGGCCCTGCCATTCCGAGTTCGTGCCATCCCTGGGTAGAGGCAGAAAGCACAGACCCTGGTTGGGGCGAGTGTGGTATCCTGGTCACTCTGGGAGGGATCCTATCTTTAGGAGCAAGTTACCTGTGGATTCCCCCCAATGGACATTGTCCTCCCGTGTGCGGCACACACACCTCTGTGTGCCCTGCACCGATGACCGGGGAGGACCATGTGTCCACCAGAGGTGGCTCTCCCGACACAGGACCCCTGCCCAGTGCCCTCGGCACACGCAGCTGCAGCCTCACCTCTGAAGACACAGTTTGCAGACCTCCTGGGCGTGTGTGCACGCTCTGACCGCTTTCAGATGCTGGACTTGTGGCTTTTCCATCTTGTTTTCAGCCACAAGGAGCCCAAGAAGCTGGCAGGGGTGCACGCGCTCCAGGCCAGCGAGCTGGTGGTCACTTACTTCTTCTGCGGGGAGGAGATCCCCTACCGGCGGATGCTGAAGGCCCAGAGCCTGACCTTGGGCCACTTTAAGGAGCAGCTCAGCAAAAAGGGAAACTACCGGTGAGCATCATGTGGCTTTCCTCTGCTCCAGAGTCAGTTTGCTCAGAACCAAGAGCCAGGGTCGCCTCTTGGCCCCCAGACCTGTAGGGGCCAGGTGGGCGGGCTGCCTGGGGTTTCGCTCTGTCTCCTTTCTTTTAAGTCCCCCACCCCTGCCCCTCCCAGAGATAACACGGGGCCAGGACGGGCTTTCTCTAGCAGGAGAAGGGGACTCGGGAGCAAGGGGACAGCTGGCTTTGTCAGGAGAGCCGGGCAGGAGCCTGAAAGGGAGGGCATGGGGAGAGCAGAGGGGTCGGACAGACTGATGAGGAGGCTGAAAGGCAGCCCTCGGGCAGGTCCGGCAGAGCCATCCACACTGAAGGCCGGTGGAGACCGCCACCTGTGACGGGTGGCACGTGCCCCCTCAGCTCTGGGTCCCGGGTAGTGTGAGGCAGGGTGACCTGAAGCGGACGAAGGGCAGGACCTGTGGGTGGGCGTGGTGGCACAGGGCTGCCCACTCTTCCTGCCGGGACCTGGGGAAGACGCCCCGCCGTCTCCCCGGGCCTCTCCCCGTCTGCACGGTGCAGACCCCGCCCTGGTGTACCAGCCCCAGGCGTCCTTGGTCACTTTTCTCTCGCCTTGTCTGGTTCATCCAGCGTCCTCGCTGGCCTTGTCTGCTGCCTCCATCCCAATGGAGTGTGTGGGTCGTGTCCCGCTGTGTCCCGGGTGCCATGTACAGGGCCAGGACGAGGAGTCGGGAGCAGCGGGGGGCACGGGTCAGAGAGGAGCCCAGCTCGGGCACGGAAGCTATCACCCCAGTGCCCCTCGAGCGAGGAAGGGAGTGTGAGAACTTCAGCATCTTTTAGCAAGTGACCTGCTGGGTGCACACCATTTCTGGACCCGGTGAGCCCACCTCCAGGGCCCGAGACCCCCACCCTTCAGAGCAGGCCCCCCGCAGCCCAGAATGACTTGGTCTACGGGAAAGGGAGTAGGGCTCAGGGCCAGGACCATGCCGGTGACGGACCACAGGCCTTGGGCGGGGCTGGGGTCTTCCCGGTTCACACCTGGGCAGAGACGGTTCTGGAGATGAACAGAAGGGGGAACAGGCCTGGCTTATCTTGCACAGACCCAGGCGAGGGTAGAGGCACAGGTGCCTCTCCAGGGACTCATCTGGATCTCAGCTTTGGCGCGGCTGGCCCTTGCGTGGGACCACAGGTGACCTTCCGGGGGTCTGGAGCACGGAGCTGGCCCGGATCCTGTCTGTCTCGAGGCGTGCTCAGCGAACTGGGCTTTGAAGCCCCAGCCCTCCTTTGACGCACGGACTCTGCGCACACATTCCTTGCTGATTCAATCAGGCTGTGGCGAGCGGGCCCTCCCTGCCACCCTTCTAGGCCGGAGCTGGACCCCTGGCCCCTGGTCTTCTCAGCCCGTGTGCTGCTGCACTCACTTGCCCGCTCCCCCCTGCCAAATCCTAATGAGGACGGGCCGGGGTGCGGGCTGCAGGGCAGGCCTGGGAGGGGAGCCACCCTCAGACCAGATGCCCGGGAAGCAGGGTTTAAAGCAGGTCGCAGTGGCGAGAAGCCGAGGGCTGCACCTTTGAAGTCTTGGGGTCGGGGCCCCTGGAGGAGGTTGCAGCTGTGGACACGGTCACCACAAGTCTCTGCTCAGAGAGGCCAGGAAGCCACCCTGCTCTGCTCCATGCTGACCTCGAGGGCTGTGGGCCTGGGGTGCTGGGGGCATCAGAGCCTCTCCAGAGAAACATGACTGTTGTCTCCCCCCACCCCTCACCCACGGTGCCCTGTCTCGGGCAGGCCACCGAGGACCGGCGTCTGCAGCACTGACCCTGCGGAGCCCAGCCCCTTGAGTACCTCTAGCTGTCTCACCGTATCTAGCCTTATCGGCCGTGCGAGTACTTGGCCTGCCTTCACTGAAGAGCAGAGACGTTTAGCTCTGACTCGGGGGCTGTGGGAAAGCTCAGGAGAAAAGATAGAAACAGAACCCCCGTGACCCCGAGACACGGCGCACATTTTTCTAAGAGAAGCTGTTCCCCTCCCCCAGTGGCCTTTGACCTACTCTGCCCCCGGCCCCTGGCCCCCCGCCCCCGACCAGGGGCCTCTGCTGCCTGAAGATGACAGCCTTCAGAGGCTAGTTTAATCTGTCTGAGGGGTCTCCCTGGCCGGGGCCACGGGAGGCAGAGGACTTGGCATGGTGTTCAGGCAGGGGCACAGGCGGGTGGGACAGAATTGTTTCAGATGTGACCCTCCTGGGACAGGCTGTCATCTGCGCTGGTGCCATCAAGTGGCTTCAAGAAGGAAGGCCGGGGTGGGACCCAGGACCTTTCCATCCACACAGAATAGGGGGTTTTGGCGTTTGACCCTGGGGCAGGGGAGCGAGGGGACCGGGGCAGAAGGGAGAGTCGCGGGGGCTCTTGGTGGCCCCATGAAGCAGGGAGCTGCCCACCTCTCACAGTGGCCACAGCAGAAGCAGCCAGTCCTGCTCCCCGGCTGTGCCCGAGCCTGCAGCTGTGCCTGAGCGCAGTGCGGCGCTGGCGGGTGTGGAGGATTGCAGGTGCCAGCCTCCCGCAGGCTTCACAGGGTCAGATGGCTGAGTCTGGGGGCTCTTTGAGGGGCCCTCTCCCCAGGTTGCCCTGCAGGTGAACTCCAAGCATGCTTTGCCCCCTCCCCCCTGCAAAAAAAAAAACTGGGGAGAAAGAAGCAGCTGTCTTCGTCAGGTGACAGTCCTGGGCTGAAGGCTGCAGCCTCAACGCTGTTGGCAGTTATGGGGGGGGGGGCAGGAGGAAAAGGGGCCTGGCCCACCGCCGCCAGGCCGCCCGCCTGGCTTTGCCCTTCACCCAGCCTGGGCGGGTCTCATAGCAGATCCCAGTGGCGATTTCCCTGCCAGCCCCATGCAGGAGCATTCTCGAGACCCCTTGGTCCCCCCATGTTGACAAACTCTTCTCAAGCCACATAGAAAGTGCAACTTCACCAAGCACACGTTGGGTTTTCCGTTTAAGGTATTACTTCAAAAAGGCGAGCGACGAGTTCGCGTGCGGAGCGGTGTTTGAGGAGGTCTGGGACGACGAGGTGGTCTTGCCCATGTACGAAGGCCGCATCCTGGGCAAGGTGGAGAGGATCGACTGAGCCCTCCTCCGCCGGGCCGACCACGACCTCGCCTTGCGAAGGAAGAGCAAACCGCTGAAGATGCCTTCGGGAGGGCGGGGAAGGCCTTCACCGGTCCACCCGGCCTGCGGGGAGGAAAGCCGGAACTGCTTGTTAGAAACGTGACCACTCGGCACCGGCGATGCTGACTGTGCTGGAGAGGCTGCCGCGCGTCCTGGGTGACTTCCCGGGCTGTAAATCCAGCCCCGGCTCACCTGGACAGGAGTCCCTGCTGGTATTTATTGAACAGGCTCCCCGCGCCCAGTGTGTGGACGTGGGAGAGGGAGTTTCCTGGTTCTCTGTCACCAAGAATTAAGCTCCGCGTGATGACGGACTGTTCAAGGTGGCGCCCTGCCGCCGGCACACGCGGAAATTGGTACATTTTCCACCCCCTGTCCCGTGCTGCTCTGTTTTTTCACATAGGTCTGGAGGCCTGGTGTGGAGGTCCTGTCGATGGGATGATCGTTGCAGGGGGACGGAGCCTCCCTGGGGCCCAGGTCCATCCTATGACTTCTGGGACTCCCCACCAAGGCCCGGCCCTCCACCCCCACCCCACGGCCGACGCCTGCTGCAGTCACGTGGTTGGACTTGTGCTTTTATGGAAATATTGGTCCGTGGCGTTTTTTACAGATTACTCTCTGGACCCCAGCCGTTCTGGAAGCTACTCCTCACCTCACCCCTGCCCTGCAAAGAAGCGAACAGCTTTGGGAAGACTGCCCCGAGCACCCTCCCTGCAGACACCTTCCTGTTGGCATTGGGGTTTTCTCATTAACATATCTGTGCATTCTGTCAGCCATTGTCCCCTGAACCCACGTCTGTATATATTGTATGGAGAGAGTATTCACCACTGTCTCTGGCGCTTGACTTTGAATCAGTACAGTACCTGTACCTGCACGGTGCCCGCGCCGTGTGTCGCCCTATATTGAGGGCTCCAGCTTTCCCTTGTTTTTTGAAAGGGGTTTATGTACAAATATATTTTATGCCTTTTTATTACAAGTCTTGTACTCAATGACTTTTGCCATGGCATTTTGTTCTACTTATACTGTAAATTATGCATTATAAAGAGTTCATTTAAGGAAAATTACTTGGTACAATAATTATTGTAATTAAGAGATGTAGCCTTTATTAAAATTTTATATTTTTCAAAATATCAGCCTCATCTTAGTTCGCGGGGTGGAATTGGGAGAGTGGCACCCTTTTGTATGTCAATTCCTTTGCTTGATTTTTCCCACCTGGCTCAAATCCATTTCTCTCTGAGCCGGAGGTCTTCTTACCTGATTGGTGTTTTGGAAAATGATTTCTTCAAAGTCACTGGGTTGCTGACTGGCTGAGGGTTTTCTCATGTGGGAGCAGGCGTGGACAGCATCTCTGAAGTTCTGCCTGTCTACCACCTGATTGATGAGCCTCTTCCTCCCAGGCAGCTATCTGCCACCTGGCCAGGTAGGTACAGGTGACAAGGGGCTGGGGTAGGGTCCTTCCGGGAGCAGTTGCATCTCAGTAGGTGTGTCAGGGGTGAACAGCCTCTGGAGATGGTGAGCAGATCGTGACTGTCTTGGGGTCAGTGAACCACTTCCATCCCAGTGCCCATCAGTCACCCTCCCCCGGCTGGGTAGACCAGATGGTCGGGTGAGGAGCATGCACTGTTCATGGGACGGTTCTTTTTGTGAGCTGCTCTTCACCCAACAAACATCCCCTTCCCACGCATAGAGCACTCAGGGCTGGGCCGCATTTCAGATCCCGGAGAGCAAGTCCATGTAGAGGAGTCCTAGGATGAACACTTTATGAAATAAGGGGAAAATATGTCTCTGGGGGAGTAAATTAGTTTGGGGTTAGCATATACACATAGTGTATATAAAACATAACCAGCAAGGACTTACTGTTGGTCTTCCCTGGTGGCTCAGACAGTAAAGAGTCTGCCTGCAGTGCAGGAGGCCTGGACTTGATCCCTGGGTCAGAAAGAGCCCCTGGAGAAGGGAAAGGCTCCCCACTCCAGTATTCTGGCCTGGAGAATGCCATGGACAGAGGGCACTGGTGGGCTAGAGTCCATGGGATAGCAGACTTGGACACGACTGAGCAGCTAACACTTTCAAGGACCTCCTGTATAGCACAGTCTACTCAGTATCCTGTAATAGCCCGTAACATAGAAGAATCTGAAAAAATATATGTGACAATCACTTTGCTGCACATCTGAGGCTAATGCAATGCTGTAAATCAGCTACATGTGAAAAAAGATTTTTTAATTTAAAAAAGTCTACAAATAAATGCTGGAGAGAGTGTAAAGAAAAGGAACCCCTCCTACACGGTTGGTGGGATGTGAGTTGGTGCAGCCACTGGGGGAACAGTATGGAGCCTTCTCAGAAGTCTAAAAGCAGAGTTATCACACAGCCAGGACCCCCACTCCTGGGCATACATCCTGAGAAAGGCAGAATCCAAAAAGACCATGTACCCCAACTTCCACAGCAGCGCTGTAAACAACAGCCAACATCGAAACAGCCTAAATGTCCATTGAGAGAGGGATGGGTGAGGATGTGGTCCACACGTACAATGGGACACTGCTGCTGCTGCTAAGTCACTTCAGTCATGTCCAACTCTGTGCGACCCATAGACGGCAGCCCACCAGGCTCCCCTGTCCCTGGGGTTCCCCAGGCAAGAACACTGGAGTGGGTTGCCATTTCCTCCAATGCAGGAAAGTGAGAAGTGAAAGTGAAGACAGTTGTGTCTGACTCTTAGCAACCCCATGGACTGCAGCTACCAGGCTCCTCTGTCCATGGGATTTTCCAGGCAGGAGTACTGGAGTGGGGTGCCATTGCCTTCTCCAACAATGGGACACTACTTGGCCCCAAAAATGAAATCATGTACATTTGCAGGAACAAGGCAGGACATAGAGGTGATCTTACGAAGTGAAGTAAATCAGAAAAAGACAAATAACATGGTATCACTTATACGTGGGATCTAACATATGAGACACATGAGTTCATCTACGAAGAGAAGGCTCTGACAGCAGTTGGGTGTGACGTCTCACAAGGTGGGTCTGCGGAGGGTCAGGCTGGCTTCCTGCTGCTGCAGGCAGAGGAGGGCAGGGTCCCAGCCGCGGGGCGCTGGGGGCCGGGCCTGCCTGCACTGTGCAGCCCCCATGCGGAGGTGTGATGGGGCCGCTCCTGGGCAGCTGGTGAGGGTGTGAGCGCATCCAGGCTGCAGGACTCTCTGACCTTGGTCCTCAGGATGCAGGTGGCTGCAGCCCTCCCCTCCTGACTGGGATGGGGTTCCCAGTTGGGGTGCCCCAGACCCACTCCCAGAATCGTAGGGTTCTTTCCAATCTGAAAATCCACCTGCAGTGCGGGAGACCTGGGTTTGATCCCTGGGTCGGGAAGATCCCCTGGAGAAGGGAAAGGCTGCCCACTCCAGTATTCTGGCCTGGAGAATTCCATGGACTATAGGCCGTGGGGTCGCAGAGTTGGACACGACTGAGTGGGTTTCACTTCCACTATGAGGATGAAGAGACTCGAGCTGGTGGGCGTGGTGGGAGACCTCTTGATCCCTCATGTAAGAATCACGAGTTCCAGCACAGGCTTGGGGTTCAGAAGAGCCTGAACCCACGTCCCAGAGCCACTGCCTCAGCGGGAAGCTCCCCAGCAGCAGGCATGAGGCAGAAAGCAGACGCGACGACCGCTCGTGCTCACCCCTCCTGACAGTCGGCTCCTCGCCGGCGGGAGGAACCGGCCTCTGGGATCTTCGAACCTTGATTTTGTCTGCAGAATCAACTGTCTTCCTCCGATGAGAGGGTCTATGGTTTTATTCGAATTTTCCAAAGAAAACGGTAAAATGCAAGACCTCCCTCCTCCAGCCCCGCCGGTCTCCACTGGGAGCTGGTGATTCACAGCTGCCCGCCCCGGACACCCCACCCCAGGGAGGCCCGGGGCCCTGGTCCTTTGCCACCTCCCCTCTCTAAGCGCCAGCTGTCCAGTGGGTCGCTTACCTCGTCTTCATTTCCTGGGTGCTTCCTGAAGCTCTGGTCCCCTTTTCTTGATTGATCGCTCTCCAGTTCATCAGAGGAGCGCGCAGACCGTGGGCCTGAGTCCACCCTGGGCTGGTGGGAGCTCTTGCAGCTCGATCCTCACTCCCCGAATTAGTATTAGGAAATCCGCCCCCACCCCATATCCTGCTGCAGCCTCTGGGCTCTGGCGTCCCCTTCCCCTGGCCTGGCAAGGAACCAGGAGAGGCGGGGGGCACCAGGGTGACTGGGGAGGCGGAGACGTTCCAGCCGGAGCCTTGCTTTGGCCCCAGAGCATCTAAGATTTGTCTTTATTATGTCTGAGCTTGCACCAGGGGTCCCGAACCTCCGGGCTGCAGACCAGTACCTCCTGTCAGATCAGCGACAGCATGAGATTAAAGATGAAGAGCACAGTACACGTAGTGCACTCAAGTCATCCTGAAAACGTTCCCCCACCCCTGTCCATGGAAAAACCTTCTTCCACGAAACCGCTCCCGGGTGCCACAAAGGTTGGGGTTGCTGCCTTCCACGGTACCTGGAAATTCTCTGCAGCCCCTCACCTGGGGGAGGGGGTGGTTCACAGGGAGACTGGGGCTTTGCATAAAGGACCGTGTTTTCTTCTTTTACACCCCCAGGATATGTTGGGATTATAATCATATTGTTGAAAGGAAGGATATTAGAAGTTACCCTAGAGAAAATATTCCAGTCTATTTGAATAATGAGGTAAGATTGGGCTTTTTGCTGTTGTTGGTTGGTCTTTTTTTTTAAAGATCCTGTGTGTGTGTGTGTGTGTGTGTGTGTGTGTGTGTGTGTGTGTGTGTTGGGGGCTTTAGCAGAGACCTGCCACAGACACAAGTGTCCACCTCGTCCAGGGCCCTATTCCGAGGGCATAAGGCCCCCGGCCCCCGGCTCCATCCACACCGACTCTTGACTTCTCCTAAAGGGCTCATCTGCTCAGAGCCTTCACCTTTGTCATTCTCTCCCTTGGCTACCAGGATATAAAACGCTCGGGAGAAATCATGGATTTTCTGTCTTACAGGTTGAGAAGGTGAGGTCCATGGTCCTCTTCAGGTCTGGAGCCTGCACCCTAGACTGTGTGAGCTGTCCAAGTCTCTTCCTCCAGGGAGTTCTGAGTTTGGCACAGGCCTGGGGGATTCGACAGTGTTTTCCAGGGGAAGCGATGGGCTACCTGGTGGCTGGGGGGCAGCCAGGAGGGATGGGGGCAGGGGCTTCTTCCTGCCTCTGAGGGAAGGTTTCTGTCCTGGCAGGGACCGCATTGGTAAAATGAGCCTCAGCTCCCAACCCAACCAGGCAGTGGGCATTCTCAGTGTCTGTTTCCAGGAGGGTAGTCCTTTGCGATCGCCAGTTACGTGGTTGGTCTATGAGTCTTTGTGGAGCACTTGGCCGGGCCGAAGACAGCAAGAAGCAATTAGTCCTCTGATGGACACGGTTTGTCAACATAAAAGGTTTGGGCTGAAGGGCCGCCAGATGACACCCACTGCCTGGCACGCCCGCGATGGCCACAGGCCTCCGTTGTTTATTCCTCCTGCCCAAAAGACGCCCAGGGGGTGAGAGAACGGGGAGGGCCCAAGCTGGAGGTGGGGCGCAGCTGCCGTCCATCTGAGCCCCTCCCCGCACACTAGGGGGCAGGGCCGCTGGGGCCACCTGCTTCCCACTGGGCCAGAGGCCAATTATCCAGACGGAGGGACAGCCAGGTCCCCAGGGCAGGGACAGCGAGAAGTGAGAAAGGGAGTTAATCGGACACGCGGATGGTGAGAGCAAACGGTCAGGTTATTTGATCTGAGCTGCTTAGAGATTTTTCCTTTTTTTTTTTTTGCTAACCAGAGAAATAGTCACGGTAGAAAATTTGAAAAATACATAGAATGATAAAAAGGCCTCCCCCCCAATTCGTCTGTAATCCCACGGCCCCAAGATACCAATTGATAATATATTGGTGTATTTCTTTCCTGTATATGGCACACTCTCTTGTTCAGTATTCTGAGCATCTATTTTTGAGGATAAATTCCTACATGTGTGAAGACTTTTATTGTTCCAGTGTGTGTGTGTTAGTTGCTCAGTCGTGTCCAACTCTGCAACTCCATGGCATTCTCCAGGCCAGAACATGAGTGGGTTGCCATGCCCTTCTCTAGGGGATCTTCCCGACCCATGGATCAAACCCATTTCTCCTGCATTGCAGGCCGATGCTTTACCGTCTGAACCACAGGGGAGGCACCGTGGCCATTTCCTCAGATTGCCTGGTTGCCGTGCAGACCGCCTGGACTCCGGCACCCGGAGCTCCTCTTCCAATGAGAGGCTGCAGGGTAGTCCCTTCCGTTTGAGGCTGACAGCAGGCCGAGCCCAGCAGAACCTGCTGACCCCTGACCCTGCCCCGGGACTGCAGGATTCACTTCCGGCCCTGAAGGAAGGGCTTGTGGCCCTGCCTGTCTGCCTCACCCCTTACCTGTTAGGAGGTCCTGCTTCGGGACCACACCTGCCTCACTTGACGGCCGCTTGCCAGGGTCCCTGGCCCCGAGTCTCCCACTCTGTACAACCCCTGATGGTGTCTTGTGTCGGACCCTGGTTGATTTCCACCCTCTGGCCCCCAGTGCACAGAGTCCTCCAAGCCACCTGCTCCGAAGTCTCCATACACGACACCAGTGTTTATTTCTCTCAGGTGTCCCGACGGTCACTGTAGCTGGCTCTGATCCTTGTTGGGCCTCCTGGTAGCAGCACCGTGGTTTTCCTTTGGGGAGTACCCGTCAGTCACGCAAATGGCATAGGATCTGGCCAACTGATACATTCCCCTCTCTAGTATCAAGATTGGTTCGGGGATGGGCGTGAGACTAGCGTGGGTCCAGCCAGAGTCAGCCTTGGGACTCAGGCCAAGAATTCAGAGAGCACAGCGCTTCCTGTCTGCTGGGGCGTCTAAAGTGGAAGGACAAAACTCTCAAGCTTCGGGAGTCAGCACCGAGGAGAGCCCACCGGGGCTGAAGCCAGAATTCAGAGCCTCAAGAGGAGGGGCTGGTGGCAGAGGGGGAGACTGGCCAACCTCTGACACCAGTGGATCCTGACATCCAGCTGCCCCAGGTCCCTGGGAGCCAGCAAATCCTGTCTCTTTTTTCTCTTAAGTCGACTTGACTTGGGTTTTGGATGCTGGCTAATAACACAGCTCCATCCCGGGGGCAGTGGGCAGATGTGTTCTCAAGACCAGGAGCCCACACCACTGAGAGAGGGAGGTTGGAGAGGGGAAACAGCCACTTTGAGAAACAGGATGTTGTGACACAGAGAATCTCGAGTTCGGGTTCTGGAGAATTCCACCGGTTAAACGTTTGCGACCAGAGGCCTGGGGGTATGAGGGACTTTTCCTAACGCGGCTCTTGGGCCCTGAGGCCATGCTGGCCCTTTGCTGCAGGCCCGCATCAGCAGCACCTGCGGAGAAGGACTCTGCCTTCGTGGGGGAGGGCGCCTGTTCCTAAAGCCCCCGTCCCTGCCCCGGAGGCGTGGGTTCTGACATGATGGACGCGATGGACACGGCACTGCTTGACTGAGGCGACCTCTGGGCCTTAGGGTCTTCCAGGTCGGGGCTGACCCCCATCAAAGGTGGGGATCAGCCTTCTGGAGAGAAGCTAACCCTGGTGCAGGCTGGGAAGACAGGTGACAGGCGTGCAGGTGATGGAGAGACGCGGAATCCGGGCGCAGCTTCCTCCACCCCGCCCGCCCGCTCCTCCCTTCCTCCCCTCCTCCCCTGCCCCTCCTCCCCAACCCCTCCGCCCCGCCCCCTCCTCCCTCCCTCCCCACTGATCTCCTCCTCACTCCCCTCCAGTTCCTCCCCCTGACCCCGCCTGCTCCTCCCTTCCTCCCCTCCTCCTCTCCCCCTCTCCCTCCTCCCCTCCCCTCCTCCCCTCTCCCCCTCTCCCTCCTCCCCTCCTCCCCGCCCCTCCCCCGCCGATCTCCTCCTCACTCCCCCCCGTTCCTCCCCCCGACCCCGCCTCTCCCTCCCCTCCTCCCCTCTCCCCCTCTCCCTCCTCCCCTCCCCTCCTCCCCGCCCCTCCCCCGCAGATCTCCTCCTCACTCCCCCCCCCGTTCCTCCCCCCCGACCCCGCCTCTCCCTCCCCTCCTCCCCTCTCCCCCTCTCCCTCCTCCCCTCCTCCCCGCCCCTCCCCCGCCGATCTCCTCCTCACTCCCCCCCCGTTCCTCCCCCCCGACCCCGCCTCTCCCTCCCCTCCTCCCCTCTCCCCCTCTCCCTCCTCCCCTCCCCTCCTCCCCGCCCCTCCCCCGCCGATCTCCTCCTCACTCCCCCCCCGTTCCTCCCCCCCAACCCCGCCTCTCCCTCCCCTCCTCCCCTCTCCTCCTCTCCCTCCTCCCCTCCTTCCCGCCCCTCCCCCGCCGATCTCCTCCTCACTCCCCCCCCCCGTTCCTCCCCCCCGACCCCGCCTCTCCCTCCCCTCCTCCCCTCTCCCCTCTCCCTCCTCCCCTCCCCTCCTCCCCGCCCCTCCCCCGCCTATCTCCTCCTCACTACCCACCCCCGTTCCTCCTCCCCTCTCCCCCTCTCCCTCCTCCCCTCCCCTCCTCCCCGCCCCTCCCCCGCAGATCTCCTCCTCACTCCCCCCCCGTTCCTCCCCCCCGACCCCGCCTCTCCCTCCCCTCCTCCCCTCCTCCCCTCTCCCCCTCTCCCTCCTCCCCTCCTCCCCGCCCCTCCCCCGCCGATCTCCTCCTCACTCCCCCCAGTTCCTCCCCCGACCCCGCCTCTCCCTGCCTCTCCCCCCAGCCCACTGGTCCTCACGCGGGGTCTGGGCCGCTCGGCCCCGGCGCCCCGTCACCCGCCGTGGCTCACGGGCCCATTTCCGCCTCTCTGCGCCCTCCCACAGAGCCCCCTCCTTCCGCGCCCCGAAAGGGCGGCCGAGCCCCGGCCCAGGGCTGCTGCGGTGCGCGGGCCGCGGGTCCACCCCCGGGACCGGGGCAGAGGCCAGTGCGCTCGGCGTCTCTATGAGTCTCGCTGCCTCGGCAACGCGGCGCTCCGGTCCACCCTGGAGGGCTTCATACAGAGGAAAAGAACGACGTTTCTTCCTTGAGAGCCCATTTAATTATTTGATTGCTCAGTAACCAAAAGTGCGCGAGGCCCGCAGCCAGAAGGGACTTGAAAGCGCGGCCTCGATGTAGCCGAGCAAGCGATGCTGGGCTCGGGAGGCCGGCCGCTCTGCGAGCCTGGGGTTCAAAGGCCACGCGGCGCCCGCGACCTCGGGGAACCAGTCAACATGGGGTGCCGGTGGAGCAGGGATGACGGCGGAGGAGGCATGGAGGAGCAGGAGGGATGACGGAGGAGGAGGCGTGGAGGAGCAGGAGGGATGACGGAGGAGGAGGCATGGAGGAGCAGGAGGGATGACGGTGGAGGAGGCATGGAGGAGTAGGAGGGGGATGATGAGGAGGGGGGATGATGGAGGGGGGGAGATGACGGAGGAGGAGGGTGACGGAGGAGGAGGGGGATGACGGAGGAAGAGGGGGATGACGGAAGCGGGGGGTGACAGAGGAGGAGGGGGGATGACGGAGGAGGAGGGGGATGACGGAGGAGGAGGCATGGAGGAGTAGGAGGGGGATGACGAGGAGGGGGATGACGGAGGAGGGAGGATGACGGAGGCGGGGGATGACGGAGGCAGGGGGTGACAGGGGAGGAGGGGGGATGATGGGGGAGGAGGGGGGATGACGGAGGAGGAGGGGGATGACGGAGGGGGGATGACAGGCGGGGGGTGACAGGGGAGGAGGGGGATGACGGAGGAGGAGGCATGGAGGAGCAGGAGGGGATGATGGAGGAGCAGGAGGGATGATGGAGGCGGGGGGGGACAGGAGAGGAGGGGGTGGAGGGGGAGGAGGGATGACAAAGGAGGAGGAGGGGGATGACGCGGGAGGAGGAGGGATGATGCAGGAGCAGGAGGGATGATGGAGGTGGGGGGATGACGTGGGAGGAGGGGAATGACGGGGGAGGAGGGGAATGATTGGGGAGAAGGGGGGATGACAGAGGAGGAGGCATGGAGGAGCAGGAGGGATGACGGAGGCGGGGGGACAGGAGGAGGGGGATGACGGAGGAGGGGGGTGATGACGGAGGAGGAGGGGGGATGACGGAGGAGGGTGGATGACACAGGAGGAGGGGGATGACGGAGGAGGAGAGGAGATGATGGAAGAGGGGGGATGATGGAGGAAGGGGGGGATGACGGAGGAGGAGGGTGGATGACACAGGAGGAGGGGGATGACGGAGGAGGAGAGGGGATGATGGAGGAGGAGGGATGACGGAGGAGGAGAGGGGATGACGGAGGAGGAGAGGGGATGACGGAGGAGAGGGGATGACGGAGGAGGAGGGGGGATGACGGAGAAGGAGGGGGATGATGGAGGAGGAGGTGGATGATGGAGGAGGAGGGGGATGACGGAGGAAGAGGGGGATGACAGGGAGGAGGGGATGACGGAGGAGGGGGATGATGGATGGGAAGAACAGAAAAGTATTTCAAGGTAGCATTCAGAGTCATTTTTTTTTTATTTAATTTTCTGGCCATGCCGAACACAAGTGGGATCTTAGTTCCCAGACCAGGAATTGAACCCATGCCCCCTGCAGTGAAAGGCAGTCTTAGCTACTGAAATACCAGGGAAGTCCAGAGTCATTTTGTTTAAATCAATTTTATTGAGACGGGCTTCCCTGGTGGCTCGGTGATAAAGGAGCCACCCGCCAATGCAGGAGACACAGGAGGCGAGGGTTCGATCCTAGTTGGGAAGAGCCCCTGGAGAAGGAAATGGCAGCCCAGTACAGTATTCTTGTCTAGGAAATCCCATGGACAGAGGAACCTGACAAACTACAGTCCATGAGGTTGCACAGAGTCGGACATGACTGAAGTGAAGGGACTGTGAGCATTTTTGTGTGTCCTGGAATTTTCTTTGAAGACACCGTTTTTATTGACTGTACAGTATTCTATCCAATATTTTTGTGCTAAACTATATCAAACTAGTTATATGTGCTGCAGTCCACGGGGTCGCAAAGAATCAGACACGACTGAGCAACTGAACTGAACTGATATTAATTTCCTATTTTCAGTCATTCGGGTTGTTCTTAATTTTAAAATCATCATGATATATAAAATAGATAATAGTAAGGACCTACTGTATACAGCACAGGAAACTACACAGTACTCTATAAAGACCTACACGGGGAAAGCATCTTATGCGGAACAAATATATGGATAAATATAACGGAGTCACTTTGCCTTACTCCTGAGAGTAACTCAGCATTGTAATCAATAATACTCCGATAAAAATTTTTAAAAATAAAATTATCATGAAGAACTCCATGGTTAATGTCTTCATATGTGAATATTCATATGATTTTCTTTTTATCTTCTTAAGAGATATTCCTAAAAGTGAGAGTGGCTAAGTGAAGGAATGTGAAGAGTTTAATTCAGATTGGCAAACTGTCCCCAGTGGCTTTGAATCGGAGTTCCTGTTTTTCATATTCTTTACAACATCGAGTATTTAAGTGAAAACAAATAGAATTCCATTGTTATTTTCGTTTGTATTTATTTTATTACCTGATAGAATATACTTTTTACACTTGTATGTCACTTGTAAATTATATGTTGTGCATTGAACTTTTTTTAAACTGGAAGTTTTCATTTTTTCATTATTCATTTTTAAGAGCTCTTTATATATGAAAGACATTTACTTTGTCATATATGTTGAAATATTTTCTTTTTTATGTATAGTATTGTACATATTTTTCTTTTTAACGATAGAAGTTATTTTCTTTCACATTGAAAAATTTTACATTTAAAAAAGAATTTGAATCTTTCACTCTGTCCATTACGTGTTCTTAATATGTGTGTACTTAGAAATGCTTTCCTACCTGGCCTTATAACTATTCACTAATATTTTCCATTTCTCTTACCAAATTAAAGAATAAGTTAGAAACGTAGCCGTTCCTTCCTTTCCCTTGTCTGCCTCTTTAAGACACTCCATTTTCTCAATTGGTGTTCTCCTCCAGGACTAGTCAGGCTAGCACCTCCCTTACAAACTAAACCCAGATCTTCAAAGGGCAGAGAAAAAGAAAGACGGCCTCCTTCTTACAGCAGCCAGTAGGAAAACCAGGGCATCGAAACCCACATCCATCTCTGGAGCTTCTCAGCCCAGCTCCTGGTCCTGCCGCTCCTCCTGGAAGATGAAGGATGGGCAGTCCTGTCTCTCCCTGCCCGGGGTTGGCAGCCCAGGAAGGTTGGGGCTGACCGCTGCCACTGGGTCTTGGGCCAGTGGTTTGTTCTCTCCAGTCACTGCTGACCCCCCAGCCTCCCAGGTCAGCTCTCAAGGGAGGGAGCAGAAACGGGAGCAAAAGAGCAAGCGAGCTTTAAGGACTATGTGATGCGTGTCAATCATCTGTCAGTCGCCCATCTGTCATCCACCCTCTGTCTCCTGTTTATGTCAAATATCACTGTCTGTCTACCATCTATCGGTTACCTATCTGTCATCATCTCTCAATTATCCATCCATCTGTGTCTATCTGCTATCTATCGAGAGTCTCACTTTAACGCTACCACCACAGCTACACCGTGTGGTCAGCTATACCCAAGGCTGTGAGATGCTGGGTAAGATGAATAGACTCGGGTCTGGGAGGTCCTCAGACAGGACCAGTCCAGCGGGAGGATGACCCGATGAGACACAGGTGTGCCCAAAGGAAGAGGCAGAGGCCCAGGTGAGAGTGAGCGGTGGAAAGGCAGGGGTGAGGATGACTGGCATGGCCCACGCTAGGGCTCAGAGAGGCCCACTGCATCTTGAGTGCCACTCAGCACCCCCCAGAGAGAGTGAAGAAGGTGGGGGGAATGCCCCCCCCAGGCCCCGCTTCATTCACATGACCCAAGCCCTTTTCAACACTCACTTCCTAGCCTCCCACCGCCCAACACTAGGGGGTCAGGACCACTTTGCATGAGCTGGAAATCGCTTCTCCCAGGAACAAAGCCGGGAGCAGAAGGCTTGGGAGATATTGCATTGGCAGATTCTCAGCAAGGAGTCGAATTCAAGCTGGCCTCCCTTCAGTGGAGAGAGGGGTGGATGAGGCTGTGGCTTGCTGCCTGAGACCCTCACACCTTGTACCCCTAACTGCTGTTGCTGTTCAGTCGCTCAGTCGTGGCCAACTCTTTGCGACCCCCATGGACTGCAGCACGCTGGACGTCCCTGTCCTTCACTGTCTCCCAGAGCTTGCTCAAATTCAGGTCCTTTAAGTTGGTGATGACATCCAACCATCTCATCCTCTGTTGTCCCCTTCTCCTCCTGCCCTCAATCTTTCCCAGCATCAGGGTCTTTTCCAATGAGTCAATTCTCATCAGGTGGCCAAAGTATTAGAGCTTCAGCTTCAGCATCAGTCCTTCCAGTGAATATTCAGGGTTGATTTCCTTTAGAATTGACTGGTTGGTTCTCCTTGCAGTCCAAAGGACTCTCAAGAGTCTTCTCCCTGCTCCGAGGCAAGCTCTGTTCCAGGTGGGGCAGCCGGACTCTCACTCTAGATCTTCCGAGCCCAGGGGCCAGACAGCTGAGCAGCCTCTTATTAAACCTCAAAGAGTTCTTTGTTCTACAGCTGAGGGCCGAAAATACAGGGCAGCATCTCTCGGCTGGTTGCTTGGAGGTTGCTGGGAGAATCCCTCAGCAAGAGAAAAAGGGGTTTGGACCAAGATCACAAGGAGAAGCCAGTTCTTCTCTGTTCTCTGTTCTTTGCCTGGAGAGAGGCTCTGGCCACTTCCATTAAAAGAAAAGAAGAAAGAAAAAAAAGCCGAAGAAACAGAGCTTCAACCTTGCTTTTGGTGCTCATCAATACAGCAGTCACATAGACTTTAAAACTGCCTGACACTTGGGCACCACCCCCAGGGACTCAGACTTAATTGAAGTGGGGTTGGGACTCCCCCAGGGGATTTAATGTGCCCCTAGGTGGAGGGCCACTGTCTTGTAACTGAGCTTTTACTGTTTACCTTTAATGATGATGGTGGAGGGGTGGATACCCTTTTTCCTCCTTGGCGGGGTGGAGATCAAAAGTCTACCTTTGAGGCCCATGATCAAGGGGTCCTTTGACCTGCTCTGGCCCACAGCGGCTTTATTTTCTGTAATCAGCACCTCCCAGTGCAGGGCCCGAGGGCGGCAGATGCAAAGCTAACTCTCACTAAAGCATCTAAAAAGCAGAGACATCGCTTTGCCAACAAAGGTCTGTATAGTCGAAGCTATGGTTTTTATCATAGTCATCTATGGATATGAGAGTTGGACCATAGGGAAGGCTGAGCTCTGAAGAACTGATGCTTTCAAATCATGGTGCTGGAGAAGACTCTTGAGAGTCCCTTGGACTGCAAGGAGATCCAACCAGTCCATTCTAAAGGAAATCAACCCTTAACATTCATTGGAAGGACTGATGCTGAAACTGAAACTCCAATACTTTGGTTATCGATGCAAAGAGCCAACTCACTGAAAAATACCCCGATGCTGGGAAAGATTGAGGGAAGGAGGAGAAGGGGACGACAGAGGATGAGATGGTTGGATGGCATCACCGATTCGATAGACATGAGTTTGTACAAACTCCGAGAGACAGTGGACAGGCAAGTCTGATGTGCTGCAGTCTATGGATTGCAAGGAGTCAGACATGACTGAACAACAAAAGCATCTCCCTGCCTCTGAGCTGTTGATGGCTTTCTCTCCACTAATCTCAAGCCCTAATTAGAACTTTCCAGGTGTGGTTCCTCCAGCCAAGCTCTCCTCGACCCCCACCTGCCTTCCTCCAGGGTTTTTGCTGCCCTTCTCTGGACATTTTAGCCTCCATTGGAGCCTCGATTTGTCAGCAGTCCAGTAGAAAACAGAATCTCTTTGGGGGAGTGGGGACCTTTCTGTCTCCTAGGAACCCTCCCAGGGCTCTTCACAAGACAGATGTTCACTAAGCATCCCTTCTTCTTTTATTTTTTGGCCAGGCCCTGTGGCTTCCAGGATGGTATTTCCCCACCAGGAATGGAACCCAGGCCCCGTGCAGTGGGAGCACAGAGTCTTAACCACTGGACCGCCAGGGACGTCCACATGCTCAGTGTGTTTGTATGGGCTTGGTCATGTCAGACTCTTTGTGACTCCATGGACTTTAGCCTTCCAGGGCCCCCTGTCCATGGGATTCTCCAGGCAAGAACACTGGAGCGGGTTGCCATGTCCTTCTTCAGGGGAGCTTCTTGACGCAGGGATAGAACCCACGTCTCCTGCGTTTCCCACATTGGCAGGTGGGCTCTTTACCACTAGCGCCACCTGGGAAGTCTAGATGGTCACTAAATATTCTTTACTGAGCTGATTCTGACATTATTTCTTCTTGAGTTAATTCTCTCTTTCCTGCTTTAGTTTCCTTATCTGCAAACTGGGGATAATACTCACTTTGAGGAGTTGATGCAATGATGAAACAAACAGAACACTTACTCTGTGCCAGGCCATTTTCTCAATGCTTTCCCTTATATATATATATAATTTTATTTATTTTATATATTTATTAATAGATTATACATAATTTATTATATATTATATATATTTATGTATGTATATTACGTATCTCCTTCTATTTGTTTATCTTCGGCCATGCTGGGTCTCTGTGGCACCCGTGGGCTTAGTTGCTCCCAGGAAAGGGGATCTTCCCGAACCAGAGATCAGACCAGAATCTCCTGCAGTGGCGGGCGGATTCTTTACCACTGAGCCGCCAGGAAAGCCCCTAAGTGCTTAGTTTAGATTAACCACCAGGCCCTCACGAAACGCGGTGAGACAGGTCCTGTCCTTAGCCCATGTCACAGAGCTCTCCCTTCCATCTTCCTCTGTCCCCTGAAGGACCGCTGGCATCCTTACCAAAGGCTGCGCTGTCAGCCGGATGGGGTCGGGAGGGCTCCGAAAGCAAGGTCGGGCATCGCTGCTTTAGAAACGGGGCCTCCTCCCTCCCACCACCCCTCCCCAAGTCGCCCTGTCTCGCCCTCGTCCCTGCCTTTCTGGATTGAGCCCGGAGGGGTGCGCTTCTCTTCTGAGAAGGCTTGTCAAGGCATCGCCAAGGGTTTCCGAAAACATCTCACCTGCGAGATGAGGCCTGCTCCCACCTGGAGACGACGGTGGTGGCTCCTCGACTCAGAGAGGAAACCCGAGAGGGGTGCCCTTCCTCGGACCGGACCTGCCGCTGGGCTGGTCCAACCCCGCGCCCTCCGGCCCGCCGTCTCCAGGCCACTCTCTTCCGATCAGAAAGGCGGAGGGCAACACTCTGATCTGCGGGCCGCTGGCCAGGCGGGAAGGAGGCACGGGTCCCCCGGGGGCCACCACACCTCACGGGATCGGTGAACAGAGGCGCTCGCCCGTGGCCCGGAGCACCATGAGAAATTCAGGACCGGCTTCAGCGAGGTGTGCCGACCGTGGGAAGCACGAGCAGACAGAAGGGCGGCGTCCGGGTCGGCAAGGAGCGCGGACTAAGGCCTGGAGGCGGGAGGACCTGGAGACGTTCAGGACGCGCAGGGTCTGCAGGGGCGCGGGCGCCAGATGGAGCGGCGAGGAGGCCGGAGACCCGGCCGGCGCCTCCTGGAAGGGACCGGGGACTCTTTATACGGGAATCTCGGCTATGGTATAGATGAACCCATCTGTGAGACGGGCCTCGAGGAAGCCGTGGGGTGCCAAGGAGGAGGGGTGGTGGGGGAGGTTTGGAGGGAGGTTAGGCTTCGAAGATGCCGACTGTTACCCACAGGACAGACAAACAACAGGATCCTGCTGTGTATCACAGGGGACTCTAGTCAATATCCTAGGATAAACCGTAATGGAAAAGGATAAAAAAGAATGCTATATGTACGCGTTAAAAAACATAAGTTACAGATTGGCTTCTTAAAGAAGACATCCGCAGGACTTCCCTGGAGGTCCAGGGTTAAGAAGCCACCGCACGCTTCCACTGCAAGGGGCACAGGTTCGATCCCTGGTCGGGGAACTAAGATCTGGCATGCTGTACTGTGCAGCCAAAAAACAAATAAAAATACATTTTTAAAAAGGAAACTTTTGAACCTAGTTGAAACCTTTTTTTAAGAATCAAACTTAGGTGCAATTTTAAAATAAACATAGCTGTTAAATTAAAAATAAAAATTATGTTTAACCAAAAAAAAAAAGGATTTGTTGCCTTCATCAGTGGTCTGGTTTTCAAATCTGAGACTCAAAGGCCATCCTTTGCAGTGAAGTGAATGCCGAGGCTGCACCCAGCATTAAAAACAATAGGGAAGAGAAAAGGAGCACATCGTGGCGCTAAGCACAGGAGTTTCGGTGTGAGTTTCATCCGTGCGGACGCACACAGCTGCAGGCTGGACGCCCCCACCCCGCCCATGCATTTCCCACTGGGGGTGGTCGCTGTGGGTGGGACGCTGCTGTGGGGTGGGGGTCCCCACGCGTGGAGGAGGGTCTGGGGTGACCCCCAGCTCCTGGTCCACCTGCGGCCGCTCTGCCTGGGCAGGAGGGGGAGCCGGGTAGGGGGTGGGGCCGCCCGGGGGGCCACCGGCCCCTGAGGCTGCTGGCCTTTCCCGAGTCTGTTGGCTTCTGAAGGCTCAGCTGTGGCCTGCTGGGCAGCGGCTCTCGCGGAGTGCAAAGCAGGTTGGCGGGAGGGAGGGTGGGAGTGAGGACCGGCTGCTTAATTAAAACAGGGAGAGGTTGACAGGAGGGCCCTCTGAGTGTTTGATCTCTCACTCTGCTCACTTTCTAACTCGAGGGGGGAGAAACCTCCTACTCTGCCTTCCTCCACCTCTTCTTTAACCAGCCAGGCAGATGCTGCTGGTTCTGTCCGTCCTCCCCGAGGGCTCCCCTCCCGTGTCTGGGAAGTCCTGGATTCAGGGTGCAGTTTATACACAGGGTGCCGTTTGTTGGGGGGGGATTCACCATTCACCCCCTTAAATGATCGTGGTCTTAATCATCTAAAGCATTTTGGAAGTATCCGTTTCCCTGAACACGACATGAAAGCATCTCACGGCAAAGTTTGGAAAACCTCTGAGTGAAAGTGGAAATTGGGTGAGAGAGTGGATTATCATTCCCTTCTTTAGTGGCTCTTCCCAACCCAGGGATGGAACCCGCGTCTCCTGCATTGTATTATTTACCACTGAGCCCCCAGGGGAGCGCTTCCTCTGCTGTCTATCAAAACTGTGACCGATTTACAAGATCTGAATTGAAGCACAAGGGTTATCCCTCCCAGGGATATCTGCGCAGCGTGGGGGTGTTTCTTTAATTTTCTACTTTGGAAATAATTATAGATCCAGAAGAACTTGTAAAAGAAAGAAAGAAATCCACAGGCGGTCTTGTGTACATTCAGCAAGTTTTCCCCAGTGACTGCACCTTGGATAAATATAGTAAAATATCAGCATCGGGAAAGCGACTGCTACAGTCTGTGAAGCTGGCGCAGACTTTGCCAGTTTTACCTGCTCTCACCCTGTGCAGCTTTATCGCCTCGGTCGGTGCAGCCAGCGCCTCCCCCAAGATGCAGGCCCGCTCATCACCCCAAGGCTTTCTGGTGTCCCCCTTTGCATCAAGGCTCACCCTCTGTCCCATCCCTAACTTCTGGCAACCACTAATCTGTTCCCATCTCTGTAACTTCGTTATATCAAGAATATCCCATATAAACAGAATCACAGAATGTAACCCACTACATCTGGGAGTTTTCAACTCAACGTAATTCCCTCAAGATCCATCCAAGCTGTTTACACATCCATCTTTCGTTCCTTTTTATCACCGAGCTGTCTTCCAGGGGTTGGACGTACCACAATTCACCCATGGAAGGACACTTGTGTGGTTTCCAGCTTTGCATTGTTACAAACAAACCTGCTATGAACTTTCGTGTGCAAGTTTTTGGGTGAACATGATTTTCAAGTCTGAGCTGAACACCCAAAGTTATCACTGCTGGGTGGGATGTGTATATGTGAACAAGGATCAGTGCCTTTGAAACTCGAGGCTGTGAAACCCTGGAGCAAGGGGGTCAGACACAGCAGGGGAGGGGCGACATTTCTGAGCACCGGGTCCTGCTGGAACTTGTCCAATTACATCACGGGCTGTGGACTTCATGAAGGTGGTGGCAGTTGCCTGGAATGTTCCAGAACAAAGTTTCTGGAATCACTGTCATGGGCCTGCTACTCAGGGGACCCAGCAAATGAGAGACAGGGGCAGCCCTCAGCCCAGCCCCTCTAACCCTCCCCACATCTCCGTTCATCCACACGACTCTCGCTTTATTCAAGGAGGGCCCTGGCTGCCCCCCGGTCACCTGTTTGTCCCACCACCATTCCCGTCATCGGCCGCACCCAGGGCCCTTCTCCTTCCCTCTCCTCGTCTGAATTCCAGCCCTCCCTCCTGGAAGCCTGCCCCATCGTTCCCAGTCATTCCTGATTGCTCTGCGCCTTGATCTTGTACTGGAAATAGTAAGTGGCTTTCAAACATTTTTGAGTCACAGATCCCTTTGTTCAAAGGAAATTGTACCCAGAAATATACACAAATAGACCCGATAAAGGCAGAGCCCTCAGATTAAAGCTAGTGTGGGGCTGAGGAACCTCCGCTTTCATCCACACTCCTGGCCCTGCTGCCACCCCACCTGCCCCTGGAAAAGCCCAGGCGCTTCAAAATTCCCAGTCCACGTGGCAACACATGGCAGGTACCATGGGTCTCAGGCTTCACCCTCGTTCTGGACTTCTGGGTTCTCTAGGATTCTTTCTTCAGGTTCTCCTGCTCAGAGGGCAGTGCCTCTCACTGAGCTCTTGTCTGTCCTGCTGAAGACCCACCATTCTGGGGTTGCTGGATGAACTTGAAAGGCCACTGCCAGGTGTCAGGCAGCTCTCATGCCAGGGCAGGCTCCGCTGATGATGGCTGGGGGGTCCTGAGCTGGGCTCAGAACCTGCAGCGGCCTCAACTGACCTTCGTCCATAACAAGGCACTTAGCTTAGGTGGTGCATAGGAGCCGTCTGGGGCTTCCCTGGTGGCTCAGCAGTAAAAGAATCTGCCTACCATGCTGGAGACGCTGGTTTGATCCCTGGGTCAGGAAGATTCCCTGGAGAAGGCAATGGCTACCCATTCCAGTATTCTTGCCTGGAGAATCCCCTGGACAGAGGAGCCTTGGGGGCTATGGTTTATAGGGTCACACAGAGTCAGACAAGCCTGAGCACGCGCACACAGAAGCCGTCCGCATGGGTTTCACTCTACTTTCACAAACACGGATCGGATGCCTGCTGGGCACGGTGCTGGAGGAGCATCAGGAGCTGGACCTGGGGAGGAAGACGAGGCCCCCGCCCCAGAGGAAGGGGAAGATGGGCTAGGCTGCTGAGGCGGGGAGGAGGCGGGGGCCCTGTGCCCAGTGGGCAGCAGGAGGCCGCCGGCTGACTCCAGGACCAGAGCAGGACGAGGGGCGCCCTGCTGAGGGGCCCCCCATCCTCCAGGCCCCACGCGGGCCTCGCCTGTGCGGAGCCCGCCCTGCAGGACCATGTTCAGGGGAGAAAACGGAGCCTCCGCCTCTCCAACCAGCTCAGCGGGAGCCACCCGGAGCTGAGAGCCTCTGGGGCTTGACCTCCTGGGTTTCTGCCCCCGGGCTCACACGGAGCCCCTGCTGGTGACTCGGGCTGACTGAATGGTCTTCATTGCCCCCTTTCCGCCCCACTCACTCGAGTGAAGCCTGGGCCTCTCACCCCCCTCCCCTGCCTTCTGCAGGGTGTGAAGCCCCTGTCGGGGGTCGCGCAGCTGCTGGCGGAGGCTCGCGCATCCCCGCTGGGGGCAGCCGGGTGTGTGCTGTTCCCATGGTAAATCGACACGGGTGGGTGGCCACGTGGGCAAGTCCCACACCGTCATCTTCACCCGCACCCTGGTTATTTTTAACACTTTTTTTTTTTACCGTTCTGGGCAACCCAGCCTGGCTCACGGCAGCGGAGGAGGAGACGCACGGCAGGAGAGACGTGGGGAGGGGAACCCCACAGGGAAGCCCTGAGCCAGGGCACCGATCCGCCTTCATCTCTGTCGGTCCTGTCGACCTGCAGGCCCCCGGGCTCGGCGACAGCGAGCGGGCCCTGGGCCTCCCTGAGGAGCAGAGTCAGGAGACAGACAAGACAGACAAGGGACTCCTTGCTGTTCCGTTGCCAAGTCGTGTCTGACTCCGCGACCCCATGGACTGTAGCCCGCCAGGCTCCTTTGTCCAGGGGATTCTCCAGGCAAGAATACTGGAGTGGATTGCTGTGTCCTCCTCCAGAGGATCTTCCCGACCCAGGGATTGAACCCATGTCTCCTGCAGTGGCAGGTGGATTCTTTACCACTGTGCCACCAGGGAAGCCCTAAACAGGTAATTACATGCATGTTATAGAGTGCTGAGTGCTCTGGAGCCCAGAATAGACAGGCAGGATGGAGGAACGGGGTTTGGAGGGTCAGGAGGCCTTTGTGAGGATGACAGTGTTATAAAGGGGGTTGCTTATAACATTCCCATAATGAATAAGGGAGGCCTTGTGCAGAAGGTGTCATCTGAACAAAGCCCGATGGTGGTCGGTGAGTCCATCATCCTGATATCCGGGGAAGAACGTTCTAGAAAGAGGGACCAGCCAGCACCGAGGCCTCAGGAACTCCTTCCTGATGGACTGGAAGCAGCTGGAGGGCTGGTCTGGCTTCCTCGCTGGGTGACCCTCTAGCCTGGACAGGGTGCCGGGTCTGAGGCAGGTGCTGGGGAGTTTGCTGGAGGAGGCCAGGCTCTCCCGGGGCCAGAGCCGAGCATGGAGGGCACGCGGGGAGCCTCAGGCTGGAGTCCCCGCCCCCTGGGGCCCCCCTCCGTGCTCTCTCAATCCCCTCATGTTGCACCTTCTGATTCGGAGCTTTATCGCGTTCCCCCCTGTGTGGGAGCCAAGCTAAACAGATCTGGGGACTCGTCTGCTTTTTTTCATGTTTTCACATGAGTCAGTCTCTCCAGCATTTTAATCACTTCTCCCCCATGCACGGTTGGCAAGGAGCGGGCGCCCAGCTCTTGGCTCCCGGCTGAGACCCAGCCACCCAGCAGCATGAGGCACCCACCCCGGCCAGCACAGCTCCTGGCGCCTCCTCCCAGAGGGTGCCCACCGACCTCACAAGACGGTGAAACAGCCCCAGACCGAGGGACCAGAGAGGTGCCCACCGGGAGGTGGGGCAGAGGTTATAAGACCAACCCAGTCCTTCAAAGCTCCAACCAAGGGCTGGGAGGAGAGGCCGCAGAAAACAGATGCACAGATACATCTTTATGGTGAAAGGGTCAAAGCTCCAGGGCACCCAAGGAGGCGACAGCGCCATCTGCCTTGGTGACAAGAGAGGGGGAAGGTTATGGGGCGTCTTCGCTGGGTTAAGGGCTTCCCAAGGTGGTAAAGAATCCGTCTGCAATGCAGGAGACGCCGGAGAAGCGGGTTCAGTCTCTGGGTTGGGAAGATCCCCTGGAGGAGGAGATGGCAACCCACTCCAGTGTTCTGGCCCGGGGAAATCTCACGGACAGAGGAGCTCGGTGGGCTACAGTCCATGGGGTCGCAAAGGGGTCAGACACGACTGAGCGACTGAGCATGCACACAGCGTGAGGCCAAGACAGAGGATTTGGAGATAGACAGATGAGGGTTCTGAAGCTGCAGTCTGGATGGGGCTTGGTGGGGAAGGCCCACCCCTGGTCCCTGGGCTGGGTTTCACCGAGAGCTGGAGGATCCACTTCAATGGTGCACTCAAATAGCTGGCAGGCTGGTGCTGCTAACACCTGAGCGCTCCACGGAGCTGAGGACAAAGGCCTGGGTCCTTCTCCACCTGGGTCTCTCCCCGGGGGTCTGTTTTCCCAGCACAGCGCGGGGGCTCCACGGACAAGCGTCCCAGGAGGCAGAGCCACGTGGACGCCGTATCACCTTCTATGAACTGCTCTGTGCTGGGCTGTGCAGTAGAACAGCCACTGTCCAGGTGTGGCCCCTGGACACTTGAAACGTGGCTGGTGCGACTGCGGACATGAGTTTTTAATTTTATTTGGTTTTAAGTAAGCGTAAATAGCCACACTCCGCAGGTGGCTGCCGTATTGGACAGCAGTCTCGCCCTCATGGACTCTCCCTAACTCACAGGCCGTGGAGACTCTGCCCAGGTTTGGTCTCGTGTCTGACTCCATGAGCAAGACGCATCTCACCTCAGCCATGTGAGTGGGGTCCCTCCTGGAGAGAAGGCTCTGTGTCGGGGGACGGGGAGCCCCTGGCAGACAGGACTCCATCCTGGCCCACCGCCGCGTGTCCCAGGCCCCAAAGGAGGCTGCAGGCCTGGGGGCGGCAGGAAGAACCGCTCACTCACCAAACGGCCGCGGAGACCTTGGTTCCGGGCACCGTGTCAGCCGCTAGGAACACACGGAAATCCTGACAACAGCAAGGAAGGGAGATCGACTGCCTCCCCGTCTGACAGGGAGGCTCCTCGTGAAGGCACAGCCGCAGAGCAGGAACAGGCCCCAACAGAGCCGGCGGGCCCGGTGTCAGGACTGCGTGAGGCAAGCCCCGCTCTTCCGCAGCTCGCACGTTGCTGATACGCCGAGAAGTGACCTCTGTGTGTTTCCCCCTCCTGAAGGGAGCATGAAGATATTGCTTCAGTTCTAGTTTAAAAAAAACAGAGCACGAAGTCCAGTCTTGGCGAGGGGCCAGAGCAGGGCGGGCGCGGGGCGGGAGCTGTCTGAAAATAGAGCTGCAGCTGGTGGACGAGTGTCTCTAACGCTCCGGGCGGCTGTGCGCTCACCTAGAGAACCGCTCAGATCCCAGTTCCCCAAGAGTCTGGCCGCACGCCCGCCACACCGCAAGTGGCCGGGAGGACCTTCTCTGGTCACGCCTGGCCAGCGGACTGCTGGACCTGCCTCCTGGACCGCTCTCCTGTCCCGGGCCTGTCCGCTCAGCACCCAGCACCCTCCTTGGCTCATCCCGCCCAAGCCCTCTGTGGTGTCAGAGCGTGGGGTTGGCTCCTTCCTTCTCCCAGAAACCCTCCCTGGGCTTGGTGAGCCTGGATCTCTGTACCATGGGCTCCCCACGCCCCCTAGGCAGGGGGCAGTCAGAAGAATGGCTCTGCTCCTTGAGGGGTGTTTACCGACTCTGAACCCGTGAATCCTCCCAGCAGGCCTGGAGGTAGGTCCTTACTGGCCCCAGTTTACAGGTGGGAGAACTGAGCTGGCCAGAGCTGGGAGCTCACGCAGGGTCACGGTTCATAAGGGAGAACTGGGTCTGAACCAGGCACTTGCCAGGTCCATGAGCTGGCCCGCTTGCTGGTTCCAGCAGACCCCCTTCCTCTGGGTGGATACAGTCCAAGTCCCGGTTCACAGACGGGGTCGGGGAATGTCTCCTGGTGTCGAGAAACCAGCCCCCAGGTGTGCGGGACCTGGCGCTGTGGCCTGGTCTGGGCTCTGCCCCTGGTGGGCTGTGTGACCTTGTGAGGGTCGCCCGCCCTCTCTGCGCTTCAGTGGAGTCACCCTCACCCTGCCTAACTGCAGCCATAGTTTTTGAGCTCCTACCCAACATGGGGCCTGGCACTGCTCACCCTACACACGCTGGGTATCCAATCCTCCAAAGCTCTGGGGCTGAGGACACGGGATCTGACCCAGGAACCCAGCTGTTTGGTCACTAGGTTGTGTCTGACTCTTCTGCGACCCCATGGACTGTAGCCCGCAAGGCTCCTCTGTCCAGGAGATTTCCTGGGCAAGAACACTGGAGTGAGTTGCCATTCCCTTCTCCCAGGATCTCTCCGACCCAGGGATGGAACCTGAGTCTCCTGCATGGGCAGGCAGTTTCTTTACCACTGAGCCACCTGGGAAGCCCCGGGGACCCAGAGGGCCCTGCAGGGCCCTGGGCAGCGGGGAGTCGGAATATGAACCCAAGTCTGCTTGGTTCCAGAGTTGCTCAGTTTACCTCGGTTTGACAGTGGGAGTCTCGTGGAGGAGCAGGTCTCAAAGCTGGAACCTGGCTGCGCCTCCAGCCGGGGGCAGGGGAGGGGGCTGGATTCCCGTGGTCAGCCTGGGGGTGCCTTCGGGCTGCAGGGTGTGCGGGTGACAGCCATCTAACCTCGCGGTCTCTCCCCAGTGAAGGCTGAGGTCTTCAGGGATGGGTGGGGGACAAGGTGGAGGAGTGAGGTTGGAGACCCTAGACAGACAGACCGTGGCCCCCGAAGCCTGGGGCGGGCTGAGACAGACCCGAGAGTGGAGTCCCTTCTTGTCCTCCCCTTCCCTGCGCTCCCCACCCCCAGCTAATGCAGGGGTTCACGGCGCCCCCCGTGCCTCCTGGGTGGTGGATGGTACTTTCTGCTTGGGGCCTACCCTTCTACCCTCCCTTCAACTGCAGAGAGAATTTACTTTGTCGCTTGAGCACACTAAAACCTGGAACAGTCTCTGACAATAAATGTCTTTTTTTTTTTTTTTGCAGAGGGATCCAAAACCCTCTGGGCACGTTCCCAACATCCAGGACACTCTCTGGCTCCCCCGCTCAGCCTGGGGCGCTGGACAGCTCGGGAGAGGGGAGCCAGGAGTGCTGGGCTTGGCCATGGTGAGTCCCAGCCCTTCCTGGAGAGATGGAGATCTCTCCAGGTGATTGCCTGACGCAAAGCTTGAACCCACGCCTCCTGCACCGCAGCAGGTTCTTGACCGCTGAGCCACTAGGGGGGCCCCCGAAACTCATCGTCCCCTTCAGTAGTAAGAGGGGGTTTCTTATCCCAGCATGGCAGAGCAGTGCGTTGGTGGCCGTGCTGCAGACATTGCTCCAACAGCCCCGGATGGTCGTGCACTCATCACCTCCACAGGGCAAGCTGAGGTCCTGCGGCAGTTTGTGTGGAGATGAGACTGGAACCCAGGCCCGCCGGCTTCCAAGCCCACGCTCAGTGGGGACAAGTCCAAGACAGCCCTCCTCCCACAAGCCGCTCTGGAAGTGTCCTTTTCCTTCCTGGTTCCCGTCTCCCCGTTGGTAAATCTGGGCGGTGCTCTGGTTCCCACCGGGAACATCCGGTTTGCCCAGTCCTGTGCGGTGTGGCCCTTTGCAAGTTTCTGTTTGATCCCAGATGCCTCATCTGTGAAGCAGACACAGGGACTGCATCCCAGGGCTGTTTAGAGGCTGAAAGAGCTCGTGGGACCACAGGTCGAGCCAAGAAGCCTGCATTGCTCAGTGGTGTTTGGAGCAAGCAGCCCTTTCCATCAACCAAACCTGTGCTTCTAACAGGACATTCTGGGAGGGGATCCGAGGGTGGCCCTTCACTCCCGGCCCAGAACTGGCCGCTTGACCTTGAGTCCAGGTCGGCCAGCACCAGGGGGTGGGTGCAGGGGTGGGAGTGAGGGAGAACCTGGTCCTTGTGTTCTTAAATGCCGGGGATTAGGCGGATGGAGGTTTCCCAGCTGAGCTGGAGCTAGGGCTCCTTCCCCAAAATCTGAGTACGGCCTTCTTCCTGCTTAAGTTGTTGCTGGTCCCTGGGCTTCAAGCCAGGGACCTTTTTGGGGTCCTTTCTGCCCCACCAGCCTTCCCCAGCAGAGCCTGGTGTACAGTGGGCACTCAGAGGTACAGGGTACAGGTAGAGGATGCATGTGCGGGGTGTAGTGGGCACCCAAGGAGGATGGCATGCTGGCGGCGTCACTCAGGGGCTGCCGCAAATCTCGGCCTCCAGGCTGCTGAATGGGAGGGATGTCAAGGTAACTCAGCGTTATGCTGGGATTAAAACACGCACACCACTATATATAAGCTAGATAATCCACAAGGACCAAGGGCATTGCTGCCGCTGCTGCTGCTAAGTCACTTCAGTCGTGTCCGACTCTGTGTGACCCCATAGACGGAAGCCCACCAGGCTCCCCCGTCCCTGGGATTCTCCACGCAAGAACACTTCCTTCTACAATGTGTGAAAGTGAAAGTGAAGTCGCTCAGTCGTGTCCGACCCTTAGCGACCCCATGGACTACAGCCTACCAGGCTCCTCCATCCATGGAATTTTCTAGGCAATAGTACTGGAGCGGCTTGCCATTGCCTTCTCCGAAGGGCATTGCAGGGGAGCTACATTCTATGGTCGACAATAACCTATGGGAATAAAATCTGAAAAAGAAGAGAAGACTGCATATGCGCAGGCTACCCTGGTGGCTCAGTGGTGAAGAACCCTGGTGGCTCAGTGGTGAAGAACCCTGGTGGCTCAGTGGTGAAGAACCCTGGTGGCTCAGTGGTGAAGAATCCTGGTGGCTCAGTGGTGAAGAACCCTGGTGGCTCAGTGGTGAAGAACCCTGGTGGCTCAGTGGTGAAGAACCCGCCTTCCAGCACAGGAGACATGGGCTCAGACGGTAAAGAATCGGCCTGCAATGCAGGAGAAACGGGTTCGATCCCTGGGTCAGGAAGACCCCCTGGAGGAGGGCATGGCAACCCACTCCAGTGTTCCTGCCCGGAAGATCCCATGGACAGAGGAGCCTGGCAGGCTACAGCCCATGGGGTCAGAAAGAGTCAGACGTGACTTGGCAACTAAACCAACAGCAATGAAAAAATATATATGTATATATAACTGAATCGCTTTGCAATACAATGAAACTAACAGGACATTGTAAATCAAATATACTGCAATATAAAACAAATTTTTTTAAATAATAAAATAAAAAATAACTGCCCAAAGTTAAACAAGGAAAAGCAACTCAGGCTTACCTTGGGCCTTGGAGGGCTCAGGGAAGCCTTGCTTTCCCCACTCAGCTGTGGGCTTCACACCTTAATCAGCAGATGCTAATTAGCATGGTGGGTGGCGGGAAACAGGCGCGAGCTCCAGGGCCTCCACCCTCCCCACCCTCCTCCTCTGCTTTAGCTTCCCCAGAATCCCGAGAACAAACTGCCCCTGTCTTTGGTTGGAGAGCCCACTGCTCCAGCCTCCCTAGGGCAGCAGGCCCCCTGCCCCCCCCCGCCGGGGCCCCTCTGCAGGAAGCTCCCGGTAGACAAGGCCTCCTTGTGACCTTTCACCTTTTGGCCTTGGGGTGAAGGACCATTAACCAGACTGCCTTCCCCAGTCTTTTGTGGACGAGAGTCCTTTGTCTAGCCGTCCTTGGGAAAGAAAACACACGGAGAGTTGGCTCCGATCTGCGTCCAGGCTGCATCCCGGTTCGGGGCTGCCATTTTGGTTTGCCGGCCCTTCATAATTTATCAGGGTTTCCCAGGGGCGCTGGTGGTGAAGAACCCGCCTGCCATGCAGGAGACGTAAGGCATGCGGCTTCGATCCTGGGTCAGGAAGATCCCCTGCAGAAGGGCATGACAAGCCACTCCAGTGTTCCTGCCTGGAGAATCCCATGGACAGAGGAGCCTGGCGGGCTACAGCCCATGGGGTCCCAGAGAGTAGTCATGTTAATCGCTACTATAATTGATCACATGCTTGCATGGGTGCTGTCTCCTTAGGTCTTCAGAGAGTAATGTTTCTTGCCCAAGGTCACCCAGCGAGCAAGTGGCCAAGAAAGCTCTGACTGCTAGTCCTGTGATGTTCTGGTTCACCTCCGTGGATGTCAGCAGGCTGCCAGGTGAAACGCAGGGAGGACTTGGGGATGACTCCGAGGGAAGCTCTAGATTTGCCTGTTTGTGTCTCCACATCACTTACTAGGCAGAATATCTAGATAAAACTAAAGAGAGACAGTTACTATTTATGTGCATGGAGTTTCTTCTTTTTCCAGACACTTTACATAAGCTGTCATGTTGGTTACAATTTAGTCCTCATGGGAAAATCTTTATATATATATATAAAGCCTTTTAAAAACTATTTATTTATTTGGCTGCAGCGGATCTTAGTTGCGGCATGTGGGATCTAATTCCTCGACCACGGGTTGAACTTGGGCCCCTGCACTGGGAGGGTGGAGTCTTACGCAACCATTACTGAATCTCTTCTAACGTTCTAACGAGCTGGATGCACCACCCAAAGAAGCCCGATTCGACTTGGAAGAAGTCAGGACGCTATCCTCAACACAAAGGAAGCCTCGCCCTTGGCACTGGCCGCCTGTTTTAAGTGCAGCCACTCCTGGCCCCCGGCGCCCTCACTGCGCTGGCGCTGGGCAGCGTGAGCAGAGGAGCCTCAGTCAGCTCAGCTTCTCTGCCCGATGGGAGCCGGGGGTCTCAGAACACAGGCTGGGGCCGAGACCAAGTCCTCTCCCAAAGAGTGAGCCAAGTCGTCTGGGTATTCGAGTTGCTTCACCCGAGGTCACTTATTTCTGAGTCGGAGCAGCTGCCCCGCAGAGCGGAGGGCCCCACGTGCTCCAGGCCTGGTTGGTGCATTTGCCTTCTTGTGTGGCCAGCGCTCCTGGCCCGAGTGCCTGGTTTCCAGGCAAGTCCGCGTGACTGCTGGTGGGGCACCTTCTTGTTCTGTTTCAGAGCTCTGTCCCGTCACCCTAAGTATCATGCGGCCTGGAGTGTGTGTGTATGTGTTTGGAAGACATGAATTAGCTTTTCTATCCATAAGAAACCTAGTCCTCCTACAATTCAGCAACAAAAAGCCTCAAACAACCATATTAAAGATGGACAAATAGATTAACATACACACACTATTATATATAAAATAAATAACCAGCAAGGACCTATTGTATTGCACAAGGAACTCTACTCAACACTCTGTAATAACCTGAATGAGTAAAGAATCTGAAAAAAAAAATAGGTGCATATGTATAACTGACTCACTTTACTGGACACCTGAAACTAACACATTGTAAATCAACTGGACTCCAGAGTAAAATAAAAATTAAATTATATAAAGGGCGAAGGACACAAATAGATATTTCTCCAAAGAAGACATACAAAGAGCCAATAATCATATGAAAAGATACTCAACATCACTAATCGTTAAGGAAATGCCATCAAAATCACAATGAAATATCACTTCATGCCCATTAGAATGCTATTACAGTAAAAGCAAAAACCACAACACAAACATGAAATTACTGATGCTGATGAGGATGGAGACAGAGTGGAATCTTGTGCGTTGCTTGTGGGAATGTCAAATGGTACACCCACTAAGGAAAAGTGACATGGTGGCACCTCCAGAATTAAACAAAGGGTGACCGTACGCCTAGACAGCATGTTAAAATGCAGAGACAGCAGTTTGCTGACTAAGGTCCGTCTAGTCAAGGCTATGGTTTTTCTAGCAGTCACATATGGATGGGAGAGCTGGACCATAAAGAAGGCTGAGTGCCAAAAAACTGATGCTTTTGAACTGTGGTGCTGGAGAAGACTCTTGAGAGTCCCTTGCACAGCAAGGAGATCCAACCAGTCCATCCTAAAGGAAATCAAGCCTGAATATTCATTGGAAGGACTGATGCTGAAGCTGAAGCTCCAGTAATTTGGTTATCTGATGCGAACAGCCAACTTATTTGAAAAGACCCTGATGCTGGGAAAGATTGAAGGCAGGAGGAAAAGGGGATGACAGAGGATGAGATGGTCGGACGGCATCACTGACTCAATGGACATGAGTCTGAGTACGCTCTGGGAGATGGTAAGGACAGGGAGGCCTGGCGGGCTGTGGTTCATGGGGTCGCAAGGAGTCAGACATGACTGAGCGACTGAACAACAACGTTGATCCAATAGCTCTGCTTAGCAGGCGTTGGCATGGCCACGCTCATAGCAGCGTAAGTCGCAACAGTGGAAACAACACGAATGCCCTTCGACAGATGAGTGAACAAAATGTGGTCCGTACACACGATGGAAAGTCTTGGAAGGAATGATGCCCTGACCTAGGCTCCAGCACGGATAAGCCTGGAAGACATTCTGCAAAGCAGCATGAGGCAGATACAGAGGGACAAATATTACAGGATTCCACTCCTGTGAGGTCCCGAGTGTGGCCAACTTCACAGAGGGCAGAAAGCAGAGCAGTGGGCATAGAGCTTCAGTCGAGGACGGTGAAAAGTTTCCATCCTGGAAACGGATGCTGGTGACGACTGTACAACTTATGGCTGTACTTAATGCCACAGAATCGTACACCTTTAAATGGTCAAAATGACCGTCACAACACTGTAAAGCAGTTATCCTCCAATTTAAAAAACAGTTAAAAAACAAGGCTAAAACGGTCAATTTTATGTTATGTATTTTACCACAATGAGAAAAGGGCTGTGTGTTCAGTCGTGTCCCACTCTTTGTGACCCCATGGACTGCAGCCCACCAGGCTCCTCTGTCCATGGGATTCTCCAGGCAAGAGTACTGAAGTGGGCTGTCATTTCCTGCTCCAGGGGATCTTCCTGACCCAGGGACTGAACCCAGGTCTTCCGCATTGGTAGGCAGATTCTTTACCATTAGAGCCTTTACCACTGGACGGCTAGGGAGTTCACTGGGATACTTGCTTCTTAACAGAAGTTCGTAAAAATCCATGGTTGAACAGAGAAGAGCTGGCAGAAGAGGCTCGTGGAAGTGCTCCTCCACACCTGGAAAAATAACCCTGGGGCAGCTGCCAGGGACTAGAGTCAGCCTCCAGGCCGGGGGTGTTTGTAGGGGACTCAGAGGGGCTGTCCCCCAGCCAAGGTGAGAAATCTGACTGGTTGCAGTTGGTGCCCGAGGTCAGAGGAGACTCTCTGCCTCCAGGGAAGAGCGGAGAAAGTGTGCTGAAATCCCCGGGGGGTTGTCTTTAGTGGAATGGAACAGGCTGATGGGAAAAGCATCAGGGCCTGGGTGCCAAGCCAGTACCTCACCCCGCTGGGAGCCCACAGGCTTCCCGGAGAGTCGGGGCAGCCCCCGCCTCTGTCCTTGCCATTCTGAGACGAAAATCAAGTTCTGAAGGCATGACTGAAAATAGAGCTTTCACACAGATTCATTTCTGAATGAGACTGGCACGACAGTGGGAAATGTGCAAAGGGCTTCAGTCTGAATTCCTCTCAAAGAATTCGGTGGGGATTGTTTTCCACATTCCCCCACAACAGGCACTTTTCAACTCTAGGAGAGCAAGAAAGATCAGCTAGGATCAGGACCCGGTAATTTCTTCATTGGGAGCAAAAGCTGATTTTGAGTTTTAGGTACTGATCTAAGGCATTTTGGAGAACGAGTGTGAACATTCAATGGGTTTTGGGTCTTTTTATTCTTAAGAAAAGCCTGAAATTCTGTTCTCTGCATCTGCATCTCCTTTACTGCCCTGTAAATAGGTTCATCGACACCATCTTTCTAGATTCTGCATATGTGCATTAATTTACAATATTTATGTTTCCTTTCTGACTTAACTTCTTTCTGTATAATAGGCTCTATGACTCGCGGAGCTCGAGCCCAGTGCTCTGCGACCACCTCCAGGGGTGGGACAGGGTGGGAGGTTCAGGGGACATGTGTATACCTACGGCCGACTCATAATGTGTGGCAGGAACCAACACAGCATTGTAAAGCAGTTAGCCTCCAACTAAAGGTTTTTTTAAAAAAATAGTGGCAACTATGTCATCAGGTGTTGTTTGGATGGCCTGAGACAGCCCTTGTAAAGCCTTTGGGGCAGTGAGACCAGGTGGACCTCCAACAAGCGTCACCGCAGGTGGCTGCCACCGCACCGTGGCCCCCTTAGTGGTCTCCACTCTTTACCCCAAGCACACGCCGCCTTACCAGACACATGGCTCCTAAAAGCTGGGCAGAAGGACCATGGCTCCCGCTGCAGGCCCGCGTGCGTGCTAAATCTCTTCAGTCATGTCTGACTCTTTGCAAACCCATGGACCGTACATAGCCCACCAGGCTCCTCTGTCCAGGGGATTCTCCAGGCAAGAACACTGGAGTGGGTTGCCATTCTTCTCCAGGGGTTCTTCCTGACCAGGGGTCGAACCCGAGTCTCACGTCTCCTGCGTCGGCAGGTGGGTTATTTCTGCGGGCGCCACCTCGAAAGCTCCTGTAGTTCACCTTATTCTTTCATTCGTGTTTGTTTATTTGTCTGTTTGGTGTCCCGGGTCTTAGTTGTGGCATGCGGGTCTCGTCTCCTGACCAGGGGTCGAACCTGGGCCTCCTGCACTGGGAGCACAGAGTCCCAGCCACTGGACCGCCAGGGGAGTCCCAGCTAGTTCTTTCTACATCAGTAAAATGTTTCAGCCCAGCCCGGTTGACCTTGCCACGAATTCCAGATTAGAAGATCTGATCTGATCTGTTCTGATACAGTTGGGTTGCTCTGGACCACTAGGGCCTCGGGGCATCTAACTCCAGTGGTCCCAGCCCTGAGTGGCTGAGTCCCTTGCCCTCCTCCAGAGCTGCTCAGAGTCTTTGCGTCGTCCACCACCCGGCCACTTCCCTCCGACTTCTTTGAGAAGGTCCAGGCTTGCCTTCGCCCCGATGCACGTAGTTCAGCCTCAAGTCGCCCCCTCTTGTTCCCGCGGCTTCAGAAGGAAGCTGCTCACCCTGCCCTCTGCAGCCTGAGCCCCTCCCCGCCCACCCGCTGAGGGTCCTAAAGGTCTCCTGTAAACACACCCAAGCCTTATCGTCTTAAAACAGCAGGAGCCTAACCCCCCAGGCCCCAAACCGCCTCTCGGTCCATGGCTCCATCCCTCTCCATCCTCCCCGCCGGACTTCTTGAAAGAGCTGTCCCCACGCTGCAGCTCTGAATCACCTCCCGTCTCCTCCGCACAGACCGCACCCTGGCCGCCAGCCCACCGCCTCACTGACATGCCTGCCACAGGGGGGCAGGGAATTTTCTGTCGCAAAATCCCGTAGGCTCTGTTTTACGCTGATCCCTCCAGATCTGCTGTCTTTGCTTTTTTTCTTTCTTTTTTAATTATCAAAGATTATTATTGTACAATATTGAGACGTATAGAACAAAATACAATTATTGGAGGACAATTTCTCCTACCATCTTGAGTATTCACCTCTCCTTAAAAAGCTTTCCCTTCCCTTCCCTTCCACTTTCCCTCCCACTGGCTCCCAGGACCCTCGGCTCTCCTGATTTTCTTTGTGTCCCTCAAGGGACTTCATACTTGCTCTGTCTTTCGTTGGATCGCTTCCTCCTGAGCCGTGCATCTGACTCCAGAGCTCTTGCGACTGCATGTGTGCACCCTGCTCCTGATGATCCCTGTCTATCTTCCTGGCTCAGGGTGGTCCCAAGTCCCACCCCTGCGCAGCCTGCAGCCCAGGGGACGTCTCCCGTGTCGTTCTCAAAACACGGCATCTCGCACTCGGCGCCCTCCTCCGCGCGCCCGCACCCTTCATGGACCAGCATCACCAGCTCAGGCGCCAGTGCCGGGACCCCGAGTGCCCCCAGCGGCTCTCCACTCGGGGCCCCACCCTGCAGCCGAGGCCATCGCCCCATCTCCGTCACCAGGCTTCGGCTCCGGGGGCCCCGTCCCCCCGGGGTGACCCCGGCAGCTTCCCCGCCTTGCTCTCTGCTGGCAGAGCTGCCCGCGGCCAGCCCCCTCCTTCACCGTGGGGGACTCGAGCCTGTGTCCGCCTCGGGGCCCCGGTGGCCCCGTCTCCCCAGGGTGACCCCGGCAGCTTCCCCGCCTTGCTCTCTGCTGGCAGAGCTGCCCGCGGCCAGCCCCCTCCTTCACGGTGGGGAACTCGAGGCTGTGTCCGCCTCGGGGCCCCGGGGGCCAGCAGAGTCTGGTGGCCTGATTCTCAGCGTTTGTTGTCGTCCCACCACCTCCAGCTTCTCGCCTCCCTCCTTCTCTCTGCTTCCAGTCCTCGTGAACACCCTTTCCTACCTCCACTCTCTCTCCTCAGCCTCCTCCTCCCAGAAGCCTTCCCGGGCCTCCTCCAGGCCCCCGGTGCCGGCCGGGCGTGTCTTAACCACTGCATTTGTCACGGGGCTTTGCCACTGGTGACTACTCTCTTCCGCTTCCCGGAACGTGTGCTCCGACTGACACCTGAAGCTAGAGGGTCCTCTCCCGTTTTCGTCATCTGAGCCAACACCTTCCCTCTTTTGCTGAAGCCAGCACGAACCGCATTCTCTCTGCTCTGCGCCGAGATGGACAGTGGTCTGGCCCATGATGCGGTGAGACTGCAGCCAGGGACTGGACCTCCCCTTCTTTCTTTTCAAAGCTTATTTTTGGGGATTGTCTTTCCAAGCCCTCCTCTACCTGGTGGACCTTCCTGGTCTTTATGGAGCGGCTGACAATCACAGAGTCTGTGCAGATTCAGGTACTGATGACCTCCTAGATTATTTAAAAGGCAGGGTGAGACTTGGAGGCTGTCAGGAAACTCTCCTGACCCTGAGGTCCCAGAAGTCTGCAACTCTGCTCAAAGATGGTAATTTCATCCCTCCAATTAATGCTGCAAAACTCTCATCTGGATATGGGTCAACTGCCAGCAAAACCTTAAACGCTGGCTCTGCTTTGGTGTCAAATTGTAAATTCTCCCCTTTCATCTTCTGCTGCCAGTCCTTCTGTTTTTCATTTCTCCTGATTTCTTTCTTTGGGCTTTTGATCTGTTTTCTATTGTTATCATTGAGGCATTTCATGCCTGGACTTTCCAAGTCTGTGTAATCCAACCAGAACAGCATCTGGGATCCGTGCTCATGCACGACTGTCATTCTGCCGGTGTGGGGACTGGGTGCCTGTGGGATTGCTCCACACCTTTGTTCCGTGCAGCCGTTTTCCTCCGAGCCTTAGCCCCAGGATCCTCCAGGGGGCTTTCCGGGGTGGGCAGGACGTGAGACAAGCTCTCGGGGTGTTCGCTGTTCTCTCTTCACTTCCTCTCTCCACCACCGGTGGCCCTCATACCCTTCTGGGTCTGATGACTGGCCCTTGGGTTCATGTTTCCAGATCTTGGAACATCCCCTCAAGCCACCCAGGCCTTGGAAGGGGTGTGTCGGATCCGGCTTGAAGTTCTTGAATTCTGTTGCTTACTGGTCATTTAGTTGTCAAGTAACCTCGCTGCTGTCGTTCAATCACTAAGCCATGTCCAGCTCTTTGCGACCCCATGGACTGCAGCCTGCCAGGCTCCTCCTTAGTAAACTCCTTCACTGTCTCCCAGAGTTTGCTCAGATTCATGTCCACTGAGTCGGTGATGCCATCCCACCATCTCATGCTCTGTCGTCCCCTTCTCCTCCCGCCCTCAATCTTTCCCAGCATCACGGTCTTTTCAAATGAGTCAGCTCTTCGCATCAGGCGGCCCAAGTATTGGAGTTTCAGCTTCAGCATCAGTCCTTCCAATGAATGTTCAGGACTGATTTCCTTTAGGATGGACTGGTTGGATATCCTTGCAGTCTAAAGGACTCTCAAGAGTGTTCTCCAGCCCCACAGTTCAAAAGTATAAGTTCTTTGGTGCTCAGCCTTCTTTACGGTCCAACCTTTCTGAGTGTCAGTTTTCCCAGAGCAAAAGAGGGATGACAGTTTTAAAGCATTGGATTGTTGTAAGGATCGAATTCAATACAGTAATTTACAGAAAGCACGGGCACCGTGTAGTAATTGCTACCATGTTTGGGTCAGAACCATTCACTAGATAGGTTCTTGGTACCATGTCATTTAGCCCCAGGACAGCCCTCTCAGGGGTACTATGGCTCCCACGTGACAGATGAGAAAACCAGGACTCCGGGGGGTCCACCCCAAAGGTTGCCTCTCTCCTCTGCCTGGCACATGGCAGAGATGGACACACTTCCAACGGAGGAGTGGATGTGACCTTTGCAGTGACGCTGTCACCATCTGATGCTGAAAACAGCAGCTGTTCACTCAGTCCCAAGATCCCATTTTGTACCTGTGATGACTGAACGTCCAAAAGGGACAGGAACCGCATTAAAAATGGGAGCGAGACACAGTCCTTGGGTCTGGCAGTAGCTCGGGCTCGGATGTGCCTGACGCCTTCTCTCCGCATCTCTGTCTCGACTGCGTCCTCTCTGCTGTCGCAAGATGTTCCTGGCAGGGCTGGGCAGCCCCGTCTGGTCCGACAGAGCCCAGGAGGCCTACCTGTCCTCCTGCATCAGGAGCCCGTCTCCAGGACGAGCAGCAGGGCCGGGCCGGGGCGCGAGTTCCCTGGGCCCTGGGACGGTGTCACCCCCACCCACCCACCTCGCCCCGGGCAGTTCAGCGGCTCTGCCCCTCCCAGCTGTGTGTCCTTGGACAAGCCACTTAGCGTCTGTGTGCCTCTCTGTTCCCACCTGTAAAGTGGGAGCAGGGATAACGATTCACTTCTCAGAACTGCTTTGAATATTAAATGAATTAATATTTATGAACACCGGGACGGCACCTGGTACATAGTAAGCATTACACATTTGTGTTAATAGGGCTTGTGGTCATGGTAAGTATAAGTCCTTATTGCAAATTCCTGGGGAAGAATTCGCACTGTTCATCACCACGTTTTATGAACCTCATTTTCATTTTTAAAAAGTCACAAATATAACAATTAGGGTGTGTGTTCAGTCTGACTCAGCAAACCCACGGACTGTCGCCCGCCAGGCTCCTCTGTCCATGGGATTTCCTTAAGCAAGAACACTGGAGTGGTCCTTCTCCAGGGGATCGTCCCGGCTCAAGGATGGAAACTTTGTCTCCCGCGTTGGCCGGTGGAGTCTTTACCGCTGCACCGCCTGGGAGGCCCATTGGGGTAGATATCACTTTACTCAAAATTGACGTCCGTAGGAAATTCAGAAATGCTGTCTTCATTTCTGATTAACCTTCTCTGCTTCTCCTCACCCTGGACAGTCTTTCAAGTTAATAACACGCCAAACACAACTGGACATGTTCTGAGGGTTCATCTCAAGGGATCACGAGATGAGGTTTTTTTCCTTAAAAAAAGGTGCGCCTCACTTTGTTGGGTAAGTTTGTAAGCCCCTGTGCCCACACAAGGGCCATTGTAGAAGCAGGGACGTTTCAAATGTGCCACGTGAACGACAGGGAGCCTTTTCTAGATATTCACTATCTAGAAATAATGAAGCACTAGAAACTTCATTCTTCTACCCAAGGTCCAGCACTGAGAACAGTAAAACCTTGTTCATGAAGATCCTTCTCTTCACACGCGAGTGACCGTCTCTGCAGGACCTGGGCGGAATTTCACTGTTTGGGGTTTTGTTTTGTTTTTCCACTTTTCGGCTCTGTCACCATCACCATAGGCTTCCATCCACCTCTCTAACTCTCCTCCTGTCCCTCCAGAATCCTGACCCAAGCTCCTCACCTGCGTTGGGAGCCTCAGCTTTGCTGTCTGGACCTTGGACAAGCTCTGTCGTTAGGGCAGGGTCGGTAACCAAACTTGGACTCTGATTGCTCTCAGCCTCTGACGCCGAACCTGAGCTGCTCACCCAGGGGGACACAGGGTTAGATCTCCCTTCAGGATGAGGGGGCCCCCGAGGCAGGTGTGGCAGGCACAGGGAGCCCCCTCCCTCCACAGGGCTGGGCCAGAGTCCCCTCTCCCAGCCAAGCCACTTCCACGATTAGAGTGCTTCAAACGGGCTTGAAAACATTTCCATTTAACTGGAAAGCATCAAAGAAGCTGTGTCCATAATCCCACTAATCAATCATGTACATTATTTACCTGAATCCAATGCCCTTTCCATTTTTCATCTGTAAAAGTATTTGTTTTTTCTGAGGTTGTAATTGTGGAACATATATATTTCATTCAAGATTATTTCCTGTATATTTTCCCCGGATTCTACCTATAGCCCATATTTATTATTTTTGCAGCAGCCTAATATACCACTGAGTTAATTACCCTGAAATGTACTTCATGTTCCACTATAATTGGACGTTTCTTTTGCTATTAGATTCTTGCTTATACAAGGAGGTAATAAACATCTGCGTAGAAATAGCCCCCTCCCCTTTTTTCTTGTTTTGAATTATTTCCCTCCAGTAAATTCCCAGGAGTAGGATTACTGGGTCAAAGGAGATGAACATTTTTATGGCTTCTGATATATATGGCTGAATTATTTTCCAAAATGACTGTATCAGCTTTCATAGGCCTGAGAGATGCATAAGTTTGTTTCAACAAGGGTGGGGGCAAGACTTCACATTTTCAAAACGAAGCTTATTAGTTTTGTTTTCCTTCCTCCTGTGCGTAATGTGGTTTTTTTAAACCCATGGCCATCCTCTGGCTTTGCTTCAAGTGGTTTTCATTTATAAATGCTGTTTCAACATCTCTCAGGCTCTTGTTGGGTGATTTTTTTCACATGCCTCTAGTCTGTTATTAGAAGGTCTGAATGTGTGCTCGTGGGGTGGGTGGTGGGGGTGTGTCCAGGAGAGAGCGGAGCTGGAGCCGGTGGGCTGCGGTGACGGAGGCCACGTGGGGACGACCGGAGGCTGAGAGGCAGCCATGGAGCTCCGGTCTCTGCACAGGCGCGGGGTGGCGATGCCTTGCAGAGCCCGGGGTTGGGGGAGGAAGGCCTGGGGTCGGAGCTCGTCTTGATGGGAAGCATGGCTGGGGGCAGGACCCCCGGGTAGGAGGCGGATGCGAGGCCCATCTCAGAGGAAGACAGCAAGAGACCCAGTCGAAGCCAACAGTGTCGTAGCCACACATTCCAGGAAACAAACTCACTCAGGACGATGCAGATGGTGGAGGGCGGTTCATTACGCTGGCGGGCCCAAGGCAGAGTCTCCTCTTAGCCAAGGACCCCGACCCGTTTCTGTGAAAACCTTATATACCCTAAGTGTACTTGCTCAAACCCACCTCCCCAGATTCCCTGAAACTAGTCTGGACGAGGTAAAAGAGAGGTAAGATCAAAGTTAACCCGTGATTCACGTGTCACAAGACCAGATCAACAGTGGACGTTTATCAATAGGCCTGTGGTCATATCCCGATAAACACAATGGAATTTACCACTTTGTTCTGTTACAGAGATAATTAGCATATTCTTTTAGGCAACAGAGGGTCCAAGTCCAAGTCCTGAGGCTCTTATCCAGGGGGTCTGGTTCTCCATTGGTATGCCACTTCTATAGACACCAGGCACAAAGTTCAGAGTCCACTGGGAAGGTGCCCATGCGTGTAGCCTAACGCTTGCAGCCTGGCCTGAGATGGGGCCCAGCTCTGTTTGTCTCCTCCTTCATTAGGACACTTTCTTCGCCCCTCACCTGCCACTCTGCTTCTAACTGTTTCTCCCAGGCTCTCATCCCAGATCCCACCAAGAACAGACTGAGGACTTCCCCAGTGGACCGGTGGACAGGACTCTGCCTGCCCATGCAGGGGACACGGGTTCTACCCCTAGTCTGGGAAGATTCCCCCTGCCTTGGAGCAGCTGAGCCTGGACGCCACAACTACTGAGCCCACATGCATCAAGTACTGAAGCCTGTGCGCCCAGAGCCTGAGCTCGGCAACAGGCGAAGCCAGCGCAACGGGGACCCCGAACACCGTAATGGAGAATGGCCCCTGCTCATCCCAGCCGGAGAGAGCCCGAGCAGCAGCAAGCACCCAGCACGACTAGAAGTAAGTGAAACCAATTTTTTTAAAAAAAAAAAAGAAAATGACTTCTCTCTTTAAAAAAAAGAAGAGCCGATTGAACACCCCTCAGTGGGTTAAATTTGGAACTAGGATGGAGTCACCACCGCTTGTTTCTCCGCCAGGTGATGCTGACATGGGAGTCTTGTGGGTTTTCCCGGGGCAAACGCATCAGCCAAGTGTGCGTGCAGCTGCTGTGACCTTATTAACCGTGCTCCTGAAGAATCCCTTGGAACCTCGGGCACTTTTCCTTCTGTCTTTGGCTCAGATGAAGGTGTGTGAACAACTCCTTGCCTCTGAGCTCCTAAATGAGCTCCACACCCTCTGCCCGAGCCGCTGTAATGCTATCGAAGTGGGACTCGTTCCCTTTGATCTCCGCTGGTTCTTAAATCCTGCAGTTGTGTGTTGGAACATCAATAGAAATGGGGTTTCAAGCTTCCTCTTTCATTATCTTTCTCAAAGATTAAAAAGAGAGAGAGAAAGAAAAAGCAAAAGGGAAAAAGAGGTCCTAAGCTTTGTAGATGAGGCAACATTTAAGAGTCATTTCTTTATCTGATGATATCAGAGGACACGGTTGTTTAGAAATACAAGTCCATCCTAATCTCCCCATTTGAAAGGAGGCTTTTCTTAAAAATAAATAAGAAAGGACACACCTAAGCCCACCCTCCCCACCCTCTCCTGCAAAGGCTGGCAGCCCCCGCTTCATCCACGATCATGCAGATGGAACGTTTCTAGGTGTTCTCAAGCTCTGGAGCTCTGGAGGTGAGTCTGAGAGCTTCGTAGGTCCAGGAGACACTCAATCCTTCCAACGAACAACCCTACTTTTCAAAAAGGAACGTTCTGTTCTTGGCAGTGCAGGGAGAAGAGACTTCTAGATTAGAATAATTAAGTATCTGACCCATGACTCCCCACATGCCTGTGCCTTCTTGGGCTTTGATGTGGGCAGCTTACTGTCAGATGGAAAAGTACAGTTTCTTCTCAAAGCCTTCCGCATCTGGGAGTGAGGGCGGCTCAGAGGGAGGAACTCCAGGGTCTCTGGCTTGAAAACAAACAGACAGGACCCCGGCCTGAGTCTCTGGGCAGTGGGAATGTGGGAAGTGGGAATCTTAAGGCCCTAACGCCTTCCCTCAGTCCCTACATGACTCGTACAATCTAACCGATGCCAGCCAGGGATCTTGGCCTCCTTAATCAATCAATAGAAACTGATAAGCGGCCAGACAAGAAATTCAGGCAGTATAAGGGGAAATATGCATTTCAGGTGGTGATGGGCGGTATTATGTATTAACTACTGTGTGAATCAATGTTCATAACTGCAATCAGCAAAATTCACCCCAGAGAATTTAAACAGAAAAGGCATTCACTAAAGGACGTTTAGGCTTCCCTGGTGGTTCAGACAGTAAAGAATCTGCCTGCTATGCAGGAGACCTGGGTTTGATCCCTGGATTGGGAAGATCCCCTGGAGAATGAAACAGCAACCCACTCCAGTATTCTTTCCTGGGAAATTCCACGGACAGAGGAGCCTGGTGAGCTACAGTCCTTGGGGTCATAAAGAATCAGACATGACTGAGCAACTCACTCACAAAGGATATTCATAAAAACCAGGGTGGTCCAGAGAACCAGGCTGGGGGCTGTGCACCCTGATGCAACACCCACATGACCCTCAGACAGCTCCAGGCGATTCACGGCCCCTCCCTGGATGATGTGAGGTAGAGTCCAGGCCTCTGCTGCAGACGCAGCCTCTGCCTCCAGCAGCTCGGTGTCCAGGTGTCCACCCTGGAAACCAGACATCTACACAGCCGACCTGCACCACGTGGTTGCTGCCTAACTCTTGGAGTTACTCCTCAACCTGAATCTCAGGAGTTTCTGATTGGCTGAGCCTAGGTCACGTGATCAGGCCCTTGCAGCCAAGAAGGAAGGGAGTTCTGTACCTGTAGCCCATCAAAGGGAAAGCAACCCAAGCCCGGGAGTATGTGTGAGGGTGGCGAAAGTGGGAAAGTGTGAGTCACTCTGTTGTGTTTGACTCTTTGCCACCCCATGGACCTTAGCCCGCCAGGCTCTTCTGTCCGTGGGATTCTCCAGGCAAGAATACTGGAGTGGGTGCTATTTCCTTCTCCAAGGGATCTTTCGGACCCAGGGATTGCACCCAGGTCTCCTACACTGCAGGCAGATTCTTTACGATCTCTAAAAAAAAGGCTACTGTCCTTGCAGGAAGCTGCAGGTCTGTTAGGAGCCTGGGTGGGACTCCGGGTGTTGTTAGGAAGGCATTGAAGGGCTGAACAGAGCCCCCTGGAGCCTCCCCAAGTACTCAGGGCCTGATTTGAGGGGTGGAATTCTCTGTTTCAAATTTTAATGAAAAACACAGGACTATAGAACCAAAGATGGTGAAATACACTTTTTTTTAAACAGACTCTAAATATAAATTGTTTCAATCCTTCACGTTGTTTTTCACCAGTTTGCTTTGTTTTTCCTCTTGAACTTATTTTTAAAAACCAGACAACAATAATCACACAGAGGAGCAGACGGTGGGGGTGCAGGGCGGGGGCTCAGGCGGCTCAGGCCTACCCGCCCCCCACCGCCCCGGCTCGAGTCTCAGCTGCTTCGGCCGGAACTTGGTACCTCTGTTTCCATCAGGCAGGACCGTGGTGTGAAAGGGTCCTGGTGGCGGCCGGGGCCGGGGACAGACGGCACAAAGCCCCGCTTCTTCTGCCCAGGACACACTGTCAGGAGCATCGGCGCTGCCAGCCCCATGGGGGTGAGCAGTGGGGACCTGGGCAGCCCCACGCTGACGAAGCCCTGGCAACCTCGCAAAGCCGTACAAGGCAGAGCATGTTTTTTTATTTATTTAAACGTGTTTATTTTTAATTGGAGGACAGCTGCTGTGTTGGTTTCATGCATCAGCATGACTCAGCCGGGGGTACACACACGTCCCCTCCCTCCCCATCCCACCCCCCAGGCTGTCACAGAGCCCCGGATTCGAGCTCCCTGCGCCACAGAGCAAATTCCCACTGGCTGTCCCATTTTATCTGTGCTGATGTGTATGTTTCAGCGCTTCTCCCTCCGTTGGTCCCACCCTCTCCTTCCCCGCTGTGTCCACAGTCTGTTCTCTAGAAGACAGAGCACACTGCCGAGCGGACCCCAAACTGGGGGTGAGCACAAGGATGGAATCCTAGCACCCGAGCCGGGAATCTGGCCGCGGGCCATTGGGTCGAACTCACCCTTCAGACCCCATCCGTGTGAGAGGGAGCAGATCCGTCTGGGATGGGCTGAAGCAAAGCGGTGGCGGTGGGGAATGACAGACGACCTTCAGCCCCAATTCCCTAGAGAAGCCTGCAGAGTCTGGAGGACAAGGGAAGGCTCTCAGAGCCTCACGGAGGCCAGGAGACGGCGCATGCCTTCATTTATTTCCCCCGGTCTGTCTCGTTTTGGCCTGTTCATGGCACCAAGGTCACTCCAGCACCTAAGGATGTGAAGGGGACTGAAATGGAGGGCAGAGTGGAAAGAGGTAGTGGTCTTACAGCAGCTACTTAGAAAGTTACTCTGGGAGGACTCTGGTGATCCAGGGTCAGGTTAGGTGGTCGGCTCACAGCCGAGAGCGCAAGTTCAGTCCCTGGTCGGGGAACTAAGGTCCCCTAAGCCATGTGTCATGGCCAAAAAACAAACAAACTAATGTGCAATGTGGTCTGTAAGTGTTACAAAACGCTTGAACCCAGTTTAAGGCCCCTCTCATGTAAGTGACCGGCCGGAAGTTTAAGTTCACACTAAAGGTGGCTCCGACTTCATCACAGTCCTTCACGTTGAACGAAGCAGTTTGCCTGGGGCATCCCTCAGGACAGGGTCTGGGCCTGTCTTTTCCATCCAAAGGTGCCCCAAGCAGGTGCTGGTGAATGCTTTACAATAGACTCTGTGGGGAAAAGCACATATAATAGTAATTTATGCGTGCATGCTCCGTCGCTCAGTCGTGTCTGACTCTGTGACCCCATGCACTGCAGCCCGCCAGGCTCCTCTGTCCATGGGATTCTCCAGGCGAGAATACTGGAGTGGGCTGCTGTTCCCTCCTCCAGAGGAACTCTCCAATCCAGGGATCAAACCCAGGTCTTTTGGATTTGGAGGTGGATTCTTTACCACTGCACCACCTGGGAAGCCCAATAATAATTTATATTGATATTTAAATGTACAGAAAATTCACAAAATAAATAGTTTTTTTAACTGCTTAATTAAAAAATATTTTTAACTTAAGACAGAGAGAAGAAAGATAAATTAGAAGTTTGGGATTAACATATACACACTATAAAATAATCAACAAGATCTGTTGTACAGCACAGGGAACTATACTCAATATTTTGTAATAACCTATAAGAGAAAAGAATCTGAGAAAACTATAGATATGTATAAATCAATATAGACACTAGATACAGCTGAACCAAGATCATTCTGTCGTTTTTGAGATTGCACCCAAGTACTGCATTTCAGACTCTTTTGTTGACTATGATGGCTGCTCCATTTCTTCTAAGGGATTCTTGCCCACAGCAGTAGATATGATGGTCATCTGAGTTAAATTCTCCCATTCCCGTTCATTTTACTTCGCTGATTCCTAAGATGTCGATGTTCACTCTTGCCATCTTCTGCTTGACTGTGTCCAGCCTACCTTCATTTATAACATTGCAGGTTCCTATGCAATACTGTTCTTTACAGCATCGGATCGGACTTTCACCACCAGACACATCGGCGACCGTGTCTGTCCTCCTTTGGCTCAGCTGCTTCATTCTTTCTGTTCTCTGCCCTTTCCCAGTAGCATATTCGACGTCTTCTGACCTGGGGGCTCATCTTCTGGTGTCCGTATCTTTTGGCCCTTTCATACTGACCATGGGGTTCTTGCAGCAACAGTGCTGGAGTGGTCTGCCACTCCTGCTCCCAGTGGGCCACGTTTTGTCTGAACTCCTCACTGTGACCCATCGGTCTTGGGTGGCCCAGCCAGGCATAGCTCGTAGCTTCTCTGAGTTATCCACGCCCCTTCGCCATGACAAAGCTGTGATCCACGAAGCGGGGAAAGCTAGAAATGTACGTATAACTGAATCCCTGTGCTCTGCATCTCAAACTGGCACAATGCGGTGAATCAACTGTCCTTACAAAAAAATGAAAAAGAATGCTCCTTATTTCTATCTTTAAAAAACTTAAATAGTGGTCTTATTTCACAATGGGTTTGCAAAACTCCTGAAAATCGCAGTGGATGGCCCAGCTCTAGTGGGGTGCCCCGGGGCTCAGCAGGGGGCCTGGTGCAGAAGACACTGAGCACGTGCTTGCCTGTCACCCAGATGCCTTCAGAACAGCTGTCTTTGCCTCTGAGGGCCTGGGCAGGTCAATTCCTCTCCTCTGCGTCTCCATCTCAGGCAAGAGGCTATTAGTGCCTACTTCTTAGAGGTGCTGGGAGACTTAATTAAGGCTCCCTAAGTGCTTTGAAATCCATGGATGAAAGGCCCGGTGGGGGAGAGCTGTGTTATTATTCCGCATACCATCTTAAGAAGCGGATGTGATGATACCCACCTGGCACTTCTCATCTTCAAAGTGTCCCCCAGACATTAGCCAATTACACGTCACGGCTCCCTGCCCCGTCAGTGGGAGTCCCCTGGAGGGGGACCCCTCAGGGGGGAGGAGACCCCTTCTCCACCCCAGCCTCTGGAGAGTGGGGTCCGGGCCGGCGCCCAGCCCCCTCTGCAGCACCTCCAGCCCAGCCTGGGCTGGCCTGCAGCCACGGCTCCTCTTCCCCTGCACAGGCTTTGAAACCACCTAGCTTCTTTCACGGTGTGCAGGATGCCACCCATCGAATGTCTTCAGTTCTAAGATTCTTTCCCTCCACGTTTGAGCATCCGTGAAATCTGTGTGCATCTTAACATGTTGATCGTTCAGTTGGAAGTGTTGTCCTCACTGGTGCAGAAAATAATAGTGTCATCAGTTCAGTTCAGTTCAGTTCAGTCGCTCAGTCGTGTCCGACTCTCCGCGACCCCATGAATCACAGCACGCCAGGCCTCCCTGTCCATCACCAACTCCCGGAGTACACTCAAACTCATGTCCACAGAGTCGGTGATGCCATCCAGCCATCTCATTCTCCGTCGTCCCCTTCTCCTCCCGCCCCCAACCTTTCCCAGCATCAGAGTCTTTTCCAGTGAGTCAACTCGTCTCATGAGGTGGCCAAAGTATTGGAGTTTCAGCTTTAGCATCAGTCCCTCCAATGAACATCCAGGATTGATCTCCTTTAGAATGGACTGGTTGGATCTCCTTGCAGTATAAGGGACTCTCAAGAGTCTTCTCCAACACCACAGTTCAAAAGCATCGATTCTTCGGCGATCAGCCTTCTTCACAGTCCAACTCTCACATCCATACATGACCACGGGAAAAACCATAGCCTTGACTAGACGGACCTTGGTCGGCAAAGTAATGTCTCTGCTTTTTACTATACTATCAAGGTTGGTCATAACTTTCCTTCCAAGGAGCAAGCGTCTTTTAATTTCATGGCTGCAATCAGCATCTGCAGTGATTTTGGAGCCCAAAAAAACAAAGTCTGACACTGTTTCCACTGTTTTTCCATCTATTTCCCATGAAGTGATGGGACCAGATGCCATGATCTTTGTTTTCTGAACGTTGAGCTTCAAGCCAACCTTTTCACTCTCCTCTTTCACTTTCATCAAGAGGCTTTTGAGTTCCTCTTCACTTTCTGCCATAAGGGTAGTGTCATCTGCATATCTGAGGTTATTGATATTTCTCCCAGCAATCTTGATTCCAGCTTGTGCTTCTTCCAGCCCAGCGTTCCTCATGATGTACTCTGCATATAAGTTAAATAAGCAAGGTGACAATATACAACCTTGACGTACACCTTTTCCTATTTGGAACCAGTCTGTTATTCCATGACCGGTTCTAACTGTTGCTTCCTGACCTGCATACAGGTTTCTCAAGAGGCAGGTCAGGTGGTCTGGGATTCCCATCTCTTTCAGAATGTTCCACAGTTTATTGTGATCCACACAGTCAAAGGCTTTGGCATAGTCAATGAAGCAGAAATAGATGTTTTTCTGAAACTCTCTTGCTTTCTCCATGATCCAGCGAATGTTGGCAATTTGATCTCTGGTGCCTCTGCCTTTTCTAAAACCTGCTTGAACATCTGGGAGTTCACGGTTTACATACTGCTGAAGCCTGGCTTGGAGAATTTTGAGCATGACTTTACTAGCGTGTGAGATGAGTGCAATTGTGCGGTAGTTTGAGCATTCTTTGGCATTGCCTTTCTTTGGGATTGGAATGAAGACTGACCTCTTCCAGTCCTGTGGCCACTGCTGAGTTTTCCAAATCTGCTGGCATATTGAGTGCAGCACTTTCACAGCATCATCTTTCAAGACTTGAAATAGCTCCACTGGAATTCCATCACCTCCACTAGCTTTGTTCGTAGTGATGCTTTCTAAGGCCCACTTGACTTCACATTCCAAGATGTCTGGCTCTAGGTCAGTGATCACATTATCGTGACTATCTTGGTCGTGAAAATCTTTTTTGTACAGTTCTTCTGTGTATTCCTGCCACCTCTTCTTAATATCTTCTGCTTCTGTTAGGTCCATACCATCTCTGTCCTTTATCGAGCCCATCTTTGCATGAAATGTTCCCTTGGAATCTCTAATTTTCTTGAAGAGGTCTCTTGTTTTTCCTATTCTGTTGAAACACGCTTTTGCCGTTCATTCTAGAACTTACGGGCTGTCCTGGTGGCTCAGACAGCAAAGAATCCGCCTGCAATGTGGAATACCTGGCTTCGATCTCTGGGTGGGGAAGATCCCCTGCAGAAGGGAAGGGCAGCCCACTCCAGAATTCCTGCCTGGAAAATCCCACGAACAGAAGATATAGTGAAGGACAGGGAACACTGGTGTCACAGAGTCAGACACGACTTAGTGACCGAACAGCTAGAACTTATAGCTTTGTGAGTTATTTCCTGCTAATTATTTTTACTCAATTCTTACTTTAATTTTCTTTTATTCTTAGCTTTTAAGGTGCTGAAACTTTTATTTCTCCAAGAATGTTTGCCTAGAACATTTAAGTGGAATAATTTTATAGGATCACAGAATTTTCAATATTTCTGAGATTCATAAGAATCCAATTTAAAATAAAAGAATCAGGTTACAAGCATAAAATTTTAATTAGTGAAAATTTTTGGATTTTTCACAAAGACTGAAATTAGTAAATTTTCTAAATTTCTTATCTAGTCCTTATATAATATTAATATCTAAATTCATACTTGAAAATATATAAATATAAGCACAGGTTCATAACTAAGTTACTTGTTTTGTAAATGACTAAAGTCTTTAAATTTTGTTTCTGGCTAATTTTTTATAAAAATCTCTCTGTCCCCCATTCTCATTATAACAGGAATAGAGGGGCACTGTATTAGGTAGAAATGCATATAATTGAAATAAAGAAATGGCAACAATAATCCTATGTCTCAATATTTTGTGCTGTTCACAGTATAATGATTACAGAAATAACACAGTTTGAACTTTAACCTGCATTATTAGCATTTTTCCCATTACTCCCTAAGTCTAGATAGTCCAGAGAACCATAAACTTGGTCCGTAGCCTTTGCCAGTTTCCATGTTATAAATACTCAGAGATCAGTGCCAATAGCTTGTTATTGTATTTCTTTCTACACTTTTCTCCTTTCTTTATTAGAAACATTTCCTTCCTCTGACTATAAAAATAACTTATGCCCATGGTAGAAAAATCAGAAAACAGAGAAACCAGTATAATATAAAATGCCAGCTGTCAATAATCCAATTTGATCATTACTATAATCACAATGATAGTAACAACTCTTATGCTTCTATATTACATAAGTAAGCCATTCGAAGAGCCACCTGATGTGAAGAGCCGACTTATTAGAAAAGACTCTGATGCTGGTAAAGATCGAAGGTGGGAGGAGAAGGGGATGACAGAGGATGAGATGGTTGGATGGCATCACTGACTCAGTGGACATGAGTTTGAATAAACTCCGGGAGTTGGTGATAGACAGGGAGGCCTGGCGCGCTGCAGTCCATGGGGTCACAAAGAGTCAGACATGACTGAGCGACCAAACAACAACAAAGTCATGCTAATTATAAAATATGGACAAAAAGAAGAAAATTATCTACAGTTAACTTTCTGATGAATTTTTTACTATTATATATTTGTCTTTATTTCTATCTGGAAATAGGTGTATCTGTGCTGACACTGGGCTTCTCTATGGCTCAGCAGGTAAAGAGAACAGGAAATGCATGTTCGATCCCTGGGTTGGGAAGGTCCTCTGGAGATGGAAATGGCAACCCACTCCAGCATTCTTGCCTGGAGAATTCCAGGGACAGAGGAGCCTGGTGAGCTATGGTCCATGGGGTCACAAAGAATCAGACACGATTGAGCGATTGGGCAAATATATGCTGATATCTACATACACAGAAAACTGAAAACATAAGAGGGTGAATAATTTTTCCTGATTTTTAAGTTTAACTTGTGTGCATTTCAGCAGTATTTCCAGAGCTAGTCACCTCTGTACTCTGTGGCCTGGAAGTTCCATCCTTAGGTGCCTGCAAGTGCTCCTCTGTGGGGGCTGCCGCAACGAGTACCGCAGACTGGGTGGATGGAGCAACAGAAGTTTATTTTCTCCCAGGTCTGCAGGCCGGAAGCCCAAGGTCAGGGTCGGCTGACTCGTCCTCCGAAGCCGGCCACCTCTCTCCTCAGCTCGTAGACGGCCAGCTTTCTCAGCTTCCACCCTGAGTGAGTGGTAAGGCCAGGACGGGAACCCCAACAATCTGCTTGAAAGGCCATACGCTCACCGCTCCACCATACTGCTGCTCCTGCCAAGTAGTCTAGCGGCCCCCATGCCAACAAGTTGAAATTCACTGAGTTTATCTAGCTGTCTTTCTGCCGTTGGACACTTAGGTCAGTCCCTTTCTTAAGTAGAAAGAAAGCAGCAGTGAATACTTTTGCATGTTCATCTTTTCCTTTCCTCAGTCCAGAGCCCAGAACACACACTTCCGGGTCCGGTCGTGTGAACATGCTAAGAGCTCTTGCTCTAAATCGTGGACTTGCTCTCCTGATAGACCAAACTAGTTCATACACCTGCAGCCGGTCGCTAACATTTCTCCGTAACTTTAATGCGTCCCACTCTTTGGCCCTCCGGAAAATCCCGGTCATCACCCTTTTCGTCAGTCGATTTGTGCTCCGAAAACTTAGAACGGAAGCCCTATCCACCTGCCCATCTCTTGTTGATCCTTTTGCTGTTGCTGTGCAGTCGCTCAGGCGCGTCTGTCTCTTTGTGACCCCCAAGGACTGCAGCACGCCAGGCTTCCCTGTCCTTCACCATCTCCCGAGTTTGTTCAGTCATGTCCACTGAGTCGGTGATGCCATCCAACCGTCTCATCCTCTGTCGTCCCCTTCTCCTCCTGCCCTCAGTCTTTCCCAGCATTGGGGTCTTTTCCAGTGAGTCAGCGATGCCATCCAACCATCTCGTCCTCTGTCACTCCCTTCTCCTTTAAATGTAAATGTGTGTGCACACACAAGAGATGTCCTTCCAGAGAGGCCTTCTACCTCTGCTTCCAGTTCATCTTCGAATGAAAAGCCAGGAAGTGACTTTTTGAATGACCAGCACCAGAATTCCCAGGCACTGGAGTGGCTTCTTAGAACTTTAACAATTTGATTCCAAGAGAACAATGACCCTTTAGTCACAAGAGGACTTGACGTCCGAGGGATCTGTAGGTATTTTAAGGTACATTTTTTTCTAGTCGTTCACCTTCATGGTCATCCTTCGAGGTTACCTAGTCTCACTCCTTGGTTAGTGAGACCCGAGAAACATTTTTTGCTCACACGGAACTTGCTGATAAAACATGTAATGGTGGCTGTATGTACATGCTTTGGTTTAACACAGTTAAACTTAAAAATCAGGAGAAATTACACACACTCTGTGTTTTCAGTTTTTTGTGTATAAAGATATCAACATATATGTGCTTAGTCACTTAGTTGTGTCCGATTCTTTGCAACCCTTTGGACTGTAGCCCGCCAGGCTCCTCTGTCCATGGGATTGTTCAGGCAAGAACACTGGGGTGGGTGCCATTTTCCTCCTCCAGAGGAGCTTCCCAACCCAGGGACTGAGCCCACATCTCCTGTGTCTCCTGCAGTGCAGGTGGGCTCTTTACCCGCTGAGCCATCAGCGAAACCACAATGGTGGCTGTATTGGGGTTCAAATAACACACAACGGATGCCTGACGCATCGATCCACTATTAGCCTGTACTCCTCAAAGTACCAAACAACTCTGTGGTGTTTTGTTCAGTCATGTATTTAAACACACTTACTGATCATCCTCTGACTCCTGGCTAGATGATAAACAGCCAGTGGGCTGGGTTTCTCATCCTGCTTTGACAGCAAACAGGTCCCAGAAGATGCTGGAGCCCAAGTGAGGAGAGGAACGGCCTGACGTTTGAGTGGGGAACATCAAAATCCCCAAACACACGACTTTGGCGGTAACCGATAATCGCCTAAAAATTGCATTGTGAAAATAGCTGCATGCTGTCTTACCACCAGGCGCTTTGAATAAATAACACCTTTCTCTTTCCCAAGTTCCAAACGGGGAGAGAGAGACAGACAATTCAGGGAGCTGGAGAGAATCTGACGAAAGCTGGATTAGAAGGAGAGGCCAGGCCTGGGGGCCACGATCAGCTTGCTAATCGACCTCTCCGCATTAGACACCCCCACTCACTGCGGGACCCCCGCCTGACTCAGCTAAGAGCCTTCTTGGGGCAGAGAAGGAAGCAATCGCATCGCCCCTACCACCCTGGGGGAGGGGAACCTGGGAGGCAGAGCTGAGCACCCCAGGTCATTCGCCCACCTCTCTGGTCGGACCAGCTATCCCTGCAGCCTCCAAGAAGCGCCTGAGAGCAGAGGCCTGAAGCCAGGGGGACGGGGCCCTCTGATGGCGCCCCGGGGTGTTCCAGGCACTGTGTTCCAGAGGGAGTCACGACTCTTTTTTTTTTTTTTAATTAAAAAATATTAAAGTCTTTTTTTTCCACACTGCTAATGGAATCTTAGTCCCCCGACTAAGATTCTGCACGCCCCTGCACTGGAAGCGCGGTGTCTTAACCACCGGACTGCCAGGGAAGTCCGAGGCTGCCACGAGCCTTGTCAGCCTTGCAAACACATCGGAGCTGCCTCATTCACTGCACAGGTGATGTTTCAGCTGCTTGGGTCGACCTCTTAAAATACTTTACAAGTCACACTTTCTGATTTCTAAAGAGGTGTCTGTGCGTGCGTGTGTGTGTGTACGCGCAGGTACACATGTCCTGGCCACAGCTATTGCCAACTTTCAACCATTTATCTAAAATGTATCTATTTACTTGTAAGAACCTTCACATCCTTTCAGTTCAGTTCAGTTCGGTTCAGTCGCTCAGTCGGGCCACCCCTTTCACATCCTTAGGCCTCTGAATTCCAGTAAATTCCTTTCTCCTTTCGGGGCTCTGCCCCACAGAGAGAAGGTGGTGGTGGTGGTGCTGCTGGCGGTGGTGGATGGCTGGTCTTCCTTTATCATCTTTTCAGGGGAAGAACTCCCAGAGGATGAGATAAGCATCAGAGGCTGGGCTCGGTCCCCACCCTCCCGGGACCCCACCCGTAGGCCGCCAGCATCACAAGCAGGATTCAGGCATGCTCCTGAGTCACAGCTCGGACCACCAGGATGTCTCACGAAGAGCAACAGGACGTCTGCCAGTGTCAAGGGTTGAGGGCAGGGACCGGCAACCTTCCCAGCAAAGGATCAGAGGGTCAGTCTTTGCAGCTCTGTGGGCTACGCGGTCTCTGCCCCAGCAAGTCAGTTCTGCGGCGGCAGCGGGAAGTGGGAAAGCGGCCACCGACGGTATGTAAGCAAACGTGCCTGGCTGTGTTCCAATAAACCTTTATTTACAAAAGCAGCCGGCCAGCTGGCTCTGGCCCGTGGGCTGCAGTTGGCCCATCCCGGTTCAGGCACTGGTGACTCTTCCAAGCACAGTTGCCGGAGACTATAGCAGCCCCCGGCCAGGGCTCCAGTCCCAGCGCGGCCGCTGACCAGCCCTTCGGGGGAGCCACTGACCGCGCCTGCGGCGGCGCGGCTCCCCTCCTGCGCAGCGTCTGCAAGCGGGCACTCCAGGGCTGCGTCTGGCCCGCACATGTGGGTGATTTGGCTCGCGTAGTATCCAGAACATTTTGAATTCGTTTCCAACATTTCAGATGGGGGAGATTTCAAATGAAAATCCAGATTTCTGGCTGCTTTTGAAATATCAGAAAATCTGGCACCCGGGGCTCACATGCTCTGTGACGGCCCTCGCCCGGGGCTGCGAGCGGGGTCTGGCTCTCGCGGGGAGGGTGCTCGCTGGAGGGAGGCCGTGCCCGCGGGCCGCCGCGCCCTCCGCGGGCGTCGAGGTCTGTGATGCCCCAGGAGACCCCCGTGCCTTTCAGCTTAACAACCTAGAGTTTGCTGATGAGCGCCACCGCGAGGCTGTAGCTACGCTGCCGGTGCCACCCCTCCCCCGACCCCCGCCCCGGCTCTCCACCTTCCCCAAACTCCCCGTCTCCGAGATCCACGCAGAGCCGGCCTAGACAAGCCTGTGCATCTCGGTTCGCCAGCTGCACCTCGGGCTCGAGGCTGGGGTGTGCGCTCCATCGGTGCAGCAGTGGCTCCCCGCCCCGCCGGGATGGCCCGGTCAGCCGGGTCCCCCTCCTTGGGGGTCGGCAGGGGGTGAATCTTTCTGACAAGGAGACACACCTACCTTCCACCCACGACGCCTGCCTCGGTATGGGTTGCCCTGACAAATCACCAGGGCTGATGAACAACAGCAATGGCTCTCTCGCAGTTCTGGGGTCTGGAAGTCCAAGATGATGGTCAGGCTCCCGGGCAGGCCCCTGCCAGGATGCCGTCTGCATACATCACTGTGGATCAGCCATAGTATACACATGTCCCCTCCCTCTGGACACTCCCTCCCTCCTCCCACCCCATCCCACCCCTCTAGGTTGTCACAGAGCCTCGGTTTGATCCCCCTGGTCATACAGCAAATTCCCACTGTTTTACATAAGTTAGTGTATATGCCTCCATGTTGCTCGCTCCGTTAGTCCCACCCTCTCCTCCCTCAACAGCCAAGGTTCTGTTGGACTTGACTCTGTATCATCCTTGTTCAGTTCAGTTCAGTCGCTCAGTCGTGACTGACTCTTTGCCTGGACCGCAGCACGCCAGGCCTCCCTGTCCATCACCAACTCCCGGAGTTTACCCAAACTCATGTCCATTGAGTCGGTGATGCCATCCAACCATCTCATCCTCTGTTGTCCCCTTCTCCTCCCGCCTTTAATCTTTCCCAGCATAAGGGTCTCTTCCAGTGAGTCAGTTCCTTGCATGAGGTGGCCAAAGTATTAGAGCTTCAGCTTCAGCATCAGTCCTTCCAATGAACATTCAGGATTGATTTCCTTTAGGATGGACTGGTTGGATCTCCTTGCAGTCCAAGGGACTCTCAAGAGTCTTCTCCAACACCACAGTTCAAAAGCATCAATTCTTTGCCACTCAGCTTTCTTTATAGTCCAACTCTCACATCCGTACATGACCACTGGAAAAACCATAGCTTTGACTAGATGGACCTTTGTTGGCAAAGTAATGTCTGCTTTTTAATATGTTGTCTAGGGTGGTCATAGCTTTTCTTCCAAGGAGCAAGCGTCTTTTAATTTCATCTCTGCAGTCACCATCTGCAGTGATTTTGGAGCCCCCCAAAATAAAGTCTTTCACTGTTTCCCCGTCTATTTGCCATGTAGTGATGGGACCAGATGCCATGACCTTAGTTTTCTGAATGTTGAGCTTTCACCGTGTTAGGACAGTAGCCGTGTCGTCCGTGTTAAGACTATAACATCTCCCTCCTCAGTTCTGATGGTCAGACCCACCTCCACCTTTGTACTTTTTGCAAATCACTGCCTGAGAATCATTAACAAGTCCCAACCCTCCCCTGAACACTAGGAACACTCTAGTGGAGGGCAAGAGAGTGATTGGGTGTTCCCCAACAGTTTAATGCAATCTCAACTTTTTAAAAATTAAGACTGGTTTGAAAACTATCCTTAAAACCAACAGGTCTGCTCACGGGCATCCTCTACCAAATTGCAACCTGCCAGAGACCACCAGCAGTGTCTTAGCTTATTGTTCCTGGGCCTATATTTGAACTTCTTGTCAATGTGTCATTAATTAGAAAGGATGAGTTGGTCTTTTTCTAAATTCAGGCCTGGCAAACTGCTCACACAAAGCTGTACAGAACCGCTGCAAACAGAGGCGGGACGCGGGCACATGTGCTCCAAGCATGTGTTTACTTGGTATTTGCTTGTTTTCAGTTGCACAATAGTAAGTAAACTTCTAACGTGTCATCCTGATAATATTGTACTAGGGTTTTTTTTTATACCTGTTCAAAGTTGAGACTCTTTGTTCTCTCGTGTCTGTATCTGTGATAAAGAATGGAAGCCAAGGCTAGATCTTGTGTGTATTTCAAATTGGAAATAAAATTCCAATTGCTTCTTGTTTGAGTCTTCAGATCAGTTTAGTCAGAGTATTTTGGGACGCAGGGAGAAGGAGAGGGTGGAACGAGCTGAGAGAGTGGCACTGACACGCATGTACTGCTGCTGCTGCTGCTGCTGCTGAGTCACTTCAGTCTTGTCCGACTCTGTGTGACCCCATAGACGGAAGCCCACCAGGCTCCCCCGTCCCTGGGATTCTCCAGGCAACTACCGCACGTGAAATAGTAGCAGGCGGGAAGCTGCTGTTGCAGCCCAGGGAGCTCAGCTCGGGGCTCTGTGATGACCTGGGGGTGGGACTGGGGGGGAGGTTCAGGAAGGAGGAGACACGTGTGTACACACAGCTGATTCACTTCGTTGTACAGCAGAAACTAACACAACGTTGTAAATCAATTGCACTCCAACTAAAAAAAAAGTATTCTGGTTAAAAGTGCTGATGCGTTTCAGCTTTGTTGAGTGCTTTTTCTGCATCTATTGAAAAGATTTGTATAACTTTTTCTTCATTCTATTAATAGAGTGAATTATATTCACTAGTTTTCAAATGTTGAACTGCAATCTTGGACAAACCAGACTTCGTCAACGTGCATTACACCTCTTATGCATGTCTGGATTTTATTTGCTAGTATTGGAAGAGGATTTCTTGTATCGACCTGTATGAGAAATAACTTTATAAAATTTTTTAAAAATAAAATCTCTGTCAAGTTTTGGGATTAAGGTTATGCTTGCCTCAAAAATGAGCTGGGAATTTTCTTCCTCCTCTAGTCTCTCAAATAACTTATATAATATTTGTGTCATTTCTTCCTTAAATAAATGAAAGAATTCAAGTAGAAACAAAAGAGTATTCTGAAATTGCAAGGGGGATTGAGTGAGAAAACAAATTTCTATCAACCTCTTATCTGTGTGAAGTTTTGTGTCACTATAAAACCAAAACAAAACTATAGAACTCACTGACACACGGCTGCCTTATGAATGACTCATCATCTAGGTCAAGGATAGGCAAACTTTCCCTGTGAGGCCAGGTCATAAGTCCTCTTGGTTTTGTGGGACATACATTTTCTGCCACAATTACTCAACTCTGCCACGCAGCACAAAAGCAGCCACAGAAAATAAAAAGAAGCAGCATGTTTCTGCTCTAATAAAACTTTATTTGTGGGCCCTGACATTTGAATTTCATATACGGGGTTGGTCAAAAAGTTCGTTCAAATTTTTCCATACAATGCGATAAAAAACCCAAACATATTTCCAAAATAGTATTTTCACATGTCATTTGTTCTTCTTCTGGTTTTTTCCAACTGATTAAAAATGTAGAAATCAGTCTTAATCCATAAGCCGGCCTCATACCTGTAACTCTCAGTTTAATACTGTTTTCATCTACTGAAACAGCTGCACGATCGCAAATTCCAGGTGATGGAGAGGGTGTGATTGGAAAGGGGCGGAGGTGTCTCGACTCCCAGCAAGTTCAAGTTCTTGACCTGGGTGGTGGTTACATAGGTGTCTAGTTTGTCAATATTCAATGAACTGTACACTTATGTTTCTTGATCTTTCGAGTGTCTGTGTGTGATATTTTACAAAGAAAATGTTTGAAGGTAAATGACATATAAAGTGACACATACAAAACGTGATCATTCTCATTGGTGTAATGAGACCATTGTATAATGTATAATAATCATGCTATTAACTTGACTGTATAAAATAATTAATACTAATTTTATTCAAATGGCACTTTTCTTTATTGGATGCATTGAAGGTTAACACAAGATTTTATTAGAGAAAATGACTGCATTGCTAAAAACATTTGACCCCAGCTGATTCATCAGTGCTGTCCACTGAAAGCTCGTGCAGCAGCCGGTGGAAATGTTCTGTCTGCTGTCCCCGTGGGACTGAGGCTCCTGTATTAGACAGCATGGGTTTAGATTTTTTTAGTTCTTGTCCTTCCATTTTGCAATTTGCTATTTAAGCATGTTTGTCTGGGTTGAAATCTCAGTTGCCATCGGGTTGCTGTGTGATCTTGGACGACTTCCTAGACGCCTCTGTGCCTTCATGTCTTCATTTGTAAACTGTAAACAACGACAGTGCCTACCTTACACTGTAGCTCAGACGGTAAAGCGTCTGCCTGCAATGCAGGAGACCCGGGTTCAGTCCCTGGGTCGGGAAGTTCCCGTGGAGAAGGAAATGGCAGCCCACTTGAGCATTCTTGCCTGGAGAATCCCATGGACTGGGGAGCCTGGGGGCTGCCGTCCACAGGGTCGCTCAGCTGGACCCGACCGAGCGGCTTCACTCACTGACTATACTGTCGTTGAGGATTAACTAAGAACAGCAGACGCGCCCCGCACTGTGCCTGGTCTATACCGTGCACGCAGGGACTTTGCCACGTGCATTTTTTGTTTCTGTCTGCCCAGTGTAGCTTGTGAGACCAGGGACTGAACCCAGGCCCCAGCAGTGAAAGCTTCAAGTCCTAACCACTGCACCACTAGGGAATTCCTGCCATTGTAATTTTGGACAACTTCATCTTCAGAGCAGTCCTCTGAGGCTTACAAAACAGGAAGTCATGCCTTCCACAGCTCATAAACGGTGTGCGGGCGTGCTCAGTCGTGTATGACTGTTTGTGACCCATGGACTGTAGCCCACCCACCAGGCTCCTCTGTCCATGGGATTTCCCAGACAAGAATGCTGGAGTGGGTTGCCATTTCCTCCTCCAGGGGATCTTCCCCACCTAGGGATGGAACTCGAGTCTCCTGCATTGTCAGGCAGGTTCTTACCACTGAACCGCCAGGGAAGCGTACAAGGAAAGAAAAAGCGAAAAGCTCACCTCCAGTTACAGGCAAGCCTTTACGAATGGACTTTGACCATTGCTGGCTTTCTAGAACTTTTCCCATGGCCAGCTTTCTCAGATGGGAAGGACACTGGTGCCGAAGGCCACCCCAGATTCCGCACACGATGGGCGCTCTCCTTGGCCTGCAGTGGGTGGGGCTCAGATCGAGGGATAAAGGTCTTGGGGGGTTGAGATGGATGTTTATGCAAACTCTGTCTGTCCTCACCGCCTTTGATCTGCTATCCTGAATGGACAGGGCAGCCCGCATTGTTTGTGGGAGGGACAGAGCTGGTGTTTTATCAGATTCCTGCACACAGAATAGAAGGGTGCAGAGATGACAGGGCAGGTCTGGAATTCGGATGGGCTGGGTTGCTGGCCTTGTGGGAATGTGTCAAGTTGGAGCTTTGCTGATGGGGGCTGGAAATGGGGTCCGGGGGGCGGGCAGGGGTCTTGTGGACCCTCCTGGGGACCGGAGGCTTGGCTACACGATTCAGCTTGCCCGTAGCCTGGGCTCAGCCACGCGGGGCGCCTGGCTGGGCTGTCGGGTCTCTGATGGGGGCCGCAGGGCCCGAGGAGAGATGAAAACGGCCCGCTCCCATCAACAAAGCCCGGGACGCCGTCCGCCCCCCAGCTGCTTCCACAAAGGGCTGGAGGAGCTCCGCGGGCAACTGCTGGTGGATTCCGCCCCGAGCGCGGCCCTGGCATATGGCATCGCCCCAGCTGGGCTCTGACCCTCCCGCCCCGGCGCCTGGACCCCCGCGGCCTGTCATGGCAACAGCTGGGGGGCGGGGGCGTGAGGACCCAGCCTGGCCTGACTGGCGAGATGGATGGTCGTGGGCGACGTGCCAGAGGCCCCCTCCCCACTTCTGTCTGGGGTCGGCGGAGGGGCTGGGGTCAAGGCCTGGGGAAAAGCAGGAATTCTCACTGGAGGGGCTGGGAGCCAATGAACTGGGGTACCGGGGGTGGGGGCGCAGTTCAAACTGCGCATGCCTCCAGCGGATGCTCCCCGACCCACCCCACCCCAGCCAGAAACTGGCCACGGGAAAGGGAATTTTGCGGAAAATGTCTTGAAGGGAGGACTGATTAAAGTGACCCCTGTGGGCCCCGGAGGAGCCAGGCCCAGTGGCTGGGCGGCGGACTCCTCCCCTCCCTGACCCCTCCTCCCCTGGTGAGGAGGGGCACAGACTGTCAGGTGGCTCCAGAGTCTGGGAGTGGTCCCCTCCCAGGTGGGAGAGGAGTGGTGTGGACCTTGATGCCCCGCCCTGGGTGGGGGTTGCAGGAGCAGGCAGTGCCGCCAGAGTCAGTGGCCCCCAGCACCAGCCTGGGTTTGCCCAGGAAGAACCTGCCTTCTGCTCTCAGTACCTCTCCAGGCTCATGACTGTTAAAACCCCATATGTTCAGTACCCAGCAGAGAGAAGACTGGATTCCTTTTCTCCCTCACTTTTGGACTCGGAAATACCAAGAGCCATTTTTGGTACCTATATGGGAAACCTGAAGGCTGCGCTTCATAATAAGTAGATGGACTATTTCCTGGAGTCGCTCCCTAGTTCACACTCCAGTGAAAAGCCATGAGCTGATCTGTCCTAAGTCATAGGACTTGGTTGAGCTGACACTCTTGGAGGCATCGGGTACTTCCGCAGGCAGGTAAACTCACCTTTACTCAGCTGCAACCCAGGTGTAACAGCTGGGTGCCTTTCCAGATGCTGGTCCATTTTGGATTCTTGTGTTTATACATATGTATTTGAAATCAGGGCCTGCATGAAAGTAGGTCAACTTCTGATAAGCTGATCACCTCCAAATTAGAAGCCTCTGGAATTAGGACATCAAAACATCCCTGCAACTAACGAAGGGGTCCCGTTGGAAAGAAGGTACAGAGAGTCAGCAGGATCTGGATGGAGCTCCTTAAATGGAAATTATCAAATGGGTCTTTAAGACATGCACCCTTTGGTTTGATCAGCCTACTGTAGATAACCTTTATTAAACCTGATCTGAAGTTACAGCCACGGCCAGGGCTTCTTTGATGCTGTGGCTGTTTCATTTCCTGTTTATACTATGATACACGTTGCACTCAGAGATAAAGCACTTCTAAAGGATATTAAGACATAAAAGTCCCTTGGCTATTTGCTGGCACTGTTTTGATGTTTTCTTGCTCCCCAGAAATTAGCATATCCTTTTCAAAGTCTTCCTCTGATGAGAGTAATCCTTTGCCACGATGTATTTGCTGAAAGTCGTCAGTGATAGTATATTGTGTAAAGAAATGACACACAAAAGGCATGATGCTGGATCACTGATAATGAGGCAACCTGTGCAACGGCGGCTGGTGGCTTTTCTGAAACATATTCTGACACCCTAAATACACTGGGCTTCTATTAATGAGGATTTGAGTCTTCTGAGATTTTCAAGAAACTTGCACAAAACAACTTTTTGAAGAAAACACTAGTAGGGGCAAAGTTGGGCATTTGTGCTCATTGTATCAAGTTAAGGTCTATCAAGATATTTTATGGCCTTGGATGTAAAAAACAATTGTAGACTTTCTGTGTTCCATTTTCTGAGCTGAGCGTTAATGTGTACGGTTGGATGTGAATGAGATGGATGGAGGTAATCTGGAAAAAGAGGTTTGGCCACATACCTGGAATTTTCTTTTAATTAAACAAGGGAAGAGAGAACGAGAGGAAGACATTAGGAAGAAAGGAAGAGGTGTAAGGAAGAAACGGGGAGACAAAGGAAGGTGAGAAAGATTCTTCCCGAGAGAGGCGGGAAGGAGAGAAGCGGAGGGAGAGGGAAGAGCGGGAGGGAGGAAGCAAGAAGGGAGGACGGGTTTTGAAAGGAGAAACCGTGGGAAAGTCAGAAGCGGAGATCTGGGAGAGAGGAAAGGAGTGGCAGCTGAAGGGAAGAGAAGGAAGACGGACAGACAACCGTGAAACAGAAGGGAGGGGAGGAAACACTAAAGACAAGGAAGGAAGGAAGGAAAACTAGAAGGTGGGGGCAAAGAAGCCGTGGGGGCAGAAAAGGAAAGAGCTCTGTCGTCCAGACCCCGGGGAGCTGTTCCAGGCAACGAGTCTGGCCAACTTCACTTCGACCCAGAGAACGTTCAGAATGTTAATTTTAAATTAACCTTATCTGAATCAACAGCAGGCTTATCCTTAATCAAAAGTTAGCTATTCTTGGAGCTTAAACAGAAGGTCACTGAGCTACAGTCTCCAGGGTCATAGCCACCTTTAGGCAGACTTTTGCCGACTAGGGCAGTCTTGAATTTTGTTCTCTCCATTAGGACTCCAAACCGAGGGACACTTGTTCGTTCACAAATACCATGTATGGTTTAGTCACTAAGTCGTGTGCGACTCTTGCGACCTCACGGACTGTAGCCTGCAAGGCTCCTCTGTCCATGGGCTGCACCAGGCAAGACTGAAACATGTTAAAGAGCAAAGCAGCAGGTCGTCCTCTGGCCACAGTCATCTTTCTCAGACGGCTCTTCTCACTCTGAAGGCACTGTCAGTTCACATCCAGCGAGCATTGAAGGTCCCCACAGCAGGCACGTTTTCTTAGAAATCTCCACTTTCAAAGATGAAGTGTTTCAAGAGCTCAGCTTTCTTTGGCCTGCTCCTCCATGCATTTCCCGTGTGCTGGATTTGCAGTTTGAGAATCAAAAAATCTTTTCTTAATTACAGGCATACTGTTCTGAACAGTGGTTTAGAATATTTCCTTCTTGGACGTTTGAGTCCAATGTGGCTGGTAGAAGACCCGGGGGCAATGGAGGAGGCCATGTGAAGGGGTGGCGATTGGCTCTGGGTATCACACCTCCAGATGCGGTCGGTTTCTGGACACCCAGGGACTATATGGGCACAAACTCACCTTTACAAATGTAAGCCTAGGAAAAAATCAAAGAAAGATGGGGGTCAGGAAAGTGGGCATCTTCTCATCCCCCCATTTTGCTGCTTCCCAGGAGGCTGTGTAGTAAAGAATCCACCTGCAAGGCGAGAGACATGGGTTTGATCCCTGGGTCGGGAAGATCCCCTGGAGAAGGGCGTGACAACCCACCCCAGTATTCTTGCCTGGAGAATCCCATGGACAGAGGAGCCTGGTGTGCTACAGTCCACGGGGTTGCAAAGAGTCAGACACAACTTAACAACTAAACAACAAGGAAGTTGCAGGTCCTCTCGTGCCCACCTCCACCACATCAATGTCGTCATTAAGCAGCCCTGAGACTTGTTCTAGAGGAAAAAACCAGTTATGGGTGGTCTCAAGTAACTCAGTGACAAACGGTCTGACTCAGCCTACTCTTTGATCACATACAGAGCCTAAAACTTGTTCTGTAAGGAAGGGTCTTCGTCCTGCATTGACATTTCCAGAAGTGAGAAGATGGGAATCTGGGTGCAGCCAAGGAATTAAAGGATTTGTTTACTTATAAGGTTCAGTAGATCCTTGCTTTAGACCAGTGAGAGTGCTAGTCGCTTAGTCATGTCTGACTCTTTGTGACCCCATGGACCATAGCCTGCCAGGCTCCTCCGTCCATGGGATTCTCCAGGCAAGAATACTGGAGTGGGTTACTATTCCCTTCTCCAGGGGATCTTCCTGACCCAGGGATCGAACCTAGGTGTCTTGCATTGCAGGCAGACTCTTTACCGACTGAGCCATCAGGGTTTAACACAGAGGACGGAGTCTACACACATTCTAGTTGCTGACCTGACACCTCCAGGGCAAGAGACTCATATTCCGCTCCTCCCCACCAGTTCCAAGTCTCCCCACATGCCCACTTTCCAGCTTGGAAAGACTTGTTCACCCCGCAGTGTTTTTAAATTAAGAATTCAAACTTTTCCACTCACTTCCGTCCAGCAGCAACAATCTCCACCTCGAGAGGAGACCAGTGACCAAGGTTGGTTCCATAACTAAAGTGGGTGGCAGTGGTGCTTCTCAGACTTTCTGTGATTAGTTTTGTTTCCCTGTTTTGTTTTGATTTTCAGTACGTGGTCCTGCTGCACAAGTCTAGCAGACAGCTGTCACCACCGTGACTCACTGTGAGAGCTGAGCAGTTCCAGAAACGTCTGTACACGGTTTAGCGAGACAGCCCCCTGATCTTCTGTTTGGCTGTCTTGGCGACGTTAAATCGCTATAAAGTTTCTCAGTGCTGACTCTCGGTTTCTGTACTCATCTCATCTGGAGAGTTAACAATAGTTCACGAATCGACATCAGAATGGGGGCCACAGTTCAGGGGCCCTGGTCTAGGGCAGGCATTCCAGACCTTTTAATTATTACTTTATGTGTCACCAATTACTTGGTTACTTATAATAAAGGGGATGTCTAATACGCTTCCCAGGTGGCACAGTAGGTAAAGAACCCACCTGCCAACGCAGGAGACACAAGAAAGGCGGGTTCAATCCTGGGTCAGGAAGATCCCCTGGAGGAGGAAATGGCAACCCACTCCAGTATTCTTGCCTGGAGAATCCCATGGACAGAGGAGCCTGGTGGGCTACGTCCATGGGGTCGCACTTGTGCACGCACGCACACGTGCATGCACACGCGCACACACACACGCACGCACACACACACACACTGTTGTTGATGGTGGAGGCAGCCGTAATAGTAGGGAACACAGCAGTTTCTCATCTTATCAATGAGTTTGTATGGACTCCAAGCCAGTCATGAAGTGTTAATGTAACTACTGATGTATCATTGAGAGTTGTGGCAATTGTGAATTATTATAATGCTTGTGGGTTGTGATTGTAATCGGTATAGTTGTTTTTCTTTTTTCTTTTGCCTGTGAATAATATTTTTAATTAGAAAGAGGAGAAGGAATGAGAAAAAAAAGCATGAGCAAAAATGATGCTATTTATATTAATGTCACATTGAAAACAAGTAAATTCTATGTGTAATTTTAAGCCAAAATGCTAAGTTTATCTTTGCTCATCCTTCAATAATAATTCTCGCCTTACTGAAATTATCTGTGGAGTAGGGATATGGGGGAGAAAAATCAAAACTCTTTTTAAAAAATATTTTATAATCTGCAAAATTATGTTAGCCTATTTTGTTCATTTTCCCTTTTAATGTGACCAGTTTTGGTACCTTTAACTTGACACTTTCTTTATTACAGACTTATAGGATGTTTTTGTGACTACCGTGCCAGGCGCCCTGAAAACTGCCCTCTTTCTGTCTCCTTCCCACCAGCATTATAACATGAAGTTACATGCGGGGCTGAGAACACTTGAGCACCCTGCACAGCAGTGCTCTGTGAGCTGCGTCATGTCCTGGTTTGGGTTTGCAGGGCAGTCGTTTTCCCAGCCATCCAGGACCAACAGAAAGGTGAACATACCTTCAGAGCTCCTGCTCCTCTTGGGCTGGGTCAGCCCAACAGGGAGGCTGGGGGCCACTGAACGGTCCTACCGCTGTTCAGAAAGGGATCTTCCACAGGGACACAGGACAAAGCAGGAAGCTGGCTGGGCCCAGCAGCCACATTCCATGGACCTTTTGGGGAGCCACATCCCAGAGGACGTAACTGCAGTGAATCCTGCTCTGAATATCACTGATACCATAGGGGGCGTGAGGGCAAAGGGTCCCAGCTGGACATTCGAATTTGAGGAAGTCAGTCCCTCCTCCACACACCTATTCTGTCTTACACACACACAACATCTTCGGGGGATGTTGGAAGAACATTAACGAGCTTAGGATCCATAAAGGACTTAGGGATGCTTGGAGGTGTGTACAAAGTGCACTACCGACCTTGCAGGCTTATTGAGTGGATGTGCTAATTAATGGACCAGGAGGCTTTGAAAATGGAAAGCATGATATTAGAATAGTGGGCAAGTTCCTTCAGCCTCTGCTTCAGCTTCCTCATCTGCGGACGGGGGATGATGACACGCTTCTCACTGCGGGGTCAGGGGGACCCGCGTTAATCCTGACCTGCTCTGTGCTTCCGTACTCAGGGACGACGCTTACAATGTGGTGCCACTTAAAGTCAAGATGAACCTGCGGTCCAGACTTTTCATTGATGTTGCCCTTCATTGTGTAGATTCAAGCTTGGATGATCTCTCTGCTTTAACAGTGATGAAGGAGAAAGAGGAATGCTTTCCTGAAAATGTTTGCATTTACACAAACTTACTGCAATTGCCTGAGAAGGCAAGTGTTACTTTTAGCCTCTGGGAAGAGGAAACTCAGACAATGCGGGCCAGAGTCCCAGCGTGAAAGTGACAGCATCAGTCGCTCCCTCGTGTCCGACTCTGGGCGGCCCCAGGACTGCAGCCCGCCTGGCTCCTCTGTCCACGGGACTCTCCAGGCAAGAACACCAGAGTGGGTAGCCATGCCCTTCTCCAAGGGATTTTCCTGACCCAGGGATCCAACCAGGGTCTCCCGCACTGCAGGCAGATTCTTTACTGCCTGAGCCACCAGGGAAGCCCTGAGTATATCCCACTAACCCCCTGGGGAGAATGTCCACCCAAGTAGCAGCATCTTCAATGAGGGAGAAGATTGACTTCATTTTTCTCCATGAAGTTTGAAAGTTGAATATCTGCAGCAGATATAGTGGTCACTCCCTCCACAAACTCCTCCAGGACTTGGACACTTCTAGTTCACTGCTCTGCCATCCCCTGGGGAGGACCCTGAGACCCTTTCAGGAGATCTCTGAGACAAGAACTATTTTTGTATGATGCTGAGATGTCACTTGCCTGTCTACTCACATTCTCTCAAGGGCGGGGTTTCTGGAGGCCACGTGATATGTGATGATACTATTGCTCTGAAGTCTAATGGAACATGTGCTTGTGTACACTTGTGTTTTTATCTTTTCTGTTTTAATTTAAAATACTGCAAATATCACGGAGGATAACTTACATATGTGAAAGCTTTTTAGAGTGTTTAAAAGCCTAAAAGGGGGTTCTGAGGCCAAAATGTTTAGGACCACTGCCCTATGGTGTGGTCCTGTCCTCGTGGACCAAAAGTGTTGCTATGGTTCTGGCCATCATATCTGCATTCCAGCCAGCAAGAAGGAGGAAACTCCCTTCCTTCGAGAATGTTCCCAGCATCAGCACAAATCACTCCCTGTAGCTCATCAACTATACCTTGGCCAAGTGCAAGGGAAGTCTTTAGGCCACAAGCCCAATTTAAAAGGTGGAGAGAGGATCTCATGCTTAAGGGGAAAAAAGGCTATTAGTAGCCTCTGATACAGGTGAAATGTACAGAAACAGTATTCCTGCTCTTGAGATGTGAACACACCATCTGCAGAGCATAGGTGGCCTTCCTCCCGCCCCTGACAGATGGTCCTGGAGACGCTTGTGTATTTTAGAGCCCTACCCGCCCCCCCCCCCCCAACATTTGGCTGCCCAGGTTGCTGTAATTTTCACTGAACCCTAAACCTTGGCTTAACCGGTGAGACGCTGTTCAAAGTTGAGCCTGAGGGACCGCTGTCACTCAGGACACATCTGCGTCTCTCGAGCTCAGTAAGGGCAGAAAAGGAACTGTTCCTTTCCCAAAGTGGGTCACACGGCGCTTAGGGAGAAAGACCCAGGAGTGAGCGTCCTGTCATGTGATCAAGAACCTCGAAGAAAAAAGCAGCAAGTTGAGTAGAGCCTGAACTGGTTAACTGGGGAGGACAGGGCTAAGGAGACACACAAGGAGGGGCTGCCTTGGCGCAGTGGACCGGATTATTTGCCTTAGACTAAGTCACTAACCTCCATCAATCGCCATCTTGCAAACTGCTGCTATGTATCACAGACAGGCTGGATGGACAAGCACGGGTTGCTCAGGCCAGCCCATCCTCATGCGGGAACCAGCGCCTTGTGGATGGCGGGCCCGCAGCGCGCTTGTCACCCTGACTGTGCCAGAAAACCGGAACGTCCATTCCAGAAGTCACACGGGGCCACCAGGCTGCGTGATCCAGGTGACACAAAACTTTGTGCATAGAATTCTCTTTCTCCTAATGGATCCCATTCAAAGCCTGTAGTCCTTTGGCCTGGAAGAAGAACCCAGTCTTCCCAACTTTATTTTTTTGCTAATTTTTTTTTTTTTTAGGTTCTCATGAAAAGTGGCTGAAATGGACACAGTTCTTCGTGTTATTTAGTGTACCTGCCACCATTTTAGGGGCACTTAAAAGGCATGCATGGATTTGTTTGTAGTTGTTCAGTCGTGTCTGACTCTCTGGAACCCCATGGACAGCAGCAATCTAGGCTGCTCTGTTCTCCACTATCTCCTGGAGTTTGCTCAAACTCATGTCCATTGAGTTGGTGATGCCATCCAACCATCTCATCCTCTGCAGCCTCCTTGATGAGAATTTCGTATTTTGCAATTCTACCATTTTCCTTTTCTTTCTTTTTACCAAAAATGAGCCACCTTCTCTGTACCTCTGGGCCCATTTCTACTGAGAGACAATCTTCCAAGAATGGTCCCTGGGGGCTCCAGAGCAGGGCAGGCTTTGTGCCATGGTCAGGTAGTGTGGCTGTCTTTCCATCAACCCATCCCATCGTTGATGGGTCCTCTGGGGTGATTTTGAGCCAGTTTGTTCTTGTTGCTGTTGTTTCGCTTTGCAAGACTGAAGCCTTAGCCTCCCGGCAATTTGAGTGTGGGCTGTGTTGGGCTTGACATTCTAGAAGCAAAAGCCTAAATGCTTTTAGAAAAATCCAAGCTCAAAGTCGGACTTGCCGAGCAGCGGGTGCAGGCTGCAAGAAGCCAAAAGAAAGACAAAAGCAAATGGTTTCCTTTCGGCTTTCAGAAGGAATCGCAATTACAGCATGTGTCCCCACCCTGCCTCCCACCCCAATCACATCTGAACAGCTCAAGCGTCTTGCTCAGGTAGCAAGATTTCCCACCACTAACCCACCCCCAGCTTGAGTCTTCGAACCTTTTTCAGAAGTCTTCTTTCAACCCGGACCATTCAATCCTGCTTTTATTCCCTGGCTTTTATCCGTGTAACCATGGCAGTGCTTTCTGGAGAAGAGAGGAAAATCAATGGCTGACCTGCCTGCAAGCCACACTCAGTTAACCTGGCTTGAAAGGGAAGAGCCCCCAGCGCTCAGGCCCCCCTCGGCCACCACTGACACTCCACTTCTCTCTGGAAGGAAAGACGCCAGGACTTTGCAGGACGGAGGGAAAGCCCCGGGACCCGCCGGATCAAAGAGTGTTCCCAAGGGGCTCGGGTGCTTCGGGACACATACTCTGGGACGACATAGGAGATGAGGTCAGGTCGATTTTCTGGGTGGCTGCAGCCGTCACAGCCTGAGTGGCCAACGAGCCACATGGTCACTGGCCGGGCCTGACTGAGGAACTCAGGGTTGGTGGTCTCTTTAAAGCAAGAGACTCCTCTTGCAGACAGTGGCAGTGGGTAGTGTTAGTCGCTCAGTCGTGTCCGACTCTGGAGTGGCTGCCATTTCCTCCTCCAGGGGATCTTCCCGACCCAGGGACTGAACCTGCATTGCAGGTGGATTCTTTACCGCCTGAGCCACCAGGGAAGCCCATGAAGGATCTGTGTGCTGTATTCAGAAGGCCTGAGTTCAGCATCCAACTCTGTCAGTCTCTAAATGTGGGACTTCGGACCAGGAATCTAGCCTCATGAAGACTCAGTCTCCTCATCGGGGAAAGGGGCTAATAACAATCCTGATGTCACAGGTTTGCCGTCTTACCTGGAGGACTCACAAAGCCTGGCCTGACTCCATCCACAGGGCTGGAGACCCGGATGGGGGAGGTGAGTGAGATTTGGTTTGGGGGTGGGGTGGGGGTGCACATCGACTTGCTCTTCCTAATCCCTCACTGAGATTCTGATGGAAGGTCACAGTTCTTTCCATCACCTCTTCCTTTTTACACTCAGCACAGGGAGCTCAGCCCGGTGCTCAGTGATGACCTGGAGGAGTGGGAGGAGGTTGCGGGTGGGAGGAAGGCGCAAAAGGGAAAGGAGATAAATACACGTATGGCTGATTCACATTGTTGTTCGGCAGAAACTATCACAACATGGCAAAGGAATTATAACCCAATTAAAAAAGAAATTAAAATACCTCTGATGACCAAAAAAAAAAAAAAGCCTGCCAGACTTTTCTAAGAGGAGTCCTTACAAGCCCTCTTAAACAGTTCTTGTCAAGCTGGCGCAGAGTTCTAAACCCTGCACTGAGCTAAAAGGCTGAGTGCTCACAGACCATCCTCTGCAGTCCCCCTCCCACCCCTTCCCCTCCACTGACGCTGCAGCCAAAGCCCTCTCGCCCAATGCTCCACTTGCACGTCAGCAGCCTCCGTGAAGTCACATCATTGTTCTGGGATGACAATACTCCCCTCCATAAGAAACTCCTGAATGCCCCTGCTTCCAGGGAGCCCGCCTGCATTGATCCCTGCTTTCCTTCATCTACAATTGGAATTCCCTTCGCCATCTGTCTGCTTCACACCAGCTCGGTTTTCTGTTTTCCTCCCTGGAGTTGCCTGTGTTGTCTCAGATCGTGAACTCCTGGAGGGCAGAGCCTGAGCTCTGGAATTTCCTGGGTTCACCTTTGATGGCGGGGATAAGATGCTGTGGCCTCAAGGGGTGCGTGGCTTTTGATGAGTGAAAATGAAAAGCAGGGCTTTCCACGCCCACGGTCACTTCCGGTCAGGGGTCTCCACGCCCATAGCTACTTCCGGTCAGGGGACTCGTCCTGATCCGCCACCATGGCGGCTGTTTCTCCATCACTATCTCATCTCTTCCAAATCACGCACCTGAAGCCCAGCTCCTGGAGCCCGCCTGGCCCCTCAGCTGCTGATGTGCACCCCTTGCCAGAGTCAGCCTCTGCCTCGGGTCCATTTTACCCGCCGTTCACCCTCAGCTCCGCCGGCCAGACTGTACGCAGGAGCGCTCTCGCGCTGCCTCTCCGACTCTGAAGTTTCTATCCACCCACCCGAGCCAAGAGGTGGACTGTCTGGCTAGGGAAGGTGGGTGTAATGATGCTATCAAAGGGGCCCTTGCAGCAGACGGGATTTGACGTGCCGCCGCCCCTTCGCCGAGGACGGAGGTGGTGTGGCGGGGCCCCTCGCTTTGGTCTTAGCGTGGGAGGGGCCTCCCTCTGCCCTTTGATCTGGGGCTTCGCTGCATCACGCTTTGGCTGATGAAATGTTAGGGAGCATGACACAAGCAGAGACTAAAAATGCGCTCGTGTGGCTGCTACTGCCCTCCGACCCCTGCTCTCAACGTGAGAAGAGTGACCGCTGGCTGACCCAGGCCCCAGAATGGACACACACTGAGCAGAGCTGAGCCCAGTGCATGGTGAGAAGCTGAGCCTCAGCCTGAAGGAGAGCGTTCCCGGCCGGATTCACCCCGGGCCACTCACACCCCAGATGCCCCAAGATGGCTGAACACGAATAAACCGTTCTTGGACTTCCCTTGTGGTCCAGGGGTTGGGAATCTGCCTGCCAATTAAAGACACAGGGTTAATCCCTAGTCCAGGAAAAATTCACATGCAGAGGGGAAACTGAGCCCAGGCGCTAGGACTACTGAGCCTGCGCCGGGATCCCCGGGGTCACTACCACTGAGCCTGCCCTCTGGAGCCCGAGCTCTCCGACAAGAGAAGCCACTGCAATGAGACGCCCACTCACCACAACCAGAGAAAGCCCACATGCAGCAACAAAGACCCAGGACCGCCAAAAATAGATAATTAAAACGAAACGAAACAATAAACTCTTCTTGCTTTAAGCCACCGAGTTTTGGGTGTTTCGCTATGCATCACTGCTGGGGTGGTAGCTGACTGAGACGGATGGCAGGTAGCTCAGGCTTGTACATCAGCTCTGTTCAGTTGGTAGAGATTGAGGAGGTGCTCCACTGGGTGAACTGAGACCAGTCGGGATTCAGTGTGAAAGAATTCCAGGATCGATTAGTGATGTCTGCTACAGGAAGGGTTGCAGCACAAGGGCCACATAGCTGCTATGGATGCAAAGTTTTCCTGACGACGTGCCTTGGGGCCTTCCAAAGACAGGGCAGAACACGGAAAAAGTGTTTGTATTGAAAAGTATGAATACACATGGGGTAGGAACAGACAGCACACATGCTGGCGTTTGCATATTCGTCTTTCACGCTGTCACATGTGCAGGACACCAGTAACACATTCAGCTTCTTAGAAAAATGGGCCTCTTCTATGTAGATGCTGCCTCTGAGTTACCAACTTGGTGAGCAGTTGGTCTAAGGGGGAAAAAGGGTGTCTCCTCCTCTGGGGTCCATGACGTAACACACACACTATTTGGGACCGGATTTCAGCCCCCATTCGCTCTCTTGGATGTGCACTTTTGTACAGTGCACAAACTGTACCACTGTACATGGCCAGCCAACGGGCACAAATTGGGATGGAGATAAAAGAGAAAAGAGGAAATGAGATGAAAAGAGAGAAAAGGCCACTCTTCTCTAATGTCAGCCCTGCCTAATTCCTTTCCTTTGGGGTTTCAAATGAGTCATCTTAGCACTATTTGACCTTGTGTTTCAGGCCCAAAGTGCTTGTATATTCTGAGTAGTTGGAAGACTGGCTTAATTGAAGTGGATCAGCCTACTAGCAGGCAGACGTGTTCTATTCCAGAAGATGAAACTTCCAGCCCACTGAATCTCCAGTCTGGAAATGCTGAAAACTGCTAAGCTGAGGACCAACTCCTTTAAATCTTTTGCTCACTCCTGCTTGCCAGGTACCTGGGAAGAGCAAACTTGTCGTGTAAAAAGATCCTCTTCTGCAAGGTAACAGAAAACTCAAGTAAAGACTGACCCTGGGAATTAGATCGCTGGAGTTTGAAGAGCCAAATAAAAAGGAGTCCCATCTGGTTCTATTTTTCTTGTGAAATTATCTCACACTGACCAAGTAGGTCCTTTCCTGAGTATATAAATACAGAAGACACACACATGGTTGTTATCAAACAGTATTGTGCAAAATTAAATGGGCTACTTTATGGTGAAATGGAGAAGAATGGCAGGCATTTCAAACACATGAGTTTCTCTTCGTTGGGTCTGGAAGTGATCACTCATGAAGACAGCTACTTTATCTGCTCCATTGCGGAGCGTTCTAGAAGGGACTTCAGGTATTGGGTTAAAACCAGCAACATGGTCAAGCCCGAAACAGACCAGAGGCGCACGGAGCCCTGACTGCCCAGTCCCTGGGGGAAGGGCACCGCGTGAATGACAGAGCCCACCCCCACCCTGTGTCCCAAGCTGCTCCTTTGGACGAGGGCCCTAATGTGCTGACCATATGTGAACTCAGGGCCAAAGGGAACAGACTGCCTGGGGATTTTCAATTATCTTTTGGTCTCAGAGACTCGCTGCATTGTTGCTACCTGGCTCCCATTCCCCAGATGGTTCCAGGGAACGCACAGTAGATCAGAAGCAGAAACCAAGGAAAGATCCCCAGCCCTTGCTCTGGCTGGGCTGGAAATTGCTCCGCTTGGAGCCAGAGGGGAATGCGCGAGGCGGGTGGGGCTGAGCGTCCCAGCCGGGCATTCTGCTGAGATGATCACAGTCCAGCAGCTGTTCCCAAAGCAATGAATGCCCCCCACCCCCACCACAGGAAGTTTCCCACAGGACCTATGCGAGCAAAAGGATGGCGGTGGGAGGTGGGTGGGGATGGGGTGGAGTCGGGGTAAGGGCGGAGGGGAGGGGCGGTGGGGTGGAGTGAGACAATGATCTGTGAAGCCATAAAAGGTTACGAGGTTGGGAGAAAGCAAGAGCCCACAAAGCCGCTTTCCCTACTACTCTGCCATGGAATTTCCAGATGTTCTCATTTTTATAGGGTGACTTGGAGGGTCAGAAGCTCTCAGTAAATGGGGATCCATGAATGGCGTGTCGTTGGGTCAGAAAGGAAGCGCGCTGTGAACTGTTCCGGGGAGGAGAGCTGGGTGCTTGTCCAGAATTCCGTTCTCTTTCACTCTCCTGTTTCCAAGTTTACTGCCCTGGTGAGATCCAACCCAGTTCTCCACATCATCCAAAACAGCCTGGGACTCTGGGAGCCCTGGGTGAATGAAGACACAGGAGAAACTGTCACCAGCCTCTCAGAGTATGTGAGGTCAGGGTTGGAATTCAGTTCTTGGAATTTTTGCATATACTTTTCTGGAACACTCAAGAGGAATGTGTGTAACAGGGAAAAGCATTGGAGAGGTGGGTCTTTTCTTCCATCCCAAAGGATGAAGGTGGCATCTAGGGTCCTCCTTTGACACAGAAGGCAAAACGCGGAAATGGGTCAGATAAGACCTGGGGAAACAAGAGGTCGCCCACCGCCTTTAACTGGAAGGCAAGAGACAGGAAAAATCCCATTGGTTAGAGTTTAGACTGTTCTGAAATGGTCTGGTGGGGCATTTAAAAGAAGGAATCTGCTTCATGGGGTGGAGTTTTCCATTTCCAATGGTTGAGTGGTGGTGTGATAGGGGAAACAGTATAGATTTCTTTTGTATTTAGTTTTATTTATTTTTTCCCATGCTGGGTCTTACTTGCTGCATGCCAGCTTTCTCTAGTTGCGGTGAGGGGGCCTACTCTCTAGTTGTGGTGGGTGGGCTGCTCATTGCAGCGGCTTCTCTTGTTGCGGAGCATGGGCTTTAGGTGCGCAGCCTTCAGTACTCGCAGCTCTTGGGCTCTAGAACGCGGACTCAGTAGAACTGGCACATGGGATTTGTTGCTCTGCAGCATGTGGAATCTTCCCAGACCAAGCATCAAACCCGTGTTCCCTGCATTAGCAGATGGGTTCTTAACCACTGGACCACCAGGGAAGTCCCACCATAGATTTGTTTAGGTAAAGAAATGTGAACTTTCTTTAAATAAATAGACCTGAGAAGTGTCACTCTTGTAGCAATCTGGCTGGAGTGGTTGGAAAGCCAAGGGTTGAGACCCTGTGGAGGATTGTGCAGTCAGCTGAACCGATGGCTTTTGGTCCTCAGTGGTCCACAGACAAGCATCACTCAGCCTGGAAGTCTTATCCTTCATCTATCACTTAGCAAGTTTCCTTTCTAACGAGCCAAGAGCATGGACTGTCTCTACCTATAATTATCAAGTACACTCGACTTCCACTTTCTATTTTAGGGATAACCCGGAGATTCCTTGCATTTGCCTTTCATTTTCTTTGAAAGAAAAAATAGAGATGATAAGCAAGGTCATGCTTTTCTGGGTGTGAATTAACGAACATTTAAACGTTTGCTATTTGTCAAAAGCCCGAAGCCTCAACCCCAAATACCTATGCAGAGCTATGGTCACGCCATAGACAAAAGGAAAAGAACAGGCAGAGAAAGATGGACGGACACAGGTGGGGTCTGCAAAGAGGCTGCGCTGCAGGGCGAGGAGCGGGCCATCTGCTTCGCTGCCCAGCGCCTGGACCAGGTATCGGGCAGGTCGATGCCCTCGGACCCTCGGCAGTGGCTGCTGCCCTAGCCCTCCCTTCCCCAGAGCCTCTCTCCAGGACCTGGGTCCAGCGTGGGGTTCTCGCCTGCCCCAGTCTGACAAGCCTCCAACCTGCCCTGAGGACTTGAGGCTACTCCAAGGCTGAGAGGAAATAAAGGCTGGAAACCTTCAGCAAGAAAAAGGCCAGGCAATCCCACCTCGTTTCTTCAGCCACTTCTTGGCATGAATTAAAGAAACTGTCTCCTTGAAGCTGCGGGTGTCTAAGAAGAACTTTGATTCTTCTAAACATTTACAATTCTCTTTTATGCAGTCAGAAAACGGGCGAGGAGATCGAAAATGTAAATCTTTAAGCAAACGTGTGTGTCAGAGAGATGCCAGACCCTTTCAGAGGAGCAGGTTATCCTAAAACACAGCCAGAGAGGGAAACAGAAGACCGCACTGTCCAAACAGCCGGTCCCGCCCACCGGAAGGGGCGGGGCTTGTCCTGAGAGCCAATGGGAGGCGGGGTCTTGCTACGGCAAAGGAAAAGGACTTCCGAAAGGTGCTGCCAGGATGCTTTGGTCCAGATCTCACAGCCCCTGAAGTTACAATGGTAGGGAGAGCTGTATCTGCCTCTTCCCTCTCTCCTGTCTTGAAACTGGTGTCCTTGATTGTGTGGTCTTTCCTCTGGGGACATCATTATAGTGAACTGAAGCTTCTCTGGAATCTCTTAGGAAGACAGGCTCAGGGAAAACTGTGCTGATCAACTTTGGTTTTGTCTCGCTTTCTTCCTCCTTTAATCCTGTCTTCATCCCTTTTAATGAAATACCTCATGCAAACAATAATCAAACAGAAAATATAATGCATATCAATGAAATATAAAACGCTAGTGATGAATTTAACAAGAGTCATGCAGAACTTAGAGGAATAAAGTGTTTACCTTCTACTGAAAAACCTAAGGAGGATGAGTAAATGCAGAGACATTTGTTCTTGGATAAGTGGGTGCAATACTGTACTTAGTGGCTCAGTCGTGTCTGACTGTTTGCGACCTCATGACTGTAGCCCGCCAGGCTCCTCTTCCTGTGGGGATTCTCCAGGCAAGAATACTGAAGTTGGTTGCCATGCCCACCTCCAGGGGATCATCCCAACTCAGAAATTGAACTGGGGTCTCCTGCATTACAGGCGGATTCTTTACCAGCTGAGCTACAAGGGAAGCTAGAGACAATATTGTTAAGAGGTCCTTCATCCCTAGATTATTCTGAAAACTTAGCACTAAATAAAATCTCAATTATGAATGGAGAGCGTAGCATGGAAACATATACACTAACATGTGTAAACTAGATAGCCAGTGGGAATTTGCTGACTCAGGGAACTCAAACCAGGGCTCTGTGACAACCTAGAGGGGGTGGGATGGGGTGGGAGGGAGGCTCAAGAGTGAAGGAACATCTGTAAACTATGGCTGATCCATGTTGATGTATGGCAGAAACCAGCACAACATTGTAGTTATCCTTAAGTTGAAAATAAAAATTTAGAAATCTCAATGAGAGTTTTGGGTGCTTGATAAACCCTCTGAATCATGAGGAAGCATAGAAAGATGAGAATAACCAGGGAATCCTTCGAAAGAAAAATTATAGAAGGGTCAATAGCCCTCTCAGATAATACAGCACACTATAAAATTACACAGTGTCATACTAGGAAAGAAAAGACAGATTAATGGAACAGACTAGAGGGTCCAAAATGTACCAATGTAAATTTCAAAATTCAGACTCTGTTAAAGGGTGTTTTCTAACGAATGGAGTAAAATAATTTATTGAATGCTATTGGTGCAACTGGGTAGCCTTTTGGGGAAAAAAGTGCCATCTTTCCCCTAAATAAATTCCAGATGCTTTCAATGTAAAAAATAAAGACTTAAAAGTACTAGAAGAAAGCACGGGTGAATATTTGTAACTCTTTGGATGGAAACTTCTAGGCATGGCACAAATGCTACAAACAATAAAGGAACAGACTGGAACATGTGACAACATAAAAATTAAAAACTTCTGTATGACAAATGCCATAAACAAAGTAAAAAGTAAAACACAAATAAGAAAAATATTTAGGACACAAGTCAGAGGGTTAATATCCCTAATACAGGGGAAAAAAACCTGCTTCCCCGGTGGCTCAGACAGTAAAGAATCTGCCTGCAATATGGGAGACCTGGGTTTGATCCTTGGGTCAGAAAGATCCCCTGGAGAAGGGAATGGCTACCTATACCAATATCCTTGCCTAGAGAATTCCATGGACAGAGATGCCTGGTGGGCTACAGTCTATGGGGTCACAAAAAGTTGAACACTGAGCTGACTGAGTGACTAAAAATAAATCATTAAGAAACCAAAGGCTTCCCAAGTGACTCAGATGGTAAAGAATATGCCTGCAGTGCAGGAGAGTCGGGTTCAATCCCTGGGTCGGGAAGATTCCCTGGAGTAGGAAATGACAGCGTACTCCAACATTCTTACTGGGAAAATCCCATGGACAGAGGGGCCTGGGGGACTACAGTCCAGGGAGTCGCAAAAGAGTCAGACATGACTGAGTAACTAAACAGCAGCACTGAGCCCCTTTGGGGGTCCTTCCCTCACCTGGTAGGCCCAGGAACCTCCAGTGGAGGTAACAGTGGCCCTCCATCTTAAGGTGGATGAGCCCCTGCCACCTCTGAGGCCTGAGAGATTCTGTGGACGGAGAACCCGTCTGCCCCCTACCCCCACCCCAGCACCCAGCACAGGCTCGCAATGCTAGGAATGAGCACGTGAGCAAGGAATGCATTTTTTTAATCCACAAAGATTCTACCCTGTCATGTCCTAGCCTTTTCTGGCTAACAGACTCTTTCCTGTTTAGCTATAAAGTACGGGGAGAAGGCCTGGCATGGGTCAGTTGTTCTAGCCCAATAAGATGTAACGGGAATAGAGATGAATCATGATTGAAAGGGATTTGCCTTCATCACTTTGAAAAGGAGAGTTTGTAGAGAGAAATGTTCCTATTAAGAGAAGAGGCCAGACTTCTCTGGCCGCCCAGTGGTTAAGATTCAGTGCTCCCAATGCAGGAGGCACAGGTTCCATCCATGTCGGGGAAGTAAGATCCCGCCAAATGGGATAAGGCCAAAAATGAAAGATCGAGAGAGAGAAGAGTCACCCACAGTCTTCAGTGGAAAATGCAGCCAGAATCTAGGGACGTTGACACTTTTAACCTGCCAGTGGGTTAAAGTAAGCCTGGATGGTTACTATGGGAGTTCCAAGTATATAACCGATACTCAGGGTTTCTCCCTCCCACTTCAACCTCAAGTCATGACAGTAAAAAACGTCTCTGTTGCCAATTTTCCCTGGTTGAAGGTGGGGGGCTGGGGAGGGCAAAACTGCCCACAGCTAAGAACGGCTACCCTATCATTCCTGGGACAGTCGGATCTAAGACCTAGTTTCCACGTATACGCCTAGTCATAAGACCCCTTGCCCCCATTTTGGGTTCAGAAATTCAAGTCTTATTTGTAATGAATTTGTTAACTTTGCTTGTACATGAGCACCATCAGCTCTTTGGTGTCCAATATTTTCTTTTTCTCTGTTACTTAAAAAATAAAGCCCTATTTAGGAAAACAAATGACCCCTGCTACCTTTCTATTTTCCCAGCACCCGGACTAAGCCACCTCTCCCCAACCCACACACCCCTCCCCTGGGACTACGGGCAGGTTGGAAACTCTGTGACGATGCTTGAAGGAAGCCAAGGGCTTCCTTGGATCCCACACGTTCTCTTTCTCTAAACTGACATTTCCTTTCGATGAAGGACAGCAACCAGCTTCAGCTTCTCCACGAACCCTCTTGCTGTTGAACTTTGTTGAAAGACCAGCCGTCCACCATTTCTTTGTCGCTGCCTTAATTGGCAAGGCCTCCTGTCTGAACTATCTCTGGTGAGAGAGGAGCCCTCTGCCACTTGGAAAGATAAGAGGCAGTATGAGGAAACAGTGCCCTAGCACACCAGAGCCTCACAGGGCCTCTGGTGCATGACCAGTTCAAGCGGCCTCTTGCTGACTGGTAATTAGCTCGCTCAAGGGCTGCATGGCAGATACAGAGAACTACAAAAAGCGCCTTTGGGGAAGAAGCCTCATCCTTGAAGCAGAGGTGAGGAACCGTTCTAAGAGGTGCCGCTCAAGTCGTTCCTGTGGTCCTACATGATGGAACTGAAAACTGGGGAGGCAGGAAATAAGCAGCCACGTGTGTGCTCACACGCACTCACACGTTCACGCCCGGCCCAACTCATCTATGTTCTAAATTAAAAGGCCTGCTGACCTCTGCAATTTCCTCCCCCTCAAATTCAGAAGCAATGAATAGGATTCCTTCTGACTTGAAATGCAACAGGGAGCTTTGAAAAGAGGGAAAATTAGCAACATATGGGCTGAAGAACCCAAAAGGACCTGAAAGGAAAGGAAAAGCCTGAAAGAAATTTCAGATGTCACTGTGATCTGGGGGCCAGGGCTGGGAAAGCTCCGTGGCCTCGTGTGGTTATGAAAGACAGTCGGGGCCTCTGTGCCCACCCTGACTTGGCTCCCTATCTGAGTCTTTTCTTCTTCTTCTCTTCCCCAGGCTCCACCAAACAGGAATGAACATTCTCCTGCTTGAAATGGTCTCCACTGAGTCCTTTGGACATTCTGACTGATGCTGCAAAGATCAAGGAGACCCATTTTTCTCAAGCACGTGCCTTTCTCCTCTTTTCTTCAACACAGAGCAACGCTAGTCCTTGATCTTGTCCTCAGACCTTTGCTGAAATGGAAAAAAAATGCAGGCAATGCAGTAAAGTCTGTTCTGAGAGCCCTGCTCTGCCCGGGGACATGGCAGTTGATCTCAATCTGTGTGTTAGTCTGAGTTTTGTCCAGAGTTTGGCCAGAATCCAGCTTCGTCTAGCCTGGGCAGAAAGATTCAGCTTCATAGAGCAAACCATAGGAACTGTGGAACTGGCCCCAGGGTCAACTGGACCTAGAAGTTTAAACCCCTTCAGGATATCCTCACTCTTGAACCTGGCCTCTTGCTTCTGTTTCCTTCCACACACTGGCCTCCTTTTTACCTACTGCACACCGGCTTTCTCCAGACAGCACGGAAATGTCCTCCAGTTCCCTGGGTTACCCGTGCACTAGATTAGCAGTCCCAGTGGAAAGAGACTTGTAAACGCTCATCTGCTCAATCATATAAAAATCTAGGGAAGGGCTCTGATTGGACAGCCACTTGGGTCGCGAGTCGCTCCTGGACCAATCACTAGCAGCTGAGGAGATGGGGCTCTCTGATTGGTCAGTTCTGGCTACTAGGCTCTTCCCTCCGCCTGGGGTTCGGATGGACCGAGGAGCAGGCAGCAGGAGCTGGGGGAGCAAGTCTGTCCATTATGCTGGTCTTCAGTTACCCAGTGTGTAGTTTCCTGGGGCTGCTGTAATGAATGCACACAATCTGGGGGACTTGAAACAGCAGAAACTTATTCTCTCACGATTCTTGGGCCCAGAAGTCCAGAATCAAGGCGTCGGTGGGGCCGTGCTGCCTCAAAGGTTTAGAAGAGACGCCTTTTATCACCTCTTCCGGCCTGTGGCCGCTGTTGGTGTTCCACGACTTGCGGCTCCTTACGCCCAACTCTGCTCCGTCTTTGCGTGGCCTTTTGCTCCCCTCTGTGTCTTCTCCTCTTCCAATAAGGACACCTGTTGTTGAATTTAGGGAGGCTTGGGTTCAACCCCTGGGTCAGGAAGATTCCCCTGGAGAAGGAAATGGCAACCCACTCCAGTATCTTTGCCTGGAGAATCCCATGGACAGAGGAGCCTGTCGGGTACAGTCCATGGGGTCACAGAGTCAGACACTGAGCAACTAACACTTACTTACCTTGGATAATCCAGGACATTCTCAAGTCAAGATCCTTAACCATGTCGGCAAATATCCTTTTGTCAAGTGAGGTCACACTCACAGGTCCCTGGGGTCAAGACATGAACATACTCCTTGGAGCAGGGTGTTCACCATTCAACCCATTCCCCCCAGTGAGAGAGCAGCCCCTGGGTGACCAAACACTACCCAGGTGATAGGAAGGTTCTGCCTTCTTCCTGGGTGAGCAGTCCAGGCCACCAGAGAACCAGAATGCAGGGCACAAGCCCAGAGCAGGCAGCCAGTCAGGGGTAGAGAGAAGCTAGCCCAGTCCGAGAGGACAGAGGACAGAGCTGCTTTCTCCTGAGAAGCGAGTCTGGCTCCCACAGCGACTCTGGTTTCCTCCAAGGGCTTACTCCTCCCCAACCCTGGCTCCCCAGCACCTGACAACGTGGTTGTCACTGAAACCCAGAGGTCAACAGGGCCCTCCTGAGCCTGTGCCCACTGCTTGGCAGGCCTCTCTGGACTCCAGGTCCCTGACCTGGATGTTTGCCTCCCACATGGACTATAGGCCTGGCTGCCTCTGAGCCGGGGTCACCCTTAAATCCCTCTCTTGCTTCAGCTCAGAGCTGCTACACCATCTGCGCGTGTGTGTGTGTGAGATTTACTGACTGACTGTGGACAAAATGGTGGCTCAGATGGAAAAGAATGTACCTGCAATGCAGGAGACCTGGGTTCAATCCCTGGGTCAGGAAGATTCCCTGGAGAAGGGAATGGCAACCCACTCCAGTATTCTTGCCTGGAGAATTCCATGGACAGAGGAGCCTGGAGGGCTATAGTCCATGGGGTCACTAAGAGTTGGACACAACTGAGCAGCTAACACTTTCACTTTCAAAATAGCTAAAACTTTTCAAAAGCAACCTAATTGAGATGTAGTTCATATCCCATACAGTCCACTCACATAACAGCCTCCAACTCAGTGATTAGCATATTCACAGAGTTGAACAGCCATCACCATAGCAGTTAATTAGGGATCATTTTCATCACCTCTGAAAGGAGTCTCCAAGCGTTGAACTGCTCCCTGCCTTCCACCCTCAGCTCCTGACGATTGCTGACCTACTCTCTGTCTTTATAGATTTTCTTATTCAGGACATTTCCTATAAATGGAATCAAATAGTACGTGGTCTTCTGTGCCTGGCTTCTTTCACTTAGAATCGGGATCTCAAGGCTCACCTCTGTTGCAGCATGCGTTGTTACTTCATTCTTTTTATTGCCAAATAATATTCCATTGTGTGGATATACCACACTTCCTTCATCCGTCCGTCAGTTGATACATTCAGTTTTTTCCGTCTCTGGGCTCTTGTGAATAATGATGCTATAAACACTCATAGGCCAGCTTTTGTGTGGACATCTGTTTTCAGTTCCCTTAGGTGCATAGCTAGCAGTGGAATTGCTGGGTCATGTGGTCACAAAAGCTTTTAAAACAAGATCAGAGCTGTGCACGGCACTGGCAAAAACCTAAGCTGTCTCACGAGATATTTATTTGTGGTCTGCAGATATTTTGTGTCTGGGGGAAGGACGAGGGAGAGACAAGGGAGCCAGAAAAAGACGCGGGAGGACGTGTTCGCAGTGAACACAGAATGCCTGGCTGCATCTTTGTCTTCCCACCGTTACACTGACTTGGGGGTTCGGGACTCGACTTTTCACGTGCCCCCACCTCTGCTTCCACGTGGGGGGCTTTTCTGTTTCAGAGCGGAGCTCTTTAAGGAAATATTAGAGGGGCCCAGAGCTGGGTGCCTGCAGAAGTCTCCTGGGGGTGGTGCAGGAGCCCGCGGCCTGGTTGAGGGTCCCCCTTGGCCCTTGCTCTGGCACTGTGTGTCTCCCTTCTTGCTCCTTTGGAGCTCGGCCAGGGCTCGTCGGCAGCCTCGGCAGCCCTGTGGCTTCCTGCTGGACCTCATACCAGAGACCAGAAAAGAGTGGGCACAGGCAGGACTCAAGATAGTCTTTTGTTTCAGATTGTTTTTTGAGTCCACTGTTTGTTCTTCTATGTTTTATATTTAGATGTGTGTGTGCTTTCTTCCAGTTTTATTGAGATATCATTGATATATTGTTGTTTAGTCGCTAAGTTGTGTCCAACTCTTTTGTGACCCCATGGACTGTAGCCTGCCAAGCTCCTCTGTCCATGGGATTCTCTAGGCAAGAATAATGGAGTGAGTTGCCATTGCCTTCTCCAGGGGATCTTCCTGACCCACGGACCGAATCATAATCTCCTGCATTAGCAGGCGGGTTCTTTACCACTGAGCCATCGGGAAGACCCCATCACTGACACACAATGATTGATACAGCGTTGTGTCAATCAAAGGTGCACAGCACAATGATTAGATGCACAGAGAGCATGAAATGACTAAACTAAGTTTAGTGGTGAAAATCCATCCCCATATGGATAAAAATAGATGACAAAAAGGTATATTCCTTCCTTGTAATGAGAACTCTTTGGATTTACTCTCTTAACAACTTTCCTGTATGTCTTCCTGACCCAGGGATCAAACCCTTGTCTCTTGTGTCTCCTGCTTTGGCAGGAAGATTCTTTACCACTGGCCCCACCTGGGAAGCCCAGTGTAACAGATAGTAGAGTTAGTTAAGCTTTAGTTTGCTGTAAATAGGGGTCTTTTTTTGCATCCCTTCTAACCCCAAAGCTCTGGCCACACTGTCCTCCAGGCAGACAGGATAACCATCCTCACATAGTGTAACCAACATTGAGGTCCACATCTGATGACACGCAGGGTTGTCATGGATATGTGCAGTCATCAGACCTAGGCCACAGCATTCTGCTTCATCAGCTCTAATTTGTAGTGATTTTACCACCCAACACCTTTTCTTTTCTCACTTTATAAGTTTTCCCAGACTGAACCCATAATCAGAAACGATGGGATTTTCCTGCGCCCCTGTGTCCTTGGAGGACGCTTCCGCATTTCTCTCTCCACTCTCGTCTCACGCCCCCCAACACCCCTCAGTCCGTCTGCACTGAGTTCTCCCGCTCCCTTCCTACGGCTGCCCTCCTCAGAGGAAGATGGTCGATACAGGAGCCAGGCAGAGGATGTGAGGCCCAGGACACAGGGGCTGCCTGGGCCCTGGCAGGGAGAAGAGAAATTAGAGGGAAAAGGCTTTGGGTGCCCAGTGCCAGAGGGCCTGGGAGCAGGGGACAGGCCTGGGGTGAGACAAAGTGGACAGCCAGCCCACCCACCTCATCCAGTCTCGGCCACCCTCCCTGTGCGATCTCGGAGCCGTCTCTGGAGCTCAGTTCTCTTGTGAGGGATGGGCCGTGGGTTCCCCTGACGCCCACACTTATAGTGTGATGGGGACTATGAAATGCGTTATGACCCAAAACCTGGGGAAGTGATTCTGAGCTGGTAATACAATAGAAACAGCCTCAGGACAGGAGGCAAGGGGCACGAGTCCTCTCTCAGCCAGTGATTAATGATGGCCTTAGACAAACCTGTACATCAGCTAATTTATCCATAAAGGAGAGAGAAAAAATAGGTATCTGTGTGCTTAGGTTGGTGGCAAACCACCCATGAAACAGCAGAGGGGCAATGTAAAGAAAACAATATCGGGTAACTCAGCCATGGTGGGAGGCCTTGGAGGGGAGGGAAGAGGGCAGGGCCCACCTTAGGGACTCACCTGGACATTCCCCTGCCCAAGGGGCCTGTCAGGACAGGCTGCCGTGAGAGGGGTGACTCCATGGATTATTGTTGAGGCTCAGGCAGACCAGAGGGGCCCATGGCCACCTCCTGACCCTCGGGCAGTGCTCTTTTGGACGGAGAATTCCATGGTGGGGGGGGGCAGTGCAGGATGGAGGTGAGGGGCTGGGAGTGATCTACCACTGGGTTGTCTTCAGCACCATCCAGGGAGGAGGTGGCACAGTTATTCCAGAGTCCTGACATCAGGAGTGTTCTAAGAAAAGGAGAAAACCAGGCTACTCACTAGGCTCTCCTAGAATGGTTTTACCATTTAAGAAAGAATGTGGGTAAGGCTGCAGGCCAGGAGCACATTGGCCACCAGGGCCATCTGGTCTACCGAGGAGCACTCCTGGCCCCCCGGGCACGGGGCCAAGTCAGGGCGGGACGGAGCCCCTGGGGTTCCCGTGACTCGGCAGTAGGCCCGGCCTCACAGACGGGCATTGTTCTCTACGCCCCTTTGTTGTCCTTTCCCAGGCGCCAGGCGGGTGGAAACTGGGGAGGCACGGGTTACCCAGAGATAAGTCTTTTTATGAGCTTCCTGGTTTAGGCGAGAGGAACTCAGCCGGCCGGCCGGGGGCTGGGCCGCCGCTCCTACCTGTTCCTCCTCCGGAGTGAGGCCCTTCTGGGTCAGGGCCGGGCGGAGTGCTGACACCCCGGTGGGTGTGAGGAGGAAGCTTCTGTTCGTACTGGGGGAACAGCCCCGCCATCCCGGCCAGCAAGTGCTTCAGAAAGCCCCACATCACTGAGGCCAGGGTCTGGACTAGCAGGTCATTTCCCAAGACACCTCTGGAAATGTCTCCAGACTCCTCCAGGGAGGAGAAGGGAATTCTTCTAAACACCCAAGAAGATAGCCATGTGTTTTGTCTAAATTCCAAATGGACAGGAGAGGCTTAGAGATGTTCCCTTGAAACATCATTAGTCAGGACCAAGGAAATTTTAAGGAGGCAGTTTGAAACTTTTCCCTGTTCTGAGTACTTAGGAGCGGGCTGGAGAGACAGAGAGAGATTACCGCTACCAGTGTCTTAGCTGTCCTTCCTGGGCAACTAGAGAAAGCTGTTTCTTGCAGCTCTGTTTGAGGGTGTGTTGTTGGATGTCTGAATGTTATACTCATGGGGGCAGCCTTCACAGGATGCTCCTCTGACTCAGAAGTTAAGGGGATCAAGTTGACTCCCCAGGGGCAAGGACTCCAGGGAGGGAGGCGGGGGCGGAGGACCAGCAATAAACAAACAGCAACAGACCCTAAAATCTGCGAATTTAAGAGATGCTGTGAAGCGCTCTGCAAGGATTAAAGTGAACAGAAGTGTTGGGGGGCGGCCGCAGGACCCCCCGTCTCTCTGAGGAGGTGGCTCCTGAGGTGACGCCAGCAGCAGCTCGTCAGCCACCTCCTTCTTGGTTGGCCTGGTGCTGAGAGCTGCCCTGACCCCGGTGTGCGTCTCCACTCACGTCCGCGGTCACACACTGACCCTCACACGCGGAGCCGAGGGCGCAGGCTCGGTCGCCCACCCTCCGGGCACGCCTCCTGTTCCCTCCCTTCCCTGCATCAGAACTCAGACTCCCTCAGGCCCGCCCCGCTCCATCCTGCCCTGCCGTCTGAGGAGCTCCCGAGCAGTGTGTTCACAACACAAGGTGTGTGATGTGAGCTGGGGATCTGGAAGGTGGAGGAGAGCAACCCGGCTTGTGCCAGCCCTAAGCCTTCTTCTAGAAGCCATGTGTTGCTCTGGTTGTTGGTGAACCTGATTTACAACGTTTTAGATGTACAGAAAGTGAGCCAGTGATACACGTCTAATGCTTCTCTGATTCTGTCTCCTTATCGTTTGTTACGAGATACTGAATACAGGTCCCTGTTGCTATCTATTTTATATACAGCAGCTCGTGTCTCCTAATTCCATACTCCTCATTTATCGCCCTTCTTCCCACTTTGGTAATAACCATAAATTTGATTTCCACATTTGTAAGTCTAGTTGTTTTCTAAATAAATTCACTTGTATTATTCTTTCAGACTCCACATATAAGTGATGTCATAAAACATCTGCCTTTCCATCTGACTGACTTCAGTAACTCAGTATGATAGTCGTTGCCTTTGGCATTATTCATTCTTTTCTACAGCGAATAATATTCCATTGTTTTTCTTTAACCATTCTAGATGCTATTTTTTAATAACTTAGAGTTTATCAAAATTAAAATATCTAAGATCATGGCATCTGGTCCCATCACGTCATGGGAAATAGATGGGGAAACAGTGGAAACAGTGTCAGACTTTATTTTTTTGGGCTCCAAAATCACTGCGGATGCTGATTGCAGCCATGAAATTAAAAGACGCTTACTCCTTGGAAGGAAAGTTATGACCAACCTAGATAGCATATTAAAAAGCAGAGATATTACTTTGCCAACCAAGGTCCATCTAGTCAAGGCTATGGTTTTTCTCGTGGTCATGTATGGATGTGAGAGTTGGACTGTGAAGAAGGCTGATCGCCAAAGAATTGATGCTTTTGAACTGTGGTGTTGGAGAAGACTCTTGAGAGTCCCTTGTACTGCAAGGAGATCCAACCAGTCCATTCTAAAGGAGATCAGTCTGGGTGTTCATTGGAAGGACTGATGCTAAAGCTGAAACTCCAATACTTTGGCCACCTCACGTAAAGAGTTGACTCACTGGAAAAGACTCTGATGCTAGGAGGGATTGGGGGCAGGAGGAGATAGGGACGACAGAGAATGAGATGGCTGGATGGCATCACCGACTTGATGGACATGAGTTTGAGTGAACTCTGGGAGTTGGTGATGGACAGGGAGGCCTGGCGTCCTGTGGTTCATGGGGTCGCAGAGAGTCGGACACGACTGAGCGACTGAACTGAACTGAACTGAACTGTGATAGAGAATGAACAACAAGCCACAGATTAGGGGAAAATACTTGCAAAAATATCTGATCTAGAAGTTATACACAAAAGATACAAAAAAACTCTTAAAACTTAGCAACAAGCAAATAAACAACCCAGTTCAAAAACAGGCAAGAGGGCTGAACAGATACCTCATGAAAAGAAGACATACAAGATGCTATTTGTTTTTAAGACGTCCCTGCTATGAACTACCTTTGTCTTCTTTTGTTCCTCTAGGACACTGTAGAAGAAAATCTGCCCGTTATGTGAGCGTTCTAGTTTGCAAACCTTGCTACCTACTTGTGTGACTTCATGCTGAGGTGCTTCAGTGGTGTCTGAATCTTTGCCACCCCTGTGGACTGTAGCCCACCATGCTCCTCTGTCCATGGGGTTCTCCAGGCAAGAAAACTGGAGCGGGCTGTCATTCCCTTCTCCGGGGATCTTCCCGGCCCAGGAATTGAACCCATGTCTCTGATGTCTCCTGTATTGCAGGCGGGTTCTTTACCGCAAGCACCACCCGGAAAACCCCTGCTACCTACTTGCTGTACATCTGAATATCCTCTAATACAGGAGCCCTGAGATCTCGATGATCTCAGTGCTTTACCCCTGTACCCAACACACTGCCTGCGGAGGCTCCTTGAGCCGGGAGGAAGGCCATCCTCTTCCTCCCCGACTTCCTGTCCTCCCCATCCCCCACGGCCTCCCTCCTCTGTCTTCTTCCACGGTGTCTCTGCTGCTGTTTACAGCCCTGATCAACGTACTCATTGTTGCGGCTTTTTCTCTCTTTATTAACGAAACCGCACCACGTTGCTCTCTGTGACTTGCATTTCTTTGTGCATCACTTTTTGTTTCGAGATTCATTTGCATTCTCTCCAGCCAATAGTGTGTCTTGATAGGAATACGCAGCGATTTGCCTCTCCTGGTGCCCAGAGTCACTAAGGCTGTTTTTCATCTCTTGACCCTTGGGGGGAAAATGCTGCAACAACCATTCCTGTCCTTGTCCCCTGGGGCCCGTGTGGGAGTGACTCTCGGATACATATGGAGGCGTGGCGTCGCTGGCTCAGAGGGCTGGGACCAGACTCAGCTTTGTTAGAGAAGACAGAGCTCTATTCCACAGGGATTTCTCTCTGTAGTTGGAGAAGCAGAACCCAGCTCTGGGAGACTCGTGTCCTCTGTAGTCTTGCAAAGGAAGCTACCGGGTTCTTCAAAGTAATTCTGCGCCTTTAATAGATAGTGATCACTGTAACAAGACCCTTGGGTGCGTCTAGGAGGAGCTCGCTTTGCAGGTTGTGTTGATTAATGCAGGTATTTCTAGCAAAGACTAGGAAACCCCAGCAGGAACCAACTGTGACACACTCAACTGCAATGTGTCAGAGATAATGTCAAACAGTGAAGGCGCCAGTCTATGACCTCAAAAGAAAGTCAGGGGCTTTCCTGGTGGTCCAGTGGTTAAGAATCCGCCTTGCTGGCTGTCCTTGGGTGGCCTACTCACTAAGCAAGAGCTGGGGCCCGGTTTGCAGATGGATCGGTCTACACATTGGATGGGTGCCCTAGCCGCTCAGTCAGTGTGAATTTGCTTGAGGGGCCATCAGACCCCTGAGCACACTGACAAAAGTCCACTTTGGAGCCCACCAGGCTCTGGTCCAGCCGTGGGGGCCGTGGTATATTGTTCCACAGGTGGGTGATGCTCTACCAGCCACCTGCCAGGACCTCCTCATGTGTGCAAGGCTCCCTCCTCCCCCACCCCCCGCAGATGGCCCATTCCATCGTTTTATTCATACAGTAACACCTGAATCTACACCTGATTTTTATGTTTCTTGTTTTTGCTCGTCAGGATACAAATAGGCATGCCTAGATTCATACATACACACAGAAGAGAATCAAGGCCATTGCTTGTCCTGAGTGGGATTTAGACGCAATGTAAACCGGAGTGAATTTCAGCGAAAGTGCTATAGGAGATCCACGTGAGTGTCGGTGCCTACGCGGGTGCTGCCATGATAACTTCCCTCACGCACGTCACCTGCCCAGCACATGTAGAAAATGCTCTTTCCCCGCTTCCATTTCCTGATGGACGCACCTAACAGTTCATTTGTGAAACAGTGTCATCAGCGCCGCTTAATACATTTGCACAACCCCCTGAGCGAGGAAGAAAGGACTATTTCCCTTCATGGAGGATGAAGAAACCGAAGCCCAGAGAGGCTGACAGACTTACCCAGAGCCACACAGCAGAGCCTTTGCTCCCCCCACCACGTGGGCTGGGTCACCCTGTCCTTGATGTCCACCCGTGCACCTTCAGATTCCATGTGCGGCCACCGTGGAGCTGCTCCCTGTCCAGGGTCTGCCTCTGCTCAAAGTGATGGGTAGAACTGGCCCCCCACAGAGCGTGATGCCCCCCAGCCTTATCAGAGGCCTGACCCCAACAGTGTCCTCAAGGGGCCCAGTGCTACTTCCGGGAAAACCATTCGCATCAAAAGGGTGACATGACTGCAGCTTCCCACCTTGCTCTGATTTCCTCTCTCTGCTCTGGTGCTGAAGGTAAATATCCTGAGAAAGCCCAGCCTCGACCACGCTGTCTCTGGGGATCTGTGTACCTTCAAGATAAGGTGAGTCTCCAATCATTACTGTGATATTAATTGTTGGTATTCACCCTCAAACACATCCCTGTGACCCCCCACCCAGCTCCCTCCTGCACTGATTAAAATAAACCCCCTTGCTTAGGAAGCCACCGGCACTGTAGCGCTTATAGTCATTTTTTTCCCCTAGAAAACCTAATTTCCAGACGGCGTGCCTCGCCCCAGCAGGCCTCCATGTGGCTTAGACAAATAATGCAAAATCTCCAGCAACCCCTGCCAAGAGCGTGCTTCTACCACCGGCCTCGGTTTCATTTGCTTTGCTCGGCTTTGGTTTTCTTTTCCTTCTTTTTTTCTTTTTTAATCCAACGAATCATTTTGGGGTGGTTTTGTGCTTCCCCTCCCCCACCCCCACCTTGAGTGGTACACAGATTCTAAACTGTGAGCGACTCCTGCTCTAACTACTTACGAAAAACACTAAAACTCCCCGCCGCTTTGATGTCTGCCGAACGACAAAGGGGGAGAGTGACTGTGGGCCTCTGTAATCCTCGGTTTGTCACTAAGTTATGACACCCAGCGGAGCGGAGTGACAGTGCGGATCAATCACGTTCTGCGCGCGGTGGGGGCTTGCCTACCCCCCGCAGAGTCGCTGCAGTTTAATTAGCTTTTTTCACACCACCATCGTGTACATCTGCAGCTTCAGCAAGAAAAAGAGACGGGAGAGGGTTCACTGGAAAGTGGGGGACCTTGGGGGAAAAAAGTTCAGATTGTGGGGGAAAAAAACGTTCCCCTAGAAGAAACATCAGAGACCTTTGTAGTTTGGGCCTCAGACGTGATGGTGAGATGCACAGTCTGGGGTACCCCGTGTCGTGAGAGGCGGACCCTGAAAACAGCTCCTCGACGCTCTTTAGGGAGGAGGTGTCTGACGCCGTTTATGGGGCTTTTTCTTCTCTGGGGGCTGGTCCATATGGTCTGTTTCTTCTCCAGCCCCTGCACCTCCCTGCCCCATCCATCCTGAAGAGGTGCCTTGAGCCCTCGCCCTCCCCAAGCCCGCTGAGATTTCAGGAGGCTAGACCTTGACGGTGGCTGACTTTTGCAAAACTTCGCATGAATTCTTCCGGTTGAGATGTGAAAAGCTTGTTCCTCTGTTCATTTTGAGGGCATGAATGATGCCAAGCCAAGGAGGAAGCCAGGATGGAGGCCGAGGAGGTTGGAAGTAATTGCTGGGGACCCCGGGGGTGAGAGCCGTTCAGGCCGGCATCAGACACCGAGGGACACTTCTGTCTCGGCCTGGGAGGGAGGCGGGCAGATGACCCCCCAACCGGTTCGCAGCCAGTGGGGAGGTTCAGGAGGATATCTGCTCCCTCCCCGTGGAGGGGGCGGAGACGCCAGTGGCCTTCCCGGCTCAGGGCAAGGTGGATTAGGGGGTGGGCATTTTCCTCCCAGAGTGGTCTTTCCTTGCCCAGCAGGGTGTGGGGTGAGGTGGCTCGGGGTCCCCTTGTCACCACCCAGCATCCTTTGTTCTGTGCTCCCCCAGGGAGGGGAAGGAGGGATGCATCTGAGCGGGCAGGGCTCCCCAGGAACCCCGTCCACAGGTCTGGGGTGGGTTTAGCAGAGCCTCCCCCGCGTTCCCTGTCCCTGTTCTAACTCCTCGCCCACTCAGTGGACCGCAGCACCGCCAGGCTCTGAGAAGACCGTGGCCCAGCCTGCAGCATCTCCTGCTCCACCTCGGCCACAGGGTCAGTGCTGGAAAGAACAGAGCTTAGCAGGTTCCAAAAAGACAGAGGAGACATATTAACAAATGCAGACTGCCAAGGCAAAGAGGCCAGTCTGAAAATGCTGCCCACTGTATGGTTCCAACTCCATGACGTTCTGGAAAAGGCCAGACTATGGAAGCTTCCCTGGTGGCTCAGCGGTAGAAGAACCTGCCTGCCAATGCAGGAGATGTGGGTTCAGTCCCTGGGTGGGGAAGATCCCCTGGAAAAGGGCATGGCAACCCACTGCAGTCTTCTTGTCTGGAGAAACCCATGGACAGAGGAGCCTGGCGGGCTGCAGTCCATGGGGTCGCGAAGAGTCAGACACGACTGAGGGACTTTCACTCACATAGACCCACACTTGACACACTCGTTTTCCTTCTCTTTCTCTGACACTCACACACACAGGGACCCCCCCAAACCCAGGTTTCCAGGGATAGCACGTATACGGTGTCAGGCGAGAGCCCAACGTTACGGAGTTGGTTTTTGTAAATCGCATGAAAAATGTCAAGGTTGATCTTGTTCTGCATGTTTGTCCAACTGACCCAGCACTGCTGGAGAACGTCACGCCCTCTGCACTGCCCTGCCGTGCCACCGCGATGGGCAGTCAGGTTTTCAGGGATGCGCGCGTCTGTTTCTGGACCCTCTGCTGTGAATTTGCTCTGTGTGCCTGCAATCTCGCCACCACCACAGTGTTCATGTAGCGACTGACGTCGTCATGTTGTGGAGCAAGTGCTTCCTCTTTGGCATGCTTTCTAAGACCGTCTTGACTATTCATGACTATTTGTACTTCAATGTAAATTTGAGGATCATCTTGTCAATACACACACACACACAATATCTATTGAGGTTTAGATTGGGATTTCATTGAATCTAGAGCTTAATTTTAGGAAAATTGACATTTTTATAGTATTGACTCTTCAATATATGAATATAGCATCAGTCAGTTCAGTCGCTCGGTCTTGTCTAACTCTCTGTGACCCCATGGACCGCAGCACATCAGGCTTCCCTGTCCATCACCAACCCTTGGAGCTTGCTCGAACTCATGTCATTGAGTCGGTGATGCCATCCAACCATCTCATCCTGTCATTCCCTTCTTCTCCTGCCCTCAATCTTTCCCAGCATCAGGGTATTTTCCAATGAGTCAGTTCTTCACATCAGGTAGAGAAAGTATTAGAGTTTCAGCTTCAGCCTCAGTCCTTCCAATGAATATTCAGGACTGATTTCCTTTAGGATTGACGGGTTTGATCTCCTTGCAGTCCAAGGAACTAGCATATTTCTCCATATATTAAGTCCTCTTCAATTTCCCTCAATAACACTTTTGTAACTTTTGAAGTTGTCTTGAATACTTTTACTAGTTTTAGCTCTAACTAAATATTTAATGATTTTATATTTTGTTGTAAGTGCAATTAAATTTTTTATTACATTTTTAATAAAATTAAATTTTTGTTTTTTAAATTATTAATTAAAACTTTTATTTTCCAGTTGTTAGAAGTTCCAGTTGTTATAGAAATATAATTTATTTTGTATATTGGTTCATATATTTAACTATTTCCCCAATTCCCTTATTATTTATTAATATGTTATTAGTTGTTGATATTTTGTTAATAGTTTGTCAATATTTTGAAAGATTTTCTGCATACATAATTTTATTTACTGTTTGTACATATTCATGCTTATACCACTATTTCTTTTTTAATATCTTACTGTTTATTTATTTATGGCTGACCTGGGTCTTAGTTGCCGGATCTTCCATCTTCACTGGAGTTCGTGGAATCCAGTTCCCTGAGCCAGGACGGACCCTGGGCCCCTTGCATCGGGAGCGCAGAGACTTCGTCACGACCACCAGGGAAGTCCCCCATTAGTTCGTGTTCTGGCCTGTTACAAGTTTTTCCAGTATAATGCTGAATAGAACGTTGGTACTACTTACTAATTCTCTCCTGATCTCAGTTGGTGATTTTAATATTTCACTATTAAGGATTATATTTGTGACAAGTTGTGAATTTTTTTTTAATTTGATTTTTGTAAATACCACTTTTACCAGGTTAAGGAAGTTCTCTTCTATCCCTAGTTTATGAAGACTTTTCTGTTTTTAACCATAAATGGTTACACGTGTGTGTGTGTGAGTCTGTGTGATCAGTGGCTCAGCTGTGTCTGACTCTTTGTGGCCCCATGGACTGTAGCCCACCAAGATCCTCTGTCCATGAGATTTCCCAGACAAGAACACTGGAATAGGTAGCCATCAAATAAATTTTCTGCATCTATTGAGACAATAGCAAATTTTTCTCATTTATTTTGCTAGTATTTAAATCACAGTGACTAATTTTCTAATATCAAATGAACCTAACCGTACTGGAATTAATTCACCTTGGTTGTCATCTGTTATCTTTTTCTATATCTCAGCATTTGGCTTTCCAACCTTCTGTCCAGAATTTGCATCTTTATTCATTAGATACATAGACCTGTAATTTTCCTTTCAGGTTTTGGTGTCAAGGATATTCTGTCCTCGTAAACTGAATTGAAAAACATTATATTTTTCTCACTTACTGGAAGAGTTTATGTAAAATTGGTGTTGTTCCCCCCTCAAATGTTTGAATGAGTTTGCTAGTGAAGCCTTCTCAACCAGTATCTTTCATTGTGAAAACTTCTAAATCACAGATTAATTTTTTTAAGTTAATTAAGGACTGTTCATGTTTTTCAATTCTTCTAGTGTCTATTTTGGTAAGTTAAATTTTTCTAAAATCTTGTCCATTATATTTGAATTTATTGCCATAAAATTCTTTATAATATCTCCTCTCGTTAAAAATGCAGTGACATCTTCCTATAAATTTAATTCCTGATACTGGAGCCTGATGTTTGTGCCTTCTCTTTTTTATTTGATTAATTTTACCAGGGAATTACTCTTAGAAGGGGACGACAGAGAACGAGGTGGTTGGATGGCATCACCGACTCAATGGACATGAGTTTGAGCAAGCTCTGGGAGTTGGGGAAGGACAGGGAAGCCTGGTGTGCTGCCGTCCATGGGGTCGCAGAGAGTCGGACACGACTGAGCGACTGAACAGCAATATTCTTTTTAAAGATCATCTTTGGCTTTATCGAGTCTCTATTTTATATTAGGTTTCTACTTCCTTGTTGTTTAGACCCTAACTTGTGTCTGACCCTTTTGTGACCCCATGGACTGTAGTCCGCCAGGCTCCTCTGTCCATGGGATTTCCCAGGCAAGAATACTGGAGTGGGTTGCCACTTCCTTCTCCAGGAGATCTTCCTAACCCAGGGATTGAACCCAGGTCTCCTGAATTGGCAGGTGGGTTCTTTACCACTGAGCCATCAGGGAAGCCCTTCTGTTTCATTAATTTTTGAAAATAGCTTTATTTCTTGTTATGTTCTACTTTGTGGGGGCTTATTTACTGTTTTTTTTTCTAACTTCTTAAGTTTGGTACTTAGATCACTGATTTTCAGGTATTTATTTTCCAAATGTATGAAACTAAAGCTGTGTAGTTTCCTTTAAGCATCATTTGAGCTGCATCACACAAATTTTGTTATATTTCATTGTCATTCATTTTAAATACTTTTCTTATTTCCACTGTGATTTATTCTTTTACTTATGGGTTAGTAGAGGAGCCTGGTGGGCTGCTGTCTATGGGGTCGCATAGAGTCGGACACGACTGAAGCGACTTAGCAGCAGCAACAGCAGCAGCAATATATTTTGTTTAATTTATGAACACATGGGGATTTTCTACTTATTGTCTTGTTACTGATTTCTAGCTTAATTGCATTGCAGTTAGTGGATTTACTATGCATGATTTCAATAGTTTTAAACTTGTTTTATGGCCCAGCATATAGTCATTTTTAAATCCTTTTTTTCACAAATGCTTGAAAAAAATGTGTGCTTCAAGTTGTTGATTCTAATATTTCATATATATATCCATTAAGTCAAGTTTGCTACTCACGTTGCTCAAATCTATCATATTCTTTCTGATTATTTCTCTGTTTTATTTGAGACATATTAAAATCTCCCTCTAAGGTTATGAAATTATCCATTTTTTCTAACAGTTCTGAAAATTGTTACTTTCTGTATTTTGAAGTTATCTTGTTTGTGGCATGATAATTTAGAGTTCTTATATAATTTGGTTATGAATGGAAACTTTTAGTATTTTCAACAACTTTCTTTCTGGTGATACTCTTTTCCCCTTAACACCAACCTTGTTTTAATATAGTCATATGAGCTTTCTTTCTTTCTTTCTTTTTAATTGGAGGATAATTGCTTTACACAGAAGAACTGTACAAAAAAGATCTTCACGACCAAGATAGTCACGATAACATGATCACTGACATAGAGCCAGACATCTTGGAATGTGAAGTCAAGTGGGCCTTAGAAAGCATCACTACAAACAAAGCTAGTGGAGGTGATGGAATTCCAGTTGAGCTATTTCAAATCTTGAAAGATGATGCTGTGAAAGTGCTGCACTCAATATGCCAGCAAATTTGGAAAATTCAGCAGTGGCCACAGGACTGGAAAAGATTAGTCTTCATTCCAATCCCAAAGAAAGGCAATGCCAAAGAATGCTCAAACTACCGCACAATTGTACTCATTTCACACGCTAGTAAAGTCATGCTCAAAATTCTCCAAGCCAGGCTTCAGCAATATGTGAACCGTGAACTCCCAGATGTTCAAGCAGGTTTTAGAAAAGGCAGAGGCACCAGAGATCAAATTGCCAACATCCGCTGGATCATGGAGAAAGCAATAGAGTTCCAGAAAAACATCTATTTCTGCTTCATTGATTATGCCAAAGCCTTTGACTGTCGGGATCACAATAAACTGGAAAATTCTGAAAGAGATGGGCATACCAGACCACCTGACCTGCCTATTGAGAAACCTGTATGCAGGTCAGGAAGCAACAGTCAGAACTGGACATGGAACAACAGACTGGTTCCAAATAGGAAAAGGAGTACGTCAAGGCTGTATACTGTCACCTTGCTTATTTAACTTATATGCAGAGTACATCATGAGGAACGCTGGGCTGGAAGAAGCACAAGCTGGAATCAAGACTGTCGGGAGAAATATCAATAACCTCAGATATGCAGATGACACCACCCTTATGGCAGAAAGTGAAGAGGAACTCAAAAGCCTCTTGATGAAAGTGAAAGAGGAGAGTGAAAAGGTTGGCTTGAAGCTCAACATCCAGCAAACTAAGATCATGGCATCTGGTCCCATCACTTCATGGGAAATAGATGGAAAAACAGTGGAAACAGTGTCAGACTTTATTTTGGGGGGCTCCAAAATCACTGCAGATGCTGATTGCAGCCATGAAATTAAAAGACGCTTACTCCTTGGAAGGAAAGTTATGCCCAACCTTGATAGTATATTGAAAAGCAGAGACATTACTTTGCCAACCAAGGTCTGTCTAGTCAAGGCTATGGTTTTTCCCGTGGTCATGTATGGATGTGAGAGTTGGACTGTGAAGAAAGCTGAGAGCCGAAGAATTGATGCTTTTGAACTGTGGTGTTGGAGAAGACTCTTGAGAGTCCCTTATACTGCAAGGAGATCCAACCAGTCCATTCTAAAGGAGATCAATCCTGGGTGTTCATTGGAAGGACTGATGCTAAAGCTGAAACTGCAATACTTTGGCCACCTCATGCGACGAGTTGACTCACTGGAAAAGACTCTGATGCTGGGAAAGGTTGGGGGCGGGAGGAGAAGGGGAGGACAGAGAATGAGATGGCTGGATGGCATCACCGACTCTGTGGACATGAGTTTGAGTGAACTCCGGGAGTTGGTGATGGACAGGGAGGCCTGGCGTGCTGTGATTCATGGGGTCGCGGAGAGTCGGACACGACTGAGCGACTGAACTGAACTGAACTGAATTGCTTTACAAAATTGTGTTGGTTTTTGCCCTACATCAACACGAATCAGCCATAGGTATACACATGTCCCCTCCCTCTTGAACCTCCCTTCTACCTCCCATAAATATTAATAAATATTAAATATGCCATAAATATTAGTACAATAATAAAAATATTTTATTGAATTTCAGGAATTCAGTACTTTTAAATTTCAAACCTTTGCACACAAATCACCACTATATTTTCTAGAATAGTGGAGGTTAGGACTGGAAGATTGTCACTTGCCTTGGACTTTCTTTTGAGTTTGGGTGGTTATCTTCTTCCGGAGAGCAGTTTCATTTTCATCCACAAGATGCCCGGGACCATGAGCAACATGGCACCACCTCCGCCCAGCTTCCAATGAGGTGATTCCAGTGTGGACGGCAGCATCCCCGAGGGCGTTCTCTGCCCGTGACAGCGCTTTCTCTTAGCCGCCATCTGCCCATCACACTCGGGAGTTACCTTTCGACGCTGAAGGGCAGCCTCCGCGGCCTCCCGCGGGCGGTCTGCCTGCCCGGCCCCGCGGGGCGCCCACTGTCAGCGCCCTGGATCTTAGTCGAGGGACCGCGTGTCTCCCTCCCCCGCCAGTGCCGCGTCCACCCGCAGCTGCTCGCCGCCCCGCGCCCCCCGGCCCGCTGCCCGCCTCCCGCAGCGAGCCTGGCCCACCCACAGCCAGGGAAGCTCGCGGAGCCCGCGGTGGTCCGAGCTGCCCACCGCCCTCCGCTCGGACGGCCAAGGCCGCGCTTACCGAGACGAGGCCGCCTCCCGGCCGAGCGGCTGAGCTGGACCAGGCGCTCCGGGCCGGACGCCGACGGCGGCTCGGAGGGAAGATGCCACAGCCCCAAACGCTCTGCTCTTCGCGGGACGTTCCTCTGGAAAGCCTCAGGTCCTGAAAGGGAGCCACTTAGTCAGAAAGAAGGCTTTTGTGGAGTGGGGTTTTGGGGTATTTTGCGTTCTTGTCTTTTTTAACCTTCTGCTTCTGACGCGGCCCGTCGGCGGCTCTCACTCACCCCTGGAGCTTTCTTTCAACACCGGTCATCGTGGGGTCGGGGCTGCCCTCCCTGCTCCGACCGGTGGGAGAGCCGGCCGCCCCCTCTAATGAGGCCCGCAGGCCCCGATTCCTGGGAGAGGCTGAGCCCGAGCCGCCACTGGATCAGAAGGGCCCGCTGCTCCGACATCACAGCGGCGCTCAAAGAGCCGGGAAGTGGCGGAAAGAACAGACCCCGCACAGAAGTGCTCGCTGTGCAGGGGCGGCACCGGCTCCGCGAACAAGGCCAATGGGGAAGGGAAAAAGTTTTTTTGAAAGGAATGGCCCAGGGAAAAAAAGAAAAACCTCAAAAACGGGGCCGAGGACTCGGAGTAGGGCCTGCAGCTTGGTTCCTGGCACATTTTCCTTGATATCTTCCCAGGAAGCACGATTTCTACCGGACTTCAATGCGCTGGAAAAGTGTGTGCAACCGGTGAGGAGGAGGCTCAGGCGCTTGAGTCACCGTCCTGGGCTGCGTGTGTGCTTGCTTTCAACGCCGACTTCCTGCGGGACCACATGAATGGGGCCTTTCTGGTTCTTTGGCCTCTGCTGGGGCGGGGCGAGCTGCGGCTCCCGGCCAGCCTGTTTCAGGGGAGCCGCTGAGAGCGGAGCAGGCGGACCTGCGCTGCCTTGGCCGCGACGTCGAAGAAAACCAGCGCTGGTTTAGCTGGTGCTAAACCCCAGGGCTTTGGGCAATTTCCTTAAGCACGCTGCGCCGCGGTGTCTTTACCTACAAAACGGGGATAAAATCAGCTCCTTTGCAGAAGTGTTCCGACAATGATGACATTCAGCCTGCTCCTCAAAGGGGCTCCCGAAGTCGTTTTCACTCGTTTTCCCCTGTGATTATTTATCACTGATAATGGGAGAGGTCAGTCTTCATTCCAATCCCAAAGAAAGGGAATGCCAAAGAATGCTCAAACTACCGCACAATTGCACTCATCTCACACGCTGGTAAAGTCATGCTCAAAATTCTCCAAGCCAGGCTTCAGCAGTATGTAAACCGTGAACTCCCAGATGTTCAAGCAGGTTTTAGAAAAGGCAGAGGCACCAGAGATCAAATTGCCAACATCCGCTGGATCATGGAGAAAGCAAGAGAGTTTCAGAAAAACATCTATTTCTGCTTCATTGACTATGCCAAAGCCTTTGACTGTGTGGATCACAATAAACTGTGGAACATTCTGAAAGAGATGGGAATCCCAGACCACCTGACCTGCCTCTTGAGAAACCTGTATGCAGGTCAGGAAGCAACAGTTAGAACCGGTCATGGAACAACAGACTGGTTCCAAATAGGAAAAGGAGTGCGTCAAGGTTGTATATTGTCACCTTGCTTATTTAACTTATATGCAGAGTACATCATGAGGAACGCTGGGCTGGAAGAAGCACAAGCTGGAATCAAGATTGCTGGGAGAAATATCAATAACCTCAGATATGCAGATGACACTACCCTTATGGCAGAAAGTGAAGAGGAACTCAAAAGCCTCTTGATGAAAGTGAAAGAGGAGAGTGAAAAGGTTGGCTTGAAGCTCAACATTCAGAAAACAAAGATCATGGCATCTGGTCCCATCACTTCATGGGAAATAGATGGAAAAACAGTGGAAACAGTGTCAGACTTTGTTTTTTTGGGCTCCAAAATCACTGCAGATGCTGATTGCAGCCATGAAATTAAAAGACGCTTGCTCCTTGGAAGGAAAGTTATGCCCAACCTTGATAGTATATTAAAAAGCAGAGACATTACTTTGCCGACCAAGGTCCGTCTAGTCAAGGCAATGGTTTTTCCCGTGGTCATGTATGGATGTGAGAGTTGGACTGTGAAGAAAGCTGATCGCCGAAGAATCGATGCTTTTGAACTGTGGTGTTGGAGAAGACTCTTGAGAGTCCCTTATACTGCAAGGAGATCCAACCAGTCCATTCTAAAGGAGATCAATCCTGGATGTTCATTGGAGGGACTGATGCTAAAGCTGAAACTTCAATACTTTGGCCACCTCATGAGACGAGTTGACTCACTGGAAAAGACTTTGATGCTGGGAAAGGTTGGGGGCGGGAGGAGAAGGGGACGACGGAGAATGAGATGGCTGGATGGCATCACCGACTCTGTGGACATGAGTTTGAGTGTACTCCGGGAGTTGGTGATGGACAGGGAGGCCTGGCGTGCTGTGATTCATGGGGTCGCGGAGAGTCGGACACGACTGAGCGACTGAACTGAACTGAACTGAACTGAATGGGAATGTTAAAATGGATCCTCTCAAATCTTGGGCCTCTGAGCTAATGGAACTGGCTCTTCTAAGTCTGCTTCCCAGGTTCTTCCTATAGACAGCCTTAGGTTCTCAGGTGTGCTGCTGAATTCTGTTTTCTCTCTGTGTGGATTATCTGTGGCAAATATTTCAATCTGACTTCCTCTTTAAAGAAAGATTTTTTTCTTGTTGCTGTTGTGTGTCACTTTTAAAGTCTTTATTGAATTTGTTACAATATCGTTTCTGTTTCATGGGGAGTTTTTTTGGCATGTGGGGTCTTAGGTCCCCAACTGGGGATCGAACCTGCAGCTCCTGCTTCAGAAGGTGGAGACGTAACCAGTGAACCCCCAGGGAAGCCCCTAATCTGACTTCCTCTTGACACCCAGAGAACTTTAGAATCATCCCTCTGTAGCCTCCCTCATTCATACTTTATATAATGCAACTCATCTGAACATTGCCCTAACAAAAATGCCTGCAAGACGGGGCTGCCCTGGTTTACTGAGCATCTGCTGCACACCAGCCCGGGGCCAGCCCTTTCTACACTTTCTCTCTATTTAGGATTTAACCTTGCAGCAGCATTCCTGGCTTGTTCTCCCCACCCACACCCTGCTCTTTTATTTAGGGTATTTATTTCCTCCAAACATACCACCCGACTTACATAACGCAGTTATTTATTGCTCAGTGTAGGTGTCCCCTCCCCACCCCTGTCCCAATCAGAATGTAAGTTCACCACACACGGAACAGACTTGTGGTTGCCAAGAGGGAGGGGGTCAGGAGACAGGAGGGGCTGGCTGAGAGTTTGGGATCAGCAGATGTGAGCTTTAATTGATAGGGTGGAAGAGCAACAAGGTCCTACTGTGCAGTACAGGGAACTGTATATATATTTGATGTCCTGTGATGTACCATAATGGAAAAGGATGCTTTTAAAAAGGAATGCAAGTATGTACAACTGAATCACTTAGCTGTACGGCAGAGACTAACACAGCATTGTAACCAACTGTGTGGTTCAGTCACTAAGCTGTGTCCAGCTCATTTCGACCTCCTGGACTGTAGCCCGCTAGGCTCCTCTGTCTATGGAACTCTCCAGGCAAGAATACTGGAGTGGGTTGCCATTTCCTCCTCCAGGGGATCTTCCTCACCCAGGGATCGAACCCAGGTCTCTAGCATTGCAGGCAATTTCTTTGACATCCAAGCTGCCAGGGAAGCCCTTATACTTTAATAAAAATAAATAAATATACTTCATTGTACAGCAGAAACTAACACAATATTGTAACGCAATTATACCCCAATCAAGCAATCAATAGATAAATACGTTAAAAGAATGTAAGTCCACGAGGGCGGGCTATTTTTTCAAAGGAAGCTTTACTTTTAGAATAGTTTTAGATTCATGGCAAAGTTGCAAAGCTTGTACTAAGAGGCCCTGCACACCCACACCCAGTTTTTCCTACTGGCAACTTCTCACATAGCTACGTACTTTTACCACAACCAAGGAAACAGTGGTACTTTGCTATTAACGAAACTGCAGATTTTATCCAGGTTTCACTAATTTTTCCAAACATCTGGCCTTTGTTCCAGGGATCCATCCAGGGTCCCTCGTTGCATTTAGCCACGAGGCATCCTTTCTTGGACTTTCCTGGGTCTCGGTGACCTGGACCGTTCTGCGGCATGCTGGTCCCTCCGTGTGGGTTTACCTGACGTTTCTCTCTTGGTGAGACAGGGGTGATGGGTTTTGGAAGGAAGATCATGGGGGTAAAGTGCGGTCATACCTGAGGCTGCACCACCAACATGCGTTGGCACTGAGGAGGCTGACCTTGGGACCCTGGCCTCAGGAGAGTTGGCCAGGTGTTGCTACCGTGAAGTTACAGTTTCTTCTCTGCCCTCATAATCTAGTTGTTGGAAGTAGGTCACTAAACATCGCTGTTATGGGTCACATATGTTCTCCCAAAAGTTCTATGTTGAGGCCCTAACCTATAGTACTTCAGCATATAACTGTATTTGGAGATGAGGTCTTTAAAGAGTTGATTTAGTTAAAATCAGGTCTTCGAGGTGGGCCTTAATCTCATAAAACTGTTGTCCTTGCAAGCAGAGGACATCTGGACATGACATACTTGCACACAGAGAAAAGACCAAGTGAAGACACAGCCAGAAGGCAGGAAAAGAGGTCCCAGAAGACACCAAACCTTGAACTTGGACTTCCAGCCTCCAGAGATGTGAGCTTCCCTCATAGCTCAGTCGGTAAGGAATCTGCCTGCAATGCAGGAGACCCAGGTTCGATCCCTGGGTGGGGAAGATCCCCTGGAGAAGGAAATGGCAACCCACTCCAGTATTCTTGCCTGGGAAATCCCATGGGAGGAGGAGCCTGGCGGGCTACAGTCCACGGGGTCACAAGAGTCGGACACGACTGAGTGACTAAACCACCACGGTTAAGCCACTCAGGGCTTTCCAGGTGGCACTAGCAGTAAAGAACCCGCCTGCCAAGGCAGCAGACGTAACTGACGCAGTTCGATCCCTGGATCGGGAAGACCCCCTGGAGGAGAGCACGGCAACTCACTGCAGTATTCTTGCCTCAAGAATCCCATGGACAGAGGAGCCTGGCGAGCCACAGCCCACAGGGTTGCAAAGAGTCGGACACGACTGAAGCAACTGAGCACACATGCACGCAAGCCACTCAGTGTGTGGCGTCTTGTCGTGGCGGTTCTAGGAAATGAGTATAACAGCCTCCACCCTCTGATGGACGTGGAAGGGTCATGTGCAATTTCTAAGAAAGGGCTTTTAGGGAGAGGGTGTGGCTTTCCCTTTGTCTTTTCGGCTCTCTGCCGCTGAAGATGGACGTGATGCAGAAACTCAGCAGCCATTTTAACCATGGGTAAAACTACGTGTTGAGGATGGTGAGCAATAAAATAGAAGGAGACTTGACTGTCTTAAAGCACCCACTGGGGCTTGTACAGGAGAGAAATAGGCTATCTATCGCATTAACTCGCTGTTCCTGTGGGTTTTCTCTCTGTGCAGCTGAGTCTAACGCTAAGTGATGTGAACCATGAGCGCAGAGTCCCCACGACGAGGGAGCAAGGAATTAAAAGGAGATCAATACGAACGACTAGAGGGCAGAGTGTGGTCCATTCCTCTCCCATTTTACGGGCAAAGCAACCGAGAGCCAGAAATTAGTCAGCCTGAGCTCAGACTAGAATCAAGCTGATGGACTTCCAACAAAAGGTGCCTTCAATGCATGCCTGCACCGTCCATGGCACTGTGCTCTCTGCTTGACAGAGCTCACATCCTCCCAACACCATGAGACAGAAATAGCATCACCCCCTTCGGCAGAAGAAAACCTGGAGGCTTAGCCCAAAGTCACAGAGCCAACTGGTGACTGGGCAGGGAATTGGGACCTGGGTCTGCCTGATTTCAAAGCCCCTTCTTTTCCTTCTCTCGCAAGTCCAGGGGAATTCTACTCTGCCGGTCCCCAGAATCAACCCAGATGTTTGTGTTTAGTGAGTCTCAGAAGGAAAAAAGGAGTTTGAAAGCTTATTATTCTCAATTTTGTTATTTGTCAGTCCAAGTCTGGGGAGTCATGATGGACAAGGGCAGTTGCTCTGGCTTTTGTTTTCTGGATTTCTTCCTTAAAAATAGCTGTGATGCTATGCATTTAGAGCCTACGTGTTTCCGGCCTCCTGGGTCTAATGGGTACACCTTTGGGATAGAAGTGTGCATTAGTCAGGGTTCTCCAGAGAAACAGAAACAAGGGGGTGGATAGGTAGGTGGAAAGATAGAATAGGTAGGTAGAAGGTAGACAGGTAAGACAGACAGATGGACAGAGAGAGATGACACAAAGAGAGGATAGGCAGGGAGAAGATGGACGGGGAGAGACAGATGATAGACAAGGAGACCACAGATAGTTTGATTATCGTTGTTGCTCAATCGCTCAGTTCTGTCTCTTTTGCAACCCCATGGATCGCAGCCCACCAGGCTGCTATGTCCGGGGGATTTCCCAAGCAAGAGTACTGGAGTGGGTTGCCACTCCCTTCTCCAGGGGATCTTCCTGACCCAGAGATCAAACTTGGGTCTCTTGCATTGCAGGCAGATTCTTGATTGCTGAGCCACCAGGGAAGCCCAGATCAATAGATGGGGGATTACGATAGGAATTAGCTCACACATTTGTGGAGGCTTAGAAGTCCCATGGTCTGCCAGCTGCGAGCTGGAGAACCAGGAAAGCTAGTGGTCTGATGCAATCCACGTCCAAAGGCGCTGAGAACTGGGGCGGGGCCAACAGAAGGTGGGATCTGAGCCTGAAAGCTGGTGTCTGAGGGCAGGAGAAGACGGACATCCCAGCTCAGTGAGAGAGAAAGAGAACTCGCCTTCCTCCTCCATTTGGTTCTATCGGGGACCTCGGTGGTTTGGGTGACGTCAGCCCGCCTTGGTGAGGGATTCAAACGCTCATCTTTTCTGGAAATGCCCTCACACACAGCTAAAGTTTTCCAGGTCTCTGGGCATCTCCTAACATGGTTGAGTTGACACATAAAATGAACCTCACAAGGTGCATCGGGGAAGGGGGATTTTTGTACAAAGTCAAGTCATGGATTTCCGTGCCTAAAATACACACCAGCAGCAGGCCAGCAGGGCGGGCCGCTGTGAGCAGGGGTGCCCAGCCCGGGGGAAATGCCGCGACGGGCAGGGTGACCAGGACCCCCCAG